>NC_045673.1:21704084-22354917 GCF_003331165.1 Xiphophorus hellerii | reverse complement strand
CCAAGGCTTGTAACTTAAATTAAGAATGTCAATAAAGGTCTCGGCGAAATGGAAAAGAGGGTAGCAGCAGTAAAAATCTTCAAACTGATAAAAGAAAAACACAATCTCTGCCAGAGACGGTCAAAGAGTGCAGTTAGGCACACTTGAGTTCACCAATACGCGATGCATGTAGACTATATCACTAGCCATTTCATCCTCATGTCAACTTGTTGGATAAAAATGTTCTCATCGTTCAGAAAAGAAATTATAAATGAGGCCACAGTTTAAAGCACACTAAGGAGATAAGATGCAGAAAGCTAGCCTGCACGTGGAGGGTTAGCTTGTTTCTTAGAAAGGTAATTTCATTCACTTAGCAGTGTTTCTGTCCTCAGGGTGCACACAGCCCGGCACGCGGATGCATTAGCCGTCGCTGAGCTTACAAGATTTATAAAAGCGCTTCACCTGACAGACAACGATGGAATTCCTCTGGCGTTTCTGCAACATTCGGGCGGAGACTCAGCCAGAACCTACACAGCCATAAATCTCACACCCGCTCTGAAGGGAAAACAAAACCAACATGAAAATCTGGGTCAGAAATCAAAAAGTGCACCGGGTTGAAAGGCACTTCATTCTCTCAGCGAAACTGCTAAGAGTTGCTGCTAGAGGCTGACAGTCAAACAAATGTGATGAAATGTGTGAAAAAATGTAACATCTCCCTCATCACCACAGGAAAATACCTGTGGAACTCTACACGGCAGACAGACGCTGATTAGTTCTGACTGATTACATGAAGAAAATCACCAAGAATCGCTCATTACCCCCCAGCAGGAAGTTCTGTCGGTTTAAATGTCAGCTCTCTGCTCTGTAATAACACTCATCACAACAACTAAGACTGTACTTCATCTCAGTATCAGTTTCTGAGGATGTATAAGCCTCACTGGCAAAAATCCCACTTCAGAGTATCTAACTGACCAGAGCCAAAGCTGCTTTTTACTGAGATCGGGAATTACAGCACTGTTGACTTGCACGAAGTGACCACGTCATTGCTTTATCCTGCCAATGTTCACTCCGTGGCTAACAGGATGGACGCAGCCAGCCACTTCAGCCAGTAACATCTGAACCTGCAAATGGGAAACTGGTGGTTTTTGACCAGTTACGCAATACATTTTCTAAATCCAACTGGACACGGTAATGGTGTTGGCAACTAATATCTTTCAATTCAGGGGATAATGCGGGATGTCTTTTTAAGTATTTGTAGAGAGGTGGTTGGGATTCCTGCCACTACAGCAGCTGGCTACGACGGGAAGAGCATGCAGGTGGGTGGACGACATTGCTGACAAAGAAGTTGCACTCATATTTCAGACAAGTCTCCCTGCTGGGAGCCTGGGCTCAAGAAGTGTGACAGATGGTTCTGCCCTCCTAAGTGCTGTTTGACTTCCTACACTTTAAGGATGATATTACTTCGTCAATGTTATGCAGATAAGAGGAACATAATATTGCTTCATTAAACATTTTGAATCCTCTATGGACACTTTATTGGTTACATCTGCTGAGTTTCTTATAAATCATTCACAGGGCTGCAGCTCAGCGCATTTAGTCACCTAATCGTAGTGTAGGTGGAAAACGACTGAGGTTCAAACCAAGCCATCGAAACGGGGAAGGAAGGGGATTAAAGTGACTTTAAAAACAACGTGTCAACAACAATCATTGTAACCAAGATTGTTGGTTGTAACTGCTACTACTTTGACTACTTCTAGATGTAGGAGTAGTCAAATTTTGAAACAGACAGCTTGGTTCTGCCTTGCATCAATGATTTCAGCTGGTTGCCGTGGTGAAATGGTGTGAGGGATATTTTCCTAGACCATTTCAAGACTCTAAGATCCAGCTGAGGTAAACTTCCACAGCATGTCCAGGTTTTCTTGTTGACCATGTCCATTCCTTTGAGTTATTACATACATAGTACAAACATAGTACACACGTAGCATATACAGCAACTGTACTCCAAACTAATCCACATTCACCAGTTCTCAAGCCTCTAGGTCATCTTTAGGATGTAAATTGTCTGATATCCAAACAACAAATCTGCAAATGCTATCTAATCTATGAAGCTGCCTTGTAAACATGGACCGGAATATTTCCAACAGTTATGATGAATCTATGCTGTGAAGAATTAAAGCAGTTCTGAAGGCAAGAACGGGTCCAACCCTATTCTAGGAACGTATAGGAAAGCGGTCACTGAGGGTATAAGAATATGTTAAACAGTCAAGGTTTAACTTCTTCCATTTCTATCACTAGAAGAAGTTACATCTTCTTGTGCTACATGCTTGTGTTGCACACCACTGACTGCATCACAAGCATGTGGAATACTGTAGCCGCTCCTGAGCTGAACAGTCAGGCAGGCATATGTTGATTAAACAAAAGTATAATCTCTATTTTTTTTAGAGATCTCTTTGTTAAATATCATCTTCTGAACAATTTCCCACCAAGATCAACAACTTGCACATTCAGCTGCATAGTAAAACATTTACATCACAAAGTTAAAATGAATCTATCAGGCAATGTTTTGTTAGCACCAAGTAGCCTTTTTTCTGCTTTAGACACATTCTTTACTTGAATTCCCACGTGATCCACAGCTGCTTAGAATATGAGCCGAATATAAAAATATGATGAGAGTTTGTGCTATTTTTGAAGGCGGGAAGGTTGAGAATTGAAAGCACATAATGCACTTGAATTTGCATAGACTGCCCTTTCCTGAATGTATCAGAGAAACCACAAAAAAAAAAAAAAGATCAAGAAAATGTCACACGATGCTCGTTTTAAAATCATTTTTGTAAACAGAACAAAAGAACAAATCACGTATAATCAGAAGTGGGATCCATTAATTTAGCTTTAAATGCAAAAGATAAAATACAATTCAGGTGATTCTCAAAATGTTAGGAAATTATAGAAAATGTCCTTTTCTCAGTAGATATCGTATATATATATATATATATATATATATATATATATATATATATATATATTATGGCTCACAACTAATTAAAACCTTCAAATCTGTTTCTATGAATATTCAATTAGGATATTGCACAAGTCAAGTAAAGAGGCTTTACATAGAATTATTAAATTATGAAGCATGGAGACGACCCCTAACTTGACAACTTTCAAACCAAATGGTCATCGACACCCTCCACAAGGAGTGTAAAGCACAAAAGAGTAATTGCTAAAGAAACTGTCGTTTCCCCAACACATTAACGGAAAGTTGAGTGGAAGGAAGAAGTGTGGTAGAAAAAAAAAACATGCACAAGTAAAAGGAATGAGACGTTGAGATGATGAGGAGAAAAGTATGATTACTTATGTTTTCTTTGGGGATGTTCGCCGCGGCTGGGTGTTTATATTCTTTATGAGCTCCGATTCACAGACATATCAACTGATCAACACCTTCAGGCTGTGGTTCATGGAAACAAGTCCTGACTAAGCGCCGTATGCATTTACCGTGCATTATGCAGGCAAACATTTCTGTAAAAAAAAATTCACTTGGTCTACTGTAATTTGGTTATCTGTGAGCAATGCTCAACGTAAACAGCTGAAGGCTCCACATAAATGAATCTAAGAGTTTTTCAGCTGAGCTACTGGCATAAATTAACTTTTTAGAGACACTCTAAGCATGCCGTTTCCCTGGAGTGGGGATCCATGTTGAAAACCTCAGTCACTACACTGATTCTGATTTGAAATCACATCCAAGTTGAGTCCAAATTCTTACAAGGACCACCGGACATCTCCGGCCGGGAATGACTTGACCAACACGTAGCAGGAGCAGCTTCTCTTCCCACTGAAGCTGCGAGACAGGACGCGCCCATAAACCCCCTATCAGCAGAACCTCATATTATGACTGAACCCCCGATGCAAAGGGCCCGTCCCCAGACATCACAGCTCAGTGTGAGGGGAAACATGACAGCAGAGTCGAACCTTATGCATCACTCAGCAGCAGGAGAGCAGGAAGACGCATTTTTAGTTCCTCCGTATGCGAGTGTTTACAGACGTCTTCATCTCCTGGCTGCAAGGCAGGCAGCACTTTGATTCATCGTCGGTATTTGCGCCGCTGTGAGACGGTGGCCTCCGGCTTGTTTTGATTATTGCTATATATTTTTAAAAAAAATCAAAGTATATAACTACGAAACATATGGACAGATTAAACATGCACAGCCAATAATCCGATAATGCCTTCCAGGATGTGCAGGTGCAGCATCTGACGCTACAACTATAAGGCAGCAATCGCATCACTCTGCATCCGACACGACCCACGGAAAATGATCATTTTTAGTTTATTTCCCGTCTTAAACGTTTATATAAATCTGCAATGCGGAAGGGGTCGCATGAAGCTCCTTCCCACTCAGCCCGAAAGTAAACAACGCTGATCTCCCAGCTTTCAAATTATAGCGCCCAGCTTCCCCCGAAATAATCTGAAATAATACATCTTTTTTTTTCCTGTTATTGTTTTTCCCCGGGTCTGCCCTCGGAGCCCCTTGTCCTTACCTTCTTCCTGCGTCCGTCTGCGTGTCCTTCACGATGCTCGCACCTGCTCAGCACGGCATCGCATCTCCGGGCGCTAAGTAGCAGGAGCAGGCAGAGAGACTGACGGAGCCGCGGTCCAGTCCCAGCGGATTGGATGAAGGGGCTGTGCTTGTTAACTTAGGGGGCGCTAGACCCGCTTGCGCCCACATGGTCACGGAGCTGCGGTCCCCGCTGTGGGGTCCGGCGCGCCTCACAGGGTTTTTCCTCATTAACTGTGATATGAGTTCTCATTCAGTTCAGTTCTGCTTCGGCTTTTGATGTCCCTGTCAATAACACATTAGTGTTGATTTTTATTCGTCTTGCAAGTAAAATATGCTTTTGTGTCCTATCAGCAGATTTTACTCCATGGTTGTCGTTTAAATGAGTTATTTACTGGCAAAACAGCCAGTAGTTCTAAATGGCAGCTCAGCCCTCTGTTTTAACTGAGTGTTAGTTAGAACTGGAGATATGGCGTTTTTGTAGTCCTATCTATTAGCATTAGGTCAAAGGCTAAAGCTAATAGATAGGCATTATCTGCGCAAGCCAGTGCCTTAACCTGACATAACAAGATAATGCAGGCTAATATTAGGCCCCAATAAAGAGACGTTCTATTGGGTGTGGAACAATAGGTGCTTTCCATGCAATGCATGGAGGCAGTGACTGACTTGCTTTGCAAGTCAGTGTTTTCAAGAAGGTTAGGGATGCAAATTTTCTAACCTTGAAAAGTTGAAGATTTTAGAAATTTGGAATGAAGATGATGTCATGGAAAAGAGAACTTCCAACTACAAACACTTGTTTGGATTCTTGTTGGAAAGAAAGAAAATGGTTAAAATACCAGTGGAAACCATTTTTTTTTTAAAATAGTACTTAACAGTTGATTTCTTTTTACATAAAATCATGGTAAGTCTGGCTATTTTTAGACCAGGGGTCACAACCTTTTTGAGACTGGGAGCTACTTCACAGGTTCAGAGTAACACGAAGGGCTACTTGTTTGATACAGACATAAATTTTCTTTACAACAAAAATTCATTTAAGTAAATATGATTACATGCTGCCTGATCATATTAATGTTAGGGACTATGCACAATAGTTATCAGTAAGGACAGCTATGGTTAATTGCTATATTGTGGTCAGACGTTCTTAGTTCAGAGTTTTAAGTTGGTGAGGTGGGGAATGACTGGAGTTTGAACCACTCATCATTTGAACCTCAGGTTCTGCTTGAGCTTTTTACAGTGCGCGGTTCTGGCAGGTTGTCGGTTTATTAGCTTTTTTGTGATTTTGCGAACTGAACAGCTGACGGGTCACCTGCGGGCTGACACAAGCAGATGTCGAAAAAAAAATGTCTGACAGACTGGAAGGTACAAAACTATCACTGCACCTGACCTGCAGGAGCACAACCACCTCTCCAACGTCGGCACAAAACTAAACCACTAAAGCAGCGCACCCTTTTTTTTCTTGTTTTTTACACAAACGATGCTAAATAATAAAGACATTGAAGCGAAGCAGTGAGATCCACGGAAAGAGGAGGATTGGCGGGATCTTAGAACTACGGGAGGTTCAAACTCCACTCATCATTTTTAGCTCACAGAAAAAGCAAACTGACCAATAAGATTTAGGCTTTGGGTGCCCTTTGACCCCCACAGACTCACACTGACGTGCGCTACATACAAGATGTTTTGGGACAAAAGAACTTTTTCTTCTCCATAATTTTGTTAATAGTAAACAGGGTTGGATAATAGAAATACAATAACTTTTCTTTTTTTAATTTAAAGGAAAATCTCTCAGTGCGTCCAGCTGTACAGCTGCTGCTGCAACAATCCAAACTCTCAGTCACTTGTGGGCAATTTAGAATCACACAGAAAATCTCCAAAAGGGAATCAAACTCAAAACTCTGAACTAAGAACTTCTGATCATATAATAGCAATTAACCATAGCTACCATGGTAAATTATTACTGATAACTACTGTCAGTAGTCCCTAACATTAACATGATCAGGCAGCATGTAATCATAAAAAAAAAAAAAATTCCCTTCTCACCCACCGCGGGTGGTTCTTATCCTCTGAGCTCGGGTCCTCTACCAGAGGCCTGGGAGCTTAAGGGTTCTGCGCAGTATCTTGGCTGTGCCAAGGACTGCACATTTTTGGACTGAGATGTCTGATGTTGTTCCTGGGATCTGTTGTAGCCATTGGTCCAGTTTGGGGGTGACTGCCCTGAGGGCCCCGATGACCACAGGCACCACTGTGGTCTTCACCTTCCAGGCCCTCTCCAGTTCCTCCCTGAGGCCCTGGTATTTCTCTAGTTTCTCGTGCTCCTTTTTCCTGATGTTGCAGTCGCTTGGTATTGCTACATCTACCACAACGGCTTTCCTCTGTTGTTTATCCACTACGACAATGTCTGGTTGGTTCGCCATTACCATTTTGTCTGTCTGGATCTGGAAGTCCCACAAGATCTTAGCTCTGGCGTTCTCCGCCACCTTTGGGGGTGTTTCCCACTTTGATCTCGGGATTCCAGTCCATATTCTGCACAGAATATCATATATATATATATATAAGAAAATTTATGTCTGTATCACACAAGTAGCCCTTCGTGTTACTCTGGACCCGTGAAGTAGCTCCCAGTCTCTAAAAGGTTGGTGACCCCTGATCTAAGAAATCTGGGTGAATGAGAAAGACAACGGTATACTTTAAACTTCTACTTTAATAATTCTGTCTTTTCCACTTTTCCTTCTCTAATGTCTCCTCCCACTTACTTAATTAAGAAAACAGAGAAATAAATATATGGTAAATATGGCATCCAGAAGAGCTTAGAAAGTTCTCAATTAACTATTGTTCTATTGTCTTTTCTGCAAAGAAAATATCATAAAGCATAACTTATTTTAAATACTTCATGTGAATAGCTGCACATTTAATATGCATGTCTTAAAAGTCTTAACTGTGACATTTGTAAAGCATTTCTTGAGGAAACAATGATAGTTCCCCTCTCTGCTGTCGCTATCCCCAAACATCCTGGTACCAGCAACCCCCCAAGCTCCCCTCTCTGCTGTCGCTATCCCCAAACATCCTGGTACCAGCAACCCCCCAAGCTCCCCTCTCTGCTGGCGCTATCCCCAAACATCCTGGTACCAGCAACCCCCCAAGCTCCCCTCTCTGCTGGCGCTATCCCCAAACATCCTGGTACCAGCAACCCCCCAAGCTCCCCTCTCTGCTGTCGCTATCCCCAAACATCCTGGTACCAGCAACCCCCCAAGCTTCCCTCTCTGCTGTCGCTATCCCCAAACATCCTGGTACCAGCAACCCCCCAAGCTCCCCTCTCTGCTGTCGCTATCCCCAAACATCCTGGTACCAGCAACCCCCCAAGCTCCCCTCTCTGCTGGCGCTATCCCCAAACATCCTGGTACCAGCAACCCCCCAAGCTCCCCTCTCTGCTGGCGCTATCCCCAAACATCCTGGTACCAGCAACCCCCCAAGCTCCCCTCTCTGCTGGCGCTATCCCCAAACATCCTGGTACCAGCAACCCCCCAAGCTCCCCTCTCTGCTGGCGCTATCCCCAAACATCCTGGTACCAGCAACCCCCCAAGCTCCCCTCTCTGCTGTCGCTATCCCCAAACATCCTGGTACCAGCAACCCCCCAAGCTCCCCTCTCTGCTGGCGCTATCCCCAAACATCCTGGTACCAGCAACCCCCCAAGCTTCCCTCTCTGCTGTCGCTATCCCCAAACATCCTGGTACCAGCAACCCCCCAAGCTCCCCTCTCTGCTGGCGCTATCCCCAAACATCCTGGTACCAGCAACCCCCCAAGCTTCCCTCTCTGCTGTCGCTATCCCCAAACATCCTGGTACCAGCAACCCCCCAAGCTCCCCTCTCTGCTGGTGCTATCCCCAAACATCCTGGTACCAGCAACCCCCCAAGCTCCCCTCTCTGCTGTCGCTATCCCCAAACATCCTGGTACCAGCAACCCCCCAAGCTCCCCTCTCTGCTGTCGCTATCCCCAAACATTCTGGTACCAGCAACCCCCCAAGCTCCCCTCTCTGCTCTTTTTTTCATTAATTAAAAAATCCAGGGTGGCACCCAGTACCCCAGCGGTCCCGAATTATACATGTGAAGAAGAACAAGCCCAACTCTCTGGAATACGTTCAGTTTTGGGGTTTCTTCCTCCTGAATTTGTGGCTCAATCTTGTGTTTTTCCACCCTGGATTCCATTCTGTCTATCTTGATTTTTAAAGACACGATCTCCTTATTCAATTCGTCGTTCTCCCTAGTAAGCCACAGCAGTCTTTCAGTCTTTTCTTTCAAAGATTTTTCTGCATCAATTTTTGCTGTGGCCCGCTTCCGTTCTAGTTTTATTGTTACTTGTTGCATGTTGCAATAATCACTTTGCATTTCTTTAATTGTCGTCCTTTTTTCGTCCAATTCCAAATTAATTTTAACAATTTGTTTTTTATAAAACTCATTCGAATTTCTGAGTAGGTTATTCTCTACATGCCAATTTGTTGGGTCGTTGGTCCTGTTCAGTCTCTCTAGTTTCCTCTTCAGAAGCTGTTCTGTTTTCTGAAGCTGTTCGTTTTCCCTTTTCAGCTTCATCTGGTTATTCTGGAGAATCTCTAACTTTCTTAATATGAAATCTTTCTCCGCCATTGTTTCTTTCTCGTTCGAACCTTTAACTGCAAATGAATTTCTCTGTGGAATCTGGGAATACAAAGACAGTCACCAGTGATGTCACAAACAGGATGTGTGACATCACAGTTCAACATCATAGCCACAAGAAGTCTGTTGGGTGTGGGGGCTAAGGAGCCCAAGTGTGAATAAAACACCAAGAGACAGGTAGTAAGTTTAAGTTATTGTATTCAAGCTTACAGTTTTGCATAAATTTATGGACTAGTTCGGCAAACATCAAAGAAGCTCATAAACCGACGACCCACCAGAACCGCACACGGTAAAAAGCTCTGCCGGGATCCAAACGACCGCTCTTAGAACTACGGGAGGTTCAAACTCCTGTCATTCATTTTTATGTCGTGTCTCCCAGTCCTCCCTCATCGCCCCCTGGTGGTCCCAGTGCTCCCTTGTCCCTTCGCAAGTCAGTTACTGCTCTCCTTATGCATTGCTATGGGCAGGCCCCAATTATCTTGAGACTTTTTTTTATTCGTCATCTTGCCCTAAAGAACTACTGTTGTAAGTGAATCAGATCTCTCTTTTGGTTTCTGATTGAGTCACAGAGTGCATATATTAAACATAAATGCAGCAGGCAAAACTCTAGTGTCTTGTAATATTCACAGCTCTGCCTCTGATAATTGCTACGCTTCACATTCATGAGTGTTCTTTTAAAGATTATAGTACAAATTAATTGGGGGAGGGGGGCTCACCCTCTAAAATTTGAATTTCTAACACTTAAATAATCCATCCGCTTCAGGACGAGCAGCCAGCTAAAGAAGGCGAGGTGGTGTAGTCTAACGGTACAAAATAGACCATCACTTACATTTAAAAAAAAAGAAATCAGTTATATAATGCCCGAAAGAGCAATTACCTGATGTAAAAACTGTCAAGGCTTTTATTTTGACATTTTTATTAAGATTAATTTAAAATTGAAACACTAACCCTGTGTAACAATGGTTGGGTAAAATCAATTATAAAATGCCCAAAACACAAGTAATTCTAAAGGCCAGCTCAGTCCTCCTCTGTAGTAACTGACAGTTCCGCCATGTTGTAGTCCTAACCTGCATGTTCTGCCATAGTTAGAACTACAGTGATGCGTTTTTGTAGTCCTAATCAGCTGCTCTGCCCTGTCCTGTTCTTTGTTCTGTTGCTATGGTAATGAAGCTTGTCTGTCAGACACTCAGGGCTGACAGAATTCTATTTCTTTGAGTCAGCCAGTTTGACAGAAAAAAGCAGTCCTAACAACTCCTTCCCGTTCGCGAACCGTGATACGTACTTGAAAACCGTTTGAAGCATCTGAGAGGGCTATTTGTCGTCTCCGATAGTACCACGATTCATATTCTCTACCTCACTCACAGTAATAACAGCGATGAGAGAAAGATGGTGTGCGCTGAGCTCAGAAATTTTTCAGAAATGCATGGAAGTCAATCTGTGACTATCCTCAGAGGGATATTGAGGCTTTTATCTTGAAATTTTCAGTAAGCTTCATATAGAATTGTTGTTTGGGTTAACCGCCTTTTTTTTAAATCAACTTTCCTAACCAACTAACTAAGACCATCTACAGAGCAGGGTGCTGCCGTCCTTTGTGTGAATGATGTGTTCAGTTTGACTTTTCACTGTCATTGTTGCTGGTGAAAAAGTTCAACTTTGCCTCTTTCCTGACTAAAACTGCACAAACAACGCACTTATTCCCCTCCAACTGATTGCACTGCAGTTTACTTGGGGTATCAGAATAAATGGGGCACGCCACACTTTTCACATCTTTATTTGTATAAAATAACGAGACCATAAAACTTTTGCTCCCATGTTTGTTTTACTTTATTTTTGGTCTGTTGAATAAAATCCCAGTAACATATAAGAGTTTGTGGTTGTAACTTAACCAAACGCGTCTGAATTCAGTTTATTTGTCTAGCATTTGTTGAACCAAAAGGATAATACTTATGTTTTTTGTCCCTCGAGGAGACAATCTTTAGACCTGTCAGTCACCTATAATTTTCAAAAATAACTCTACCTATCCCAGCTTTATAGTATAGATAATATTTTAGTTTAATCAGATTCTGTGGGCTTGAGGTGTTGGGTAGACATAACACAGCACTTTCTGTCTGGCTATGAGAGTAAAAGCTGCCAAGCCTTACTGAAGGAAGTGATATGGAAGCAAAAGCTGCAGCGTGAGGATCTACACTTTGATTTTTGTGCAGCATCTTTAATAATGGTGTCAAACACTAAAACCACAGCGCAGGATTATTTTCTGTGACACACTTGTTTTTTGCATATAGATTTTGGTGGGATATGACTAAGAAATTCTTTTTTTTTGTTTGTTTTTGCATATTTGATGTAATCCCTACATGGCTTTTAGTAGGTTGGAATAATCGCCTGCTAAAGTTTTAGGTTTTTACTTGCAAGAAATGTAAAAAAAAAAAAACATCTATAATTTTTCTGTCACCTCCCATATATGAACCTTTAGTGTTGGCCTATCAAATCCAAAATAAATCAGATTGACATCTGTGCCTGCTTTCTGACAAATTGTGAAAATCTTGGGTACAAATATTTGCGTAGCTATATATTCAGAGATGTCTCAATCTAAATTCCCCCTCCCTCCCCTGAGTTGGTGAATCAGCAACACGGTTTAAGGTTTCCAATTACTTTCAACCCCAGACAAATAAATTGATCCTCGTGTCTGCCCGTCACCGGCCGCCGATGAGACATAAGTGTGCGTTATTAGCCGATGCTCTGCTTTTCATGTGATGGATATCAAAAGGGCACCTCTTACTAATTACAACGCCTTGTGTGTGCATCAGACCAAACGTAGAACCACCTCAATCCCCCGGGATTAGATTCAAATCTTGGATGTAAACACCAAACAGCCAAATCATAATCTGCTCTGGCAGACGCACGCCCCCATAAATAATTCAAGAGTCTTTGAGACGGAGCCGGAGTGGAATTAATTGAAGGACTTAACCTTATAGGATGAATTTTGGTGTGGTTTGTGTTGGGGGAGTGGTGTTGCAAAAGTTCTTCTTAATGTGATCCAAAGCTGACTTTACATTCGGGCTACAGCCTTGTTTCAAGGCGGGAGTGACAGCTTTGTTCCTTTGAAGGTATTATTCTGACTTTTGTTTTTTGTCCTCTGAGATAGGAGCTGTTGTTATTGCAAAAGCAAAAAAAAAAAAGAAAAGAAAAGAAGCCCCGAGGGGCTCATGAGAAAAAGAAAAAAAAAACGAGTCAAAGTACATCAGTAAGACCAAGCAAATTCGTGGAATCATAAAACGAGCGGCGTAACGCGCAGCACAAAAGGATATTATGTTTATCTGAGAGTTGAATGCATCTGAAATAACCCAGATACAACACTTTTGTTCCCCTTCCTTCTAGGCAGTGCAAATAGAGATGGATCCTGCTGGTTAAAAAAAAACAACATTGTTACAAGGTCGGTCTCTGGGGTGGATAAGAGGAACAGCAAACACCCTGCTGTTTGAGGGAAAGAATAGGTGGCTGTCATGTATCTGTCTGGCAGCAAAGGAGGAGGAGGAGGGACATGGAGGCACGGGCGTGAAGGAGGGAGAGTAAATGTGATTTAGCCCCAGTAATCTTCATGGGCCTCATGCAAAAAGGTATAACGCCGTTACCCATCAACTCAAACTCTATAGCAGTGGGAGGGGGGTTTGCATTAAGAATGCAGAAAGCCTTCATATGAGCATATTGACCTCCTGAGGAGACATAGGGTACTTGGGTTAATGGAAACACTAGTAAGAAAAATCATAGACTCCCTATAAAAGAAATAAATTCTCCCCCAACAGTAATATCGTCTCCATTTAGTGATGATGTCTTGGTTTTCTTTTTATTAGTTTCAATAGTGCTATTCCAGTTTGCTGTTTGTTTCTCTTGCTATGTTCCCTTTTGTTCCCTTAGTGTTACACTCTTTGACTATTTGTATTCATTTTTATTGATTATTGTCAGGCCTGTTTCTGTCATGATTTTTTGTTAGATTGATGGAGGATCTAAATGCAGAAAATGGAGATTTAGAGTCGAAGAACAAAAATGTACAAAATCCACAAAAGTCCAGTGCAAAAAAAAGAGAAGTTAAATCCAAGGACAAGAGACATGATGAGAAATAAGGAGAAACAGAAGGAACCAACAAGGAGAGACTGAAAGAGAGGAGCTTAAGTACTGATTGCTGAAACAAAAGACCTAGGCTGATGAGCTAACAGGTTGCAGGTGTGTAGAGGAAGCAGAGTGAGGAGAGAGAGTGGCACAGGGGGCGAGGGAGAGTACACAAGGGAACAGAAATAAATCTAACTCCAAAGAATAACTAGACTGAATAAAAATATTAAAACTAGAGTAACAAAGAATAACTATAAATAATAAATACACATAAATTGAAACACTAAAGTGAAACGGAAACAAGACGAATACAATCAAAAACTGAAACTAACACCAAATAGTAACAAAACTACAATTAAATCAAGCAAAACAACCCGAGATCCTGACAGTTTCTTCTTTTGGATCCTCAGCACTTTGCTCCAGCAATCAAGTCCATCTTATTTATGCCACTCACCTGTTTCACCAACTAATCAAATTCCTGTTTTGTTTTGTTTTTTTGTCTTCACCGCTGGATTCTCTGTCCTGTTCTGTTCTTGTTCTGGAACACAATCCACTTCTGTGAACGTGTCCAACATTCTTATGTGAAAAAAACGTCTAATATTGAAACTGAAGTGAACACGCTTTAATTATTTGTTTCAGATTGCATCTTTCTATGTTTAACTTTCCTTCCCGCAAGTAATTTCAAAGTTCTTGGTTTTTGTTAAACCAGTTTTAGTTTAGCTGAGTTGATATCAATAAATTGGTACTTGATAATTCCCAATGCTTGGTTTAGGTAAACAGTAGCTTTAGCCTTTCAGTTTGACTAGAACTTCTCAAACTGATGCTCTGGGTCCAAATGCAGCTTTGGAATACTGATTTTCTGGGCCTCAACCACAATACAAGTGCATACCCACACCAGATTTCCACTGTCACAAACTGTGTTTTTGTGTTTTTTCTGTATTTTTTGCGCTTTTTGATTTTATTCTGACTTCATGATTAAAATGACAACAAATATCCAGCAACTTTCCATATAATTATTGGATAAATACAGCAAGTGGAGCAGATGAAAACGATATCCAGAATAGCCGTTTTAATTTTGAAAAAAATAAATAAATAAATCTTGAGCCTAATGTGCCACATAGAAGAAAGTCTGAACTCCACTGATTTAAACTGTAAAGGTCAAGGGTTTGGACGCATTTTATTTGGCCAAGGAAGTGTTCAAATCAAAATAAAACCATGTATGTTTGTGGCATCGTATGTCATCGCAAACTGGTTTGTGTGTGCAAACCATTCGCCCGCCGTATGGAAATGTCACTGAGTAATCATAAACAATTATCCTCCCAAGCTTCCGTAGCACAAGAATAGGTCAAATTTACATAAAAATAGACACTAGGGCTTATCTGGGTGCATTCAAGTATAAATTCCCTGCAGCTCAGCACACATTTACACTCCAAATTAATCATAAAGATTCTCTAATACCTGTTTTTGCATCTTTAACTCACACTTTGTCAGAATTTTTGATTATTTTTTCCCGCAATGTTTTTGAATGACAGTCGCAACAGGCGCAGGTATTGAGCTTCTTCCTCCGTTGCATAAGCACGCTTAAAAGCAGCTGTGGATCAATTCAGAGTGGGCCTTCCCACCCCGGCAGTAAATCAAAGAGCAGGACGCGAAGGAGTTGGGAGCGGTTAATGGATGCCGTGGCAGACGTTCGGTCGGTGCAGGATGAATTCACCGACGAGTGAGAGAGGATGGAGGAGGTGGCTGGAGGGGGTCGGCAGGGGTGTGTGGGGGGAGGGGTAGAGTTCAGAAGGGTAATGGGGCAGCTGCTTGTTGGGTGGCAATGATCAACAACTGACAGATAAATGGCATTTTGCTGCTTTGGAAATAAACAGCAAAGCCTGAGAGGGAAGGCCAACGCCACTGAGAACTGAGAATGACCTGCAGGGAGAGAAACCCAAACGCCAACAAACTCACCCCACTTGTTATGCAAACACTGTGCATATTGTGGATATTTTAGACTGCACAGACTAAAATCCGCATGGTGATGTTTATTATGGAATTATTCTGTTGTAATATTATCTACTTGATCAACTTTTTTTGCATCAAGCAGCATCTAGACTTCAAAAGCCTGTTGGTCGGTCCAGCTGCCCTGTTTCACTAGATGGCAGTAAAGTCAAGAGATGAAGTCAGTTAAACACAATATACTGTTGCATGAGCTGAAAGATTTTCTGACGTCAGTATATGGGTTAATTGTTCACAGTGCCTCGCAAATAGGTCGACTCTGCATTTGTTGTTTTTGTTTAATTGCTGTTTCTTGCATTCAATCATGTTTTATCATCAAACTTGGATTGCATTTTACCTAGTTGTATTTTTTTTAAATATTTTATTTGATACAACTCTTTGCAGTTTGGGGTCCTTCTTTGTAAAATAGCTGAAGCTCACTTAGACTGAATGGAGAGAATTACTGCGAACATCAGCTTCAGTGTCCTGTCAGAGATTCGCAATTAGCACAATAAACTCCCAATAAAATTAACTGAGGTTTGAGGTTGTGCTGCAAAGATGCGGTATGAATACTTTTGGTATTGTAAGCAAAAATGTGATTTCAGTCAGTCCTTGACGTCAGTAAATGTTCAAGCAGACGTTACCCCGCTGCCACAGGGTATTTAATGCAACAGACTTCTTTGCTTCCTGACACCATCACTGTGTGACAATGCAACAGATGGCAGCCCGTTCTCTCCGCATTACTGTGACAACGTGACTGTAATGCAGGTCGAAGTGCCACAAGCAAGCGCCACAAAGATGGAGCCCCGACTGCCATGTTCCATAAAGCCTTCACAGGGACGCCTCAGACTGAGGCAGATGCAGTCATCCATATTTACAAATGCTCCAAGTTCTTTCATCTAGAGAAGATGCATTATGTTCATGTGGGTACGTTTGAAGCATCCAGTCTTAAAAGTTTTGTGTCGGAAGGCGTTTCAATTATTCCTGGAAGGGGACAAGACTTATCAGCGCTAACGTGGACGAAAAGCAGATGATTTATTTGGCTTTGCTACAGTGGAGGACAAAATTATTTCTTTCACATACAGACATGAAGAAAAATAGTGTCTCCTCTGCTGTTCACTTAAATAAGTCGCCTTTTCTCCTGAAAAGTGGTCCAGTTTGAAACGCATTTCCAGAGCTATCCTGCGTCTCTTTAGCATGCAACAGAGTAGACGAATCGAAATGTGATAAAAGATGATACGATGTTTATTTAACGAAAGTCCGCTCAAAGAAGATGGGCGGTCTTGTTGGCGGCGCCTCTAAGGACACGATTGATCCCTGCATTACAGTCCAGTGTCCAACCAAGTGTTGAAACTTAATTGGTGTCTCATGTGTCTGCAAGTGTTTTATCAGCCCGTTTGAAGAGAACACAAACATTGCTGCGATCAGTGCGCGCACTACACTCAACATGGATCAGAGAAAGCAGAAGAAAGAGGAGCCCTGAAGTACCATATACACCCACCAGACGTAACATGATGACCGCTGACAGGGGAAGTGAATAATACATCATCTCTTCATCATGTTACCTGTTAGTTGGTGAAATTAATTAGGAAACAAGGGAACATTTTGCCCTCAGTTAGTGAAAATTATGCCCGCTCGGTGACTGACTCAGAGCAAACATCAGGTCTTACGGGTTGTTCTTGGTCTTCAGTGGAGTCTTTCCAAGGAGGGGCAGTGGCGTCCTGGCTCTGATTGGTTGCTTTTGACCAGGAGCGACGTGTAGCAGCACTGGGAGGAGGTGGAGGAGGTCAATCTTTTCACAGACCATCTGTGTCATGTTACACCGCCATGACATGTTGACAGTTTTAACACATATGCAAAAAAAAAAAAGTTTTTATGAGAGTTACCATACATACTGCAGCTTTAAAAGTTATAATTCTGTAAAAATTTTACTTTTGAGACCCTTTGATCAGGAAAAGCTGATTAGCTGTTAACAAATGTAAAAGATTGAAGATATCACTTGTTGGCAAGGATTGCTGCAAAATATGTTGCCAAAAACGTCCGTCTTTTTTTAATCCACAATTCAACTGAATCAATGATCAAAAGCATATAAAAAGAACAATCATAGTTGCCAAAAACTGTCTGAAGTTATTTCAGATAGGTGGGTTTTTATGCTGTCATAGAAAGGTTCCGAAAAATGTCTTCTTGGCTGTATAATTAATATTTTTAAAGCTCAACAAGTTCTCTACTGTAGTAGTTGTGAGTAATGGTACTTGGCAACATTTCTGGGTCCTTATGAACAAAAACAAATTATGATTCTAAAATAAATGTGCTATTGCCAGGCTGCAAAGTTGTTTGATTATCATATACTTTCTTTATTCATAGCTATTGAAAACTAAGCAGTTTCTGTGGTAGTAATGAATAGAGCAAAATCATGTTTTACAGAATGGATTATTTATGGATATAATATGTGTCTCTAGATCGATTAAAGTTGTTCACTTCACTCAAGGAAGTTTCAGTCAGACAATTTAAATCAGATGATTTATTTATGCATCATATTTCCCGTAGACTGAAAGTCAAACCAGCAATGAAGAGAATAAAAACTTAAATAGCTGAAATGAAATAATTTGTTAGTACAAATCTGGCTCTAAAATACAAAACATCTGAGATGCTTGAAAACAAAGTGAATCAATTCCTACAGGAGTACAATAGAAACCATTACAACCAGTTTAAATCAGAATATCAGCCTGTGCATTATGATGCCATGAGTATTAGAACAAAAAAACACATTATTCATAAGAAAATTTCAGTCCCGTTAGTTAATTACAATTTACAAGTTGCACAGAAACAATAATAATAATAATAAAAAAATGAAACATTTGAGGCTGTATATATATTCTCTACAAGTCTATAGTTGTCTATATTTATTATAGTCAAATTAACGAATAAAACCACATCATGCACAATATTGCCACTCATATTCTGCTTGTCCCTGTACAATCAATTCATGTATTTACACAGTCGTCAAATACTCATCAACTAAATGTTTTAAAAATAAAACTTGATGCAAGTTAAGAAAAAGAAAATCTTGATTCCATCCAAAGGCCCTCAAGTGTAATTAGTACATTTGAACAACGCTTGTCTCAATGAAACTGAATGTCAGGCATCCACAAACACTCACACACACCCCGTCACACACAAATCCATATACATTTAAACATTGAAGAAATACAATCAATAGCATCTCTGATGCACCACAACAAGCTTTAACAATCTTTCGATCCGATCCCAATAAAGAAACAAAGCTGCATGTCAAAGCATCATTAGGAGTGAATTTATGACGTGTCGTATTTTGTCCTTGGACCTGACTCTTACAAATCCCATTATTGTCTTCACTGTAGTAATTGAACTCCAATGAGAGTTTTCAGAACTGAGTCTCTGCTTTAGAAAGGCACTACCTGCTGAAGGAACCCCTCCAAGCTGCTGGACCTTCAGCATTGACATCTGATCTTCAGATTGAGCTAAAAAAAAACAGGAGGTCACATGCAGGGGGAAAAAAATAATATAAAGATGGCATGACACATCCAAAGCTGCATTTCAATTTCTACATTTGCAGGGGCAGATTAAAGAGGTGACAAAGGAGAACCTGTCAGCACCCAATTTGAAAAAGTATTCACCCCCCTTGAGCTGCTTCTCATCTTACAATCACAGACCTGAGTATGTTTTATGGAGATTTTATGATATATCAACATACAGCTATGTATCATTGAGAAGTTGACGGAAAAGGCTGTGGCGTTCATTTGTTCTCAATTAAAAACCAGTACAACTTTTACACGTCACCAAATCTCAGGAAGATTTAATTTCTGTACAAATCTAACTGTTTGCATGTTTTCTAGAGAATATTAATGAACAAACAGGATCATAAAATACAAGGAACAGAGCAGAAAGGCCTGGGATAAAGGCATGGAGAAGCTTAAAGCACGGTTAGGTCAGAAAACAATATCCAAAGCTTTGAACATTTCCTGGAGAACTGTTCAATACATCACTTGAAAAAAAAAGAATATAGCACACCTTCATACTTCCATCTTCTCATTGCCATCAACCTACAATGTAGGCAAGGCAGCTACTGATCAGAAAATGAGCCAAGAGGAACATACAAACTCTTAAGGAATCCCAGAGATCCACAGCTCTGGCAGTATCATACTGTACGAACAGTGAAGCTGATGGAAGATGGATCCAAATAAAGAACTATATCCAGACCTTACGAATTGCTGTTTACAGATGCTCTCAATTTAATCTGAGTTTCCTCTAATACAGACATGCCCCAAAATACTTGCGGATGATCCAAAGCTGATCCAAAAAAGCACGGACTCAAAAATGCAAAAAAAGTGAGAAAATCATGAACGTGTCCCTATCAACTATATACACTCACAAGTACCAGTTTTTTTGTGTAACATAAAATCCCAATAAAATGCACATAAGTTTGACATTGTAATGTGACAAAACGTAAAAACAACTGGGGGATATGAATACTTTTGCAAGGAAATGCACCCTCTGTATGGTTCGGTTATATCGCCTAGCAGGTGTGTATGTCCTGCCAGTGGGATTGTAAATGCATTTAGAAACTGAATTATTGTAGCACATGCATTATATCAGTGCACTATGTCATGGCAACGTCCTGTTCTCAGTTGGAAATATGCATGTTAGCTGCTTACTGTTGACATTTAACACCGCTTCAGTGAAAAAAAATGTCAAACCCAACATAATATATGGATTCCAGAAAAGCACTGCATTGCTCATGTAAGGCCTATTGAAAGATGCAATATGAGTTAATGTCAAAGTATTAATAATATATGTCTTAAAGTAAAAGCATGTATTGTCAAATCAGTATCATACAATTCAACTACTAAGCCCAACGTTGTCAGGAAGATTTCCAAGTGAAAAAAAAAAATCAGTCTTTCTATGTTTCTTGTGCCTCAGAGGTGTGTGATTATGAAGCCATGCAGAGTCGTGAGACCCCCCAAACCCCAAGCCCCATGCTAAATGGAGATTCTGCGATTGTCGGGATGCAGCGAGCACACTACACCGCTACACAAAAGAGTTCAAGGAGTTCATGGCGTTAATCGGGGATGGGGCCCCTGAGCTCTCAGGGCCCTCGGCATTGTCCCTGCTGGAACTCTTTCCACTATACTGGCCAATAAAGGAGCCGTCCTCGTTGAACTGTCCGTCTCCTCCTTCCCCGTAGTCAACTAAGCTGTCGTCACTGTCGTCTCTCTTAACCGTCCCGTTAGACGGCGTGCGGCTCTCTTTTACCAGTTTATGGTCCTCATTGTCACTGAAGGAGAAAATAACATGCAAATGTTACAGGTGAGATGAGGTGGCAGATGCAAGAAGATTAGTGGTCACTTTTTTTTAGATGGAGCATGGGACGGCCAATTGTGACTCACACCTGAGGAGTGAAAAGCCAAAAGTTTTTAAAAAATAAGCAGCAATTTGGATTTAGTTTTGATTTTGATTTGCTCCACGTCTAAAAAAAACAACAAAAAAACAGAAGCTATGATTGATTGGTTTCTACCAGGCAACAGGGAATAAAGCTCGAGCCGACACACTCTATCTAAATTCCCCTTGAAACCAAATGTGAGGTGGTGAATGTGCTGAGGGACAAAGAGAGCATTCCCCATCCCAAGACAAGAGCCTGTGATGAAAAACAAGAAGCTCCGGCGCGATGAGGTGAATAAAACTTGAAAAGCAAAGACTTCAGATGCACGTCCTGCAAAGCGAGCATGAGAATAACCCCAACCCGGGCACAATGTATGAAACATCTGCAAAGAAAGCTTTCTTTGGAAATCAGATCATCAGAAACGTTCCATGGTTAAATGAGCTGAACGTCAATGAGATGCGTTCATAAAGCCATCATAATGCCGCGATGTTCTTCAAATTTAACACAGCACATTATAATCTGTAAGCATAAAACATTTACAGTGTCAGAGCAGAGGCCATATTGATGAAGAAAACTTGCCACGCTGAGCATGATCAAGGCTTTATGAATGAATATTAAAATTGATGACAGCAGGCGCTTTTCTCCACAGTGACTTCCACTGACCTCAAACAACCCCCACCGACACCATCACCACTCTTACCTTCACTGAGACCCACAACCCCGGAGATCAAATCAGGACATCTCACTGAAATCCCACATAGACAGACATTCCTACACACTGGTTCACTACTCAACACACACACACACACACACTTAGGAGAGTTTACTATTTTCACATTAGTGAGGAACGAAATGATGTCTTAAACAGAAATTAGTTGTTCTACAACCAAAAACAGCTCGGGTGAGTTAGGTTATGCCTTTTATTGACATACTGTAAGGTTTCCGCTGAATAAAACAAAACAGGATGAAAGGAAAAAGTTCTCTAACAAAGGCACTATGTTACTTTGCAACGTGGTTTGTCCAATAAATCTCTCTTTTCGTTTGCATCCATTGTTGTGTTCCTCTTTCTCTATTAATACAATGGACAGTTGGCATTTTTCTTTAGCAATAAAAAGTTCAAAACCATCTTGTACTGGTGGCACTACAAATTATAGAGCTTGGACGTTATATTTGATTATATTTCTATTTCATAAAACCTAAACATCTTGAAAGCATAAAACATAAATAACTTTCAGTCCTATTTTACTTTTATTAAAGCAGATCAATAATGT
The DNA here is from genome assembly GCF_003331165.1 of Xiphophorus hellerii. Classification (NCBI taxonomy): domain Eukaryota; kingdom Metazoa; phylum Chordata; class Actinopteri; order Cyprinodontiformes; family Poeciliidae; genus Xiphophorus; species Xiphophorus hellerii. The sequence goes on along the minus strand of NC_045673.1, from coordinate 22,332,968 downwards.
TAACATTTCCATGAAGCAACTGTTTGTAAGTTTAATATAAACACTTACATTTTTGATTTTTCAGTTCCAGTGTTGTCACTAGCAGTCACTCAAATTAGAGTCAGGACTCCCCATTGCTTTTAAATGTCTGACCAATGTGCCCGGTTGTTATGTCTCCAAAATACTGCTCTTAGACAGCATTACACCTGATTTACCTCTTCTTACGGGAGATATTTGGATGCAAGATTTTTGCCGAATGAACTCACACCAAAGCTAGAGTCTTCTCAACTATCTCTATTGAACATTATAATTCCCACAAGCAGTTGTTGTAAAGGTAATGTGATATACTGTGTAGTTCAAAAAGATGTAACAAGTACAAAAAGAAATAATATCTTGACGTGTTTCAGAGATTGATGTAACTTTGTCATCAAGATAGCAAAAAAGTATTGGGATCAACTTAAACATTGCCTCCAGTACTGTTGATTTTGATCTTTTCATGAATTTAATAAATAAGAAATGGGGAACCAACAACTTTAGGCTTAAAATGTAATACAATTTAAAAACCGGGCAACAATCTGTCAGTAGCACAATTAAACAGCCTATTCAGTCTTCAGACATGCTTAAAATGCCACATCAGATCCATATGCAGTTATACAATATACTATATCTATATATAATCGATAAATCCATTCAACATATTATTCCCTGGAGCAAAATGTTGAATACCCATGCATAAAATCCATCAAACATATTTATATCTACATACAAAAAGGAATAGAATACAAAATATAAAATCAAGACTATCTTATAAATTGACTTTTAAAAAACAATATTCAAAAACGTTACATGTACAGATTTAAAGTGCTTCTTTTTTGTCTTTTTTTTCAGCATGCTATTGGAGATGCAGCCCAGATGAAGGAGGCTAACAAACATAGCTGGAGAACATCCAGAAGGTTAGGCAAAGTGTTAACACTATATTTACTGTCGGCAAAATGCTTGTGATTAGCTTATTAGTTGGGATGAGAGTTAATGATTGCTTGTACTATGCATCTCTTGTAACAGTCATTTCTAAACCTTTTGACATAATAAAATTTAAAATCAATTAAACCTGAAGATTCCTGATCCCTACATGGCATCACAATGTGATGTCCAGCAGACACACCAGTCCAACACGAGACGCCTCCAAGACGTCTCCGACCCATTAAGAATCTTGGCAGAAGCTCAAACCGGTTGCCTTCCTCTTGATGCTGTGACTGATATTGGTGGGTTTGAATGGGTTATTGTCAGCTGTAAGGGCTGGGAAGAGGAAGGAAGTGGGCCAGAAGTGGACTTTGGGGGCATGAGGGATCCAGCAGCAAGAGCACGTTCTCTCACCTGTATTCCACAAAAGTACAGTCATCATCTTTCATTGGCTGGAACTCCGGGTCTGTGTGTGCATCCTCCTTTTCTTTGACTGGGGACATAAACAAAGAAATGTAGGCTTTCTCAATATTTGCAATAACACTTCTGTACTTGTGTCATGTTCTTTAGCTGAATGCTTGTTGTGAAATGTAGAAAAATGTGCCAATATGAAATAATTTCCAAACAGAAAAAGGAATCAGTAACATAATACAGTAACCAACATTCACACAACAGTAGAAATACCCCACATTTTGAGAGCAAAACTCTCCAAAAAAAAGTTATTTCTGACAGCTTCCAAAGATAGCTGAAAACACTGCGCATTGGGTTTGTTTGTGCAGTGACTCACCGGGGTATTTTCCTCCTTTATTCCTCTGAATGAAGCAGATAATGAGAAGAATCAGGATGAGCAGGGCGATGGCGCACATGAGGCCAATGAACCATCCCTGAGTGGCGATGTCTACCTGTCTGCTCGTCACAGCTAGCCAGAGATGGAGAGATAATGCGATAATTGTAAATGCAATATTTCTACAGGCTTTTCAGTGATGATGAAAGTCTTCCTCCGATGATGTGCTGAAATGCCTTACATTGTTTTGGCAGCCATCAGTTAGTCATTTCAGTTTATGAGTGAACCATAATATCACTTTTTACAAATTGTGTTAGATGAGCAGGAAATCTTCTGTATTAATTTAAGAATAAGATGAACTGCATTAGAAATGTTGCAAAATAATTTTACATTTAGTGACAATTACGCGCACACAAACACACGCAGCTACAATCACTGACCATCATACAAGTTTTGTTCTAGTCTAGGTTGGAAATTATAACGCTATACTCAAAATAATCTATATTAGAATATTGTTTGTTTTTTGTTATCTGCATATCTACAGAATGAGATTAATATACAAAGTGCAAAAATTTTAAACCCAAAGGTCATGCAAACTCTTAAACATTATATCTCTGCATGTTTGTTACACTGCAGCGACTAGGGGTGTAACGATACATCCAGTTCAGGAGATTCACAATGAAAAAAAGAAGAAACTTTAGTCAAAACTTCTGGTAAACCTAAGAATCCACATTTTCTTATTTTTACGAATCGAGCTAAAGTTTCACATATCATAAAAGATCTCTGTTGAGATTATTATAAAGTCAGCTCAAATTTATTCAGATTAAGCATTTTGAAAACATCAAAAACCTGAAATAGGTAGTTAGATTTGCAATTAGCTGAGTTGCCAGCAGCTAATTGTTAGCTAGACTCAGATTTCGAATCATGTTAAAAATAGTTCATAGTTACTCTGTCAGTCCTATCACTGTTTCTTTTGTCTACCAGCTAAAAGGAAAAGAATGACAGATAAACAATTAAAATGCAGAGAGGCCTTTTTTTTATTTTTACAAATAGTTGTATGGCAGCCAGAGAGGTCTTTATTAGTTGACTCCTTCAACAAAGCAAAGCAAATCAAGAAGCACTTCTTCTGAATCTCAAACCAACAGCTAAGCCCAAAAATTATTCACAAGTCAGGCAGATTTAGATTTAAAATCCCTCTCACTCAACCAAGAAGTTTCTTTCTGCTAAAAAAGTAAGTAGAAGTAGTAAGCCACTGTAGGAAGGTTAACAAAATTAGGATTTTGAAAACTATGTAAACCCTTTTGAATAATGAATAGATTAATTCTGGCATCAAATCCGTCTTATGATCGTTGAAAGATTTTTTGCATGTTTCCACTTTGATTTTGAGGATTTATTTTGTCTTTGAGGTTGGATGGCCTCCTTACCATCACCCTAATCTTTAACTGCCTCTACAGATTCTCTATCAGAGTCAAGTCAAGACTCCGGTTGGCTCAACATTAATATTTCTTCTAGTGAGAAAGAACGCGTAGGTAAAATTGCAAGATCACTTGACTCTAAATCCGCCAGGAGAATTTTGGGCTTCATTGTAGTCAAGTTTAAGGCACCCAGCTTCCTGTCTGATAAAACAGCTTATATTTACTTCACCAGGGAAAGCACTGACAGCTACATTGTACTTTGCAAAAATGATTTCAACTTTATGAGAAGGATTGCGGTGTTTTAATACCACAAGATCTCGTTACACCCCTAATAGCAACATTTCAGCTAAACCAAACTCAACTTTGCAATGGTAGAATGGTACAAACTACTAGATACTTTACACAAGTGACGTTATGAGGCCTGACTCGGCCAGGTCAAGACGGAGGCTACTCCCCAGGACGCGCCTCACCTGGGACCGTGACAAACAGCTCCTCGGACTGGAGCGGCTGCTCGTGGTGACCCTTGGCCACTACACGCACCCTATAGGAGAGGCCCACCTTTAGACCTTTCAGCTTAACGTTCTGAGAGCCGTTCACAAGCTCTTTTTGCCACTCCTCTTCACCTTCACCTGCAGGAGGGACGTCGACGGAGAGAGGTATGTTTGAGGGAGCGAACAGAGCTTTCAGTGGTCCATGGAGATGGTGAAACAATGGGAACTACTTATACGGCCTTACTCTGCAGGCAATTTTATATAATCCAGGAGTAAGGGAAAAAAATCAATTTAGGCTTTGAATAAATGATTGCGGTGACCCTGATAGCTCAATGCACTTCAACAAGCCCATGCATACTGAAAGAAAACTGTTGACAATTAGTGCTGCCTAAAAATAACTAAAAGGAAACCAGCTTGGTTCAGAACAGCTGCTTGTTGCTCAGAACATATTTTAATTAGAAAAACACAATAGTCTAGGGAGACATAAACAGCAAAGATGTCTGCCACATAGAAAATATTCAAACATATTCTGGTATTCATTTGCTTTCATTTATGATAAATTGTCATAATACCCATGATCATTTGGTCTTGTTTATCTGCTCCAAAATTTGGTCAAAACCACCCAAATCCCCTCTGGACCACACACTGCAGAATCGAACCAAACTGTCACAATATGCCATTTTTTTGTTATCACAGCTGTACACAGTGGCAATTAGAAATACTCATAGAAAAGCCACATCAGAGGCAAAACAAGCATGTGGAAGAAGGTGCTCTGGCCAGATGACACCAAAATTCACCCTAATCTTTGGCCGACATGCTAAATACCTCGTGTGGCCGAAAAAGGTGCACATCACCCTAAACATAGGGGTGACCGCCTCATGCTGTTTGCTTGATGATAAACACAGGAAAGGTCTGGGAGAAAACCTATTGGAGACGGCAAAAGACCTGAGAAAAGAGTGGCGATTTGCCCTACAGTAAGGCAACAACCCAGAGGTACAATGGACTGCTTTAAGCACAATCATCTGTTGAAATGACCCAGTCAATCCAGGCATGAATTCAATTAAAATCACAGCAATATGTGAAAAGTGGCGTTCGAAGACAATCTGCATACAATCTCACTGACAATTAACTATACTGCTAATGTGCAAATATTGTGCATGTACCTTACCAAGGTGGTAGACATACCACAAATGACTTACAGCCAAAGGCTGTTTTAAAAAGTAATTATTCAGGGAGCTGAATAAAAATGGACAACATGCTTTTCAGATTTATAGTTTTAGAAAAATGTGAAAAAAAGCCTTTCACTTTCCTTTCACTCCACGGGTATCATATTATGACAAAATATTAAAAAGTTCAAGAGGTATTCACGCGCTTTTGAAGGTTACAAAAGTACTTCTAGGCTCAAAAGGTATTTTGTTATTACTCTTTTTTTAAGGCTATTCTGCACTCCAAGCCACAAAAAATGATGTGGCAATCCTATGATCTGACACATAAAAACACCCACTAGAGAAAACACTTAATGTTCAGACCTTCAGATAAAGAAATAAAAGATCTATTTCTATGTCACTCTGTGCAGTGATTTCACAGCTATGCTGTCGCTGAGATAGAAATCTCACTCTGACTTGTCCACTGAAAGCCTCAGAAGTGTTGCAGTGTTTTATCTGTTTACCTGCATATGAGCTGTCAGGGCCACCAAACAAGTGGGAATGAGCTAAAAGTGAAATGTGTCATGACTGATGATCACTGAATTGAGTTTTTTGAATTAGGTGGATATTATTATGATGACATTTCCTAACTGAATGATTGAAACAATAGGTGTGAGAGAGTCATACCACAGAGCTTTTAACCTCACCGCAGGTAGAAATAAGCAATTGAAAGCACTTTAGTCAACCTCTGTGGGTATAAAGATGACAGGAAGTGCTGCTTTTTGTCAGATTTTACTCATAAATTCTGTCAGTGTTATGACTGGAAATGAGAACTCCAGCCAATTCCAGCATTGAGCAATTCAGAATCCAATCACGGGAAACTTAATTTATTAAATCAGAGTCTTCCCTGGCAGAACCCAGCGTTAACATGACTGCCGATATTTTTAATCACCTGCTGAAGCCAGTAATGAAGTAGGAGTCTCTTGCCACCCATGCTTGAAGCTGAGAGAAATATCAATGAGGTGATTTTTCTTACTGTTTTCTGCAATGTACTCTACATAAACATTTTTCTCTGGGCCCCAGTACTCCCAAGTGATCAGGGCACCATCTTCTTCAACCGAGGAGCTAACATTCGCAAAAAGACTCACAGGCCGGGCTGAGCACACAAGAAAAGAGACAAACATCAAAGCTGGCCTGTGGGGCAATGGGAAATCCAACAAATGGCAATCAATTGCTCTGTCCTGATTATACAAGTTCATCTTAATAAATTAGAATATCATCAACAAGTCTATTTCCACAATGGAGTTAAAAAACAAAACTCATGTGTTGCATAGATTTACTAAACATAGACTGATCCATGTCTAGTGTTTATTTCTGGAAACTTAGAGCTAATGAAAAATGTTTATTCTTAGAAAATCAGAATATTACACAAGACACATAAAAAAGGGTTATCAATACAGAAATGTCAAGTGCACAATCAAGTAGGAGACTGTTAACGCTTCGACATACTGTGATCATGCACTTTTCATTGTTGGAAAAATGTCTCAAAGTGATTCAACTAAAGTTGAAATGTTAGACAAAACAATTATGGTTGCACTTTGAGGAACTAGGGAGAAGCTTGATAGATTGAGAACATAATCCAAACTGGAGTTGCAGCTTTACTGTAGAGTATTTTGCTGCAGAAGGGCGTAGCTCACTTAACGACATGTTTGACATCATGAGGTGATAATATCGTGTACAATTATTTAGGCAGCATCAGAACGCATTGCCTCAGAAGTTAAACATTAGATGCCAGCTGGAATTACGCATTTTTGATGACCCTAAGCAGTCCGTTAAATTAAGAACAACAATGTCAATGTGTAAAGTGGCAATCACTAATCCCTGATCTTAATCCCCAAAAAATGTGTGGAATATGTTTCTCTCTGTACATAACATGTACATGTCTGATACCACTTGTATACAGGAGTTTCACTTGGAATAAATGGCTCAAATAGATTTAACTTGTTGATGGTTTTCTCATTTTTGAAGAGGCACTTGTAATTCTGTGATATGCATGCCTTGACCCATACAGAAGTGCACAACAGCACTGGCTGGGGCAATAAACCATCAAAAACGGAGTTCACAATCAAACTCATAATCATCTAATCCAACATGTAGTTTACTAAGATCTCAGCATAGTCTGTACCCTTGTGGATCGGACGGCGTGAAGGAAACCCTGCAACGGGATGAGAGGTTTGGGTGCCTCCTGCAAACAACACCAAGAGGATAAAATACGGACCCACACCCAAACACTGTCATACACATGCAAAGGAAACAAAAACAGGGAGACACAGCAGACACACAGTCATTATCCACAAAGCACAGAGTTCATTAGCATGCAAGGAAAAACCTCGCCATGCAGCAGGAAGCACAACCAGCATCCACCGTGCAAAAAGTACAAGAGGGTCAAAGTTGTTGACAGCAAAGGAGAAGAAAAGCAGCATGCCACTCTAATAAAGTCTGATCCTGTTTTATCAGGTGAAACTGAAAAGGCACCTGTCAAACAGCATCTTTGTCTATGTGGCTGTGAACTTAAACATTTACGTGGATAAAGGACAGAGAACAGAAAAGGTGGAAGTCCTCAGAAATAAGCAGCATGCATGCAGTATGTTCTCCACCTAGATATACACATCTGCTAACATTTGATGCTACAGGTTGAAGAAACAAATACACACAGAAAATAACAGGTGAGCTACAATAAGCTCACCACTCATCACTCTGCTTTTCTTACTTTTGTATCAGAGAAATATCTTCAATTCAAGGGTATCAACATGAGTTTTATTGGATAAATGTGAAACTGAATCTAAGGAGAAAAACATGGAAACAAGTAGAACCAACAGTGCAATGCAGACACCTAAAATTAAAGTAAAATACTTAGATGTTGATTTCTTTCTTTCTTTGAACCAACAAAAATATGATGAGGCAACGGGTCGAGAAGGGTCCGTTCACTTGTATCATTGAGGTAATTATTTTATATGAATATACAATATAAATCTTCGGTATATGAAAAAAAGCCAATCATTTAAAATGTTTGCACAGCTGTGATCAAATGTTTACATCCATGATCCATTCATGACTATCAAGTAAATGTCACCCAGTCATATCCTAGTTGTTAACCACCTACGTGCGTAAAAGTTTTTCTAAACACATATTGTGTCACAGTATCAAAACACTCCCATATGACCATAAAACTTTCCTGCAGAAGTTATTTAACTTGCCGATTTAGACAGCTGCAAATTTAAGTCAAGCAAGTGGCCATTTTACTTGATGTACTTGTTTCCTGGTCAGCATCTTCTCAGTCTATGGTGATGTTCAATAAATATTGAGCTCTCGTTAGTCAAATGACTGCAAACAAATCCATCTTACGCTAACAAGGAAAAACACCAACTGCAATCAATTACTATTACAAACCAGAGGTTAACAGCCCCTGGCATTGGCAACCTTCGACACACCTTACTTAAAGATTTAGGTAAATGTGTGTATATATTTAACCCTATATGTGTAATTCTGATCCTGTGTAAAGTAGAAATTTTAAATAAATTGTAACTCTTGCTATAAAGAATAATGGAACATGCATTTCTTTAATAATAGACCATTGTTGTGCAATCCTTGAAAAATTTCATTGTTGTGCAATCCTTGAAAAATGTCAAATAACTAATTAAAAGCTCAAAATAAACATAAAACTCCTGGCCAGAATTAGCAGATATAAACTTCTGATCACAACTGTAAATGAGATGTTTTACTTCTAGCTGAGCTGTTTAAGATTTTTAAGGGCAAAAGTCAAACATTTTCACATTTCAGAAGGAAGTTTTTTTTCTGCAAGTTGCTGCTGTCTTGCCAATTGACTTTAACCTGAACAAGGTAACCTTTTCTGTCAGACAAAACGCCAAGCAATAGAACGAAAGCTCCTTCACAATGAAAAAAATATTAAAACTAAATGTACACATAACAGAGGACACAAGCTTCAATAGCAAAGCAGTTACCATTAAATCATGTCGGGAAACTCTTCCAGTCTTGATTTAGAAAACATTATTTTTTGAATTCAGCTGTTTTCTGAAGGAGATTGTGAATTAAAAAAAGCTTACGTGTCAAAAGTAGACCGAGACTGAATGGTCTTTCATCTCACATAATTGATGACCTTTAGAAACATTTTCCTAATGTGTTTGTTTCAGTCGATATTTTCAATAACGCACAATGTTTATTTCATGAATTATAATCTAATTAGTTTGTGCTCCAGGGCATAGCCTCCAAGTAATTTACAATTCCCCTCTAAATTGATCACCGTTTCCATGGCAACGTGCTTCAAAACAAAGGTCTGAAGTTTGTGGGTGCCATCACATTCCTTATATGCAGCTTCTTTTTTTAGTTCCCCTGCTCCAGATTAAAGATAATGCAGATTACGAAACTTCCAGACATATTTATCTTAAATAAGTACAATTACATAGGAGATGTGTCTGCAGGTTTCTATTTGACCGATATCTATATATATAATCAACCGTTTCTTTTAAATAGGGATTATTTTTAATGCTTTTTGATGTCTCGTTTAAAGGTCATCCAAGAACAATTTAGAAATGTTAGCTATTAGTCATCTTAAATACCACACGCTCCATGTTTTACACTTGTCTGCCTTTGATGACTTACCTTCATCCTGCTTGACGACAGCTTCCTGAGAAATGGCTGGGCCCGCTCCAACGCTTGTTCTCGCATTCAAATAAAACTTGTAGCGTGGGCTGTACTTGAGGTTTTGCAAAGTGACTGAGGTCTCATTGGAAGCCAGGGCCAGTTCCTCTTCTGGGCCAAGTTCATTGGAGTTATTGACTACAGGGGTGAGGGACGGATGACGACAACGATGGGATGGAGAAGGAAGTCGGAAAACAGGAAGTTGTGTAGCAATAGGAGGAGGGTGAGGGGTTGCAGATGGAGTATCAATAATAAAAAGGGTGAAAATGGAAAGATTTGGATAACAGAGGAGTAGGGTTCAGAAACAGAAGTTGGGAGTGACCAGAGTTGATTTGTTAACTTATGTTGTTGTAATTGTAAGAACATTTAAATGCAGTTAAACTACTTTAAGCTTCTCCTATATTACTGATTAAGCCATGAAAAAGAATGGCTTACAAGGCTATGCACTAGATGACAGAGGATGATGTTCACATAACATAGATTTAAAATCTTGCTTGCTGTCTGTCAAGAAAAACAAAACCTCTCACCTGGCTGATATTTAAGGTTGTAGCCAGTGATGTGCCCATTATGTTCATGAGGAGGACTCCATTCGAGGGTTAGAGAATCTAGGCTTGGGTTTGTGACAGACAGCGAGGCGGGTGGCCCAGGCTCTGCAGAAAAGCATCAACAATGAGTGAACACAAGTCAGTGACAGAAAATCTGATTAATGTAAGAGAAACCAATGAAGGGAAAGAGGCAATGAGATGATGTCCAGTTTATGTCAGACAGAATAGCAAAAGGTTAACATAAATATAAATAAATTTCTCCAACCATCTTGTACAAATGCAATTTCATAATTCCCCACTAGATGGTACTAAACTCTCCTTTCTGTTCCTTTAAATTCAGGAGGTAAAACATTAGCATAGTCATGCATTTGACATTTTCTCATAAGACTTAAAAATGTACATATAAGAGTTTTAAAGTTTAATGTCATACCTCCTTCAGGTGTCTTAAACTCCTGCTTTTCACTTTTGGGACCCTCTCCTTTCTTATTGAAGACGCTTACATAGAAAGAATAGTGGCTGAATGGGTGCAACCCGGGCAGCAGGCCTTGGCTGTGGTTCCCACTAAAGGTGAGCATGCGCTTCTCTGTGTGATGGGGGTTGTGTTTATGAAGGCTGTGTGTCCTCGAGTAATGAACCTGCAACAAACAGCGTCAAATGCAGAAGCTTCATCTGTGTCATTTGTGCATACATGTTGAGCAAAGGTGTTATTCCTGTAATTTTTGTATCCAAAATACACTTTGTTTTTAAAAGTTAAGACTCTACAGATAATCGGGTGTAGACAATGGATGAATGGACTAGTGAATAAAAAAATATAATAAGCGAGATCTGTCATTTGTCCACAAATATCACACTAAGGTGTGGTTTCTAACTACAAAGCCCCCAAGGGGACATAAACTAATTTATCTATGTTGCATTCCCTCACAAAAAATTTGCATTCCCACTCAACACTTTTACGTCCCCTTGCAATAATGTATTTACTAGCCAATTGATGAGACCTTGAGAACTGAAAGTGTTGCTGCTACAATATAAGGTTTTAGTAAGGTTTTTCCATGTATCTTTATATTTCATTTGTGAGATGTTATATCTTTTTCCTTAGGATACAAGCACACCACAAACCTATGGGCTACTACTCTACCCTACCCTACTACCTACTAATACTCTACATGACATAAACATAAACAAATTTAAACATATTTTCATGAGGTAATATCACCATGTGACAGTATAGATTGTGGAGTTTTTTTGTGTTGGTAGCCATTTTCATATTGTATAGCTGCAATTTTAAACTGAAGTTTGTTATCACTATGGCTATATGGAAAATAGACTAAGGTGTCTATTTTCCATATAGATTGTGAGGGAAACCAATGTTTCTTGTGAAGGAATGCAATGCGGCAACACAAAATAAAACAATAATAAAAAAAACATATCCCATAAGGGGCTCTGCACTGAACAAATATCTTGTCAAAGGCTCAAGATTAAAGTTGTCTGTAAGTCGTATCATTGAAGTGTTTAGAAATAAATTCCACTCTTTATAATTATTATTATTACTATTATTATTATTATTATTATTATTACTATTATTATTATTATTATTATTATTATTATTATTATTATTATTATTTTGCCAATTTCTGGTCATTTTGATAATTCAGTATTTGTAATTTAGAAGTTACGGTCATTTGGTGTTTGATTTATTTTTTTTTTTGTGGAACTCAGTGGCACAGTTGTCAACTTACTCACCTTGGGGATGTTTTGTCAACTTTGAAAAGGAGTCAACTGACCTGAAGTAAGATTGATTTTTTTAAAGACTCATATTATATTGTCACAACATAGTGACAGTTTTAACAATATGTACAAAAGACTTTCTATAAAAGTCACCAACTGCAACTTTGATGACATTAATTTCAGCACAAATTCACTTGTGTGTTAAATGGACATTTTATCATTAAAGTAACAATATTGTACACCTTGAAGCTTCAACTGGGACAACTTTGTATTTGTCAACAGGAGAGGAATTACACACGTATCTTTCACCCAAAGATGTGTAGATTACCATTTACTTTTCATTAGATGAATCGGCTTGTTATTCAACATGCTTATCAAAATTCTGTACCTTGTATCCTTGGATCTGCCCTCGTATTAAATGAGGAGGCACAGGGTCCCAGCGTACCCGAGCCAAGGTGCTGTTTAGCACTACAGCCTGAACATTTGCTGGAGCTGCTGCTGGCACTGTAGAGTTAAAAAAGATACATAACATTAGAACAGGCTACAACCAAAAGGCCAGAGTGAAATGTTACAGGGTCTGCAACCAAATACATCGCCTCCGGCTCTAACAGTCTTTTTTGTAAGAACTTAAAGGCCTTAAAAGGTTAAGGTGGACTCACAATCTTCTCCTGAGTAGCCGATAGCAACAGCGGGGTCTGGTCCATCTCCGTGGTTGTTTACAGCCTGAACCTTTATCTCAAATGGACTAAATGTGGGTATTTCAGATACAGTATACATGGAGTTGTTGGTAGTGGCTGTTATCCAGTCGCTGCCTGGCCTCTTCTGCCTCCAACTCACTTTATAATAAAGCCCAGGACCGTTGGACTGAAGGCCTGATAGAGGCTGGAGAAAGAAAAATTTAAGACATAACATATTTTTTAGATGCTGCTTCTTTGGAGGTGTACTGCACTACATTACACTGAAGTAAATAAGTATGAACAACAATCTAATTAAGCTCTGATGCACAAATGCTGGTTATGGTACTCTTTGCAATAACACATCTGTAATTGATCAAATTCAGAATGGTTAAACATATAGAGATTACCTCCCAGGTGATAACAAGATTGTTATGTTTATTTCCAGATCCACGTACATTTTTTGGGTTCTGGTCAGGAGCTGAAGACAGAATAAAAGAAAAATCAACAAATTCCAGAAAAACAGGCAATTTTACATTTAAACTGGTTATTTTGTTATTATTATTTTGACAATAATAATTTCTTTATTTGTTGATTTTGGAGACTTTTGAAATAGAGGAACTAAATTGTAACTGAACTCATGTGTTGGTTACACTAACAAATTATACATAACACAACTTTTACTTAATCAGTTTACTTTCCAAAGTGTATGTGGTACTTTCCTTGTACTTCCTGGTAGCTAAGTTTTATGGAACTTACAGAATGGCATTAAGCAGAAAAAAAGACTTCAGAGTTCTGGGAACCCTGAACTCTATAGGTTACTTGAGAAAGTAACCTATAGCGTCTTGAACTGTAACCAGCAAGTTTCATGAAAGTTATTTGGTAAATTATTTAGATAAACATATACATTCTGGGGAAAAAATGGTTTTGTTATAGAAAATAATTTCTACATTTGAGTAACGTATCTGGCAAGTTATCAAAAAGTTAATAAACAAATCCACAATCTGGGTTCTATTAGGTGAAATAATAGTACCTAATAGAACCCAGAAAGTAATTTCAGATTCCAAGAAAGTACTCAGAAACATTTCCCAAACCTCTAAGTTTGGGGAAAGCTATATATAAGTTTAGGGGAAGCAACCTGTTGTCATGGTTTCAATTATTAATGTTTTGGTGCAAAACTGAATAGCATTTATAACAGCTGGCTCCGTACCTGCAGGCTCAGTTTTATACATTCGAGATGTGCTGCTAGGCTCGCTCAGACCCACAGCGTTACGGGCCAACACTCTGAATGTGTAGTGGACATATGGTGAAAGCTTGAGGTGAGCCGTTGTCTTGGTCCCGGGAACCCGTGCAATGTCATGCCAGTGACCTTGGTGGTGCAGCGAGTCTTCATACTGGATTACAAATTCTGCATTTCAAAAAGACAATCATTTTACACTTTTTAACCGTGCTTGGCCACATATTTGCATAATGGGATTAATACTCTCATGCCACTTGAACTCAAAAAGCCACCAAGCACACTGAATCTGCAATTAAACTGTGGATTTTGGCAAGGTTTTCATTAAAGATGAGTGTTTGCAACATGCTGAGCATTTTAACACAGTAAACAAGGTCAAACACCAGCCCGTGTATTACAAGATTGTTATGTTCAGTTCAGTGAACAGATTTGGGAAAGGGATTTTTTCACTGACTTCAAGGGATGAATATTAATTGATAGCCATTTGGTACAATTTCAATATTTTTTTCTATTTTATTTACAAAATTCAATTTACAATTAGTTATAAATCAGTGAAAGCTATTTTATCTTACTCAGAAAAACAGAAAAAGGGAACAAAGTAACAAGGCAAAATGGCTTCATCCAACCAATAAAACAAACTTGTGAGTAACAAAACACTAAAAACATTATTACTTTATAACTAGTAAATCTGATCCACACTTAGCCAATGTCCCTCAGCCTATACATTTATCTGATGTTTATGAAAAAAAGGAGTCTGGGACTAGTCAATAAGCATAACAAATATTAAAAGCAGGTTAAATAAAACACACACAGACAGCTGTATAAAGACCAGTGATGGCGTAGTTACTTTGAAAAAGCAACTTTAATCGGATTGCTGATTACTCCTTGAAAAAGTAACTTAGTTAGATTACTGATTACTTGATTTGGAAAGTAACTAAGTTACATTAAAAGTTATGTTTTTAGATACTTTCAGCAGCTGCGACTCATTAAATCTGCAAGTGACTTTAGAAAAAAACAAGCCCAAAGCTGCTTGTAATAATCGGACTTGGCGAGCGAAACTCAAAATAGTTCCTGTTTTCTAGCAACAAAATGCGTATCTCCCTCCATTGTTTATGTTTCTGTCCCTGCTGATAACTGTCGCATAGAAACGGGGGTCACTCCCCAAGACACATAGAGGAAATAAAATTGAATTACAAAAAAATAGTAACGCAAAGTGATTTCGATAAGTAACTGTAGTTTGACTACTGGATTTGAAATAGCAACGAGTTAGATTACTCGTTACTGAAATAAGTGGTCCGACGTCAGTTACCGACGCGTTACTGACATCACTGATAAAGACATAGACCCACACATACCCTGAATAGGGCTGTTATGTTCCTCCCCAGGGATCCAAGTAAGCTGAATGCTCCTCTTTTTCTGGTCTGTCAACTCCAGGTCTGTGGGGGGATCGGGTCGCCCTGGAAGAAAAAACAGCAAAAGGAAGAGACATATATTTATAGTTTGAACATTTAACAGTAACACCACAATCAGGTGATTGTGGCATGATGCTTTATTCAAGCAAGCCTCTCTGTTGCAGAACAATTTATTTGCATGTTTTCATGTACTGTATTTCTTTTGCTTGGTCCACTGATGACAATAACACATGCAGACACTGCATCATGCGATGAAATGACTGATGTTCAGTCTTCACTTCATCTTGAGCTCATCAGACAAAATGAACAGATGCTCATATTGTGAAGTTGCAGTGATAAGAAACGCATGCTTCAAATGAATGAGCAATGATGAAATATCACAAGAAACGCTCAGGGACTATATCTGCTCTGAAATTAGCTTTGATACAAAAACAAGAGGAAGTTGCTCCTCCTTTCCCAAATGTTTACGCCGGCAGACAAACGGCGTCAATGCGATTGATTCTGCAAAAATGACAGATCGGAAAAACACACACAAAAAATAATGAGGCAACTCAAACTGGTAGATGTAAATAAAGAAAAAGTCAACACTTTGTGACTGTTCGATCCAAATGGCTTCTTCTGGGCCAAAGCATGCTGCATTAAACTGAAACCATCGAGCGAACAACACAAACGCATGCTAGCTAAGCACGTCTGGGTGCTTGTGCGTGCTGCAGGTTTACCGTGGATGACAGCCGGAGCTGGTGTGGTCTCTGTGAGGTTGGAGGGCGGCATTGAAATAAGAAGTTTGGTGGTCAAATCAGCCATAAGTAAACAGGAATGATAATTAGGCTTCTTAAGAGAAGGTCATCAACCTACAGAGCATGATCACTGATTAAATTCTGTCCGACACACTTAGTCCTAAAGAGCTGGCTGTTGAATCAAATGATCCTGCAGACCTAGCTCTCTGACATTTTCTTAACGTTCATGTTTTAAACTTGTAATATTAAGTTTAGAGTCGCATACCGACAACAGTCAGCTCAGCGGTGACCGAGTCTTGGTCCAGAGTGGTGTTTACGTAGCATGTGTACACCCCTGCATCTCTCTCCGACACATCAGTGATGTACAGGCTGTTGAATTCTACGATGAATCTGCAATAAATAAATAAATTAAAACTCCATTCAGTTATGTACAAGTTCAGATATTTTGTCTAGTCTTGAGAACTAAATACAGGTAACTTAAAAAAGCTCCAACCGATCATCGTTTGGCAGCTCCCCATGATCTCTGAGCCATTCTCTCTCTGACACATCAGAAGTAGACAGGCTGTTGGACTCTACAATGAATCTGCAAAAATAAAATAAAAATAAAATATCCATTCAGTTATGTAGAACTGCAGATATTTGACTAATTTTAAGAACTGAACACAGGTATTTAAAAAAGCTCCAACCGCTCATCGTCAGGAAGCTCTTCATCATCTTTAAGCCAAATCAAAGTGGGTAAGAGATCCTTGTCGTGTTTTATTGTACACTCGAACGTCACAGATCGGCCTCTTTGGACCACCGTGTCAACCGGTTGCTTTAGGATACGGGTAGGCTCTGATGGAACAGGAAAGCCAAAGATTAATAAAAAATCTGAACCTCAGTAGAGTTTCACATGCAAAGGTTGGTAAATACTTTAGTCAATAAAAGGTCAGAGGAACCAACATAGAAATCTTTGGCTAAGAAACATTCAGTGTGTTAGTTATTCTGTGCATGTTACAATTATTATGTTTGAAGTATTTTCATTACGTTTCCGTTTTGTTACAGTCCAACCAACAAAAATATCATGATTGTGAATTTGAAGGAACATAAAAGAATGAATTACTATTTGTTTTACACATCTAAAAATTATGCATACATTTGATTTCTGGGTCCCTGTCTCAATACTTTGTTGAATCATACTTTTTTACAATCAGAACGTCACATCTATGAGGATAGACACCATGTAGAGGTTGCCATTTGTGCAATATGGCTCAAGCTCAATAAAATTGTAGAGGTAGCATCTCTGAACATCGACTTCCAAAACTTGGCACAAATTCTGACCTGTGTAGAGGCACAACCCCACAGTATAATGCCGCCACCGCCATATTAATCAGAGAGATGATGCGGTTAGGATGTTGTAAAGTGCTAGCTTTAAATCACAGGTCATAGGTTTGCTTTTATACCAGATTAGTTTGTCTGGAATTATTAAATTCCATTTAATTCAGTTTATTATGTAGCAGAAAGTCACAACAATCGTCTCAATAAATTTTAAAGACAAGCATGTCCAAATAATATTCAGAAATATTTAATTGAATCAATCCAATAGAATGCAAGCATATAGCCGATATATATAGTAGGGTAATCATTTAAGAGATCTTCAAACAAATGTACAAACTCACCTTTTATATGCAGGTAAACATGGTTCTCAGAGGCTCCGAGCGAGTTCCTGGCAATGCAGGTGTATTTGCCTTTGTGCTGCGACTGAGCTACTTGAATCTCCAAAGTACCATTGTCATGCAGGATGTAAGGGTCTCCATTCAGGGTGCTGGCTCTGCTGTCTTTAAACCTAAGACACAAAGAGTTAATAACTTTGTATTATGCTACAGGAAAGATTACATGGCAAAGTTTTGTTGAGTGTTTCTTAACTCACCACTCAATTTTGGGAATGGGTGACCCAAAAGAGGAGCAGTCCATGAGGGCTGGGCGATTTTCGATGACCTGGTAGATCTTGTTGGCTGGCGTCAGCACTCTGGGTGACTCATCTGCAGTGAGTCAGCACAGAGTATTTATGGATTATTACTGTCCACAAAATGCCAGGGATGGGAAATAGCATTAAAATCCATTATGGATGTTGAGTTCTAAACTCACGGAGGACGTTGACGAAAGCGTTGGAGAGGAGGTAACCATATGGGTTTGAGATGTTGCACTGGTACACAGCGCTGGATCCAACCTGAACGTCAGTGAAGATGATCGTGTCGTCCTCCACTTTTCTGCTGATATCTGTAGGTAAATCTGTCAAAGCAAAAGGTAGTGTTTCAGAAGTGAGTGGTAAGATGATTGAGAGACATCTGTAGGGATTTATGATATTCCTAGCAGTCAATGAAAAACATGATAAAATGATTTTTTTTCTACCTTTTTGCATTTTTTTATGCATAACTTTACTTTTGAAAATACTTTACAAATTGTAAGCATTTTCCTGCTGATAAAGCATATATATATAAACCAGATTAATCTATAGCAGCTCTACCCATGTCACCATTACTAGTGACCATCATCATTTTTATACTTGTATTCTTAATGGTCTATTTTTAGTAAGGTTTGAAACTTGATTTTAATCCTGTCATCCACTGTACATTGGTATAATGCCATATACAATTTGCTAAACAAATAATGCTTATAAAAGCCACTAATTTGTCATGAGTGCCCCTGTATCTTCATGGAACCATTGACTAATAGGTAAGGGTGACAATTAACAGACTAATTTGATTGATTGAAAAAAATATTAGTAGTGTGTGGGTTAGGTGTGCAAAACATAACTTTTCATTAAAGTGTTTCAAATAAAAGTCCTGTTTCCTGCCTGCCTGCAGTTAAATAATAAAGTTCTTTATCTTAAAAATCACAAGATTCAACTTTTATAAAAAAGAAAATATATTATCAAATATCTTTAAGTAGCCTTTTCAAGAAAAAAGTTAAATCCTTTGCAATCTCTGAATTTTCACACAAAAGAGAAAATCACTAGAAGTTTGTACTTTTACTATCTGAAAATCTTCAGGGTTCTTATAGAATATAGCAAACTTTATGTAGGCTGTGATGAATATTTGATGTTAGAGTGGATATATCTCTGACAGTGGAGCAAATTGCTCTTACTCTCTATGCGGTCACCATTCATTGACCATATGATGGAGGGTTTGGGTGTGCCGCTGGCCCTGCAGGTCAGCGCTCCATTCTCTCCTGGAGCCAGAACAAGATTCTTTGGAGGTCCACTGATCCAATAAGGGGCAGCTGCAAGGAGTACAGAGCGGAGAATTAATTACCGAACAGACAATCCTGATGGCATCTGTGCATAAATCAATTAGGAAAGGAAGGTAGAGGAAGAAGGAGAGAGAGAAAGCAGGGAACAGCAGACGCAGACACACCTTTGACCTCGACAGTGATGATGTGGTGCGCAGAGCCGAGCTGGTTCTTGGCTGTGCAACTGTAATCTCCCTCATCCGATTCAGACACGTTCACAATCCGCAGGGTCTTGTTGAAGTGAAGGAAGGACGTGCGCCTGCTGGGTAGGTCTCTGCTCACTTTGGTCCAGGATACCTCAGGGGTGGGCCTGGATTTGAGAGTTGTGATCAAGCAGGCGGCTACTCGAGGCGCTGAGACATTTAATTCTGGCGCATTCTCTGACTTACAGTCCTTCGGCAATGCACTCCATCTCCAGTACGTGTCCCCTCAGCACCATCTTGTAGCTTGAGTGGCCAGATGGGATGAGGAAGGTTGGTTTCCTATCATCCACTGGGGCCTCTGCAGTTACACACACAGATATACCGAGTCAAAAATGAGGAAAAAAATAACTCTCTGGCATCAGCCAAGAATAAAGAGAGGAACTTAGGCAAATCATGCCCTTCATGTTCTCTAAGCCTTCACCTTTCAATACTGTGGTGTAATCAAACCATCTGCTTGGAAATGTATCCATCTCTGCACAAAAATACTCATGTTTTATTGGTAAATGTGGCTTTTATTTCCAGGTTCTTTATTACGTGTATTGAAGGTGCTTATAGGCAAAAAAACAAACATGCATAACTATGTAAATTAATGTCTAAAATTGACATAAGCTAATATAAACATAAAATAGAATCTGTTAGTTACCAAGATTGTTTTAAGGAAAATAAATACATGAAAACAGATTTAGTATTTACATCATTCAAAGAGTTTACACTACTTATAAGCAAGTGAAATAAGGTGGAAATAATGTCAATAGAAATATTAAAAAGTTTGAATTAAATCAGCAATGAGAGAATGAAAAGGTTTACTGGAAATAGAAGCAGCAGGATTAGCTAAAGAAAGGATGAGTGCTCTGACTTTTGTCACAGATCTTCTATGAAGTAGCAAGTAAAATTCAGCCACTCGTGTAGAGTTTAGGGCTGAAACGATTCCTCGAGTGATTCGAGTACCTCGATTCCGCCCGAATCACGATCTGTGGGGGGCAGCGCTTTTACTTCTGCCTATGAGTTGTTGTGAAGTGCTAGTAGCATGGTGGTGAATTGTGCGGCGCTTTATGAGAGTTTGGGGACAAATAAGGATTGTTGAATTTTGCGGCGCGATGGCTTGAGTATGACAGCTTTTGTGCTGATGGAACCGCGTCACGGTTTTGGAGCGAACGGTAGGAATGAAAGAGAGAGAGAGATCCGATTCCTTGAAAAACACTAGGAGGGCCAGGTTTTTAAGACCCGGTCTTAAAAACCTGGCAGGGTTTTTAAGACCCTGTCCAAACTGACGACTCTGATGGCTCAAATTAGCCTCCATTCATCCATTCTTCTATTCATCTATTGTTCTATTGTACATGTGGTCGTTGACCGTCAGGCCAGAAGGTAGGGATGTGAATAGTCCATGTTGGGAGTGGGTATCTATGATACCTAACACTAGTCGGTTTAGTTTTGAAGCGATGTTTTTGGAGAGATGTGACTTTTTGCAGCTGATCCATGATGTTGTGCTGCATTATCCAGGTCATTTTGCCAAATGTACATAGAGTTTGCAAAACATACAATCTGTTTCAAAAAGTATGCAAAGGTTTTTCTAAAAGAAATGAGTAATGTTTCTCTTTGAAATAAAGCTAAGAGGGTATAAAATGACAGTTTAGAAATAAACTAACCAAATTAATTGTGTTGATCCACCTCAAAAAAATCATGCAAAAAGTGTAAGCAAAAGAGATCTGGGAGACTTTGCACCTGCAAATTTGCATGCAGCCTTTTGTGCTGTGGAGGATAAATAGGTGACTGCTTCACCTATTTAGTTCACAAGAACTAATGGCATTTATTTCAGTCATAATCTTGCGGGGGGTGACCAAGGTTCCATCACTATGTGACAGCTGGTCAGCAAACCTGGCAAACATGATTGACATGGCAGCACTGAATGCACATGTGCTTTATCAGGCATGCATTGGGGTGCAGGAGAGACGGGTGGACTTCTATTTTACTGTCAGTCCTGCACTTTATATTTTATATTTAGATTTATATTCATATTTTATACTGTATTTTATTTTACTCACAACATTGGAACCTCAAACATTGTCCTGAGCCGTATGCAACGAAATTTCGTTCTGTATACACCCTGTGCATGCAAAATGACAACAAAGTCAGTCGAAGTCGAAGTCTAAGGAACAATTGTGCAACTGTGAGATGCGTTGAGGCCATTAACAGGGTACTGATAAGGTAATGGCCCTATTTACTGAACAAAAGCACCTGCTAGATAAAATCCTTCAGGTCATTTGGCCTGTCTCTAGACTGAATAGGTAGAAACACCAAATGGACTACCTTCGGCCCTCCTAGTGTTAATTGTAAAAATATTCTATAGAGTACTTGATTGCTAAAATATTCTTTTACATGGTAATGCCCTAATAGCATTACCATAAAATAATGTTAATGATAATTTTTTTTAACATTAGTGGATCGCAGCTCCTCATAAATCCACAGAAGCACTGACTGTCTATGTGAAGAAAAGAAAGACTTTCAGCTGCTTCCATTCACTGTCAAAATGTTTCACAAAAAATAAACTAAATGGCTCTATTCTGGTGACAGATGATTTGAAAAACGTGAGTGTCAGGAGTAAGAATGCTTCTCTGAACTGAGTGTTTCCAGATTTTGAGTTTTCTGAATTACAGTTCTTGACACAAGTCAGTCATTCACCACCATGGTGAGTCACAGGTAAAACCATTTTAATGGATAGGTTGCTACTCTGTTAGGTCTACAAACTGATCCCCTCTCAGACAGCATCTATCCTTCCCCCTTCTACACAAATCACCATATTTCAATTATGAACACACATCCCAACTTGAGACACTGCTATCACTATTTTCATAGCGGACAAATATTGTGTTCTGCAAAGACAGAGTGCACAGTTCCCGAGATCATGTTCTCACCCATGGTGCCGATTTTCAACATATTTCTTGATTTCAGATAGTGAGTTACAAGTTCAAACTATTGAAAAGTAAATTGTATAAATGTTGATGTTACATGTTAAATACTAAGTTCAGTCTAAAATGAAATCAGCATGCATCTGTAGTTGAAGGAAATCAAAGGAAAGGTACATTTGAAACAGTGTTCAGTTGGATAAAGCAGGAGTGACTTTTGGGGTTGAGGTGGGTGAGTGTTAGTGAGGAAGCTACAGTTTTGAGCTCTACTTTAAGAATAACCACAAGGGGGTGCTAGATCTCACCCTGGAAGAAACCAGCAAACCTCTGGACAAAAAAAGCCCCAAGAATGAATGGGTTGAAGGGTTGGTTGGTGTTAGTGGGTGAAAGCTAGAGTCTGGAGCTCTGGGTTGGGAGGAATTAAACACTGGAGAGTGCCAAAAACTCACCATTTAACAATTCAGTGTCATTATAATATTCTGCCAGTGTTTCATTGATTGCATCCACTGTAACACAACAAACAAAACAAAACAAAAGAAATCACACATGCAACGATTTTAAATCATGACAATTACAAAAACATGTTTGGACATCCTTTTTCTAACAGAGGGCAATATGAAAACTAACATAAAAAACATGAAATATTTTTATGGGGATCGCCAGAATATGTAATGCAGTCTCTGATGATGTCAGCTGTAAAGGTTAAAATGATCAGAGCAATCTTTGTTGCTGGAGGAGAAAGTGTATAGAAAAAAACAACACACAGAAGTGACAGTAAAAAGCTGCTTAGCAGACAGCTTAGAGAACAACCAGAACTCAGACAATATGTCTTTGAGTCAGACAACAGTAGCATCTCCGAGGATCGGATCTGTGACGGGAAGCAGGGTTTCCCTCCCACGCTGCCATCCTGGCACATACTGTCCTGCTGAAAAATAACCGCCTCTTGTGCACGTGCATTACATAAACTCTGTTGTCCTTTTTTTTCCAGTCATGCAAATCTTAACCACATCTTTAAATCTGAGAATCACAGACGGAGGAAGAGACTTACGGTTGAGCACTTTGACAGTGATGGGCTGTTTCTGCTGGATGGTTTGTGTGTGTGTGAAGCGAGCGTAGCAGATGTAGTCGTTCCTGGAATCCTCTCGGCGAATGTTGGAGAAGTACAGGTCGCCATTCAAGGACTGGGACACCCTCTTGCCCTGAGGTAACTTCTGGAAGTCTGAGAAAATTATATCAATATAAATATACATCCATTATGACTTCAGGAAGTATACACTAAATAAATCCCTCAGGGCTGAATTTTAGGATCCCTATTCTCATTTTGAATTTCACCAGTTTGGATATGATCTTCAGTTCAAATTAGCACAACTTAAGTTCTTGGTCCATATATGCAATAAAAAAATGGTTATTAATATTATTAACTAGCAGAGTTAACTAGGCTCAGTAAAATTAATATTTTTGAAGTTGTTGAAACTGAAATGGTGACATTTCAAAAGCATTTTGGCATCAATACCAATCAGAATTTGTCATTAAGAGCTCAATTTAAGACTTTACAAATTTGGTTTCTTCAACTGACTATTGGCTACAGTTATAGTTAGGGGTGCCTAACTGCAGTTTTCTGGCTGACGCCAAATACTGATCTTTTAAAAAGCCTAACTTACCGATCCCGATTTTGGCCGATACCATTTTTTGTCTGAAATGTTGCTCAATATATCAAGAAAGTTGCTGAATTGGCAACAATGGGCTGACTATTGTTAACTGTAAATGTGCAGACATGACCTGGTCGGCCGGTTTGTCAGAAAAACCTCTCTCACAGGAGAAAAGAAAAAAACAGTGGTTGATTTTTAGACCTTTGCCGAGGTTGACAATATCGGTGGATAAGATCAGCTTCACATGTAAAAATCCACCGATCACTGATCTCCCAAAATTGTGTTTCGTTACATGTTTCTTGTACATTTCACAGTCTTTGTGACAAGTTTTTTTTTCTTGACGTAGATGTTAATCTATAATGGTAAGAACACAAACTCTGCACTATACCTACAACAATTACAAACAAAACCCACGTTAAGCCAAGAAAATTCCAAATGAATCAAAATGACTGGTATCAGCTCACTATTGTCCATCCAGAATATGATGGGAGGTGGAAGTCCTGCTGGAGGTCGGCATGGCAGCACCAAGGAGACACCCTCCTGAACCACGATTGGTTTGTTTTTCTCCTTTGACCACAAGGGGGACTCTGGATTGTTGAAAATGGACATGCACATGACAGGGTGAGTATTGTCACAATTTGGACATAAAATGCTGGCTAATAATGGACAGAAGCAATGAGGCAAGATGAGAGGATGATGTCTAAATAGTGGAAAAGCTAAGAGGAAAAATACAACGGGGCATTTCAATCTATAATCTAACATGCATTTTCTCTACTTGCAAGCTTTACCTTCGATAAGCCGTCTTAGGAAGAAAAACGCAACTTAATTTACAGAAAAGAAAAGAAAGGAGGAAATGATCCAGAATGTTTTATGAATTTAATGTTTGAAATGAAAGACAAGAAAATGGCTTAAATGAAATGAAGCAGAATACCACACTTACTTGACTGTCTGACGACGATGTTGTTGGACACAGCAGATCCGTGTTTGTTCCTCGCCGTGCACTGAAACACTCCCTCATAATGTTCGGGTCTTGCTCTGCTGATGTCCACCACCAGAGTCCCTGAGTGAGGCCTCATGGTGACACTTTCGTCCTGTTCAATGTCAAAGTGGGTCCCATTTCTCGTCCAGGAGAAGCTGGTGAGGAAAAACCAGTGTAGTTTTTGTGAATGAACGGATGTTTAAATGAATAGGACTACCTTTCCAGTGAGGCGCAATCAGTAACACCTAAATCACAATCACTAATTTGTACAAAAATAAAATTAAAATAAATAGAAAATAGGTACCAATACCAAAATACAGTCTTTAATGTTAAATATATAAATTAAATATTACACATAAGGGCCATAAAGAAACTATTTATTTCCAGTTTAGTTATGATAGGGTGCAGGAATAGGGGCTTATTTAGGGGGTAATTCTGCCAGATTTCTACTGGCACCTCAATGGCTAAAAAGTGTAATATACTTAAAATATTTTCTTAAAATTAATTTAAAAGGAAAGAACATTTTGAACATGAATATAACATTTATTTATTTGGATATTTATGGATCTAGTGCAGCCTCTTTACTTTATCTTTAAATGTCTGTCTATATGCTGGTTCATTCCCTACCTCCATATGTACAGTGTTGTGTACTAATGCGGCTAAGATTCAACCTAACAACAATGTTCATAGACAAACTGGAACTGAGCACAGCGGTCCCCGATGTAGTGCACTGTACTCAACCTGGGCATCAACAACAGTCAACTTACAGACTTTTAGGACAAACATTTTCTTCTGTATGCAGAGCAGCATCTTGACATTTCCCTCCAAAGACATGAACTTGGTGACTGCTACGTGTATGCGTGCGGGTGTGTGTGTGTGTGTGTGTGGTGGAGCTTCTGTCTACTACACACACATATCTGACTCTGGGGAAACTTGTTCGCTTTAGATTTAATATAAACTGAACGCTCATGCCCTAAGCATCAATGAAACTATAAAGGCAAAGCAGATATGAAATGTTGAACGTAGATAAAGTTTAAGACATTCAGTCACTTCTAACTTTTGTTTCCAACCCATTTTACTGGTAAGTATAAACGAGGTAACAGTATGGGTGTTATCTTTGATTTATGCAAGTGAAGATTTTGTCAGCAGACATGTTTTAGCAAATCAAAATTTGATCAAAGAGCTTGAAGTGCAATTTAAGTAGCCGTAGCTACAGACATGGTATCAATAGAGAAATTATCCAATCAAAAATTCATCTTTCTTTAATTTACTGACAATGAAAAGAGTCAGTAAATATGACTCAACAAATATGTAATTGTCATGTTTATTGACACTAAATAACACAACATGACAGGATTAAGCAAAGAGGTAAATAAGCTATTGAAGATCAGGCTGATAATCAGTTTGCTAATCAGCACACATATGATGAATAAATGAGAACTGGTTCATGTTGTGACTCTGGTATTATTTTAAGTTGTTGAAGTAGTGAACTATGAACATGAACTCATTTGGTTTTAACTTGTGGAAACCAAACGTAAAACATCAGTGTCTAAATTGAATAACAAGAAACTAAAACTCCTAAGCCCCTGTGCTTGCTTTTGGTTTGCCTTCTTAAGATTACCAAAGGCTAAGGAACTAGAACTAAGGAACAAAAAAAAGCATAAATGTTTGTGTAAGAGGCAGTAAAGCAGTTGGAGAAATCAGAAGCCTTAGTAACAATTAGCCTGTGGCAAGGGCAGCGTGCTTACAAATAAATTGAGATGGAATAAAATGAAAAATTATTTGAGCTTGAACTGTTTACGTCTGAGAGCTAAAGGAGTATTTACACTTCTTGAATTTTAAACTGCACTTGGCTTTTTCCTACCTGGGATGCGGCTTCCCCTTCGCCTCACAGTGAATTATAATATTCTCTCGAGGATCCACGATGTAGTCCTTTGGGGACTGGTGAGTTATTGTTGGAGGCTGTGCCACTACATGGAGATCAGAAAGAAGGAAAAATGTTTAACCATGGCCTTTGCTGCTTTATCTGAAGCCATTTTTCTTCTTGTGTGTCGACCACACAAGCAGTCATTACCAAACACACTGAAACTGACCAGTGTCCAAAACCACACAGGGGCTTGTGCTGACATACACACAAAAAGCTCTTTTTATCTGTGCAATAGCAAAAAAATCACAAAAGCATGCAGAACACCAAGATGCGTTTCTCTTTAGTGATGCTTACTGAATTCCTGTCACTGCTGGGGAGACAACTAAAGGACTATGACAAAACAAATAACTGAACAACTCATGCTGTTTGTGGCCTTTTTCTATGTAAAATCTTCCACATCTGTAGAAACACACAAAACAAAAGAAAGCAAGCACAGCAATAAATACATGCAAAATTTCACTCCAAATCACACTCCAAACTTTCTAATATAAACTAGGCATAAATACTGAGCAGGTTAAAAACAAAACAAATCCTCAAAATGTGGACAGAGAAAAAAAAACTGCAAACTTATTAATAGCAAAGCATTTATTTGTGACTTACATCCTGGAAGAACTTTTGTGGGTTCCCCCAATGAATCAGCGAACAAGAAAAACAATTTGACAGTAAAGAGATGCAGACATTAGTGATTAGAGAAAAAGAGGTTGTCCCTTGGTTGGACAAGGGCCATCTGTGATGGTCACATTTCAAACCAGATGTATTGGAAACAAAACTTGTCTTAACCTGAAGGGCTGAAAATCACTTTTTATTTTTGTTTTTCATGTGAGTTAATAAGTTGACAAACACAGAAAAAAGGTCAAATAAATTTTTTTTTTTTAAAAGACCTTACTGGTCCTTTTAGTGCAATTCTGTTGACAAAATGTAGTGCAGTTTTCCATAAAAACCTAAAAAATAAATTGGTTCTTTAACATTTTTAGCCTAAGGCATTACGAGCCATTGTTGAAGGTCCAAAGAGACACATGTGGCTCCGGAGCCGCAGGTTGCAGACCCCTGGTTTAGACCCTAAGCATTTTCCTGGTTTCTGATGTGTGGTATGATATGTTCCCTTACGGTCTAATGGGACCTCCAGAGCAGAGACGAGGTGTCCCAGGATCAACACCAGCAGCGCTGCTTCCAAACTCCTCATCTCCATCATTATTGTGGGTCACTGTGATCTGCCCTTGCCCCTCTGCTGCTCAATCACAGACTGAGGGCACTTCCACAACTGCAAGGCGAAAAAGAAAAGCAGAAAAAGAGAATCTCAGACATCAAATGAAAGCTAAGAATTTCACAGCACATCCAGTGACAGAAGCTATTAATCATAACACTGAATTTGTTCTACTCTGCATCCACAGGAGGGTCAGAGGTGGAACAAGCGAGCTAGTTACATACACTGACTCTGTGGTTACAGATCGATGTCTCTTGGTGTGTGCAGTGTTTTGCTGGGAGCTATCTTTTTGATGTAGAGCATTCCAATAGGGATCGACAGGAAGCCATGCGGGCTCATCTCGCTGCACTCATCACGCTGCGCCATTAGGGCTTTGCCTCTGCTTCGATTTACAAACGCCAGCGGATGGCGCGGCTAAAGTTCAGAACAGGGGGACATACTTTTCATTCCAACACATTTCACCCTCAGTTTTATCAATGTGAGTGACTGGCAGATTAGGCTTGAGGCAAATTGATCTGCGGCGAGGTCAGATTTCTGACACTGGACCATCAGTCTTTCGTGAGACAGCAGCTGTAGCAGCAAATGTCAGGTACGACTGTTTGATAGCTGTTTAATGGAGACAGATGGTGCGGATATCACAGGTTCAGCCGGGGTGACTTGTTTGAATTTCTTTTAAACAAAGCAATAAGAGATTAATAAATCGTTATTTACATGAATTTCTTTCAACACAACCTTTGGACAAGATAATACATTTACTGTAACTACGGAGAAAGAAACAGCAACACTGATGTTCTCTCTATGTTTTTTATTGTTAGCAGACAGACGCGGTGTTAAGGTGTCACATTAGCTTTCAAAAAATGCTATTGTTCTTTGAGACAAAGCAAAAAAAGAATAACAGCAAAACACACAAAAGAATAAGAGAATGAAAAAACGAGTGCGAGACAAGCATTGGTAACAAGTAGGCAGTAAAGTAGACCTGACTGCACTTGTGTTGACTTTAGTCTCTGTGGCTGCAATTTAACTGGATAAAAAATAAAAAGATTAATTTTCTATCTTTTAATGAAAGTGATAATACCAGTTTTTTTTTAATCTTTCCGTCCTGCATGTCTCACGCAAGGCAGCCCAGTACTGAAATGTTACAGGTTTAATTACAGCACAGACACACTCATTTTCTAAGCTATTATAAAAGCACGACAGAGAAATTGGTTGGTGACCAGAATTGGATGATTTTCAATGGACTTTAACTGTGATCGGCTGGTCGGGAACTAGACAATTCCCGTAATCTGTGAATGTATCATACTTAAGCTCTACGGGACCGAGCTGACAACAACTCGCTTCAATTTCGACTCAAAGTCAGCAAGTTTCAATGCTAGTGAGGTGTTCAACAGTAAAGTCAGAGGAAGTAGAGAGACGTAAGAAGCTAAGTGGAAGGAAACTGTAATACGCAGTTAATCCTCAAATTATTCACACCCCTGGCAGATTTGGGCTTAAAGTGAGCTTTCAAATTTACCATGTTGCTTCTGACTGGAAGTGGCATTAACATTGGGCAATGTTCTAGTCAATCCAGAATTGAATCAGATAGAGAGTCATTGGAAGGAACTAAGGATTAGTTTGATGGCAAGGAAGGTATCAAACCTGAAAGACTTGGATTTAAACACTAAAGAAAATTTTTTATATTTCTTTTCACTTATTATTGAAAAGGGTGAAACAATTACATAATAACATATTTTTCCATTCAATTGTAAGCACAACAAAAAAATTTCAATATTGATTCTCCTTTTATGATGTGGTTTTATGATGTTATCTTTTGAAAGCTGCTCATCTAATTTACTATTAAAAAAACAAAAGTGGATAAAGACATTCATAACCTTGGACTGAACTGTATGAGGACATGTTTACAGTTTATTCAGGCTGCAAAAGAGAGCAAGAATTTCAGCAGATAACAGGAAGGGTGAAATGGGTGCAGCAAGTTGTTTTGTTCTTTGAACTATCAACCACAGTGTGTCATGAAACTTGCAGTATTTTGGAAATCTGATTTGAGGTAAGGATCAATAATTGCAGCTATTTTAGCAACACTAGAATTTAGGATGCTAAGCACTAACATAACAAATAGGTGAAATAGATTAGTCATTTAAAATGTGAAATCAATTAGTCCTTGCATTTAAGGCTGAACAAATATATTTTGAATGCTAGTCTTACATCTTCTAATATCATAGCTATTGAAAGTTAATCATCAGGTCAAAGCTTTACAAAAACCGGAGATAGGAAATTGGCTATCAAATTTTGAACAGTACATCTCTAATTTTATTCAAAGTTATTGCAAGGAGCTCATCAGTATTTTGTATGAGTAAGGGTGCTGTTCTCAGAGGAGAATAAAGAAAGCGCGTAAAAAGGAGTCATTTTCTATCTTTTAATGACTGCAGAGAGACCTGTTTTTAATCTTTCCTTCCTGCATGTCGCACCCAAGGCATTCACTAGTCTGGTATTAAAATGTCACAGCTTCAATTAGATCTCGGGCAGGCTCATTTTCTCAACTATCACAAAAGCACATTAGCAAATTTGGGATTTTAATGATGGTTACAACATGAAAGAATCTAATAGAGCCTTTTAGAGGCAGAGCTGTAGATGTGTGTAGCTGTCTTGCCCTCCGGGCTGACAGAACAAGGTTTTAGATGAGGAGGTGGTGGAAGTTGAGTCTGGTACCAGAGGCAACACAGTAAGTCAGTCAGACCTGGATTTGGGAATGGTCCTCCCTGGGGAGTGAATGTGCTCGTTAGCGCTGCCCCAGGGTCATGATACAGTTATGGCCCCCAAAGCGTGTGTCTGGTAACTTGTTACCTTGGGCTTCCACTACAACTCTCTTGGGAAGCTGTGTATTATTCGCCCAGCTCAGCCAATCACAGCGCTGTGTTCACAAAAAGGTAGGTCTGGCTTGGGATTTCACACACAAAGATAAGGAGCAGCTTTTCATCCAGCCCCTTTTGAAGGCTGCAGGCAGGATTGCACAACCTGAACACACTCCATCCTTCAATATTTATTTTCAATGTGCCGTGAGAAAGTTAAAATCAGAGGTGATTTACAAGTATTTCATTAATGAAGATGGTTAAAAGTCGGACTTGGGTGTGAGCAATTATTTCTGTAAAAATTGTAAGAAAAACTACATAAATAAACAAGAAAATCTGCTGGTTCCTGGAATGAAATGGTTTTCAGCCTTACTGGTCCTGGCTGGTGACTGGCTGTTCCAGGAACTCAAAAATCCAATCTTTTTATGATCAGTGAATGCACTATAGCTGAGAGAAAAGGGATCCAAATTAACTGCTTAAAAGCAAAGTCAGAGGAAGCATGAAAGTTGTAGGAAGCTTTTTAAAGAAAACATGCATTTTCTGTCAAGACATATTCAGGCTTCAAAAGAGCAAGAAAGAGCATATCTTTCATCATATAGCAAAGTTGAACAGATGTAGCAAAGTTGCTGTGTTTTAACTCTGCCCTCTATTGAACATGCTGGATTTGCAAACATCAGCAGCCTGTTTGAAATCCAAAGGTTTCAGTGAGGATGTACTTTCTCAAAGGAACAGACAAAAACAAGTAGAAGAAGTTCAAAATGTTGGTTTGGCCACATGACTTTAGTTTATGATCTCATTAAAGCTGCACCGTATTAGGAAAATACCCAATTAAGACATTGTTAGTTTATGTAGCAGTGACAGTATTAGCAGCGCCCACATTTTGCTTAGTTTTCTTTTGTTTTCATCATCATGATTCCCTACCACTACCATTAAGTATTTAAGCCACCCACATCTGTTTTATGTTTGGGTATCAAGGGCAATGAGAGTCCACTCAACTGATGTTCACATTCAGCTTAAATATATGCCCCGAAAATGTCATCAAAGATTTGTGATTTCTGATGTTGCACCCATTGCATCTGTATGTAGATTTGATATACAGTGATAAATCGGAAATCAGAATTGGCAACAAAAATCAGCCATAGTAACTTATGTGTTGAATCCTAAAACACCTCAAGCTTATCTGAAATGGAGCCAGCACTTTGTCCAGGATTCATTTCCCAATTTAATGAGGTGTAGCAGTCAGCTTCAGCCGGTCAGCATGTTTTAGTCTTCATGTGCAGAGTCTGTACTTCCAGGAGCGTGTGACTGTCCTCGTACAGTTTGTGTGTGTGTGATATAATTATCCCTGTGAGCTGCAGTGATATGGAGCCAACCATTCACATCCCTGTCACAGTGGGACAGCAGTGGAAATTCTAGTGGGGCTCTTAAGACCAACAGAGCAGCCAGAAGAAAAAGAGCCCGACTTTACGCTGTTCACATGAAATCATAAAGGATTCGTGTTGTTAATTCTTACACCTTCACTCCACCAATACAGTTTGCAGTAAATTAGAGCAAGACAAAAGACAAAAGCTAGATATATGCTTCTTATAGGAGACACAAATATCTGCCTCTATTGTTAAAAGCTCATAAGCATCCCTTGCTGACAGACAGGAAAGCCAAAGTCAATAACGCTCTTGCTGAGGCAAAGATAAATCTAAAGTACTGTTTAGGGTGGTGTGCCAAAAGCTGTCAGGCGACTGATAAAATCGAACAGGAAATGGCCTCTTAGAAAGAAGCATGATAGGTTAGTAATGACAGATTCGCTGATGTTTTTTTAAAAGCTATCTATCAAATAGATTAGGCTTAGATCATGATAAACCCAGCTATTAAGTCACTTGGAAAGTTCAATACAGTGAAAACAAAAAGGTAATTCTGACAGATTCCAGGTCAAAGTCTGCACACACAATGCCTTTATAAACTTTTCTGTTTTGTCAAAAAAAAATGTAACAGCTAAATGCTCCTTCGAATGAACTTCTGCTACTTAAGTTTATATTCTTCATTAAAGTGGAAACTGTCTCATTCCAAAGCTTCTTTTTCCACATGAGTGAATGAAACAAGGATTTTTTTTTTTAGTCATCACAGATGCTGTTTTGTTTTCAAATCCCACACATGCATGCACCGCGTTTAAACAACACAGCTTCTGGGACTAATTAGCATTGAATGTTTTTACTGTTTGTGGATTGCTTTGGTATTCATTTTATTTCCAATAAACCTGGATATCCTTTATATAAATCTGGACATTGCACTGCTTTTAAGAAGTTTGGGTTTAAACTCAATCCCTTTTGCAGTCATTTGCACTTGAGGTTCACAGCAACAGATCACATTGATTTACTGTTAAATTTCTTAGGTAGTTTAAAACAAGAACATCTTGATCCAATGTTAAACATTGACTCAGGGTTGGCTATTTGGAACAAGAAGAAGTGGGAGATTATCGTTTCAATAAAATAAAATCTCTTAGAAATGCTAACTACACCTTTCGATTGATTATCAAGTTAAAGAAGGTTTGAATAAAAGAATAAGTAAAATTTGACTGATAAGTGTGTGTTTAACAAATGGCACAGATATGCATCTTTTTGGGTTGAGTTAAATTAAAATTAACATGTTGAAATTGTATTAACAAGCAGCATATTGAGGCCGACCTTCAAAAAGTTTGGTTTGGATTAATTATATCACTGTAAAGTAGGAACAGAGTTCTTCATCGGTAACTGATTCATGGCACTAATTAAATAGTTTGTTATTTTACTGAACTTAGAGCTATACAAGCATGATAATATTTGTTTAACTTCAGATTAGCCTAATATTCGTAACTGACTTAGACTGTCTGCTATTAGGGACAAAAAAAAGAGTACAAAATATTAATCACTAACTGAATGGAAAAGCTGCAGGATTAAAATCTAAACATGTTCATAATTTACAAACTGACAAGATCTGAAGTAAGGTAAACCTAAATAACACTCAGCAACCAAAAACCTAATTATAATTAATGTCAGACAACTGAAAGACTGCCATGTTCATTACTGTATAGCGCTATGTGAAAACACCTTCATACAGGCCTGACTTATTTTGCCAGTGAAGGAAACACTCTCTTCTGCCAAAGCTGCATTCAGCTGCCTGGCCTCTCATTCTGTCGGCCTCTTCAGTTACTCCATTGTCATTTTGCCACAGCCAACTACTTCAACATCCCAAAACTAATTGGTTTTGTGCACGTCTCAAAAGTACACACACTCGTTTGAACACACAAATGGAGGTGTCAGGGGCTCAAGGACTGAGAATGGCAGTGTAAAGGAAAAGCAGTCATCAGGGAAAAGTCCCAACTTTGATCCTGCAAGAACACACAGCTAATACAATATATTTGTGCTATATGCTAACCTCTAGCAAAGATGCCGCTATTATCTGCGCCACACAGCAGTGACGCAACCTTACCAGACTTACTACTGCAGCATCAGCGGTCCATAAATTTAACATCTCTGATTTAAAAACAAAAAGAAAAAAACGTGACATTCTCTCATGCCAGGCATCCTAATTAACTCCCATAATCAGCACTATTGATGGCTCCTGCAATCAGAGTTTGTGAAGCTTGGTATGGCCTTAATGGAGCAGCAGGGATCCCCTACAGGCGTCTGAATGGGGAGGTTATAATGACTAGAATGGCTTCATATACGCTGGAAAGTGAAGAGGAGAAAATGGAAACGCCTGGAAGAGTTTATTTTTTCCGAGGATGTGCCTATTCATGCCAAGTACCGCACATAGTTTTCTGTGCCATTAAGCAGCCAAGAGGAGGAGGAAGAGGAAGGTTTCTTAAAATGTTTGGCTCTGGAAGGTTCTTTGCTGATCATGAAAAAAAAACAAAAACAGGTGGTGAAATGTACGCTGAGGTTTTCTTTATGAGCAGGATTGTGAATTATGGTGGAGGACGCAAGAAGCTTGGCATTCATTGGCTCTCGTACGCCCTTCTATGAGCCACTGCTTGATCACAATGGAAATTCCACAAGCCGGCTTTGGTGCGGGTTTCCCCTAATCTTCTCATTAGCCTTTATAATTGGGAAACCATATGCAAATAATTGGTGTGGTTAACATATGAACTGACATCCTGTTGTTCAGGGCAGACCTCACAGTTCAGAAATGAAGCCGGACCTTTTATCGGCACTGTACAATGCGAGACAATGAGACATCAGCCATTGGCTCCTCTTTAAATACTGTACTTTGTTTCTGTTCTCCTCTTTCAGCTTTTTCATTTTAGGTGAACAATGCAGTTCAAAGCAGCAAGGGCTTTTATGTAAAGAGATCCCATACACTTTGTTTGTACATCAAAGCTTTTGTCTGAGAACAACATGATCAGCATTTAATTTTTGCCCGTGATGTGGGCTCCATCAGTCAAACAGAGTAAATACAAAATCCAATATGCACTTTGATGATAATAAAAGCTTCTCAAGCCTTTAACAAGCAGTAAAAAAAAACTTTTCCCCCCTGAACACAGGTGTATTAAGAATGGTAGAGTTCTGGTGGAAGAGGTATTGCAGGCACACAGCTGTATACTTGCTGGGAGCCTTCAAGGCAAGGCAACCATAATTTATGCATCACTATTTCTTTCCCCAGTATTCTTGCTGCCAATGAAAATTGGCTGTCATCATGGGAACCGCATGCTCTAGTGTTTTTTTTTTTTATTTCAAGCTACTGCAAACCAAACATGAAGACAACGTGGCATCTTCAAAACTGTCACACACGAGCTTCGTAGAAGCACTACAGAACCTCCCCAGATTTTGACACAAAACATCTCTTGGCTCTGTTTGACATCTGGTGCTAATGCAACATGTCCGGCAATTTGTTTAGTTCCCCTCCTTTCAGCGCACTGCCCATTGGCATTCACAGAGCTGCCTCCACATACACAGCAACAACACTCCAGGATTTGCTCCCTGTCCCCTGTGTCCAAATGCTAATCAGCAATGGCGCCGGTGCTTCTGAGAGGGTCTCTTTTTAGCATGCAGATGGGTGCAGCAGCTCTACATGAGATGGTGTTAACAGAGGGATGCTGGCCTGTTCGACTTCTTGGGAGAAGAGGAATTATGCTTTCATCTTATGATTGGCGGAGAAAAAGATCATGTCACTGCAAAGTAATTTCTTGAGGTTGCACTGACATTCCCACTGAAGTTTTCTGCAATCTGGTTGCCAGAATTGTTTGAAAGTCATCAGAAACTTACATTTTGTTTTCAAGTCGCTAGACATTATTGCCGTCCTGGTGTTGTTGAGCAACAGTTATCCAGGTTTTCTGAGAGGCAGTGCAATGGATTACAAGACTTTACCTGTGGATAATTTTATCATAATTGTCAATGCTTCTGAATGTAATAGATTCAGAGGGTCAGAAACCGATCAGTGTGTGCTGTTTCATAGAAATTAACAGTGGCCTATTTTTTGACACTTCCCCATATATTTTTCATTTTATTTTTAACTCTAACTCCAGTACCTCACGATTTTCAAATAAAGGCTTGTTGTTTGGCATACCACTTACACCAGGCTAAGATTACTCATTTATTTAAGAGCCTATAAGAAAGAGAGAATTTGTTCTTATTTCTTATGTTAAATCGGAAGCTGTGATATTATGGAAGGTTGTGATGACAATAACAGGGATTTCTTCACTTTTCTTCAGATTTTTCGTCTTCATGATCACTCTTCCGGATGCTTTAGCTTCTTAAAAACTAACATCTATGTCAGGTGTGCAGGTAAAAACAGAACAGGTCTGTCCAAGTGCCATAATATACTATTGGCAAACAATTATTAAATGGTATATTACAGTGCCACTTATATTGTATTTGAAAGATTAAAAATAGTTTCTGCATCAGAATTATAATGGCCATAGCTGTTAGCTGAAACTTGGCATTCACTCAACTAAGACATGACTTCACAAATTGAGTCTGCTTAAAAGTTTCTCAAAAATGTTGTCTTTTATTTGTCGTCTTTTCTTTTTTTGATTAAGTAAACACTGCAGGTGTAGGTCTTGGACAGAGATCAATAAAAATGCAGCCAAAGCTCAAAGAAAAACTTCAAAAGACCTTCTGAAAGCCTGAGGAACTGCTGATCAACACAACTTTACAGATTAAAAGAAAGAAGCAACCTAAGTTCTAAGCTTTGCTTCTAAGAACCTTAGAAGCAAAGCATTAAATGAACAGGGGAAATTTCAGATCCCTGATTTTATATCAGTATTGTATGACAGTCTAACTTTGTCTTTCTATGATATTCATTGGTCTTTTAATTCTTTCACTGCCTTATAATTCAAAACATAGGAAGGCTGTCAAACCACCAAGCTAATTAGCCAATACTTTCTTTGTTTGTTTTTTTATGGTATTATTTGGTATGCCCAAAGCTTTTTGCTTGTCATAGTTTGTGTATGCTTTCATCTTCTGTATTTGCATAGGCATCCACATTTTGACATTCATCATAGTTTTTCTCACACTAAACCAGAGGACGACATTATGGACAGAGCTCAAGTTTGCTTGCCCTCTCACATGACTGTTATGGGCGAAGCCATTCATATGCTGAGCAGACATTCATTGTGCTAAACAAATGCAGGAGAGTGAGAGGGATGCATGGTGACTGGCTTCTTGAATAGCTAAAAGAACTCTCAAAATCCTCTGCACACAATATCGCAAGACACACTTCAGCTACTGAAATCTAACAATTTCAAAAATCTAAAAGTTTACATAAAACTAATCTCCTCTTAGAAAACATGCAAATCCTTTAAGACAACAGAAAGAAACTTCCATGCATAATATGCAATCTAATTTGCGATCCATTTCTTTGGTTTAACAGATCGGCAAATGGTAGAAAGTGTTTGCAAGCTAAACATAGATACTCCAATCCAATTTTGGCAAGCTGGATGAGTGCAAAATTACACTCCAAAGGGCACTCTGTATCCATGGCAATTCTCCTAATGCTTTTAGAGCCATACCCACACAAAAAGATGTCAACTCTGTCACCAAATACACATATGTAAAAAAAAGAGGGACAAAGAAACAAAACCATTTTCAGCAAAGGATTAACACAGAACAGAAACTCTTCTGTTTTTATCTGCTTGGTCAAAAAAAAAAGGAAAAAAAACCCTCTCCCTACCTCCTCTTCGTCTAACAAAAGATGTATGATTAGAATCTCAGTTTGGCACCATATCTTTACCACATGGCTTACTCTCCGTCTGAAAGGTCTTGCCACACAGGGGCCAACATGTGGAGTTTATACGGAGCTTAAAGTCAGGGTGATACAAAAAGAGTCTGTTATACAGGAAGTGCAGGACGTGCTCACCACAGACTCAAGCAAACTAGAAGCTGTGAGGTTTTTGTTGCAACCAGACTCCTGTGGGCCATGTCAGGAAGAGAGACACAACAAAGCTGTCTATGGGAATCATATGAGTTACCAGTAAATGGGAAAAAAAAAGTCTTTCTGGAACAACACAATTGTATATTGGCTGATGAATTGTGCTGATCCAGTGTGTAGGCAGTGAATGATTGGCTATTATAGCTGTCTGCACTTTGTGTTGTTTCAAAAGCTGCCAGCAACGTGAAGTAACACTGCATGAACAGTGACTGTGGAGTAACTGTGCAAACTGCAACATTTAGTTCACCGGTGAGAAATTAGTAGCTACTGCTTTACCTTTACAGAACATATATGTTGGCAATTTCAGAACCCAACATCCTTCTACTAAGATGGCTGATATCACACGGTTAAAGAAGAAATTAGGAATATGCAACAACATGAATTCCTGGCTGTTGAATGTCTTGAAGAAAGTATCAGAAAAATAATATCTCATGTATTTTTTTAATCATTGTCCATTAAACAATACTGATTTTATTCCAACAGCCATGGCAACCACTGCTCCCAATGCCTCAGAAAGGAAAGCAACAATTGGCTGTACTAAAAGTTAATTTGTATAACTGGTCATCTGGATGAAATGTAAAAAGAGATACAAAACACTGTGGGATTGAAATAAGCTGAAATAAGCTTTTGATTATATTTTTAAATATTTATTTCTCATACAGTTTAGTTTAGTTCTTTAATTGGTTTTTAACTATATGGTCTCATTCGGAACCGACAACGAGCAACAGCAAAACCATTATTTCCAGCAAGCTTCACAATTAGTTTTAATTCAACTCAACACCTTATTGCTTTTTTGTTTGCTTGTTTTTCTCAGCTATTGTTCTTTCCCTCGACACATCTCCGCAGAACATTCTACACTCCTCAGCAAACGTTCTATTGAAGTCTTGCTTCAGAAAAAAACACAATGTTTGACAGTGGAAGTTATTCCCTTGTTGTTGTGGGGAAAACAAGTAAGTGAGAGGCCTTTGGGTTCCTCATGCACACAAGCTACTTTCCATATTCATGGAAACTTTTGTGTGAAATGAAGTAAAATAATTAAATCAAAATGGTTTTAAACTTTATACAAAGCAGTGATTCTTTTTAATTTTAATATAGTTTAAAGTTTTTTGTTTTTAATTCTACAATAATTACAGGAACCTGGGATAAAACTGGAATTCTGCTTTCAATCTATGTAATGTAAAAATTACAATTTTATAAAAAGCATGCTGCAGAGAGTTTAATCAGCCATCTTGATAACAAACCCTTTAATTTCATTAAAAAATATATATATTGTTATTCATAGGTATGTATAGCTTCCCCCAGTGCATTATAAGCCTGGTGGGCCACCAGGCTTTACTTGCTTCCCCACCAGGCTAAGATTACTCATTTATTCAAGTCTTTTTAAAATGTTAACATTTTTTAGGACCTTTTAGTTGGTGTTCAGGTATTAATCTTCCAATCTTTCAATAACACATAATTATCAAGTGATATTTTCAAATTTCCTGTCAACTTTAAAAAAAAATTAACTCAAAAACATGACGGGCCGCTGGATGAATGACTGCACTAGAACCCCAACCACTAGGCTTAGCAAGTTTTTTTGGGGAAACATTGGTATGAAATGGAAGTGAGTTGTAATAAAATGATTATGGGTGAGTTCAAAAGAGTGAGGAAACTTATACAGAGTCAGTTGTATGACAGACTTTGTGTTTTCACTGCAGACTTTATAAAAATATACAATAGTATTCAAACAATCATAATAAAAAAACATTTTTGCACAACACCTTAAAATCGGCAATGCACAATGTTTTCTGTTTGCTATATGTTAAGGAAGTAATCAGATAAGAAAATCCTTAAAATTATGTAAGGTGCTATATCAGCACAAAATATAATGAATATTATGTACTTATTTATTGTATATCAGCTTAGATCTGTCCAGATTCCAGCCAAAAAAAGAGCTAAATTGCACTAAGTGATGTCAATCAAAATCCAGCTACAAAATCAGAAAAGAAAAGTAACTGCGTGCTCAGGCAATCTGCCACCCCCTCACGGTTCCAGAACATGCAATCTGAAAGTGTCACAAAGCTGAGGAGAAAGTAAGCTGTGAGAAAATCTGCTGCAGGTGTATGGAGCCAGCATTGTTTACGGCTGATGAGTGGCACCTCGACATTCACGCCGCACAATAGGCCTCTCCTACAGTTCTCTCTTCCTCATCATCCTCCAACAGCTCCTTCCACTCCACCCCACCTGTGTCTGTGAAAGGTCAGCGTGGAGGAGGGTCTTCACCTCCCCTCCCTCCAATCCTCCAGACCTATAGCTCCCACTCCACAATCATCCCAAACACTGGAGCTTGGTCCCAGGAAACTCAATCAAAGCGGGCTTCAGAGAACTAGAGACCTCTTAAACCCCTCCATTGTCTCCAGAAGGTTTCCCCACACCACGGCAGGTCCATATGTAACACTGTAAGAGGAGTTGCTCATTACTGCCTGTCCTGGGTTTTACTTTGTGTCTTTTGTATTCCTGCCTGAAGAATCCAGTTGCCCAGCTGGGCCAATAAAAGAGACCACAAGGGTATGGAAAAAAGAGAGAAAAATAGAAAAAGGTAATTAATTTGCTAGCAACAGGAATGACAAGATGCATTTGTGGAATGTGAGATCCACCTTGGTCTTCTGATGTCAAAAAACAAAACCAATTGAAACTGTTGTTTGAAATCTGATTTGGCAATATAGGTGTCTTTAAAGGCATTTGTTGCTAATTTCCCCTTCATCCCACAAGTTAGAGCACTTCCTGATGGACACACCACACCACAATGTGGGTGAATGTCAGAGCAATCCATTATCACATAAAGGAAGCACTATGTAACAGCCCTCTTCTCTTTCCCCTGGCCCCTCCCCAGCTCTTTTCAGATACAGCAGGTGAATACAAATTATTTTCCCTTCGCTGCTTTCCAAAAGGACTCACCATCCAATTTTAGACAAACAATAGTCCTTTCAAACTGTGAGCAAATCAAATTGTAGTTTTTTTTTTTTACTATTGTTGAAGGAAACAATCAGGAATAATACCAGTGGTGAGAAATGGAAGAGATGTTTTTCCCCCCTAATATGTTATACATTTGTGTTTTATATCTGCAAATGACATAAAATAGTTTGTATAACTGCTAAATTGCAACAAAGTATTTTAAAAGCCCTGAATCTAATTTTCTCAGCAATATTAGGTGAAGTGTCCATTTT
This sequence comes from Xiphophorus hellerii, assembly GCF_003331165.1. NCBI lineage: Eukaryota > Metazoa > Chordata > Actinopteri > Cyprinodontiformes > Poeciliidae > Xiphophorus > Xiphophorus hellerii. The sequence goes on along the minus strand of NC_045673.1, from coordinate 22,291,560 downwards.
GTATTTCCTAGAAATGCACTGATAAATTACATGGTGCTCAAAATCTGGCAATTTTAAGCTTGATTGGCCTGGACCAGTGAGGGTTCAGTCAGAAAATACCTAAAAGTTACTATGTCACATTAGCAACATATTGAAAAAGACTTATAAGGTAAAGGATGCTGACCAAATATCTCATGCTGGGCTTTTTGCAGGTTTTCTTAGATGGTTAGCCTGACAAAAGGGTCAATTATACACAATCAAATCCACATTAGAACCAGGATTCGCCCAAACACACAAGAAGAAATACAGCATGCCACCTATTATGTTAATGTGTATCTCCTGCACTGATCCAACCATTTGGGAAAGTCTGAAGGAGCTTTGATTATATTAGCTTTAACCTTTATCAGCCTATTTTCAGTAGGGATGCATTCTCAACAAACACATTTATCTGCTTTACAACTCCAGGTGAAGCAGACAAACAACCAAACGCATCAAAGAAAAAAGTCCTCTTCACTTTAGATGTCCCTTCCAACAGTTTTTGAGGGGATGTAGAAACCTGCGACTGCTAAACAAAAATGAAACAACAGGGAAAATATTGCCTCCCTTAAGCAGCAAGCAGATGACCCCATTTCATTTGAGTTGCTGGATTCATGAAATTAAAAAGGGTTTTGGAGATTAAAGAATAAAACAGGAAATCTCTGGTGGGAAGTAGTTGAAACCAACTGCTGGCGCCTCACAGAGACCCGTTTCTGTACGTCTCATGGGTATGAATGATTGAAGAAATTGAGCACTGGAGACACTAATGCTAGACAAAGAGTTCCCACAAAAGAACTCTCTTTACGTTCTGTGAAACTCTTTTTGTAAGTTTACACAATAAAAAAAAACACGCCAGGGACCTAAAGTATAAAAAAGGCTTCAGGTTGTATCAGCTTTTCTCCAATTTATCTATCACTGAGAGTTTGAGTGAGCGGTGCTTTGCCCAGGGGGCGTTGCAGCTCAGACAAACACAGCTCCATCACTAAGGATCATCTGACCCCATCAGAAGTAATGGCCCCAATACAAACTGCTCCATCAGCCCTCGTAAGTTAAATAGTGATTCCAGAAAAAAAAGAAATATATATATATATATATATTGCTCTCATTTAACACTAACAGTTCACCCAGCTTCCGCTAATAGCCTCCGTCCGGCGTTCAGAGGGATGAGGCCAGTCTCTAATGCAGAGGAAGCCTTCTCTGAGTGTCGGCTAATGGTTGGGTGAGGCTGTGGAGGGGCTTATTCAGACTGCCTCTAGGAGTCAGATAATGTACAGTACATAAACATGCTGACACAATCAGGTCCAAAAGTCCTGTTGGTCCGGGTGATCAGAGGAGATTCTGCTTGTCCATAAGTGAGTCAAATAAGGTTGAGGAAGACGTGATTTCTTGAGGAGACAATCCTTTAGAAAGAAACAGTTCAGGAAGGCAAGTTAATTTACTCTAAGTGATTTTCTTAGACAGCTTTTCAAATAATTTCATTTAATTTCTCTTCAATAAAGTAATACATTTGAAGGCACAGGGCTCCTTTAGACCAGCGTCATGTTTTAAAGTCTGCTGTGTCCTTAGCAGTTCTACAGCTGAGAAGAATCAATATTAATATATACAGACATGAACTGATCAATCCGATGTTTAATTTGTTATTAGCAGCCTTGCACACATAAATACGACTTGAGACTTTGGCGAAAATTGCAGCACTAAAGGTAAAAGTACCTGTGTTACTTATTCATAATTGATTTATAGAAAACAATGACGAAAAACACATGTGCAGATATAACAGTGCCTGTCAAATGTCATAAAAACCTGAAATACCTTTATAATAAAACAAGAAATGTGAATCCTCTCGGTGACTTAGATGCGATGTGCTGATCCATGTCATTGCGAAATGAACCAATAACACAAAATAAATGGAAAAATAGCATACTACTTGATGTAATTTACCACGCAGAAGAAATCTAAATACAAACGTCTGCGTGCTGCTTGCTTTTTCGGCGTGCTGTCACATTGCATCATTTACTCTTCTTCTACTTTCCCAGCAGAAGAGATTTCTCATTAGAGTCGGCTGAGAAGCAGGTGAGCCAGCGGTTACATCTAAATTCAGGCATTTGTATTCCACGCCGACACCCGGGGAGCCGCCTGTTTACAGTGATGAGCATATAGGCTTGGCCTTCCACCGAGACTCTCATAAATCATTTGGTTTCTTAGAAGGCCATTCCAAACACCCAGATCCAACCAGCTTCAGACAGCAGCAGGACAATCATCTCTGTCCCGAAGCCAAGTCGTACCCATGCACAGACAAATCAGACTTCAGGACTGAAGAAAAACAAGACTCCAAGGCACTTTGATGAAAACTATTTTTCACTTTCCGCATAAATAGACATTCTTCCTTACAAAAAGGAAAAGGATGCCCTCATCTAAGCTAATCTGTTTAATTATTATCTGTTATGTTTAAGTGAAATATTCACCTGTCTTAACATTTCCTTTTCTATTGTCTTAATTGGAAATTAAAAAGAGAAAAAGATCAAGAAATAGATTACCCATATGAAGCACAATTTCATTCTAAATGTTGTCTTAAACCTTTCATTACAGAGATAAATGAAAATACTCATTTTGATTATGCATGCATTTTCATCCTTTAAACTAGTCAGTCGTAAATTTAAAAATCTGAAAAGGTCATTAGTATTACCAGATTGCAGAAACAACAACACTTTTCAAACTGTAAGCAGTTAAAGAGAGAAAAAAAAAGACTCAAAGTTAAACATATTTAATATCAACGAGGTGTTTAAATGTCAGAGGGAGATCAGAGAAACCTATCAAAAAGAAGCTGTCCTCTGTGACATTTTATCACATATATCTGTTTAATTTAGGCTGCAAAGAAAGACAGGGATGAGCTGCAGATAAGAGAAAGGCAGAGGATATTGATATTGAGTTTTGGAAAGTGTTTTGGAACATGTTGGAGTTGGAAATGTTGGCAACTTTGTGAAAATCTCAGGAATAAATAGGAATGCTCTTTTAGTAACGCTTGCTATGCTAATCACGATAGCTACTCTCAAACACTGTGTGTCATCTGCTCTGCTTTCAATTGGCAAGAAAATATTTTTGAAAACTTTTCTTATGATTTGTAAAAAGAAGCTCTAAAATAGAAATAGTCTAAAATCACCATCGGTTTTTAAAACAATTACAAAGTCTGAGCTGAAAAAGCAGCTAAATCCAAACACTCCATTAAATTTGGATAATCAACTATGTTTCAGATTATTGCACAGAAGGCGAGAATGGAAGTTAAAACTAAGCACTGAGGAAGATTGAGCAGATGAGAGGAACTAAGAGGATGGAGATACGACCTCAGAAACAAAACAGACATCCCCAGGCTGTCAAGTTTGAGTAAGCATCACACAAAGCCAACCTTCTCCAGCATCCCTGAAAAACTGTGAAGAAGAGCAGATTCCCCGTCGAGAGGGGCCTCCACAACCACTTTCTCACCACTTCGCCTGTTTTCGTCTAAAGCTGTCTTTGTATTCACCCATTCATCTGTTTGTTTATTCATGTCCCTCTTTCTAAAACCAGTTGTCTCGTCCCTGCGTGTCCCTGTCCTGATTCTGCTTCTCACACAACCGCAGAGACAGAAAAACAAGCACATCCACTGACACCTTCTTTCTCCTTGGCAGTAGACACAAACTGCAAGGGGAGGCCTGCTGAATCAGTTTACAGTCAGAGAATTGCCAGGCTCTCATCAAAAAGACACCTCGGAAAAATCTTGGTGCGCTCGGCCAAAACGACGTGTGCTAGGAGCGGCCCAGGGGCCCGACGTGACTGTGTGAATCCCACCGATCATCTTGATCTCTGAAATTCAGCTGCTTTACCGCCAAATGTGTGAGAGAAGATGGCCGGTAGCAAAAGAAGGACCCAGTCTGAAAATGTAAAACTCCAGACAGATTGAGAAAGAACCAAACATGGAGAAGCAGCTTTCAGTCTTTATGCACCACAAATCTGAAACAAGCTGCCGGAAAACTACAAAACAGCCAAAACACTGAGTTCCTCTGATTAGTAGTAAATGGAACATTGCTCAATATATTTTATGTGTGTTTGCTTGATGATTTTGATTTGATTAGCAATGTTTATTGCTTGTCTCATAATTGGTGACTGTATGATGTTTTTATAACGTAAAGCGCTTTGAACTGCCTTGCTGCTGAAATGTGCTACGCAAATTATTTCGACTTTTTTGGCACTTCACATATGTACTCAAATGAAGCTCTCCGCAGAATTCATCTACCACTGCCTATAAACCGAATATTTCAGTGATGTAAAAAGCTTTGTTTTGCTTCATTATAATCCATTGTGTATTCTCACACATTATCTCTTTAGGGGAGGGTCAGTGGACGTTTTTGTTTGACTGAAAACACTGGAGAAATGCTAGAAAAGAGGGAGGGACATGATGCAACAAAAAGCCTGCCAAGATTTGATGGAGGCATGTTGCAACTCAAGGTCAGTATTGTTCTCAGCATGGACGCTTCTTTTAGTAGAAGTAAAAAAGAAAAAAATTGAAATTCCCAAATCTCACATTCTTCTAACATGCCTTCTGTAGATACACCTTTGGCCTTCCAGAGTCTCTCTGCTTTCAGTTTTATCTTTAGTACGTGAAAGACATGGTTAGTTGGAGAAATACCTAACCTCCTTCTCAGTTGAATAAAATCAGAAAGCATGTTCTCTTTTTGTTATATTAAATATTCAACTTGCAACTAAAATGAATGGTAATTGCTTCAAAAGGACACATGAAATCTCATCTTCTCTTAGCAAAAAGCAATTTCATATAGTCACAAGTGAAATATAATAAGAGTACTACCAAGGCTCATAAATGGCCTTTCCATTTATGAAAAGACCATAAACCACCAAACCTCGTTTATAAACCACAAAACGAGGTTTGGTGCTTTATGGTCTTCAAAAACTTCCCCTAACAGGTGAAGTTTTTGGAGAATACAGTAATAGACCAGTGGTCTCTAATTTATTTTTTTCCAGTAATCAGTTGTTAAGATATACAGTAGCATGAAAAAAGTATTTGACCTGAAACAGATGTCTCCCATATTTGCTTTTTGGTCAGACTTTCATGTTTCAGATTAAACACTGCATGTCAGGCAATAACCTGCTATCCAAATCAATCTAGCCCTATATTAAAATGTAAATTACCCTTTGATAAAAGGGCAGAAAAGCAATAATGACCTTTTTGGAATTAACTATGATTAACATAATTTTTTTGGGTGGCTGATTTCAATTTCAGTAGCCACACCCAGGTCTGATTACTGCAGAGTCAAGAAACTCCTTAAGCAGGACTTGACTGATCCCCAATAGCTGTACCTTTGACGCAAAAGTCAACCTTTTTGAGAGGTATGTGTCTGTTATGTCTGACGTTCAAATGACACAGCATTTCAGAAAAATATTCTACAAATAAACATCAAGTTGGTAGTCTGGAAGTGTTTTGCTTCTTCAGAACCCGGATAACTTGCAGTGACTGATGTAACCATGAATGGAGAGTTCAGTCACCAGCAAACTTCAGCTCTTGTGCACTGGAAGTTTTATGCAGCTGCACAACCATCTAAGTCATACCAGTGAGACCACATTGAAGGTGTTGGAGTGGCCTAGTCAAAGTCTGGACATAAATCGGACTGAGATGCTGTAGCATGACTTGAAAGGCTATTCTGGACCAAAAACCTTCCAATGTGATGAACTGAAACAGTTATGCAATTACTTTCCCCCTTATGGCAAGATTGGTTTGTGTAGCTTTGTTTCCTTAGTACTTGTAATCATTATTTGAAAAATGTTTTTTTGTATTTCCTCTGGTTTTCTTTGACTCATGTAAAAATTTGACTGGTTATCTTTGAAACTTTGGAATTCACCATTACTCTGGCTCAGTTTTCTACTACTTCTTCCACATGCTGCATCTTAATTTCTCTGTGATGAACATCTTTTCATTCTCCAGATTCTTGATCTCTTGGACATTTTTCAGATTTATAATGAAAATCTGTGAGCATTTACATCTTTGATGTGTCCATCATCAAAGTTTCAGTGTGTATCCATATTTCTAATTTTCAAGCTCATTCAAATTAACTATGAAGCATCTGTTTTGTTTTTTTATTTAGGTTAAATATCTGTCCCTAAAACAACTTTAGGAATTATTTAATGCTTGTCTGTCTTTTCAGAGACCCCCTTCCTCTTAAATAGTCCAAAATATCAAAACGTTAGCTTGGATATGTTGCAGCTGTTATGAGCAACAGACAATGATCAAGGTGATCTCAGTCTTTGAGTAAATAATTATTTACTTTGATCATTCATAGTCCAGTTTAATTTGGTTAATGTATATCGCACCAGTTCGTAGCAAATTTCATCTTGAGGGAGTTTAGCAAGACAAAAAGTTTCCATTTATATCCAAATCTGTAATAATTGCATCCAAAATCAGTTTATATCAATCCAACACAATTCAAATATATATTTAAATTCTGATATGTTTACATGCACTCCCACTCAGTTTTGATTCTATTATAATGTAGTCGAATTCAAATGTGAAAGTAATGGAAGTATAAGAAAAGCAGCATTTGCATTAACATTTGTATCATCTTTGAGGTAATTTAAAACGGAATGATTGAACGATTCCAGCTTCCTCCAGTCGCATATTGATGTGCACAAGGCACTTTACCCCAAATTGCCTACTGAGCTACACATCTGTGTTTAAATGGGTGGGCAGGGGTGAGTGTGAAGGGGTGAATGTGGCTCTGGTGTAAAGTGCTTTGAGTGGTCAGTGTGACTGGAAAAGCACTAAGTTTACCATTTCTGTTTTAGATAGATTACATTATGCAGCATATATAGAGGTTATCTGTGATAAACCATAAAACAGCTGCTTCCACTCGGACTATCCATTATTTCAGCTCTGTGGTATAAATTTAGATTTTAAACGCTGTCCACTGCTTATAAGATACTAACTGCAGATAATAACTCCACAAGACCCCAGTTCAAAAAACTTAAACCAATATTTTAAGGCCTCTTCACTGTCAGATAGTACTTGGTGTTTGTACATATCCCCACACCTCAGATTCTCAACATAATGTTTAGAAATAAATCTATTATTCATTTTTGTTTAAGTTACCTAAATTTACTAAAATAAAATGTAAGAATTAGAACGACTAAGAGTCCAATACTATTCTGATGTTAAATTATCTCTTGTATCAGAGAGGTTTTTTTTTTTTTCTTTTTCCCACCCATCCCTATTTGGCATCCAAACACAGAAATACGGATGCCACACTCCCGAACGAGCATGTGAGAGAAACTGGTTGAAAGACAGCAGCTCGGAGGTAAACAGAAACCTCTGCGGCCTTCTAATGGAGGGCTCTGGCCCTGAATGCAGCTGTTCACAATAGACGCTTCACGCCTCACTGTGTTTCAAACCACAAAATTCAGTGTGCCGCTCCCGAGTGTGGTCCTCTGTGACTCGGCCATTGAAAACTGTAGACTCAGCCTCTCTGGCCCACAGCACACATTCACACTGCCACAGCGCAATGACACGGGTGAAATGGAAAGAATTCAGAGACAAACGGAACGACGGAGAGGAAAGCAGAGGCAGAGAGGAGCGCAGCAACAGGCATGTAAATGGATGGGCCCGGAGTGAGCCCCCACCAGCATAAATAAAACAAGTGTAGCACCAACACAAGAGGCAGATTAGCTTCGAGCCAACTGAGTCCCTCGGCACTGAGCTCTGCTGTGCAGGGCTCCCCGCCTGACGCAGCGAGCTGCGAGGCTGACGTGGGATCCCTCCTTCACAACCTGCTGGACGGTGGACACACATCACTCCATGTCACCTCACTCAAAGAGCATCAGATCAACTCCCCGCTGGATCATAGACACACTTTCAGAGCAGCACAATGAGAGGGGGAAAGCCAAAGGTCAGAAAGGGTTGAAACCAGTTCTCTGTAACATCTTAAGCTTCAGGGAAAATGTTTTCATTATGTCATGGAAAGCCACAAACTCTGATGTATTTTATTGGGATTTTTATGCAAAAGACCAGAACAAAGTAGCAAATAAGTATAAAGTGGGAAAAAAATTATACATTTTTGAAAAAGTTTTTTTTATCCACAAGTTTTTAAGTAGACTTGTGGATTGTGTGGAGTGCATTTGTGTTCAGGCCTCCTGAGTCAAAACTTGTAGGATTACAAATTGCAAGCTTAACATCTTGCCACATAATGTGAATTGGATTTAGATCTGGACTTTGACTTGGCCATTCCAACACATTAACTCTGCATGTTCAGACTCGTAGCCCCACTCTCAAGTCTTATGCGGCCCCCATCCAGCTTCTTAATAACACTTCCCAACTTTCCTTGCCCAAAACTGTCACCCTATGTTTCACAACAGGAATGGTATGTCCAGCTTTGGTCCCCGATAAGAGTTCAAATACTGCGTTGTGAGATGTTCAAAGCTTGATATACAACTCTGTAACCCAAACCTGCTCTAAATATCCCCAACTCTGGCACTTTGCAAGATGAGTTTCCTTGGTTATAATGATGCTGCTTGTTTGCTTATGTTATGTAACAGACCTGTGATGTCCTTCCAGAACAGCTGTATTTACACTGAGCTCAACTTCTACACAGGTTGACTTTCTCTAATAAATAGGTGACTTCTGAGCAGATGGTTCTATTGAAATGTAATAATGGGGTGTAATTTAAAGACGGCTGAACATCTGAACACCCCTCTCCTCAGATTATCATTTGTAAAACAGATTAATTTAGGGCTACACAATATTAGAAAAGTGCAATAGCATATATAGATCCACATTTTCCTCTATCTGCTTCCAACACTCTACAGTAGCATCATTGGAACTATAATGTTCTCCAGGGTCCACCCTAATGGCTGAATATTTCATTAAATCTTTGCAAAGAATTATTGCATTTCAGTCTGTTGTGATATTAATTTTGCATATGCTAAGTCAGTGATGACAATACATTTGCTATGCATTTTCCTGTCCTAACTTAAATGTGTTTTCTCTTCCACTTCCTTACCACAGACTACTTTGTGTTGGTCGTTAACGTAAAACTCCAATAAAATACGTTGAGGTTTGTGGCTGTAATGTGACACATAATAAGTAAATGTTTGAAATTTACAAAAACCTTTTCCACATCTGAGAGTGCATAGCCTTTCCCACCTCCGCACACTCCACTGTGAGCCATTATGTTGGTAATAGGAGAGGAACAAGGCAAAGTTCAGGCTCTTAGGGATATCTTAAGATTTATAAGTACTAATGCCCACTATCTCAGCAGTGGGCGAGTGGTGACAGGGTTTGTTACACTGAGAACCAAAATGCGCCAAAAACACAGTCGAAACCATTGTGATTTCATGCTAATCCTCACTGCCAAAACTCTCCGCCAGCAGACAAATGGCAGTCAAGCAAGCAGTGACCTTTGCCTCACGGCTAGGTGAAAAAAAGCAGGCATCCCAGCAGACTTTTAAAAGAGAATAAGAAAGGTTGAATAGATGTATGATGACTCATAAGCTCCACAGAATGGTGTTGGTATTAATATCTTTTCCAGGCTTCCAGCATCACAGCTGAAGACACTGAGGCTGGGGAGAGCTTCACAGTGTCACAGCCGAGTGACATCTGTGTGTTTACATCCTGCGGGATTAGAGTTGACTTTAAGGAGAGAGTTTAATGTTTAAAAAGGACGGAGGTTCATACAGTTTTAGAAAATGATAATATCAGAGAAGAGTGATGTGATACAGAAAAAAAGAGTGAAAAAAATGTTTTCAGCTTACCAGAGGAACCCAAATACCCTCGCTCCGCTTCCTCTCTGGGTAGATGTCTGCTTCTTCCTCCTATGGGGTTTTTCTTCAGTCTGGTAAATTCAAGAGAATAAAAAATTTCACTTTAACTCACAACATTCAGATTTTTTTTTATTATCAGGACTTCAAAGCAGCCAGAAAGGAAATTCCAACCTCTCTTAAAAGATTTCTCAGTAGGAAGTTTTGTACATCTTCTTCTTTATACAATGGGCTTACTTCTCTCTATTTGGTTTTATTACAATCTGCAAGAAAAATCCCTTTCACATTGGAAATCTATTCAGCCCTTTGTCACATCAAGGGCTCCTCCAACATGAAATCTTCCCTCATCAAAGGCTCTGCCTTTTTTAAAGAACGCATGTAAACTGCTGTGGGTGTGTTAGGTCTTTAGAAATGTACTAAAAACATACCTGACTGTGAAAAGATTTGTAGGTGAAAAGAAAGCAAACACCCAACCTGTGTAAACCTGTGTGATTTTAGACTCTCAGACACAAACAGTGTGTAGTCCAAGCTGACAAAGGCCCACAGCTGGCAGACATCTCTTACTCCTGTTGTTCTCTTATATCACTGATCTCCTCTTTCTTCCACCTATTTCTCATCCTTTACTGCAGTCTTGAACCAATCTTTTTTTTTCTCTTAAACTCGTTTTCAATTCGAAACACTCCTACTGTCTTAATTTTCCCTCCTAACGCCTTCTCCCCCAGTGCTACCAGCCCTCCATACAGATCCTCTTCTCTCACTTGATGCCATCTTTTTCATTTCCTCACCTGCGTCTCGTCACTTTCGCTGCTTTGAGGTAAGGACTACATGCAGGGACATGAGTGTGTTCAGAGAGTGGAGTGCACATTTAAGATCACTGTAAAGATATGTTGGCATGTCTAAAATCAAGTTAATTATTTTTTTTCCATTACACACCTATTTACGTAATTTCATAAAAAGTTATTGTGCAAGAAATAGAGATTCTTCAATGATGACAATTTGAAATTGACAGAATTATACTATATGTTTTAAGTGCTTTGCGAAAGTATACATACTCATAACATGTAATTCACCATTTCTCAATACAACCACATACCTTCACATATTCTATTGGTATTTTACGTGATAGATCAAATAAAAGGTAGCACACACTTTGACTCTAGAGAGAAAAAAACCTACATGCTTTTAAGTTTTTTTGCAAATAAAACTGAAATTGAATAGATCATTCCATAGCTTGAACATATTTTGAGATAAAACAGCTTACAGTTGTTGTTCTGCTTGAAGATGAATCTGTCAACAGATTTTTTACAACCTCTAGAAGGTTTTCTGCTAGAGTTGTCTTGTATTTAACTCCATTCATCTTTCCATTTGTTCTGACCAGCTTTCCTGATGAAGAATAAAAGTCCATAGTGGTGGAGACTCCAGCAGTCAATTTTGCTCTTGTCTGCCACATGTTTGTTTTTGACTTTGAAGTGGACTTATGGCTTTCTTCTATGAGTTGAACAGATGCAGTGGATTTTATTTAGGCATATAAAGTGATGTGGGGGCCAAGTACAAAAAAAATTCCCTTAACTTTGACTTGGTGAATCTTATCAAGTTCAAAAACAGTACACTGCTGTGGTAAAGTTATTTTTGGTTGACAAAAAGTTCAAACTTTCAGTGGTGTATGAATACTTTTGGAAAGCACTGCAAATGTCAAGCCAGTTATCAAAAGACTTGTAAGCACGGAGTTATAAAAAGGACTGCATCATCTCTTTGATCTCCTTCTGTCACGTCTCGCCCACATTGTCATGCTTTTATCTGTCCTCTTCATTCCAGCTTCCTGCACAGTCGACTGTGGGAGATTTGTCTTGACCTTTCATACACCACAGCAAACAAAATAAACTACAAGAGCAGTTCATAAAATAAAGTTTCTTTCAAAACAATCTGGAGAAAATTTTTATTGCGTTGCTATTTGTTATGCCCAATCCTCTAGCATCTTTTCCTTACAGTATTTCATGGTGAACGCAGACATGCTCCAAGAGATTGACTGGCAAAATGATTGAAGAGCCCAATCCAATTTAATTCTAGAAAAAAAGCTTATCGACTTCAGTCTGCCGCTCAAAATAAGAGTCTGGAGGCCCAACAGAGAGAGAACCAGCGTTTCCACATGGTTTAATACAAACACTGCTTTCTGTGCTGTCACACAGATGCTATTATCATCTGCAGGTTTGCAGGTTTCCTTTGCTTTAGTTCGCTGCGCGTCCAAAACTTATCAGATTTTTTTTTTCCATTTTCCATTCCCAAAACCTTACATTATTTATTTCAACCAACTGTGCAATTCCCTGACTTCAAGAGCTTAGGTGTAAGTTAATACATTTCTGCTTACAAAAAGACAGGAAAAAAACAACAAATATAAAAGGACGTTCTCATAGACTTGGATTTAAGAGGTTTCTCACCCAGATTTTAAAAACACTGACATAGATGCTTTTCTCCTCAAATATCCTCTTTTATTATTGCTGACACCATTGCTGACTTCGCAGCAGTAGAAGTACAGACGCACACCGTGGTGTTCTTGTACCAAACCTAATTGATCATCCGTTCTTCTCCGATTGATTTGTTGGATCGTTGTGAAAGGCTTACTGCTGCTGAAGCCTTTAAATAAGACACAGCAATGAAATGACCTTTCTACATCGTGTTGGAGCGATCCAAATCCTGATCCCATCAAAAGCAGCCTCGCCCCACGACGTCGGGCCCGCCGTCCCACTGCCCCACCTCTGCCCTCGGACCCCACAGAGCCGGGCAGAGTTCAGTCCAGATCTGCTGCCATGGAGATAAGAAGAAGGCGATGTGGTAGTGGGACTGAAAATAGCCAGACCATGTGCTGACAGTGGCCAGACTACAAAACACCTCACAGCAAGAGACACAGTATTCCTCAATACCTCTGAGATCACGCTCATGCCGTGAGTAATGCCAGAATTAACAGGCTTTAGCAGGCTGAGAGTAAAAACACATCTCAATCAAGTTAATAGAAAGATCAACACAAACTGAATGACTGGTGCCAATTGGATACTGCTGCTTATCATCTTTCTTCTGACAACTTTATTTTGGTCTCATTTTCGGTATTTTGATGTCGCTTCAACAATCCCAAAATCACAACTAGATCAGATTGGTAATCCATTTATGAATTTGGGATTCGTTTGGGATACGTAGCTAAATTAGTCTCAAAGATGTCAAACACACCGTGCCCTGATCTAAAGAAAATAAAGAACAGATTAGAAACAAAAGTAATCTTTGAAAGATATAAAAATTTGTTTGATGTTGAAGTTGTTTCATAAAAAATAAAAACAACTTTACAGTTTAACACTTAATATTCAGTATTTGTGGATTTTTTGTACTTATTCAAGGAAAATCTGCCTGTCCCATTGTATTGTAGCACATGTCTGATATATTTGAAAAAAATACGCAGTGTGAGAAGCAGAAATACGTAGGTGCAATGCCACGTGACATGCTTTGCAAAACAGCCAATCAAGGAGTGCCATTTATCTTCCTTGGCGCTGATTGGCTGTATCCCCAGGATGGAGATAAGGATTGTAGATTATTTACGGTAGTGCCAAGACAGTTTCCATTGCGTATGGATGCGTATTTGGTATTTAACTGTTAAAATAAGAAATTTTAAGCATTCTTAGAGGGGGGTTTTGTATTTAAAAACTTTAGTTATTCCCAGGTGGCTGTGTTCCCTACCCCTGTAAAATATCAGGGGTCCACTCTACTATCAAAGCACTTATCACTTCTTTGTAAATTGTTCAAACCTTCATTCTGAAGAGTTTTCTATTTATTTTTTTCAGAATCTTCAGGTGAAGATACCATAGTTTCTACATATAACAGAGATGGTTCTTTATTACTTCAGACTCTCCATTGTAGCTGGAGGAATGTATATTTCTGTATATTTCTTTCTTAGTTTGGTCACTCTGATGTTTTCTCTGTCATCACTTCATCACGTCTAAGATTAAACCCTGTTAAAATCAGAACTTTTTAAAATCCCTGTAGACCTGATACTGGTAACCACTCAATATCCAATGTCAACAAGTGTTTCATTCATGACTCACTGCAGATGACGCCATGTGGTTTGTTTTGTAATGATGTTTGCTTCCTTCGCATATTTCAAGTCAAAATCCAAAACTTTTACATACTCAAACTGGACGGACAGATGGATGGATCTAACTTCTTCTTACCAACCATAGTATTTTTTATTCCTATTCTTGCCCAGATCTAGAAAAAATCTAAATGAAGTTCTACACATTTCTCTTTCAAAGCTGGAAAATATAATAATTATTGTTAAGGATAATAATAATAATAACAGTTAAAATATGGTTAAAAAATAATAGTAGTTAAAAAATGATACTAAAAATAATAATAAAAGATTTTTCCACAATAAAATTAAGGAATTAAGAATTATCAGATTAAAATTAAGTAAAATTGTAATGATTAAATCCTTATAAAAAATAAAAAATTCTATAATTGATTTAGGAATTAAATTTAATTGCTTGTACATTAAGGTTAAAGTTTTTTAAATTAAAATAATTATAAGTTATTTCAAGTTTACTCCAAAATAATAAGTTAACGATTAAGAGTTAAAGATTAAAACATTAAAATACTTTTAATCCTGTCAGGAATAAGGGAATTCAAAGTTTTAGGAGCCCGAAAGACTCTTAAATATTGAAGATGAGTGTTTAGAGCTAGTAATGAATTGTGTTTGATGAGACTTTAAAATGGCAGATAGGAAATACAACATGGCGTATTAGGAATTCCAAAATGGAGGGCTGGTGTCCTCCCTTTCTTTAGGATACTCTTTTCAAAAAATTGAAAAAACTATAATTTTAGTTGTGTTTTCTGTTTGAAATTTTTTGTACCTGTATCCGTTGTGTAGATTAATTTGTTGATTTTTTATTACTGAAAGATGCAGTTTGGGGAAAAAAAATGTATTTTTTTTCTTGAATTAGGAGGAGGGGTACATATTTATATTGGGTTTTTATTTTATGTACTCATTTTTGTTTTGAGTTGGGAGAGATGTGTTAAAAACCTAGGTGTTAATTAAGAGTTACCGATTTTTAAGCTTTTTCAGTTTATTAACTTTTAGATTTATTAATTTTAAGCATTGAGGAACAATTGAGAAAGAGGTTGGATAAAGAGTAGGGAAAGATATAGCAGAGGTTTGTTAGATTTGTAGATGTTATAGTGCGGAATGAGTGGGTTTTGTTGTTTGTGGGTGGGTGTAGATAGTTGTTACATCTTGCGACTCCCTGAGACTCCAACAGATAGGTGACCGAGGATCTGGCCGGGGTTAGGCTTTTTGGGTTTACACTCTTGGATTCACCAAACACCCCCATCTGGCCCTTATTCATTCTGGTCTCCCCAAGATATTGCACGCTCATTCGAGATCATACATCTATCTTGAGTCACTGGGCACTATCTTATGGAGATGTATGTGGTCACGGCTGCCTAAGTGGCAACCTCTTGGTTTGTATGTACTGTGTAAGGTGCTGGATTCTGGCTGGAAGATTCCGGTGAGTGCAGGTGCTCTGTTGAGCTAGGCCCAAGTCGAGCTTGAGTGTTTTGTTATGTGCTGTGCTTAGTAAGAGAAAGAGTGGAAGAGAGATAGTGGAAAAAGTTAGAGGAGAAGAGAAGTTAGAAAGAGATTAGGAAAGGTGGAGTGGTTAAGTTTTTAGATGTTAAGGATGTGTGTGTGGGGGTGTGTGTGTGTGGGTGGGTGTGCGGGTGTGGGGGTGTGTGTGTGTGGGGGTGTGTTGGTGTGTGTGTGGGGGTGGGTGTGTGCGTGGGTGTGCATTTGTTTCTAATACCTTGTGGGGACCATTTACCTGACATATACTACGTTGTGGGGACACACTGCTCCTTGTGGGGACCGAAGCCTGGTCCCCACAAGGGGAAACGCTGTTTTTGGGTCAGGGGTCAGTTTTAGGACTAAGGTGTGAATTGAGTTTTGGTTAGGGTTAGGTATGTAATGGTTAGAGTTAGGGTAAAGGTAAGGGTAAGGTTTAGGCTGTAGAAATGAATGGAAGTCAATGGAAAGTCCCCGCAAAGTTAGCTGCGCAAACATATGTGGGTGTGTGTGTGGGGGTGTGTGTGTGTGGGGGTGTGTTGGTGTGTGTGTGGGGGTGGGTGTGTGCGTGGGTGCGTGGGTGTGTGTGTGTGTGTATGTGAGGAGATTGGTTAAATTAAGGTAAATGTATGTACAGGGGTGATCATGTGTGTGTGGTAGGTTAAAGGTCATATGTGTCCGATGGCTAAAATTTAGAAATTGTATGTGTAAATGGTGTGTGTGTCAGGGAAATGGTTATGGTTAGAATAAGTGTGTGTGTGGTTAGGTTGAAGGTCATATAGGTCTGATCGTTCGAAGTTAGGAAAATTGTGTGTGTAGATAGGTGTGTGTGTGGGGGTGTGTGTGTAAGTCAAATAAGTGAAGGGGGTTCAACACCAGCCATATCAGCAGACTGTGTGTTTAAATTTAGTCTTGACTAATGAGAGGCAGAGTGTGGACACAGAAGAAGCATCATTAATGCCAAAAATGAGTGAAATAATTAGAATGAGAACACTCTTTCTTCCACAGCGAGGACTTCAGAAGAGCCGACATTTAGAGACACAGAAGGGTTCTGCGTGGTATTAGATGTAGGGAATAATCAGGATGAGACTAAAGACAGACTTCTTCAGTGGCTCATTATCTCCTTCTGTTTTAATATAGAAATTATCTAGAAAATCAACTACTACAATTCTTTCTGCCTCAAAGTTTAGTCTTAAATTTTACAGGTTTAATCTATAATAAACATGAAACATCTTTAAGATTAGACCCTGTTAGTACCTTTTTAAAGTAAACATATGGACATTTTTCTTCTAAAACCAGTAAGTATCAATTAACCATCTTACTACTTCATGCAAGAAGAAAGTACTTTTGTACGCCACCTGCAGATCCTACGGAGCATCAACACTTTTACTATTTACATAACAGCGACTGCTTGACCTTTGAGTAACAAACAGGAAACCTCACCTTTATGTCTGTATATATCAGTTGGGTCAGATCCTGTCAGCTTGTGCTTTTGCTGCATGAGAGGGAAGTTCGTTGCTCAAAATCCCAGCGGCTGTGTATTCCTCGATGTATCTGCTGTGACTGAGTGACAGTAGAGTGAGGAGCTGTTTCCCCTCACAAAATCAGCCTCCACTAACACACCCACCAGCCCTCCTCATCCCCCTCCTCCTCCTACGAAACCCACCCCTCCCCTCTCACGCTGGGATTAAAACAACCTTTTGTCTATCCACAATACGGGTTAAATATTTCCTGCTATCGAATGAATCACCTACCCGAATCCACAAAGTTGCCAGGTTGGGTTTGGAGGCATGTTCGTGTGGGAGCATCAGACTTTTTTTTTTTTTTTTTTTTAAAGAAAGTTATTTGTTTTGCATCAGAGACAAACGTCAAGGAGAACAAGGGGAAGACAGAGCGTAACATTGGGCCATATGAATTTGACAGAAGATTAAAGCCGACCTGACACTTTAATTTCATGTTAAGTCAAACGCCGCATAGTGCAAAAAGGAAAACAACTGTCAGCTGTGCTGATTGTGCTCAAGTCAATGGAGCCTCCTCAATGTTCAATAGAGGGTGGAGGAGAAATGGAGCAGCAACTTAAATTAAAAAAAGAGGGAAAAAAAGCCTGGAGGCACATCCTAAAGACTTCCTTTCCCATACAGTTAGACACCACAGAAAGTGCTCACCTACGCCCGGCAGATGTCCCCATGCAATCTAATCTAGTTGACTCTGTGAGGGGAAGCTTATTTATTGCCGACTCCTCACCAGCATTATTGTGGCCCATTTTAAAAGAATGGATGTGAAAAGTCTTTTGACGTCAGTTAGCTATGGTTGCAGAGGGCAACAATGGTTTGAGAGAATAGCTTTTCTCTGCACCCAGCCTTAAATAACACTGCTCTCAAGACAAAAGCAAAGAAAATGTAACATTATCTGCATCAAAGAGCAATGTCCATCCCATTGAACAGTCACTTAGAGCCCTTTGTCCAAAAAGCCCTTTGCACCAAATCTTTGGACCCGTTTTAACTGCATTCAACACTTTTACTCCCGACATGTAACTAAAGAGTTTTAAGGTAATTTTGTTCTTTACTTCCCACTACAATCCTGCATTAAGTTTACAACCTAAGTAATAACTTAAAACCTAGAAGAAGAAAAACACAATGACAGGAAACTCAGCTAAACCTGGAACTAATGAGTCCCGCCTCTGGTTGGTTTAGCACTTGGAGGTGTTTAAACGAGTCACAAAAAAAAAGAAAAGAAAGAGGAAATCCTATAGAATAAAATATGTTTTGTGTTGCAGCTTAATTTAAAAAAAAAAATCTATGTAACCCAATAAATCATGTCACGAAACCCTTACCAGGTTGTTACTCTAGCAAACAGCCTGATCCACAGGATTTGGAATCAATGCACCACTGAGGATATGGTGCAGGTATTTACATACATACAAATTTATTTTTTCTCTCTTGATCTGACATTAAGTCAAATTAAAATGTT
Source organism: Xiphophorus hellerii (assembly GCF_003331165.1). Classification (NCBI taxonomy): domain Eukaryota; kingdom Metazoa; phylum Chordata; class Actinopteri; order Cyprinodontiformes; family Poeciliidae; genus Xiphophorus; species Xiphophorus hellerii. The sequence continues at coordinate 22,273,190 of NC_045673.1, read as the reverse complement.
CCTGTATGTTAAACTTAATAAAAGCTTTTCTATTTTTATTAACTTATTAGCTTTTCTATTTTTATTGTTCTAGTAACAAAATACTAGAGCAATAACAAAGCATTATTTTAGATAAATCTTCCAACATTTTTAAACACTTCATAAAACACCCAAAAACTCTGACTTTGTCCTTAAGCAACCTTATATGTAACTTAGCACTATCCTTTATGTCTATTTGGAAAACCAATATGTGCTCAAAATTTACTTCCTAATTGATGTTGCTTTATTTTCACAATTTTACGTGAAAAATTGTGAAAATTTTCGTTCCAGTTGACCCAGTCTATTATTGTGAAGTACATCAGTCCCTCTTGCAGCAAAACAAATTGAAATTTAACAATGGGTTTTAATGACTTAAATTTTAATTTCACATGATTACAGTTATAATGAGGGTCTTGCAAAATGTAATCTAGCTCTCTATGTTGCTGTGAAGCGATGGTTTCTTCCTGCTGAGTGACCTTTCTGTCCATGTTGGCTTAGGATTCATTTCACTGTGGATATTAACTCTATTCAATTCTAACTTCTTCTCTGGCTGGCATTAAATTTTGTTGCTGCAAAGATACTATGTTAATAACTGGTTCCTTCTAAGGTAAGACATCAACTTATTTGTATGTCTGATGTTGTGGACATTACTGCCTATACTGTTTAAGAGTCCAAAGAGTGAAAAATGTGTGAGTATGACAAATTATAATTAAAAAAAAAAACAAATTAATGAGTGCTAAAAGTTTTCCTTCCATTATTTGCATGATTTTTATATATTTTTGTGCTTCTGAACTGATGCAATAATCTCGAGGTGCATCTGCAATGAGCATCCCACTGTTTCCACTGGGTGCGAATTTAAAACCTGACATTTTAAAAAACCAAGATGTTCAAATGTGATTTGAATCTCACAAAACGCTTATTGTTGCACTGCACACATTTCACTTCCACCTACTTGCAGCCTGCACACTGTCAGAGCTCCCCGATGCTGCGGTTTTACTTTTAATTTCCTAATGAACTGCTTGTAGCCTTTTATATGTAAACTACTCAGCATGCAAACATTTCTCGGCTCTGACGTCGCCGTGTGAAATGCCATTAATTTAGAAAATGTAAATAAAGGCATTCATAGGAGCAGACACTTTTCATAGATGATGAATAGTACCAAAGTGTATGGATTATTGTATGAAACGGGAGAAAGAGCCATATTTCTCCGAGCGAGGGGCGTGATTGACCAAGTCTAATGGGCATTATTTCTGCACACTGACTCTGTAGAGCGGAGACACTGGGCGATCCCCGCCGGCCCATTGCTCCTTTAGACAACACACTGAGATAGGAGCGCAGCCCTTCTTGCTCTTTGCCATGACACCAATAGATTACCAATATTTCAATGGATATTTTTACCGGAGCAAAGTTCGTGCTGCAGTAAAACTATGAAGTCTTAACCAGAGTGTGTGTGTTTGTGGGGGTGAGTACGTGGGTGTCCATAGTGAGGGCGTCTTTTGAATTTCCTTGTCAGAAATGTGAATGGGGAAGAAATATGATTGGCTCGGGGGTGAGAACAAGGGTCCGAGTTCACAAGGCTATCAAGGCGGGGCAGAGGGACACTTGTGAGCTACTTCACTCCTCTCAGCATCAGAATGAGAAGAGAAGCATGGGTGATTTGGTTCTCTAATGTTTGCTCCTACTAGTAATCCTCAACACTTGTCGGTTTGAACCCATCATACAATAAGGCTCTCCGTTGTGTTTCCAGGTCACGTCGAGGAGACAAATGTTTAGATGCTCTCCTGTATGAACTGATAAAGCATGACAATGACATGATAGGAATAGAAAGCACTGTCCTCAGGCAACTGCTTTCCATTGTCCTCATCCATGTCTCTATCAATTTAGGTCCTGTTAACTCTAGATTAACAAGTAACAAAACAAAGAGAAGGAAGGGGTTGAGGTTGCCGAGGTGACTGGTAATTTATTAAAGGAGCAATATGTCCAGGTCTGGCCAGAAGTTTGCATACACTCATCGTGGCCATGATAATCAGAATTATTCTGAACTTTTGGAACTGTTTTGTTTATTTTTTCAGGATACTATTAACAACTGCAATATTTGTTTTTGCTATGAATACGTTTCTGGCATAACTCTGACTGGACTTTTGACTGTTCCTCTAGTTTATTAACATTGATTGGTTTCCTGTCAGGTAGCCAGATTTTAAACATAATATGGACATTTTCTGCAGGGTTGGGAAATTCCACATCTAATGTTGGACGATTATCCTGAGATGGTGAAGAATTTCAAAGAAGTCGGGCATTAAAAAAGCAAGATGTTATTGCCATGCTTAACATTTGCCGTGATGTTCTTAGGTTTTAAAGCTTCACCTTGACTTTTTTTTAAAAAAATTTCATTGCCGACAAACGGCTCAATTGTTGTTTATCTTGAAAGTAAAATATCTCTCCAGAAGGATCTCAATGACACATCAAAACTAGTTCTGGAAGAACTACATTAGGCCTGAACGCAACTCTACCCATCGCATTCCTATAAAAATTTATGAAATATGATTAAAAGTTCAGTCCTTGCCAGGAAACCTACAATTGCTGACAACAAGTGTGATCAAATGTCCAACCAGACTTAAGCCAGCATCTTGTTGATGCCTATTACACATATCTGACTTCTCTGCTGCTTACTGAAACACATTAAACTAAATATGAGTAGAGCAGTTTGTGTATATTTGGGCCTGCTTGTGTAATTATAAATCCATGTGGTTTGAATAAAATCCACAACACATTCATACTTGCACACCCACTTTGTGTTTTAGTTCTAATTTGGAAGAAAAAATCTGTTTAAATGCATTATTCAATGCAAACGTCTGACCAATTCTCCAGCTAAAAGAACTAGAAAAAATATATATAAATTTTGTTTTAAGCCAGCCAATCATGCAACCAGAACTGAAAACAAAATGGTCGGGTTAGTTAGAGAATTTATGTACATGAATTACACGAAGACCCCCAGCGAGACGGCCGTGACCTCTCCCCAGCTATTTGAAACTAAACAACACCCTGGTCCCGCCCATCGACACGCACACACCCTACAGTGACACACTGTTGGTGGAGAGCGTTGCTACTGGTTTCCATGGCACCATGAGACTCACTGACAGGACTGAAGTGTTAACACGGAGGAACACAAGACAGACGGAGAGAGAGAGAGGGTGCCACAGAGAGAGCAGTAAAAAAAACAAGGCAAGTGTGGTATAGAAGAGATTTACCACACGCAGTCAGCAGACCATCCCCGAGGTTAAGGACCGGTGGATATCGTATTTCTTTTTTGACTTAAAGAGCCTCACAGACACAATCCAAAACACACACAACACTTCAAGCAGCAAGAAGTCAGAGCAGCAGCAAGCACTTCTTTTAATCTCCTACGTATTTACACCTTGCAAAGTCTTTATAATGTGAACATATATCGCAGAAATTTGTTTATTTTAAAATTGGGTTGTTCATCTGCAGGTTTTATATAAGCCATGTCATCAATGGTCAACCATAAATATGCCACCCCTAAAATTCAGTGCAAAAATAAATCAGATGATTACAGGGATTTCTAAAAACCAAACATACATTTACAAAAAAAACTATGAAGAATAAGTTTTAGTAAGAAGCTGCATCAAAAACAGCCTTGAAACCCTTTTATTCTCCCATATATGTGCTTACACAGAATTACTTCTGTATTCCTTAACTGAAAAAATGCAGTCATTATAATAGAGAGAAATTAAATTATATATCTTTTTTTTCTTTTATCAACTTAAAAACACAAATTCAAGGACATAAAAATCTCTTCTAAAATTGTCCAGTGCAAAAAATGTGCAGGTGAAAACACGTGACAACAATCAAGCGACTTAATAATAAATACACATGAATCGTAATTTGCATTTTCTTTCAAATAATTCTGATAAATATCAGATATTTCCATCTAAAGGTCACTGAGATGTCCTTTCAAATTGTTGAAGAAAACTATAGCTTTAAATTTCATCTCAATCTTTCAAACAGTTAAGATCAAGATCAGGGATCTTAAAAGCCTTTTTTCCAAACCGCAGAATGTTTTATCATTAGAGGACGATATAAAGAAACATGACTGTAAAGTTAAAACTACTTCTTTAAACCAAAATCTGCTGGGTATATGAATAATTTTGAGGTGAACAGTAGCTCCTTTGCTATACTCTGTTCAGCCTTTCTGTTATCTCCTCAAATCTGTCTCTGTCTTCCAGCCTGATTAAACCATCTTGACATGTTGTACAAAATATTCTTTTTAGTAACCATGTCACATATTTACTATCTCTGATTTGGTCTAATTCCACCTCACTGATGATGGAAATAGCTAACTTTAAATGTTCTTTACTCAGGAACGGCATTCAGATTGAAAAGTGTTTTCAATGCATGGTGAATTCTCTGATCAGAGGCTATTTACATGCATATCTGCTGATCGACAATTTCCACCAATCTACCTTCTTTTATGTATGTATTTTTGTTCTTAATGTGATCCTAGATGTTTTTATCAACATCTTTATTACTGCTAATACTTTTTCTAAATAGGCAATCACAATGTTATTATGACCGGCAATTATGCTGGTTTATAGATTTAATTCCGGAAACCTTTTCTTTATGGGTTTTATACTCAATTCTTATTTTATTTGCTCCACAATCTCCCTGAGGATATTCAGATATTATGTCGATATTTCCAGAGTGAATCTTTCCATCTGAGATAACCTCACTAAATGGTTTTGTTCTCCATGACTCGTCTAATCATGAAGCCAAGAGACTTTAAAGTACTATTATTCTACTTTTTATGCGTCTTTTTATGAAAGTCCAGCTCCTTTTATGTATTGCTAACTAACCAGCGACCCTGGCTGGCCTGCCAGAAGATGCCAAAACATACACAGCAATATGGCAGCCATTCATGTGCTGATGAAGCAGGAGAGGAAGCATTGCAGCCTGCTTTGACACAGAGTCTGGAAGGGGCTCGCCTCCAACTGCAGAGCACACCAGCTGACGACACGAGGGGAGGTGGAAGATTTCCAGGAGCACTCCGCGGCACAAGGAGGGAGAGCTCCGCTGAGCAGGTTTCTTCCTCTTATATGGCCCATACTGTCACCCATAAGAAGATAATCTCCGGCCCAGTGAGCATCGAGCGTCCGCGGGTGATAACAAACACACACTGTCTTCCACGCACTCATTCTCTCTGTATGTGAATGGGCTCTGATCCCTATGTCCATATGCATCCACAGACGGCATAGGCATGTGTGCGCCGCCTATGCCTCCCCACCAGGACCAATTTCCATCCGCCGTCTGTGTGAGAGAGCAAGATCGATGCTGCACGGGGCGCGCCATCCAGGCTGTTCATTACTGCTGGAAATGCTATGGCCATAAGCAAAAACAACCCGGCCTGCTGATGCATAACACACCAGCTAGAGCTGGGCGGGTGAATGATAGTTTTACTTTACACAGCTCTTCAGCATCAAGCCTTTACTTCACAAGCAGCGGCAGGAAGAGCAGAAGTCGCTGCTGAAGTATTGTTTGAAATTTAACTTTCATTAGTTCTCATTAGTTTCATTAGCCTACCCCAACAACAGCTGAGGCAGCTGGGTGTCACCAGCAGCTATCTTTGATGTGCATGTTTGTGGCAGCAGGAGGGCAATGAGATATTTCTTCTTCCATACTTTCTCTCATCCTCATCCTCACCCATGCTGTGAGGCTGACTACCAAACCACCTGCCTCCTCAAACCAGCCTCTACAGAACAAGCGAGCAGGTCACCATGCAGCACCCACGCTGTCATGTTACATCCACAGGTCCTGACATTTTCATTACTAGTTTTAATTATAGTCTTAAGAGGTAGGTCAACACAAATCAGTTCGTAATTATGTTTCTATTTCTCACCTGCTTCTTGTTTAAAACAAATTTCCTGCTTTAAGGTCAGAACTACAAGTATGAAGCTCAGGAAGTTTGTTCGCACAGTGGATCCATTTGTATGATTGATGTAAAAGTGGGTGGAAGTCATGTTTGACATGCCATGTTTGAGAAAACATCTCTCTCTTATGTCATTTTTCATAAGGGAGAGGTTTAAGGTAAGGCTAATTTCCAAAGGTGAAACTTGAGTGACTAAAGTTTACCTGTGGTGAACTATAGTCACTAAAAATGCCATCAAAAAACTGAACCAAACAATTTTTTGATGGTGGTTTGATTCCGAAAAATCTGGGTATATTATCAACTTCTCAATATGTCATATTGCAACCTGAAGGTTTAACATAATTTATTTTTATTTATTTTTTGTGTCAAACACAAAGCAGAAGGAAAACAACACATGGTGTCCTTATACAAAAAAACTGAGAAATGTTCAGAGGATGCAAGTACTTTTGAAAAGCACTGTCAATCAGATAAAACATTTAAAGAGAGGTTTATTTGATGCAAACATGTTTTATACACAATAGAATGAAAGGCTCATAAAAGCCTTTTTATTCTATTATATGGGATGTTAGGAATTCCTAACACCAAAGCAACAGTAAAGGAGAAAAATTGCATAAATATTTATCTTAGGACATATGTGCATCTCTTACATTGAGTGCATGGGCCTTCTGACTTCATATTGCATTGGCCGCCTCCAGTGAATGGACACAGAAAGTTAACCACAAAATGGTTTCTAAACTCTGGCTAAAAGCTTTGAACAAGCACACACCTGTTCAAATAAAAAGAAAAACAGATGGCAAAGAAAAGGCCTAGTGAAAAACATCAAACTATCTGCCTTGAAGCAAATACGTGGACAGTTTTTTGATGAGCACAAAGCAGAAATAAGCACATTCTTAGTCAGTCCAAAAAACTGTCAGTGTGATCCTTTGCTTCCTGCTCTTTCTTTCAAAAGAAAGTCCACACTGTGCTTAATAACTCAATAGAAATACAAAAAAGACAAAAAGAAAATAACTTCCGCGCGCTCTGTTAATACACATATTGCTAAAAATAAACAAATCTGATCCAAGCTGCAGATGGCGGGCTATGAGTGACGGTATGTTACGGTGCTCTGCGGTAAAGGAGAGAGCATGAATCAGCCTGTTTGAGGCAGACTTACGCATGAACACGCAAACGCACACACACACACACTTCATGTAGCAGCAGGTGAAGAGAATAAATGCAGGGAGGCTGATAGATGAGAAATATAGAGGAAAAAAAAAGCTAATGAAAGTTAAAAGAACAGTGAAAAAGTGAAGTAAATGATAAGATGTACATGATGGCATGCATATCTAAGGAAGGACATTTATATGGGAAGCTGTATGTCTGTTTGTCATAATATCACGATACATAAATACCTTCTTTGTGTGTATGCATGTATGTTCAGAGTGAAATGAATGAGTCACACAAACAAATAAAGCTAGGTAAACACTGAAATTAAATCACCTCTAAAATAACTTGACTTTATTTAATTTTGCAGAGTTCCTTGTAAATGGCTCGTCTGTTCAAATAGTTTCATCTCCGTTAAAAGTGGACATGCACTTTTCAAGAACCTCCTAGGAAAAATGAACAAAATGTTTAAGATCAAAGGCCTAACCTGCTGGAGACTCGACTGGAAGGCAGGCAGGTAAACCAGCAGGAACCAGAGAAAGTTTCCAACAGCCTTCAGCTATTGTTGAAATTCAATCTAACGTTATCACACCCATATATTAAGCTGAGTGTTGGTTCCCATCAGCTACTGTTTTTCACAAGCAGGTATTGCTTTTCATTGTAACTATTTTATTACTTGCTTAATGTGATTCCTCATTTAGGATGTACGGAAAACCTCACATATATCAGAAGGATATTATCTTAAATTTATGCTGTCATGGATTACCATCAAATAATGCCCACATCATCACACATCAAACTGCTAACAGACCATAAAACAATGATGGATAACCAAAATATTTCCTCTTATTGGCTCTGACTAGTGATTGGCAGGTCAAAATTAAATATATTCATATATACATATAATGTAAGCTGGATTTTGTCTGTAAGTATAAATACAATGTGCTTTAACACATTTTGGAATCAAAAATACCTTTATAAAACAATCTGGAGAACAATTTCATTTTAAAGTCACTATTTTATTTTACATTAGTTTTTTTAATTAAGTGAAAGTATAGTAAATTATACTATATAAATAGTATTGCATAAAGAAAACAGAAGTAGAAGCTGGAGAGATCAATGAACATCTAACATCAGTTAGATGTCAACAAAATCAAGGCATCTAACATGAATTGCACCAGAGCAAAACACTAAAACAAAAACACATCTATAGGTAAAATAGGAGATTGTGATCTCTAAAAGTGTCACAGTAAATATTTGTCTAAGTTTGCCCAGTGTTTGCTTCACTCAGTGGAGGAAGACCACACAGTTCTTCCTCCCTCCTGGCATTCCTGTCTCCTTCTCCCTTTCTTCTTCACCTATTTCTCCTTTGCCCCTCATCTCTCCTTTCCTTCAAGGAGCCCCTGATCCATGGTGCAGGTGACAGCTCAGACACAATGAGATGATATCACTGGTCAAACCCGAGCAGCTTGTCTGCGTGCTGCACAACAGCAGACGGCTGCAGTCTGACTCAGGCACGCTGCTTAGTTAGTTGGACAAAGAGTAGAAAGGATAAGAAAGAAGAAGGGAAGAAGGAGGTGGGAGGAGGAGAGAAGACCAACATGCACCATAGTCAGACTGATGGAAAAAAGGAAGGTGAAGGATGTAGTATGGTCATTATATCTGTAAGGAAGGTATTCAGAGATAGTCTGTGTGGCTGTGTGAGTGTGGGTTGGACTGCAAACTGGGCTTCCTTTTAATTACACTATTGCTCCCTCTTTTTCTTCCTCCTCCACTGTGTGACATGCAGACACACACACAACAAACAGTACATGCCACACCTGCCATGAGGAAGATTAGATTTACACAGCATCAATAATTCACCCCCCCCTGAACACAGAAAACACACAGAGAGTCTGGGTTTCTCCAGAATGGCCAAAAAACTGCAGAGCCCCATAATGATGCTGAAATAAGCAGAAAGTCCTTTCATTGACCGATCACTGGCCAAACTAAGCAAACAAACTAGTTTAAGCTGTGCAAATACAAACAAGAAGAAGGCTTCTGGCAGTTTTCTATTTTTAGAAACACCTGACTTAAAAAAAAAAAAAACATTTCTTGGCATCCAATTCCCAAACCTCTCACTGCTCACTGGGAACACTGACGAAGGCAGGCTTTTATCTCAACAACTGCGTTATGTATGAGCCAAAATTTTCACCGTCCTTCGTGTAGCAGCCAAATGCAGGATGCAAATGTGCTTCTGGTGTTGTTTTAAGCTGCTGTTGTTTTGTTTTTCTCCAGTCAGCTAATACTTATTCCTTAGATGGGTGATTTATTGCGGCCAGATGCCATTAGTAAGGAATCCATCATGCTTGTGCTTTCTGACTTTAAGCTGTGCAAAACTATTGTTTTGAATATTGTTTTGCTAGTTTTAGCCCCAAACAGATTTTAGAGGTTCAGTGAAATGTATCGAAGTAAAATACTCACAATCACAAATAAATGTTACCTCTTCACTCTACAACTTTTGAGACTGATGAGGCTTTAATAGGATTTACATTACAGCTTGAAGTAAATATGAGGTTTTTAAAGTTACTGTTTCAAATGGATGTAATGTATTTGTAAAACAGATTAAAAATAAATACAGACTCAGCCACAGGGATGTTGATCTGTGGTAGAATAACAATGTAAGGACATGTCGAGTATTTTTAACTCCATGTTAAAGTTGTAAATAAAGCAGGCGCAGTGCCATTTATAACCAATCTGGGATTTTTTTTTTTCCACAGAGAGAATAAATATTCATAAAAGATATTTATGGCTGCGCTAAATCTTCTGAAGTAACACGGGGAACTCACAGGTTCACTGCAAGGTTAGACTTTGTGATTGTCAGAGAAATTGCAAAAAATACCCTGGAGACATCGCCTAGATATTAGGTATTGGTTAGTGTGTTGGATTTTTTCAAGCAGCCGTGGTTTAATTAAAAATTACTTGCTTGAACATATTTCATCTCACTAGCTAGAAAAGGGAGTAAAACTTAGACTTTCAAAGTTGCATTTGAACAAGTATTTTGGTGAATGAAAAAAACAAACCCATAATACAAGCAGGTGGAGGGTTTGTGATGTTTTCTTGTTTAGCATGCACATCTTACATCTTTATAGTTAAATTGCTTGTTAATCCACCAAACACATGGCAGTGGCTCTGTGTATTTAGGCATTGATGTGTCTTTAAATGTTGCTTGCCCTCAAATTTTCTCATACTAACAACTCTCACAGAAAACAGTCCAAAAAAGGAAATTTTCTAGTGGTCGTCAGCTTTGTGGGCGAAATCTTTTGTTAATGTCAGAGGTCAGAGGAGAAGCAGCAGATTGGCTAAAAAGTAACAATTACTCAAATAGCTATTTGTTACAACCAAATTGTGGTAAACCATCTCTGTGCAGCAGATGGGCTACAGCAGCAGATGACCTGTTCCTAGCAAATTCAGCTGGGAACAGGAAACTGAGGCAAGAATCAAATGATAGAGTCTGAATTTTTGCTGAAAAAGAACAAAATCATCCTGTCTTGTGATTCAAACTGATTGTGATAAGTTATTTTTCCCAAACTCTTAGTAACTGATCTTTGTTTAATATTTACATCCTATTTGGTGTAGGTTGCAGTCCATGTCCATCCCTTTATAACCCCAGTGTACCTACAAGCACATTAACAATGGAGCAAATGGAACAACTGGAGCCCCATTTTAGCTTTGACTCAAAATATAAATCCTGTGACCTGAATAATTAACTTCATAAAGTTTTGGTTACTTTGGTTTTTAAAAAAACAAAACAAATAACCTAAAAATAGATGTGAGATTTAATTGCTACATTTTAGACCCACCTTCCTTCATTTCTGAGAGTTCAGTCCATCTCACCCCTAGGAACATTATTTGGAAGCAAAAGTAGCATAACCACAAAATCCAGTCAGTCAGTTATTTTTGAGAGGAGGTAAATGGATGTAAATCAACTTATTATGTGTGCTGCCTCTCACTCGCTCACCATTAGTATATGGTCTTTATATAATACCAGATGGTTTGTTGCAAAGAACCATCTGGAAGCAGCTCAGTGTAAAAACCTTTCTGAAAAAGGTTACTGTTCTCTAAAAAATACTTGATGAAAAAAAAAGAATAAGGCATCTCTCTAACTTAGTGAGGCTTAATCAAATCAATGAAATAAGCAGAACAGAATAGAAATGGAGCATGCGGCGACAGAGCGGTTTATAATTTATCATCATAGCAAATTCAAGCCCAAAGCTACCAGAAAGGAAGATGTTGTTTGAATATTTTGAAGCTTGGAGGGTGACTTATTTTCAGTCTCATAAGAGATTAGCTTTGCAAAGTAAGCTTAGCTGACCACATAGTGAGAGCAATGCATATAACCAAGCAAGATCCTTTAATATGAAACTACCTGAGCAAGTATTTCAGGATGTAGTACTTGTAAACACTTAACTGTGAATCAAATAGCCCTGTTTATTGGAATGCACCCTTAATGGATTCAAATGCCCTATATATGTTCAGCCTCTGGTGTTATAAGGTATACAGTCAAAAGCTTATGTATTGATCAAAGGACTCCATTAGCCTTTTGATCTGTGTTTTTATTGGAGACATGTTAAGAATCTAGCTTTAAGATGTTTTGAGAAGACAAATCTTTGCTCTGACAGCAGGTCAACTCATAACAATTGCACTTATAGTGGATACTCGCTTTCCACTGCCTAAACATGCAAGCGTAAACAAGAATGTAAGTTTGGAGGATACAATCAAGAAACCCTGGCACAAACAGAATAGAGCATTGTCCAATCTTTTAAAAGATTTGAGTTTGGTATCTTCTTGGAAGGAGTCATTTCTTCACTTGGATGCCAAGCACAGAAGGGGGGCTGGAATTTTAAGGAGAGAGTAACAATTGGGCTTTTATTTCGTCAGAACTGCATAATTATTGAGGTTAATTCAACTCGGAGCTTGTGCACTATTGTCTTTGAATATAGCTGCCACCGCTTAAATGAATAAATTAGTGACAAAACAAAGCAAACAGACAAGCTGTGCCTCAATGCACAATGTCAGAGAGACTGCCTCCAAGGATAAGAAGAAGCTTTGTGGGGGGGAACCCTTTAGTTTGATTTTCTGGAGACAACAGCTTTGTCATTTACAGGCATTTGGGCCTGGGTTTTTCTCACTGATGTGATTTCTTTGGTATCTGTGAAACATGCACAGGTACTTACAACATAGAGAAGTTTCAGGCAGCCTGTCTGCTGCATATGGGATGTAATATTTTTGAAGGTAAATGAATGAACACACTTTCAAATGGTGAGAGAGGGGTGTTTTGAATCTACATTTGTTGTCCATTAAATGTAAACTAGAAAACAAGAAAGAAAGACAGAAAAATAAATCTTAGCTGTTGGATTTAAGCTAGTCAACCTTTTTCTTTTTGTTGCCTTTTCAGTGACTAAATTCAAAGTTAAATATAAAAATTGCTGAATTTTTTTTATACAAAAGTCAACTGGATGTCTTGGGACTGAACGTGTCAAAGTCTAAACCCACACTAGAAGCTACTTGAAGCTGTTTATAATAATGGTGCTTTGAACTAAAGATCAGTCGCCACCTTCAGTCACTGGCATGCTGGCACAGAGCCCTTGACTTTCCCTGGCCTGTATAGATAAAATAATGCCTCATATGCTCTACTTTTGTTCCTGCCAATGCCAATAATGTGAGCAAATGACACTACAAAGCCTGTTGCTCTCTCATGAACCAATGTAGGAAAACAATTCTTCAAACCTATAGGGACAAAGAGTAGCACTAGCAGTTCATGTTTTTGAACTAGTGTTTCACAGAAAATGTGGCAGATCCATAAAGAGGTAAGTTCCTTTTGTAAAACTAAAACCTTTTCCTTTTAACTTGTAAAACCAATTGAGCTTCTGTAAACTCAGCTACAGGTCAACTGCCTTATACTACCAATGTTAGATGAATTTGCTGTTTCACCAGAGCCAGATTCATCCACCATTAATGTAAAGCTGGGTTAAAGCAGCATCTTCTTTATAAATTTCAAGTGAAGTCCTTTATAGCTCACATCTATTGTTTATTACAGGATTGGAGGAAGATAAAGGAATAAAAGGAAGGTAGAAAAGTAAAACCATGCAAGAACTCTATCAACAGAAGAAAAGTGGACCAGGATTTTTCTTTGCCCATTCCACTACCTTCACTCCACACCTTCCTTCTCCATTTTCACTTTCTCTTCATCAAAAAGTCTTTTTATCTCTTCCCAAACTGACTTTCTCTGAGCTATATCTATGAAACACACCGTCCGTGTGAATACGAAGGTAGCACAGCTGCACAGCCAGAAAGATACTGCACTTTCTGAACCTCAAAGCTTGCTTATATATATTTGAACTCCAAACAGCAGTAATAAATAAATGAGCTCAGCTTCTTGTTCACTCAACTGTAACCACTGCTGAAATTAAATTGGTTCAGTCAACAGCGTCATATCTAAGTTTACATCATTATTTTCTACAGTGATATTTGTCTTCTGAGGTGGGAATTGTATTTATCTAAAAATGTCCGTCTGGGCTTCTACGTGTGTGTGTGTGTGTGTGTGTTCGAGCATTGGTGTTTGTTTGTCAGGCACTTGACAAAACTGATGACCGTTCGACAGCCACACAGAGCTCTTGTCAGGGAGGATTATCCCTCTGAGTGGTGCTGAGGGGCCAAAGACAGCTTGGGTTCAGGAGAGGGCCTGAGTGGTCTCTATCTTCAGGATCTACTTCTCATATCTAATCTGAGAGGACAGTGAGGAGTGGCTGACCAGCACTTCTGTCTGTCTGGGTACATCTGACCTTTCAAAGTGCTTCTTGAGTGTTTAGTCACAAAATAAAGAATTAAAGGACAGACCAACAAAACTTTAGCTGAAATATTCTAAAATAAGGCTCCCAAACTGTAGTGAATGTATCATGTAGAAGCAGAAAACTGTGTATAAGCCAACCTTCTTAGATTTAGTTTAAATTTGGTCTCATTTGACCAGAGCACCTTTTCTACCACATGTTCACAGTGATTCCTATGTGCCTTTCTTGTATTTTTTTCCACAATAGCTTTTTCCTTACTGCTGTTCCGTAAAAGTTAGCATTGTGGAGGCGCAACTAATAGATATTATTTCCTCAGATTCTCCCACCTCTGCTGGGGATCTCTGCAGCTCCTTCAGAGTTATTATAGCACTCTTGACTGTAATTACACTTATGCCATGCTGATTAAAATTTCAGAGAATGGATTGAACAGTGCTTTTTGAGCTTTTCAGAGCTTGGGATAATGTTTTATAACTTACCCCTGCTTTAAACCTGTCTACATTTTCTCCCTGACCTGTCATGTTCTTTAGTCTTCATGATGACATGTGTTCACTAATGTGACAAACATCTCAGGTCTTAGCAGATGAAAAAAATTAAGACCATGTAACTTTTATTTTTTCACTTCATAGCATGGTTACATGAAGTTAATGGTTGTAACAGAAAAACGAGAAAAAGTTGAACGATTAAGAGTTTATCTTGCAAGGCAATGTAAAGCAGAAATCCTACTTTTTTTTATAAAGGTATGCAAGGAATTAAACTACAAATTTCCCCTGCTACAGGTGCAGCTGCTGACGAGCTCATCTGGTGTCACAGTAATCACTGTATTCAGAAAGTATGAAAAGTCCCAGCAACAGAAGAATGGCCTGGATCAACACTTTATTCCACATTTCCTCTCCTCATGCAGAGATCACAATGCCAGTTAAAGCTGTCTGCTTCTTTTCCTTCCACTGTGTACTCATTATTGAGTGGCAAGTTAAATAGCCCCACAGAGTGGCAGGCATCCTGATCCCGGTGTGCCTTTCACATGGTAAACAGTTTCAAATGGGCCCGGTATTGTGCGGCTATAATACAGCATCTGCTTTATGGCATGGAAAAAATGCATTGTCACCAAGTGGCATTGAAAGAGCCATTCAGGGGCTGCCAGGGCCTCACCAAAACGCTAAGGCTTTGACAGTGACACGGGCTGGTGGGTGGTGGTCGAGCGGCCTGCATTCTGGTTGGAAGCCGCTGCTGCAGAGCAATCGGCCAGGCCAAAAAACTGAAATTTAGGTGCAGACGACTCCAGAGACAGAAGATCTTTGTAGTCTGGCCGTGTTTGAGAAGACTGCACAGTGCAAACTAGTCAATACCCCACATAACTTCAGTGAAGCTAAAACCCTCTCCAATGAATACATCCGTTCTCAATGCAGCAGCATAGCGGGTCAGAGTACTGCAGTGAGCACTGGACCTTGGCCAGACTGGAATGAGACACTATGCAGCCAGAGACAGAAGATGCCCCTTATCCCTTAACTCTCCATTAAACATTTAGAGCACCACTCCTGCATTCTCCTTCACTGAAAGCTGCTACTTCTGCTTTTGTTGAAAAAATAAAACTTATCTGGATCACAGAAATGTTAGGACTGGTCATTTCTACCAACATTATGCCAACATAAATCATACCTAATAATGCACATTTGTGTTGAGTAGTTACACACTTTATATTTCCTTGGAAAAATATAAGGTGACTGAAGCAGAGAATAAAGAAACAGGACAGCATCATAACTGAAGCTATTTAAATCTGACCTCAGGGAATAAGATGTTATCTTGAGTTATATTTAATCCACACTGCGAACAAATTTGAGTAGGAAGAGACAAATAATAAGCTATGATTACACTTGAGCAAATGAGTTTCCTTTTCTGAAATGATGTAGGAGTTAATATAAGTCCACACCTAAAAATAAAAAAAAAAGTGTTATATATGTGGGCTGTGGACTAAGCTCCTTGTCATAGGATGAAAAAAAATAGAGTATCATTCCTTCTTCCCCGACTGTTAAAATAGACAAAGCTTCCTGAACTTTCTTCTCTTTAACAGCTAAATAGATACATAAAACTCACTTTTTTCTACTTGCAAAAAAAAAAACAAGTCATGGCTTGCTTATGAAAGTTGTGGCTTCTCCACTAATAACGTTATTTCAAACAAACTTTTCTCAACAAGTTAGCACGAAACTGGGAATGATGTCACAGCTGACTTAGGAGTGCTCTGCTTGCAAGGAAAAAAGTGGGATTGCTATTTGTTTTTATGCTAAACACTATTAGCGATAAAAGCTAATCATAGAGCATTTCTATCCAGTTAATGCATTCACAAATTTCATTGAGAAGTTCTTCTTCTGAGTGGAAGTAATTTCAGTGTTTTGAAGTGTCCCAGTCAGAAGAGAAACTGATAGAAAATCTGTTGGAGCTAAGCTAAAGGCAAGGAGGCCCTCCTACATGAAAGATTTTGAGCTCATCACAACAGATAAAAACATTAAGATACCAGTGGAAACATGAAAATACTGGTCAATAAATATAAGAAAGGTTGAAAGATTCGATTGCTCTTTTTATTTCTTTTCAGAAACAAATTCTTTGTTAAATGGAACTACTTTTAGATCTGAATCTGCCTGAGGTTTAAATAGCTTTGGGCTTAGTTGTAGATGGGCGTCGTGTGTCCTGTGTTGTGTTTTCCCTGCTTCTCCTGTACCTGCCACTATATCAGCAAAGCCAGTGACAGTGGAGATAGAGGTGTTCACTTCAAGGGCCATCAAATACAATGTAGGGAGGAGTGCAACACTTTGCTGTTTGGAATACTGTACACAAAACAAGTCTTCTTACAGCGACAGATAATAAATAACAATGCTATGACACACTTTTATGACACTATGAAGTGCGGGTGAAAGCAATAGAAAAAAATGGAAGCAATTCTCGATAAGTGGAAGCCTAGATAAGTGTAGTGCCAGTGCTACAAAAAAGAAAACCAGAGCCTTACAAATTTGTTTCATTAATATTTTATAATACAAAGCTTTCAGGAATGTTGTTAGGTCTGAACGTTGCCTCTGCTGTGCTGCAACTGACTGTGACTGCAAGTATTGTAAACATCTTAAGAGGGTTGGAATAATTATTCTAATTTTCTTTATTTGTTAAATCGGTAAAGTTTGTTGTGAATGTTCTTTCAAATGTTTGAACCCACACAATGTAAATTCAGAGGTTACTTGAATTTAACTGGCAAAAACACAGTAAAGATAACAATCCTAATATCCTTGAAAAAAGCCTGCTGGGTCCTCAGTTTTTTCTTGGAACTTAACTTTTTATCTGAGAGCTTGAAGTTTAATTGGAATCTCACTCTTATACTGTATGTAGCTCATAATTACATTTTTTTTGAATACACCCGCCAGAGTAAATTTTACACACTCTAAGCTGTCTTCCGTAATTCTCCAAGTACGTAACTTGGAAATTTAAAATGTAAAATTAAAAATAAATATCAACAAAGCTCAACATTTCACCAAAATGTTGTCATTATTCAACCCTCCTAAAAGGTTTACATATTATTTTAATTCTGTTTATCGGCACAACAATGTGAAATCATATTCAAGGCAAGGGCTTCAAGTAGTTACATAACTCTCTGCTTTTATCAATAATCAATGGCTTTGCCTTTATGCTTCCCACACACTGATGTACGTTACAAATCCATAAAAAAAAAATGTAATGGATTTATGAGTATGAACAGCCCCTTTTAAAGTCATGCTACAGCATCTCAATTGGATTTATGTCCAAACTTACAAAACCCTAATTTTCATTTCACCATTTATCTCTCATAACCTTGTCAGGCACATGCCTCACATTCTGCTTTACCATCAGAAACACAGCCATGCTAAGGTTGTTCTAGTTCAGCAGGGGCTAAGTGGTGAATAAAGGAGGTTAACTGTGCAGTTGTCCAATGTTATGTAAAATAGCCACTTTTTTACCAGCTTACCATGTCTGATGGTGAAAAAGAGGAGGTGTGTCAGTCAGACTGAAGCTCTGTGGCGAGTTGTCCTGGATAGGTTTTCTATTGCCACCTACTCCATTATGTGTCGCACAATATGTGTCGCAACAAGGCGTCATAGAAAAAGATGGACCTCGGTTCCAGAGATAATTTAGTGTTTTTAAAAGTTTTATTCAAAAAGCTTCTTTTCATTCTCGTCATTTGGGACGTACTCTTAAATCAGGACTGTCAAGGACATCATATCAGCCATGTTATGGTTCGCTTCAAAATTCATGTCCAAAATCCAATTTCAGCTGAGTCACAGCTTAGATAAACAGCCCTAGTTGAACAAACTCAGAGGTTTTTGTTCTGCAGCCAAATCGTCAGCTTGTGCTTTGGCTGCATTTTCATGCTAGGCGGGGGAAAACAGCTTGCAAACAATAAAATCCCCTGAGAAAGGAAACAGACATGACAAACCCTTGCAACTTCTTAACTTTTGTAGTGAAACAGAAGAGAAGAAAGTGGGTTGGGTATTGATAGTAGAATCCCATAAGCTTTCCCACATAGGCAGGGACACAATGAAGACAAAAGTACCAGGGGGAGAAGACTTATCCTCAGGCCCCCAACAGGTACATTGTTTAGAGCACTGAAAGGAGACATATGTATTTGGGGTTTATCAGACTGAGATGGACCAAGTCCTGGGCACTTATTCTTTCTGATCATTCACCATATACCGATCTGTCTATGTTTCAAACAGTGAGGACAGACTTATGAATTGGTTTCAAAGCCTCGAGGTTATGTATGACTTAGATAAAACTACATAAAAATCAGTCCTTCTCTCATTATGTCTTCTCAAAAACCTCCTCCTCCTGAACTGTTTCACACACTCCAACTTTAAAACCTAAAATATTTCATTTGACCTTCACTCCGATTTAGTTTGGACTGTGTGTAGGATGGCATGACTGACATTTTAAACCTGTGGTGTGGTTTGGGTGGGTGGGTGGGTTCAGTTTGAATGGATTTCATCATCACTACCCCCTCCTTACGTCTTCCCCAGATCCAGATTATGGGAGCCTGGTTATCACTCTCTCCCAGAGTTGGTTTTTAGGTGCACAACCAGCATAATCCTGAAGAGTATGACTTGTGACACCAGAGGCTTAATTAGATTTTTTTTGACAATGCACAACTAAAAAAATCTATTCAATCTTATTTCTATGTAGCTATTTTTCTGAATAATTAAATATTTTGTCACTGCAACTGAGGAAAAATTACTACTATCATCACTAACCCTAATTTTGAATTAAAATGTTCATAATAAATGATAATCACGGGAACAATACTGGTGCTCAACAAGAGTTAGCATCTGTGCTTATGAAAAATGTTAAAAGTGATGTGGAAACAAGAGAGTCAGACAGAAAATGAAACGATGTGAGGAACAGAAACAGGTTTGAGATTGGGAGCCTGATGGCAAGTGGTAGAGATCAGAGTGTAATCTGTTCCCAGGGCAGCGAAGGATCCTTTTTAAAGTCCCGGAGGTTTAAATAATTCCTTAAGCTCTGAGCACTTCAGGATCTCGCAGACAGATGTGGGAATGAAACTATTGTTTTAATCATCACACTTCAGTCAGGCCAAGTCCAAATGCTCGGTACAAGTCGGGTATGAGGGTTTCACACTTGCTATGGACTTGAATGTAATGTTACTTTGGGCGCTTTTATTATTTATTTGAATAGTTTTTGTTGTTGTTTTCTGGCTGAAATGGCAATTCAAAAAAACAACTCCAATGATTTTTGCCTCTGGCATAATTCAGATTGTATGTTTGACCTCACTTTGTATTAAAAGGCCTTAGTTTTATTTGTTGGTTTTCTGACCTGTACATTCTGTTATTTCATTCAAAATCTACTGAATATTTATTTGATGTATAATAATTTAAATCTCCAAAAGTACCATTAAAATATCCGAATTACTATGTCACGATAACTGTATGTAAACCTCTGAACCTCCTTAATAGTGAATACATTGGGCAGCTGATAAAATGCATAACAAATTTTTATCCTTTAAACCAAGCCAAACACATTTCTTGAAAGCAGTGGGAACATCTAAAAAATGCCCTTTGCCTCCTGCAAATCCCAAAATGTCAACTACAATGATGGCGCTAACATCAAAACTGGGAGCTATATAAATTCCACCTCAGTGATATATTACAAATGACCATGAGTAAATGCGTCCTATTTTTCTCTCCCAGGAACTGTGGAGGCGTGTGCCATGGCACGCAGCGAGCCCTCTGAGTAACACATCCACCATGATTCCACTCATGGAGAGATGTGGTCATTGTGCAGTGAGCCTCAGAGGCCCAAAACCAGCCAACCTTGAAGACCCAAGCTTTAGGTCTGCTCCAGACTCCAGTCTTTTCAGCTTCCAACAACACAATACTGACTAAATTCAAAAGAATGAAAGCCATTCATTGCCAACTTCCCAATATACAATGGTGCAATAGTGTGAGAATGTGAAGACAATGTTAAACAAAGATAAGTAACTTTTTTTTTATGAATCATTCCCATATGCTTTTAACTCCACAGGGATTTGGCGATCACCAGAGGCACACTGACATCGAATCATGGATATTTCCACACGGACTTATTGATATTTCCACATAAATAGAGACAAACATAGTAGTGAAAACGCCCAGTGTTACCACAGACAGCTTTCAGACATTTGATTGGGTTATCAGTCTGACCAGCCTCAGAGGAAATCCTGAACAAATGAAGCTGCCATTTGTCTGTTTGCCCTTCATCACAGCAAACCCAGTTCACAGAGAGAAAATTATCTCCAGGACAATTACTGTCTTCCAGCCTCTAAAGATGCCAAGTGAGAAGCCGGCAAAAGGACTGACCACAGGGAGATTATGCTGATTGTTATTCCTTTGCTTGATTCCAAATTGCTTCAGTGCAAATCCCTAACACATACAGAGGGTGTCCTGCCTACAAATCAAAATATTTTAAAAGACTATTTAAAAATAAAGTTTTGATGAAGAGAGGATAAAAAACATGATTATATATATTCACATACATATACTATAGGATAAGAGAATGAAATCTATGTTTGTTAGTAGCAATGCAGTTTGAAATGATTGACGATTTTAATAAAATCTTAATGGCAAGGCATGCGTGCTACAGTTTTGGCTCTTTTAAATGTTTTTATTATTGGTTTGGTGTGGAAAGGTTTTGCAAGTAGTTGTTTTCTAGGAGCCATTTCTGAGATAAATAGTCAAAATGGCATATTATACTGTCCTTCCAATTTTGATGAGTGGGTAAAAGAATTGGGTTTTAATGTCAAAAATGTATACCCTGGAGAAACAGTGATGGATTACTAACTAAATGTTCCCACACACACTAATCAACGTAAAAACGTACATTTACATTAAAGAAACTGTTTTAAGTGCCATTGGTGTGAAATTAGTGATCTGATCTAAAACACTTCTTAACATTGTATTTCTCTTCTCACTGAATAAATGTATTCAAATTAAAGGTTGGATTTAGTTCGTATTAAGGCATCTTTAACAAGGGTTCCCAGTAAATGTGCATGTAAGAAAATACATATCTAGCAATATATAAAAAACTGCATTTGAAAAACACTATAGGATGTTTGTCCTGTGTAGGACAAACGTCAGTGCTGCAACATAATCCTCATAAAAAAGGAAGAATATGCAGTAGTAGCCTGGGAGGGTGACTCACTCTGCTAGTAAACATGTGTGGTGATCATTGTTATTTCACATTAACATTAACTAATGCTCCATTTGAATCTCTGTAAACACATGAGCTCAGAACGGAACAGCTGATTGGTTTAAAGGAAGGAAAAAGGGATTTGGTGTGACAGCAGCACTAAATTTTATGATTCAAATGGTTTTCTGACCTCAATCCTACCTAATCATTTTGCAGCCTGGAAAAAGATTATGTGGGTACAGATTATGTTTTTTACAACATGTGGCATCAGAGATAAAAATATATATATCTTTGTTATTTATGCATTTTATTTTTAAAGAATGTTTCTGTATATCTTCTGGTGGACGGAGGGAATCTGAGATGTTATTCTGTCTCCTCTGGGACATGTTTTTTCTACCCTAGGAATCCCATGGCTGTGTTTGGGGGGGTTTAAGGGATGAAAAAGAGGGAAAGAAAAGCCCATTGGTCTCAGCTCCACAGAAACAGTCTCCAGAGCCAAGCTGTCATCCCGCTTGGATTAAGGGCCCTTCATTGGTGGCTACTGAACTGCTAGCATGTTCTTTTAGCCGGGGCTGGGCTGTG
This sequence comes from Xiphophorus hellerii, assembly GCF_003331165.1. Classification (NCBI taxonomy): domain Eukaryota; kingdom Metazoa; phylum Chordata; class Actinopteri; order Cyprinodontiformes; family Poeciliidae; genus Xiphophorus; species Xiphophorus hellerii. Next base: position 22,250,984 of record NC_045673.1, on the reverse strand, counting down.
GGCGGGGTTAGAGGATGGATCAGAGGCCGAGGGCATTAGAAAAGCCTGGCCTAAATAAGATCTCGGGGTCAGAGAGACACATGAACCATGGCAAATTTGTTTCCAACTCAACTTCATTCATGACTTGACAGCTAAAAGTCTTCCTCTTTCCAGTTGATTCATGGTCATATCTTGTGTGGGCATAATCTACACCTTGGATTTGCTTATATCTAAAATTCCCTTCTCCTATGACTTTACACGATGTAACATTCACCAACGGTTGGACAAGAACACAGATGCTTATAGTAGAAACACTAAATTTGTCATAAGCACAATTTCAGCTCTCAGTGATACAAAAACGTACACAAATTTGTAGTCACCTCTGATGCAAATGTGCAAAAAGCCTGAAAATAAATTGATTGTTTTATTGAAGAAGAATAAAATAACATTGAAATATTTAGAAAAGAAACTGTGCATTAATTCAGTAGGGAAAAAGATACTAATAGATGCTAATGCTAACTCTGCTGGTTGCTAATTATTCACTTTGTACAGTTTGTTGTATCCTAACAATTCTTTTAAAGTAAATGAATTGTACTCAGGGACGGCTGGTATAAGTGGGCTAAGCCCTCCCTGACATTTACAATAAAGTTGTTAAAATAAACAACTTAAAATTAAATACCTAAAAAGAACTACATTTTATAAGTAATGTATCACATTTTGTTAAATTTTCAACAAACCTGGTGTCAAACCACCTGGGGAAAATCCCGGGGTCTTTCCGAAGGGCTAACTTCTGACAGCACCATTCAGAATGATTGACAGGCATCTAGCCACGCCCCCTCGGTTTGTGGCTACTTGGGGGTCAGTCCAGGGTCAGCCCACGGCCACAGAATTCATCCAATCAGGATGGACTTGTCTCGAGCTCGAGTGTGTGTGGGAGTGGTTTGGCGTAGACTGAGAAGGAGTGATGGCGAGAAATATTAGCATAAACAAGGTGGATTATTTAGCCTTTTTGCGTCCCAGAAAAGTCATCAGAGTGAGCTTCTCTTTAAATAAGGTAGGCCTCATTTAAAAATATATTGTATCTTGTTTCATTTCATCAGTGTGATTGTATGGAAGCGCATTGCTACAGAAGCGCATTGCTATCATGCAGGAAAAAAAAAATTCCGAGCACTATCACATTATAACGTAATATATTGAGATCTATGAATATCTCAATAAAAGATATTCATAGATATATTGAGATCTATGAATATATATATATATATATATATATATATATATATATATATATATATATATATATATACATATATAGAGAGATATATATACAGTAAATATAGATATATTCCACTACTGATTGTACTAAATGTTTTCCAGTTATTAAAAGTTTCTACAATTGTTTAATCAGTAATCAGTAACACCAAGTGAGGTAGTCACAGGTCCATAATTAACTTTTATAAAGGCAAGTCGGCTTCGGGAGTCAAAAGAATGATGAAGAGGTTGATGAAAAATGATTTAAGTGATCAGTCAACCACAGGATTTAAAAGTGTAAGAAAGACTTAGAAATAATTTTTGATGAGAAGAGAAAGAAAATGAGATATATATTTTAAATTAAAAGCCAACAATAGGATACTCTGAGTTATCCTCACATTACAAGTTTAAAAAGACATGGCTTGGGGAAACTGAAATACAAATTGTATGCATAGTGCTGGTGTCAATGCTGCATCACATCTGCAGTGGTCCGACACTACCAACTTCATAATTGAAATCTCAAAGCTGTGCGGGATATCACCACCTCCCCTTGAGATCTATGAATAGATAAGAGGCAGCTCAGAGGCAGCTTGTCTTTGCAGGTTAGGGACGGAAATGTTTCGGGAAAGAGGTTAGTGTCGAGGAAGGAGATTTAAAAAATATTGCGTGTTAGAAAACGTAACAACCGCTACATGGCAACCAGTTGTTTGGGTGTGATGCCGAGAAAAAATCTTTAATGTCCTACAATCACAAATATAAACATGTGGTGCTAAACTCTAACAAAGTTGTGTTTAGTCAGATGAGTTTAAAATTCAGCAAGTAATATTCTAGGTGAATTTGGTGAGAAACAACAGAGGAACGTGTGTTGGAGGATGTGTGAAACTGTAACTGAGGTTCTGTTTCAAAGGCATTAGGCACCTTTTTAATCCCATGAAATACCAGGAGATTTCAAACATAGATCTATCTACTGTACCTCTGCAAGAAAATCCCAATGGCTCTCTTAACAGGATAAAGATTAAAATAATGTACAAGCATGTATACAAATAAATCAACACAGAAATGTTTACCCAGACACAAAATCTACCTTGTTCCCTGGTCATCCTTTTCCCCACACCAAAAACTTATGGGGTCAGCTGACAGGAAGAGAGCATAAGAACAAAACCAGGAGTCTGGACGGAGTCTGGACGATTGTGCAAAGATGAATAGTCAAAGATTGCTCCATCTGAATAGTGTAACCTTCTAAGATGTTGTCAAAGAGTAAGTCTTGTTCTTTTGTTAAAAAAATATTGTAGTATTAACAGTAAGGGTGCCAAAAATTGTGCCACCAGTTATTTTGTAAAAGGCAATCATTTATTAATATAGATATCTTTCCTCTCAAATAAAGGTATTTAAATTAATGTTAGATTTTTTCTGCATTTCTCAAATGAGACTGCGTAACTACAATACAAGGCTGCCGACAAATTAATCTTCTTTTGTATTTACTTAGCTATTCACAATGCAAATGATATCGATGCCTGTGCCAACTTGGAGTGAGATATGGGGTGAAGTTTTTTGTAATCTCCCTTCAGATTAAAGGAAGGATGGAGGCTTGAGAGCAGGCCATTCCAGAACACACTCGTCTTTAATGTCCCTGAATTTTGGACAGCCCATGACCCTGCCAGTGAAGTAATGCCCACCTCCTGTTGCTCTAAGGGCAGGAAAGGGAAGCACCGAGTGTTGTTATGTCCTGCTGCTGGGGCTCCAACAACCTCTCTAAACATCTGCTGCCCTTCCAAAGCTGGCAGGAGATTTAGTAGACCCAATGCTTCTCTGTGATGAAATCTGCCTTTCTGTCCCCTCTTCTACAGCAATAACAATGTGTTCAAAGAGAGGCACAGCACCCGACTTTTTATTGTGTATCTTCTCCAATGTAACCCCTACGTCACCCTTCTACTCACACACACACACCCTCATATATACGCACACACAGCAAGGAAGGGGCGAGAAAAGCCGCTCCACCAGTACAGACAGAGAAAACAGGCCCCTTTTGTTCCCCTTGCCCCTTCTCAACATCGCTGGTGGTACATGATCCGCCCCTCCTCCCTGGAACACCCTGAAAGCATCAAAACACTCCCCCTGATCCCCCCTTGCTTCACTGTTTCTCAAGAAATACACCCTGGATGCACATTTTTGTCTCATGTCCAGTTCCTCATTCTCTATTTTGTAAATCTAAATGAGATTACATTAGATTGAGACATGAATAAAAGCAAGATGACATGACCTGCAGGGGCCAGAGAACATAAGCATAACACCAACACCATTACCTTCCATTATCCTGGTGACCCAGTTCAAAAGATGGCTCGATTGATGTCGCTCCCCCCAGCAGCTGGTCACAACAACAACAAAAAAGACCATGTCTACGTGTTATTACACCCCTTTACTCTGTAACAGGGTGAAATAACATGACACATCTGATAATAGTGTTCCCTTGGCAACCCTGAGTGATTAGGCTTGATGACTGTCATGCTGTAAAGCTCTGGTGCAATATTGTGGTCACAGTGGGCCGTCACGGGACATCTACACTGACCTTTACACATCCACCATCTGTCAAGGCCCCTATTGGCCAAAAATAACACACTAATTTTAGAGGGAGAGGCCTTACTGAACAGGAGCTTGATAACTCATTTAGAACATAAAAACTCCAGTTATTATTTCTAATTAATGACCTAAAGCTAGAAGATTTTAAACAATTAAGCATTTACCTGTTGAGCAGTGTTTGTCCTGCCTCTGCTAATACTGGATCTAAAACTTGGTGGCATTTAATTAACATTTAGCTTCCTGCACACACAACAGCTTCACACATCGGAGTTTTTAAACTTTTTTTATATCAAGTTTAAAAGTTTTCAAAAACTGCTAAAATTGTTCATTAGCAATTCCCTACAGCTCAAAGTTCCTTAATATATTGTATCTAAAGCGACACGAAGGAAAGCTATGCAGTGATCGTCATTTTCTACAGCTTTATGGTAAAGCCACAGTGTCCCAACTCCACCTGTTGCTGCACACTGCTGGAGAGTTGGTTGAAAATAGGCTAGTTAAAGAAAAAAAAATCAGCAGCTTGCAAATATCCCCAATAAAAAAAACGACATTAATGCTAAGCAGAGGACTCCCACCAATCATTCTTATTAAAACAACATTGGCAAGCTATCAGCTTGTTGGCAAGCTGTTCAGATAAAAGCAATCAGAAAATGTTATTCAATTTGTTTTAGAATCATTTTATTAATAATACAGTATAAACAAAATTAATACATTTTACTCATACCCATCTATACCAATTCCTGATTCAGTTTCCATTAAACTTTAAATATTAGCTCAGAATCTCGTATGACTGAGAGGAAAAGGTAAACAGTTGCAAGATCTCAAATTTTTTGGATCCAATCTTACAAAATCTTTGACCTACCACTGCCTTAGCCATGCTCAGGATGTTCAACTTTCTTTCAGAAATTTCTAGTACCTAAAATCGCTAAATTAAAATGTCTATATCTCTGCAAAAGTAATACAATACCAGCAATAATAAAAATTATTTAATGTTCTAAGATTCAAGGTTGGATTTTTGAGAATGTTTGCAAGTAAAAGCATCAGAAATTAAAATAACTTGAGCAAGGAGTTACTTTAAGTGTACAATATTTAATGAACATCCTTGAAAAGCTCTGCAAAAGATTAAAAAGTGGAATAAAGCAACAAGACTTCACATCTTTTCAGCTAATTAGTCAGGAGGGGTGCTGTGAGCAACACATAAATCCCCTCATTCATCCGTTTTTCCAAGCTATACGTCACAATTCCATTTGAACAGAACAATAAAAGTCTAAGCTGTAAACATCAACAGTTGCAGCTGCATTAAGTGGATTCACAGGAAAGTGTCAGTCCCTATTAGAGCTGCTGCCTAACTGCCTGTGAAACTGTAATTGCATCCACCACCTTGCCTACACGTACCATATACAGAGACAGACGGAAAGAGAGATGTGTTTTCATCTTTACATGATGAACATGTCTGTAAAACACTCTTTTGTGATGCATTCCTCTGACTCTGCATACATATATCTGAATTACAACCAAGTATTCAAGCATCCGTGAAGAAGGTGAGAGTGTCACTTCCCTTAATGAGGTGCACATCGGTCCCAAAGAGAGCCAAAAATGTTTGTGACAAGGGGGTCCAGGCAATGTCAGTGTGCTGCGCTGACGTGTGTGACTGCTCTGCTGGGAAGAAACACCCAGGCCGAAGTGACACTAATGGATAGGCACGGGCTTCCATCAGTCCCTGGAGATTTGGCCTCATCTCAGCTGAGCTGCACACTCGCGGTTCTCACAGCAACGACTGGATCATATATGGGTCCCCAGAGCACACTCAATCATCCGGTCAATCAGCAGGGCTGACACATGATGGTGAATTATTGAATTTTGCCTGTGCAATTTTTTATGACAAGTAAAACATCATGGCTCATTGATGAGTGCTGAATGTGGTTTTCCTTCAGAGACATTAAGGAAAATAAGGACTCTGTCTGATCTTTTTTTTTTTCTTCCTCTTAGTCATTCGGTTATTGTCACCTTAGTTTTATTTCAAGGTAGAAGATCTGAAAAAGTATCCAGAGCATGCATACCATAAATTAATATCCAGTAAAAGATAGGTAAAATTTATAAAGTGTGAATTTGTGGAGCAGTCAGTATCTATTTTGCAGTAGACAGCAGTCACATTAATCTCAGTTTGGGGAATCGGAGCACCTTTCATGGGTGAGTCAAACCAACAACGTATTAGAGCATCTAATAGCTAATTTCTACCATTTAAAAAACAAAACCTTAAACATTTTGGAGTTATTTAAGGAAAATCTGTGTTGATTCAAGTATAAAAGTTACTGAAACATGTTTGGCTAACACAGATCATTTTGCAAACACAAAGATGCTGGCATGTACCGTGGACTGTGTTCCAACACAGTCTGACAGCTAATGACAAAGTGACAGTGTAACACTTTATAAAAAAACTACTTGTTAAACTGTGTGTGAAAATTTGCAATGTAAAGGGTGATAGGTTATTTGTAAGATATGTGCCAATCAGCTTTATAGTTGAATTTTGATATTCTGATTTCCAGTTTTTGTAAAGGTTTGACCTGTTCATACATTTTAGCTGAGTCGGATATTTTTAAAGCACTTTAATTAATAAACATTAAGTTTTAATATTAATAAAGAATTATGTTTCTGAGTGGTCCAGTCAAAGTCCAGACCTAAGTCCAAATGAGAATCTGTGGTAAAACCTGAAACTTTCTGCTCGCAGACACTTTCCATATAATATGACTGAACTGGAGCTGTTTTGGAAAGAAGACAAGGCAGGAAATTTCACTCTCTAGATGTTCAAGCACTAAAATATTTGCAGCTTGAAGAAATTAAATCCAGTTCTAGGCCGTATTTACTCTGGAGAACTAAATACAAATGCACACTCTTCAGATTTTTAATTAAAAAGGGAAAATTGTTTGCCTTCTACTTCTTAATTACGCTCCATGTTTAGTTGGGCTATTGCAAGAACCAGTGAAATATATTGATGTTTGCAGTTGCAAAGTGAGGAAATGTGAGAAAGAGTTTAAGAGGTGTCAGTACTTTAGCAAGGTACTGTAAATGTCATCCATAATGAACGTTTTTCTCACTGACTGCAGCATCAGTCAGCTGGCTTGTTTAATCAGTTCCATCTGAGAATGACTGACATGAGTCTGTCTGCTACATAAATGAGTGCCCTTGTTGAGATAATCGCCAACTGAAAGGCTCCCAGGTTTAGTCCAGTTCCTCACAGCGATGATGTAATCATCAGCTCAAAGTGACACAGAAGAACACTCTCTGTCAGTGGGGCACTTTGTTCCATCCTGCAGCATTCACCATTCCACAGACAGCCGGTCACAGAAAGAGCCTCAATCGTTTCTCAGAGCATAGTCTGCGTACTTCTTCAGCCCACAGGGTGGAATTGGTGGCATTTTCCCTCCAAACACCCAAGCTTTTCCCACAGCCCCCAGAGCAGAGAAATAGCGCCATTGCTGGTTTTAGGTCAGGAGTGTGACTTAGACTGGCGCTCTCTCAATAACTCCGGCCAACGTGTGTCATCGTAATCCCTTAGTTATGCAAATCTCCCCCCGCCTTGGTGCCGTTTGCGCCGATGCTAAGAGTAAAAGATGGCAGCACAATGTAGGTCACTATCTTGTCCCGATTTCTCCTTATTTGTCAAGTGGGCCTGAAATGTTCCCTGTTAGCAGATCTCCAGGCAGCTGCAGAGCAATGCCTGCTCAAGAGACCACCAAAAAATCCAGCAATGCAGAGATATCTCCAGTCTTAACCTCCTGTTTCTGCATTAATGCTAACAAGGATAGAGGGATATTGTTATCTTCTTAGACAGATTAACTGTAGTCTGTGTGGAGTGAATAAACATCATTGGAAAGTGTGTCAGCCTTTTCAGAAAGCACTGAGGCTTCAGACAATAAAGCAGAGGTCATTAGCATTGTATTAATTTGGCCAACAGAGCAGAGAGTGAAAGTGTGCAGTCGAGGCATGTGTGTATGAGTGAGAGCGTCTGGGAGGATGACGAGGAGAAGGGGAAAGAGGGGTGTTGTTGAGATGTTGGATGATGGCGCGCTCCCCCCTGGCCAAAGCTTTGATTGGGGGCGAAGGGTGGGGGAGGCTAGACAGAAGAAAGAGGAGGGGGTAGAAAGCAAAGGATTGGGTGAGAATTGGATTTTTCTCAGTGCAACAATTGTTTGACTTGTGAAATGATGGCTGAGAGATGCAACTGGTGAAGTCTCGATGGGAGGCGGATATTGTGGGGAAAATTAGACCAAACAGGCTGGTCAGTGAAAGCCAAGATAGAGTTGTGATATGAGCATGACAGGAATTAAACATGTGGGCAGCAAATCAGCTTAGGATATGAGGGATTTTCTGTATTCAGGCAGCAATTTCATCCACACAGGAACTCAGCTACAATACAATTAAAAAAATAATAACTCTGGACATTAAAAAATATTAGTCACTAAAACTATCTACATTTTTATCAGACATAGTGAAATGTATCATATTGCTCAATAATTGCTTACTTTATCATTAGGTACTTTTATTCTTTAAAAATCACACATCTTGACGAGGTGTGGACTGATTAAAAGACTTCCACATCATCACAGATGTGACCAAAAATTTCACAGCTTCTCTGTGTTTGTTTTACGGCAAAATAAAAATAAAAAACAACCACATTAACCGTATAGGTATCATAATATTATCTTTAAAATATATCATTATTTATTATACTTTTTTAAAGAAATATATAGACTAAACTTTACCTAAATCTGGAAGTAGTTTTCAATTCAGCTCATATATTTAGAGCCATTAAAATGTAAAAGCACTTTACAAAAAAAATAGGGTCACTTTATTTCTATTACACAAAAATATTGACACCAATCAATTAATAAAAACGCAATACAATTCTGTAGAAAAATAAGATTCAATGTAAGCATTCAGGAAGTTAAGCCGACTTTCCAGCAGTACTGCACACTACAGGTGGTGACAGAAGACAGTATCAACTCTCTTTCAACAGGAAGAAACATTTGCCAGAATCCAGTCATTGTGTTTTGATGCAACAATTTACTTTTGTTCTCCGCTTTAACAAGTTCAGCAACAACACTTGTCCAAAAGTCAAACTAACTGCTAGCAAGCAAAGTTTCTTAACCTTAAGGCAGTGGTTGCCATTAACTCCTCTTTTCAGAGAAAGACCTGGTCCAGAAGGCACACCAGCACAAGTTCCAAGTTAACTTTGAAAATTCGACATAAACACAAGAAAAATAAAAAAATCTGACTCAACATAATACAGGTACAAATCTAGTCTAGGAATAACTGCAGTATCCTTCTGTTACAGAAAGCTTAAAGGAGCTTTAAACTCCCCAAAGACACAAAAACATCAGACATAAGAACACTCTAAAGATTTGGCATCATCACAATGTAAAGCAAAAGGAAGCACCTCTACCAAATTCCAAAAAATAACATGCAAACAATTATATTATAATTTTCAGTTATATTTAACCTAAATTCTCAATATGCATTCTAAAATAATGGTTACCATCCAAACAAATATTTAAATATATCTATGATGATAGTCTCTCAATAAGGTCTCAGCCTAGTGCAGAAGTAATATGACTTGAAATACGGGAAATATTTCTGGAAAACAACCTTAATTTAATTTCTTTATTCTAAGAACCAACAAATGCTGAAAAAGACATTAGAAGTTTGTCAACAGACTGCTTGAAAGAACAGAAATCTATGTATAGTATTGTCTAATCTCTGTACGTTGCACTTTAGCTACAGGCATATTGTTTTCCATTTTAGAGATAAAGACAGAAAATAACACAAAACCTTGGGGGACTCCTATTATAATGTTCAGAAACAGGCTTAAATGTTTTAAACTGGCTTAAATTCCCCAAAGTCCAAAAATATCACCAAGTCTGCCACACATACGCTTAATAAGGTCAACATAACCAAATACTTTAATCGAATATATTTAAAATGTGCTTTATAATTTCAGTAACGTTTGGGACTTAATCACTTTTTTTTCATTTTGATATGATTGGAAAAAATGGGTAGGAAAAATTAACCAACTATTTAGTTGGAATTTGGCTGAGTAAGTACAATCAGTGGGAATAATTTAACATAATATCTACTCAGAGATATAGATTAAAATCTATTCATAAGAAATGATAATTGTTACTATTTTTTTTTTTTATCATATGTGAGGGTAGGACTAAATAAGTGGCAATCAGTCTTCTGGGCATCTTTTGAGCAACGTACAACTACAACAACACGTCGCTTTTGCAGTTGAGATGACTCCAAGTAATTTTCTCCAGCAGAACATAAATGTGAATACCAGAAAAGTACATTCGGCTTTCAGATGGCCCCTGAAGCCCAGCGAGGCAGCTGTCAAGAGGTTTGTGTTTGCAGAAACCCAGTATTCAGCTCAGAGTGCTCGAGCGGCTTCTTCGTCCACTAACTCGGGACAGTGAACTGTAAACTGCACCACACGCGCGAGCGCGCGTGTTGGTGCTACAAATTGTGTAATTTAGCGTTGCTTACCTGACTGTTCCTCTTCGACGCGACACGCGAAGCCCGGTGTGCTCCGTCTCTTCAGCTCCCCCTCCACGGAGCGCTTTGCTGCTGTGCTGTTTATTTACGCGGAGTCCCGTTCAGTGCCGAGCCTCCTGCACTTGCCTCCTCCTCCTCCTCTGCCTCACTGGTCCTCTCCTCCTCTCCCACCAGTTCACACGCGCGCCGTCACACACGCGGGCGGGGGCGCGCGGCAGCTATATCCTCCAGGGTGTGCGCATGCACTGCAGCGCCGCTACTGACGCGCGGTGGCCTCGAGGCAGCAAATTGTTACAGAAATATACAAGCTATTAGTGCTTCAGCTTCCCTCGTGTTCCGAACATAACAGCTGGAGAACAGCTGGGCCGGTTTTTAGCATGAAACGGGCCAAAAGTTCCCCTTTCAAAGCTGAGCAATGTCAGCTGCCTGTAATGCAGCAGCAGGGAGCCGCTTTTTAAGTATACAGGAGCAGCCGTCACTATGCCAGCTGAAGATGTGTATAAAACATAAGAAATTAATCTATGACATTGGTATAATCTCACAATAAAAATGTAAGGAAAATCCTACCACATTTATTCAGGAGGCTAAGAACCTAAGATTTTAAAAAAAGAAATGCTTGATGCACACATGAAATCACGCAAAATGCTTACTGGCCCATCTGGACCCTTTTGTTAAAGAGAAAGAATTATATAAAATCGTTGTTTTATTTTTGCTTCACATCATGTTATAATGTTACTCCTTCATCAAAAACATACCCGGAGTGTTGCTTTGAGAAACCCTTCAATCTCTTGTGGCAGCAATTTGGGGGTGCCTAAACGCTTGCTCTCCCAAAGCTCCACCTATTTCCACAAAGCTTGTCCTCAGAGCTGCAGTCCCCAGCCGAGCTACGGCATCACAGCGCACCCTTAGCAGCCTCAACGTTTAACAGCGCTGGGTTGGAGCATGTTAAGAAGAGTGATTGATGCACACTCCACTTTGCGTAGTCTCTAGGATCATCCAGATCAAATTCTGCATGTTGCTGCTGTTTTCCTCTGCTTTATCCAACAGTGGTCATGAGATACTCGTCCATATATTCAACCTTTGTTTTACTTTTTGTTTTTACTTTTGTTTAATCTTAGTCTAAAATGACAGTAGTATTTAGCAAAGGAAAAATATCTTTAAAAATTCATGTATCTTTAGTCATGTGGTTTCATCTCTCTAAAAGTAATTTTCTCAGAGATTCTTATATAATGTCTCACTGATAGCATCAATTATCACATATCAGCCTCTGGGATCAGTCAGGTTCTGGTACATAGGGTCACGCGACCTTAAAGGCACATTTCCTCCTATAGTTAAATCATCTTCCAGCAAGCCATACCCTGTTCTTTTACAGCATGTACCTCACGCTCCTCCATTATCTCAGGCACAGCACTGGGAACCATTAGCAGCCATAGCTTGAAACAAAGAGAGCAAGTGACTCAGTTATTACTGTAAGGATAAGCCTGGTTTGGCATGGAAACAAGGTTTGTGGTTTGAGATTCCTTGCAGAAGCTGGTTCACTGAGATAAACAAATTAGGACGAGATATGAAGCAAGAGGAGAAAAGGCTTATGTTCTGGATGAGGATTCATCTGGGAGCAGAGCAAAGGGGCAGATAACAAGACATTTTAAGGATAATAAAATAGAAGGTTCAAACCACTCCTTCCCATTCTCTGACCTAGAGTACATGGCATTAATCCACATCTGGGTGTTTAGCCTATTTTCATTAAAACTGTCAAACAGCGACAGTAAGCAGAGGGAAAGAATAATTCGACTAAATTCATCAGCCAAACCTTGCTTCTCCTGCATGTTTGCCTTCTCGCCACCAGATTGAGAAATGTTGTAAAATGTCCTCTCCTCTGTTTTCAGATTGCCCTCCAGATATATCTGGATGTGTCTTGAATACCATTAAAAGAGCCTCGTAATGTTTCCTTTGCAATTTATTTGTAAAATACTCTGAGGGATTTTATTAGCTTGAAGGACAACAGCAAGGGGATTAAGTAGAGCAGTTTCCAAATTGCATACCGAAAATCATCAGGGCATTATCGTGAAAAAAAAAAAAAAACAACATTTAGAGAGGTTGGTGTCTCTAGATTGGTGCACTGTCAATTATGGAGCCCATTATCGCGCTGAGTGCTATAAGTCATCAGCTCAGCTTCATCTTTTGCCGTGATTTCTTCTTCTGCTACCCATTTTTGTGCCGTTACTTTGGTGACAACTTGCTGAAAATACTAAGCAGTGAAATTAATTAACTCTCATTAGGAGTGATGGTTAAATCCAAGAGACTTGAGACAGACTGAGAAACAAAACACAGTCCGATGCTCACATTTCAGATTTGCTTTGGATGGTTTGGATGGTATTAAAGTGGAGTTTTTGATTTAGAAAGAAAAATAGCAATTCAGTCTAAAAGTTTGCAAAAGTTTTCAAGCCCGAAGTGGAATGAATTTCACTTTGATTCTGTTGTAATTCTAGTTGTATGTTGTGCTGCTGTTATGCTCCACCTCAAGTTTGCTGCATCCAACACACAGGCGTGAAACTCAAGACCCGGGGCCAAATGTGACTTTTATGTGACTTTTTATGCGGCCCTCTATACTCCAAATTACATCAATAAGTTGCTCCAGTTTTTCACAAATCTGCAAAAAGCACACAAAATCAACAAATTTTCACATTTTTTCAGATTTTACTGCAAATTTTCTCAAAACTGGTCAAAAACTTTGAGTTTAAGTGACTGCTGCCTCAGTCTTAATTGATTTCATAGTCCGTAATTGATATGAGTAATAAGCAGTCACATTTAACATCATACATTAGTGCGAATATCGTAAAAATTCTTTACAAACATTTCTAGATTGGCACCACAAAATTTGTAATTTTGATTGCAAAAAATACACTAAAACAATTTTAAAAATCCTGGCGGAAAAGGTATTTATTGATATTTCAACAATTGAATTGGTTTTATCTATATATTCTGGCACAACCGGCCCTTTAAGAACATTCAGCTAAAATCAATGGCGCATTTTTTTCTTTTTCTTAAAAGGAAAAATTAATATAGCCTATATATATTATCAATATAATTGTTTTTATCCATCCACTTCACAGCTATGTGATATATCAAAAAAAAAGTTTTTAAAGTTTGTGGTTGTAACAAAACAAAACGAGAAAAAGTTCACCCGGTATGAACAGGTTTCGAAGGAACTGTAAATTATGTTGCAATAGTACTGTGGGAATGAAATCTTTTATATATGATCCTATTATCAGTCCGGGGCTCTCCAAAACCAATTAGGTGGTAATGAGTTGGGTTTCTTTGCTGCAGTTAAACCTCCGCTGTGATCGGGACGCATCCACCCTGAGGACAAGCAGTTGCTACACGAAAACAAAGGTGAGAGAACGACTCCTTGACATGCACAGTCCTGGGCTTAAATGAAGCTGACACGTTGGGATTCGCAGAGGGGATGTTTTGCCGAAGGTGCAAAAGAAATGAAATTAGTGATGTGATTACTGCTGCGGGACAGGTTCATGAGTCAAACCTGTTTACGTCAGAGAGGAGATGCATTTCCTCTCACAGGGTGGGGTCTGTAATTACATTATGAGTTCTTTGTATTGAGTGGGGGCAGCGTTTAGCGTCTCGATAATAATGTTAGCTACAGGGGCCACTAACTCAACCAGGATTTATTTTCTACAATTGGTGGATCAACTGCATCAATGTCGTGGGTGGAGGGTGTATTTATTAATATCAGTGAGAGGATTGGGGCCAGATTTCTATAAGAGTTCTGAATTTATTTCTTTTAGCAGGAAAATGTAAAAGTAAATGTAAAATTCCTTTAAAGCTGCAGGGGAGAAAATCTGTCGTTCTCTAAGTGCAGAGGGATACTTTCAACAGAAAATGGTCTTAGTGGATGGAATATAACATACTCCTGCTAGGTCTGATTTTTCCGGATACCCTTCTGGTTTATATTATGCTGCAGTGATTTGAACGCTCATTTCAACAATGTGATTGTAACTTGGCTACTCCGGCACCTCCACCCAAGTTCCAATGTTTTTGAAATTAAAAGTTAAAATGTGTGAAAGCAAAAGCAACATACTGTAAATAGTCAAACTAGTGCAATGTTCCACATGCTTTCTCAATTAAAAAGTTAATGCAGAAAAAACTACTGGTAAAGGTCCTGCGTTAGTCTTCTCATCATTAAAACCTCAATTGAATACATGTACTCGTTTTTCTTATTAAATGTAAGTAATCTTTGTGTTTCAAGCTTACAAAACAAAGATCAACATTTTCCATAAACATATTTAGTTATGACGGAAATTAAATTCCCCTTAACTTCTGAACATCTGACTGCTTCTTGCATTTACATACAGTAAGGTGGCTGAATATCTATTTTATTAGGGTTTCTACACAGTCTTGGACATAAGAATGTTTGCGTTCCCAAATTAAATTTCTTATTCTGAAGGCACAAAATCAAATCTCAATTTCTAAACAATATGGCCCTATTTAATTTAAATCCTTCATCCTTGAATCTAGTTATTAGTTATTAAGTGAGAGAACCCAAAAAAAAGCTTTTATTAGGACATAAAAAAATATATACATGTACTCTGTTTTGACATCTAGACTTCTTTGGATGAAAAAGTGGAGCTCTGTGTGGTTTTAAAACGGGGTCTAGTTTAGAGGTTAAACAAAGCACTTCAACTCCTAACTTTCGAACATTTCCAAACAGGATAAATGTCCTAAATCTTAAATTCTGTCCAGATTTGACATCTTTTGCAGCAGAGTTGATTGAACTTGCAAATAAATAAATTAAACTGCCCATGATCAAAATGCTCAACTACCAGCCAAGATCTGCGTTGTGTTGTTTCTTGATTGTTGCAACATGCAGAAACCAAATCTTAACTGTCTTTTTTTTTTGTGTCTCTGGGAGCCAGGAAAGTAAAAAAAACGTGTAGGAATCCTGAAGGCTGGATTTTAATTTGTGCTTGTAGATACAGGTATTTACTTATTGCACGGTAGAGCAGTTGGCTGCATTGTTGCCTTGCAGCGAGTGGGCTCTCTCTTAGTACTACAGCTTCGTCCCACAGCTCAAAAACATGACTGTCGGTGAACTGGCATCTCTAAATTGTCCTTAGGTATGAGTTTGTGTATGGTAGTCGTCGGTCTGAGTGGGCCCCACCTCTCGCGCAAGGAATTTGTATCGAGAAGGGCATCCGACATAGAGCTGGAGCCAAAACAAATTTGTGGATCGCCAAAATAACTGCCTCGGTCGAGGCCCGGTTGAACAATGACCGCTTCCAGTGCTGTTGGCCAAGGATGAAAGGAAGGATATTGGATTACTGTTGGTGAACTAGCGAGAAAGCATGTTAGGAGGTAGAAAGTGGAGTGGAGCAGTTAAGAGTGAAGACTCTGAATAAGGGGACAAAGGTCAATGCTAATGTAAATGTCAATATTATTTCTAAAGCTCTTTTAAAACAGCTATTAACTGTGCAGGATTCACAAAACCACAAAAAAAAACCACATAATAAATTAAACAGACAGGACAGGTTGGTCCTGTGGGGAGCTGGCAGAAGTTATGGGGAGAAGAAAGGTAGATACTCTATGTGTGGAGAGCAAATGGAAAGAGAGCTTCAGAGATAGTGTCCTCCTGCAGTACAGACAGAAAAAGATTGTATTCAAAGTTTCCTTATTTGTACGTTTATCAACATATTTAGCAGCAGCTCAATGGGATGGTGGTGGAAAAATAACTTACAGTTTATCCGTTGTCATTGGTGGCCGTGCTATTGGCAGCCTCTGTTGTGGTGAACCATCTGTCGCCTAGCAGAAAGCAAAGGGGGAGGATGTGAGCTGTGTACACGAGGATGATTGACAGTGCTAAGACCCTCACCTGGCTCTGACCGGTTGTTTCTGATGGGGCAGCATATTTTTTTCAGTTCACAGCAGGTCCACAGGGAGAAAACAGAAGATTATATATGTCTCAGACTGTCATTACATAGCAAAATAGTATTAAAAAAATATGTAAAAAATATTTATTTTTAAGTAAAAGTCACATATTGCTTCTTTAAAGTGCCTCTTATTTGGGAATCCTATAACCGTAATGGGCCTTTAAAGTAAAGTTACAACAAAAATAAGAGTCAACACTATTTTCCCCTCTTTTCACCGTTACCAAATTTCAGACAAAAAGTTTGTGGACGTTCCCTCCTATGAGCGTCGTTGAAGCAGTTTCTTGCATCCACTTCTTTCTGAGGCCGTCCTTGTGTTTCCATGAGTGTAAGCAGTTGGTGGAGAGCAGAGTTTATGCTGGGGGGTGAAACGCGATCCATCACTGGGTCGAGCTGTTATCCAGTTGCCTGAGCAAAGCCTTGCAGACAACACGCCTCACCTTTCTCCATTTTATGACAGGTAGCTCAGGGATGAGCAGTGAAATTACATTCCCCTGACAAACACACCCGTGCCTCTACAACACACATTTGAGTTAAGGCAGGAAACAAAAAGCAAAAAAAAAACCTATTTGGACCAGAATGCAACTGCGGTGTCGTTTGGACAAATCAGAATCAGAAGTGCATTGAATCTTGAGTCAAAAGGGCGATGTTATGAACCTACATTACAGTCTTAATACGTAAATTTCTCCTGAGATGATCCACAAGCTGAGGGTGAAACTGCAGCTTTACTCAGATCAGAATCGGCTTATCTTCAAATAATTAGAGGAGGCGGGATGCATTATGGTTCAGCGATGTGTTTTAATTATATTCTCAAACAGCATTTACACTGGACCAACACGAGATGGACGGTAAAATTAAAACAATTAGGACAGTATCAGTAGCCATCTTACTTCAGGGTCCCTCAGGGAGTGACTCTGTCGGTTACACAGTGCTTGACCTGGTTGGGTCTGGAAATGGACGACTGCTGCTTATACAGCGGCAAACAGAAGAGACCCATTTTTCCACTGTGGCAAATCAATTACAGCAGAACAACAACAACAAAAAAAACATCTGTTTTAATACAATCCTTCAGATACAAGCTGCATCATTTCAGAAAACATTACAGTACGGGAGAGAAGCTAGATGAGAAGCGAGAGAGGCATCAAAAAAAAAAAAGGGCAAGCTGAAGACAGCACAACATGTAAGCAGAACCAAACACCCAGTCAACAGAAAAGTGTTTGAAACAACTTTAAATACTCTAAAGTTAAAACAACACGACAACAATATGACAGTTAGACTTGCTTTGGATCTCTGTTAAATAACATATCTGTGATTTTTATTCTCTATACAACATCTTATTTATATTAGAAACACATTTGTAATACTTGTAATGCCTGAAGTTGACCCTCATCTACTATTTGTGTCACACACACGATTTACCCATAGCTGCATTGTGCAAATTTTAGTCATTTCAAGTGGGAAATGTCACCTGCAGCACAGGACCTCAGCTTGACCCTGACCAACTGTCTTTCACAAAAATGAAAGACAGTTACAGTTATAACAAAACGAGCCGTTTCTTGACACATGAAACATCACACAAAACATTCTGAGTGATCACCAACACAGATTTGTGTATTTACCGTCATAAAGGGTTATCTGAAATACAGCTGCACCAGGAAATTGGCTAGTTACCAGAATTGGCCTACTTTAATCAAGAAAATCCAAATTCCAATGTTTTTCTGAGCGGCACCACATGCTGCTAGTTTGCGCCAACGGCAACACTCTTCGGTGTTGAAGTTGTTACAGAGGGAAGAATAAAGTCAGATGAAGCACAAAAGGTGTTCAGAAGGAAAGGAAAGTTTCTGGGGAGGCTGCTGCCACGGTTGATGTTGGTTAGTTGTGCTCAACCAACAGAGGTGCTCGGTTTTATCCCTTTGAGCTCTCGGCCTCTGTCGTGGAACATGGTGCGTTTGGAAATGTTAGCAGCCTTTTGGAAACTTTAAAGAAACCATATATTTTATTTTTAGGAAGTACACACAGAAAGTGCTGGTTTACTAATGGTTACCACAGTAGTCGCTAATAAATGATGCTAACCAACGTTTGACAACCTAAATCAATGTTGTCTTTGTTTTAAATTAGTATGACCCTACTTTATAGCAACTGCTCCCCAGCTTGTATACTTTAAAGAAACCTCTGCTGCTGAAATATCAATATTTAATAACTGCTCATTGCTGGAAGCCTAAAAAAATACTTTAAATGGTGGTAATTAAGCTATTGGAAGAGAAACTGGAGTAAAAATCAGTATTGGCAGGTTACTTTTGAAAAACGGGACATTTTAAAAGAAAGCTAATAATTAAAAAATATTATAACTGCTAAAATTATATGAAGCTGTAAATATTTTTTAAACATTTGCTTTAGCTGCTTTATTCAACTGTAACATGAGACAGTGTAGAAGTAGCTTAATTATTCTTTTGCAAATTTGCAACAAGGGATATTAGTGTAATTTAGCAATAACACCCAAAAGGCATAAAACTATCAAGCTTTGTAATTTCTATGCTTTAAATGTAATCAAGTTTTTATTTTAATTGAAGCCAATTCTCTAGTGGCCTTGGCTTCATATCACTTACACTAATTTAAGGAGGGAAGTCAACAGGCACAGCGCCTCTAAATCTAAATCTTGACAGTGTTGCTCTGATTTATATTTGAGGATTTCCTCAAACTTCAAATTTTTTATTTAAAAATCACGCTTCATCAGTGATACACAAGTAGTAACCAGATAAATGCTCCCTGCCAAAGTTGTTGGCAGTAAAAATTACTTATGTGGGACGTGCTAGAGCTGTTGGCACATCAACAGTAAAAATATCTATCAAAGTATTGGTGAGTAGAGAAGGCGTTTGGCATTTTATATGCATCTCACACTGTTTACCTTTTCTTTCCTTTTTTTTTTTACAGCTACTGGTAAAAAAAAAAGACATTAACTATGCTACAGTAACCACGGTAACATGACGTAATGTTAAATGTAGATTGTGTGGAGGATTTGGGTTGGGAAAAGTCACTTCCCTTTGTTTCTACAGCTTTGAGGAGAGGCCGTTGTACATGTCAGCCCTGAGCCTGGCCCACTCGGTCGCCCTCTGGATGGAGCTTTTCTCTCGGGTGAGAATGCGAGCGACCTTCCTCAGCTTTTCCTCATTCCTCTCCAGGTAACGGAGGCCCTCAGCCTGCAGCAGGTTGAGCTTCTCAAGCCGGCTTTCGTCCATGGGGACTTCCTCGTTCACGAAGGGGTTGAAGCGGAAGTAGGTGTCGGGAGGAAGGAAGGCGTCCAGCATGGCGTGAACCTCTGGGGGACAGAAGCACACAGAGCGAGGCCTCACAAGTTAACAGGCTAGTAAGTACACACTAATTAACCTGGTAATAGCTTCAGTATGTACAAACATTCAACAGCTGTGTTTGGTGCGAAAAGTGCAAGCGAAGCCAAATTCTGTCTGTCAGGACTGTGACAGAATTAGATGTGCCACTCAGTGAGCACTTGGAGCTGAAAGCCTGAGGTAGGTCCAAGAGAAAATGCTCGACTTATCTGCCATAGCTGTCTCCATCTGCACTGCATGACTGGTTTTAAAATCAACAGCTTTTCAGTTCAAGCGAACAAGCAGTGGGGGGGGGAACTGTGTAAACACACCTAATGGATCCAGAAAGATTTGTGTTCGTTTTTCTGTACATGTTCCCCCCAAATGTCAGGAAACCATTATCGAAACCGCTCTCCTCCGAGGTTTTGCAAAAGTCTAGCATTTCATTGGGAAAACATGCGGAAAGTTTTCTTGACTTTATTTTAGTTGTCAAAACCAAAGAGTCTTAAAAAGTCTAACCCTGACAAAATAATATCAGCAAACATTTCAGCTCGCTAGGTCAAAGTATATTAGTTTGAACTGATTAGTACCTTACACTGACAGGTTGGAACATGTCAACAAGAACAATCATTAAAAGGTTCAAATGGATACAGTTATATTATAAGGATTAGCGCTGCTTAAGTCGGGTTCACACTGTGTGATTATCGACGCCCTTAAACAGAATCTTTAATCATGAATGGATCTGAAATTGTGAGGTTGAGTTGGTGGTCTGTACATCCTAAGCATCAACAGACTCTCCAAAAGCTCTAGCAAAATTAAAGCTGACCAAATCCAAATCATTTCAGGAAGGCAGGAAGGAAAGAACGAACAAAGGAAGGACACAAGGAAGAAAATAAGGACAAAGAGAATGAAAAGGGAAGGACAAGAAAGGAAAGGGGACAATGGAAAGTAAAGATAGGAAAGGCACAAGGAAGGGAGAAACTGATACAAGCCATATTGAGTGACACAAGAAAGGAATGGCGATAGTATACAAAGATGGGAAGAAAACAAAGACAAATGGGGAAAGAAATAAGGGCACAAGGAAGGGTATTGGTAACAGACAGGTTTGGGGTTGTGCAGGCCACAAAGCTGTTCTTTATGGGAAGTGTCTAGGAGAATACCATCACTGAAATGAGTCAGGAGAAATCTTGTGTGCAGTTTACCACAAGCCGTGTAGGTGCCACAACAGAGGTGTGAAAAAAGGTGCTCTGACCAGATGAGACCAAAGCTGACATTTTATCAGACAGTGCTGTGTGAAACAGTACAGAGCAACCAAGGTTTCCCATCAGCAGAAAAAGTTCAAAGGTAAACACTGTGGCATATTACTTATTTAATATATAAACACGCATCCACTAGCTCTAAAAAGTATAAGTTTTCATCTGCAGTCAAGGATCGGGACCTTTAAGAAACAACATGGCACGTTTTTAACAAAAGCATCGGTCACAAAATACAAAGAGTTTCCATAAACATTACAACTGGATCCAAGCCAGGATTCCTTATGCGGAGCTGAGGACACTCTGAGCATCCTAATGAGTTCACAAACAGCCTAGCTTCACTTCCCAGTACCACAACAAAGAATTTGCAAAGGGTTAAGAGTGGCCAGTGGTCTCAGGAGAAATCTGACCCAAGGTCAGCTTTCCAAGACATGTTTAACATTCAGAGCGATGCCACACTGCGCTCAGAACTGTGCTGTCCATTAAGTTAAAGTCTGCTCCATAAAAGGCTGTAATCACACCATGTTTAGTTTTATCTGACTAAGCAGGGGCCTTGAAGACAAACCCTAAAAAAAGAGAGAAATAAATAAAAATCTGTGACAGATTATATATTTTGTAATTTATTGGCTGGTTTCAGGGCAAAAAAAGAGCCAGCTGACAAGATGATATAGAGGGGAAAAAAAGTGCAATGAAGCAACTGGGTCACACACTGCACCACAGCATCAACAGGGACGGGGTGAGCCAAATTTAGGCACGGCAGAAGTACCCATGTCGAGAGGTGATAAGGACATTAAGAGGCTGCAGCCTCACAGGGCCACAGTGGGATCCATCTTGGACAAAGATAAACTGCAGTCCTTTTTCAGCACTAAACTCATAGAAACCAAAATTTGTAGGGGAAAAAGAGTTTTGTGCATATGTCCTGAAGGTCTTCTATTTTCAATTTTAGACAATTTTAGACACTACAACCACAAAACTACAAAATGTAGTGTGCTACAAAAGGATTCAGGCCCCTTGAATGTTTTCACTTTTTGTCCCAATACAACCTCAAACTTCAATGTATTTTTTTGAGGTTTTATGGGCTATACCAAAAATAAAATCTGTTAAAGGGGCGAAGAAAACATTAAACATGGGCTACGTCCTGGTCAAACAGGATTAACATTCACTCAAAAATGTAAAATAAATGTGTTTTAACAAGAATAATAAATCTGAACAGATGGAAGAAATGTCACACACATAAATCGATTCAAGCAAGTGCCACATATATTTCATCTATGAAAAACCTGACAAAAACATGACAATGCCAGCAATGTCTCAACACAGAGATGTTTTGCTTCCTCCGAGAAGCATGCTTGGCGTCATTTATTGATTTTTTTTTTTATGTCGTGGTGTGGAATCACTTAGAATACATTGGAAGTGCACATCTGCTTCGCCTTCCTTACAGAGAATAGTTGCTCTCAGAGGCATATCATGCTGCCAAGCATGTCGCGTTTTTGAGCAGGTTGAATGTGGAGATGGGGTATCGTCTCAGGCATAAAGGGTTAAAGCTACGTGGAAGGCTCAGAGTCTCACTTTACCTTGTTGCACTGCGGTTCTATAAAACCCACTGCACAACAGTTTCAGATTGTGTTAAAGTCAGCGGTGCTGTGCAAACTCAGTAAACTCCTCATCAGCAAAATGTGCACTTGGGAACCTCGCAAGGCTGACTGGGTTTGTCACTATTTGGCAACGCGGGACAGTGTCATTTGACACATCAGGTGCAGCTTGAGCTGTGAGCGACTGTTGCGGTGAATAATGGGATATGTAGTGTGATTGGTGTAAATGCTACAAAGCTTCTGGTGACCCATTAATAATCTATTAATTGTATTTATGAAATTGTATCGTGGGCCAGATGTTTCTCAGGATCCTTTAGTTGACATGTTGACAGGGCAAAGCAGAGAAGTGCATAATTGGAAAGTGGAAGGGAAACCATACAGTGTTCAAAATTCATTTTCAACTCACCTCCCCCAAGTCAGTACATAAATATAATGTAAAACAGTATGGCAATAGGTTCCCTTTAAAGCTTGCTTTAAAATGTTAATCTAAAGAACTTTTAAAATCTTTAATATTTTGGTTTTGTTGTATTTATTTGGAAACAGAAAAAATTGAAGATGTCTCATTGTAATATTCATTTGTCTTTGAATTTTGCAATACAAAAAAACAAACAAAAATAAATAATGTATCTTATTCTAGAGCATGTAATGTGTGGACAATAAAGCTACGACACATTCAAATTTTTGTCAGACTTAAGATTTGTTTTTCTGACATTTTGTGTCACCTACCCTCGGTATCTGTGGCACTGCTGATGACGTTGGCAAGTTTCGTTTTGAGGCTCGTATAAGTAACGCTGGTCTTGCCGGCGGTTTCGATGCGTCCTGTGCCGAGCGAAACGACACACTGCAGCGGCGTGTCGGGCCACAAACACTTACACTCGTGGATTGCGAGCGCGGTTGGGTTGTTAATCAGCAGACCTCCATCCTAAGCAAAAACACAAGAAGTCCTGTGTTTGAGACCGGATATCACAAGACGATCAGAAGCAAAACCCAATTAATCAGTGGTAAAGATTCAAAAGCCTGAACAAATTCTTGAAGTCAAGAGACTTGGTTTTTATTTAACCACTTAAAAAAAAGCTCCATTGTACAGCTGAGGAGCTGCTTGCAAATCTACAAAAAACAGAGCTAAACTGTTGAGGTTTTTTTTTTTTTTCCAACCCTTCCTTCTCCACATTTTCATCTCAGCTAGCTTTGATATCAAACAGGCGCCCAGGAGAGCTTTTGCTTTGGATCCATACTGTACCCAAGGCAATGGGGGAGTCACTGTAGAGGCTGTGGGGATTGTTGAATAGGCATGAGGCTGATGGGGCCACAGGGCTGCGAACTGGCAGCGGGATCAAACACACCAGGGCCAGTCCTCATTAAAGAGGCCCGGCGGGGGGCAGTGGGGAGCCGCAGGGGCCCCCTAGTGTCTTGGGACACAGCAAAGGGAAGAGTGCTTGCTCATGTGACTTGGTATACGTGGATGTCTGATCGAAAGAGCATTCTTGCTTTGAGTCGATGTGTATAATTATGTGGGTGTGTCAACATAGGTTGTTTAAAGGTCTAACAAAAACACACTTACACATTTGCAGAAAATGTGAGAGTATAGAAAGTAGAAAAGAATATTTGAACTGCCTGAAAAGACACTTGTATTTGTACAAATATCAGGAAACCAGCAACGACGGCACAGATATCATTAAGATTGGACACAGTATCAAATACACATGCAACAGCATAGCAGACGGGGGATGGTCAACATGGCCCAGACACAAGGGTCTTGGATTATTTGCTACTGTTTGCATGTTAACATTTTCATAATGATTACAGATAATGCATCATAATGATGTCTGCTTTGATTTATCATGGACTTACAGTGTACATTCAACACCCTGCATTAAGCCAATCAATATAAAACATGAAAATTCTTTTAGAGCTCACTCTGCCGTTATTGCCACTCCTTGTAAAGATTTATTTAAATACAATATATTAGTATCAGTGTTGTAGCATCACTTATAAATGTTGCAGAGATTTAGCCTTTACGTTTGTAATGATGGAGCATCTCTTTCTACATTACTGCATTGTAATATTACATTGAGTCAACATGAAAAAACTCTAATCTTGTAATAGGAAATGATACACAAAACTTCCTGTTTCCCTTGGTCTAAACGTGTGCCACAGGGGCCAATTTTTATACCTTAAGATGTTCACAAAAGAGAATGCTAATAAAGCAAAGTAGATGCTGATCTTCAGAAGTTGGGAAGGGACTAGGCTCAAGTAAATCCATGCACAATGAGGAGGAAAACTAGTGAGGTCATGTGGCTGCAGTAAATTTGTTAGTGTGAGATTATGCTGATTATGCCATAAAAGTTAATTTATTTTTAAGGACCTAACATATTTACCAGGGATGCAAATACTGTAAATACAGAGGACAATGGAATCTGTATTTATTTCAGTCCCTATGCGAGTCAAAATGTGCTCCTTTTTCTTCAAATGTAACCTATGAATTGTAATTTGCTTAGTTTCATGATATTCTGGTCTTTGTACAAAAAAGACGTTCAAAAATAGACTAAGGATGAGTATGTCTCTTTTTCTGAATTTAAATTGCATCATCTAACATCTTAGAAGTTGATAGAAATCATTCCTTTCAAAACATACTGCATGAGTCATTTCTAAATAAACCTACACATTAGTTAACACTTCTAAAGCAAACCAGTGTGACAGAGAATTGGTCTAACAGGCTGATATAGAAAAGTCCCACAAAGAGGGCTTAACTCTGTCACAAAGCACAGCAGAACTGCTGAGGTGGACATTTGTCCAAAGCACATCATTATGCAGCAGCGGCAGCTCGCCTGGCAAAGAAAGACAGAAAGAAATTGGAGAAAAGGGGGAAAATGCTTGGATTGGAAATGCTCCTGATGGAGACTAAAGCGTGACTTACTGCAGCGGGCACCAGGCAAACCCAGCTGGAAACAAAACAACTAAGCAGTTTTCTTATCACTAACTCGCGCTGTGTGAGGCTCCATTTTCTGAACTCTGTGTCAATTAAGGCAGCAGCCCGGGTCCAGTTATGGCCTCTCCGTGCTGATGGCCGGAGGGCAGCTTCAGAGGAACAGTGGCTCGTTTCACACCGTGCGCCAAGGCAAGCAACATTACAGCATTCATGGTCGAATGTTGCCGCCATTGCAAAACACCTGCTTGAACAATTCAGAGCATCTTCTTTTTTATTTTCTAACTTATCGATTACACATACAGTAGATTCAAATCTTGCATTTTTTTAAAAACTGTACCATGAAGTAACAAGTCAGCTTTAAGGATACCAAACCACCATGGAAGATGCAGAAAAATCTGTTTGCTGGATTTGCTGCATTGAATTTAGAAACGATGCATTTTATCACAGTGATCTGCAGATGAGCCATGCATGCAAAATTTTCAAACTCCAGCTGCCTGTCAAAACAGCAACGTGACGCGAGGCAGAAGTTGCTTCCATCTATACGGATTTGCGGGACTAAAGCTGCTCAAACTGCAATTTGCCATGTGTCACAAGATAGAAGTCCTCGGAGGGTTCATTCCTGTCAGACGTTGCTCTCTGATGGATGTGTTGCCCCTTTGAGGTTCAATTTCTATCAAATCGAGAGAAATTCCAACTTTGAAATGCAACTTCTTGAAACACCCAGTGCTTTGTTTTGATTGCATATCTTGCTTTTTGTAGGAAGTTGGCAATTATTGTTCAAGAGGATCAAAGCAAGCCTGGTATTATCCTGTGGCCTTCTAAAGGCAGAGGGGGGCATTTATCGTACAACGTATCATTTATCATTTTAAATGTCTAATCATGATAAAAACTTAGATTCATCGTTGGCACAATAATTAATGATGTTTTAAACCTACCAAAACTGTCTGTATGGTAGGGAATGTTAGTTTTACTATTTTCTCCACTGCTTGTTCAATGGACGTATTAACAAATATCAACAAATAACTAAAACTGCACATACATTTTTCTTGTCTTAAGTGGGAGGTCTACACTTAGGAGACTATGTTTCATTTATCAACAATTGCAGCAAATATAAGATTTCAAAATGGACACTACTGCTACGGCAGTAGAAGAAGACAAGTAGACAAAGGCAATATTTATAGAGTCTCAAGTATAACTATGCTCCAACAAGCTGTTCACAAACAAAAAGTTTGGTTCCGCATGTCAATGTGAAGTTTAC
This sequence comes from Xiphophorus hellerii, assembly GCF_003331165.1. Classification (NCBI taxonomy): domain Eukaryota; kingdom Metazoa; phylum Chordata; class Actinopteri; order Cyprinodontiformes; family Poeciliidae; genus Xiphophorus; species Xiphophorus hellerii. The sequence continues at coordinate 22,224,334 of NC_045673.1, read as the reverse complement.
CAAGTCGTCTTCTAAAGCGCCTTGGGGTTTCTGACCTGTAAAAAGTGCTATATAAATAAAGTTTACTAACTTACAAAATTTCATTTGCCAGTATGATTTTTTCTAGTATTATTGTTTCTTTTTAGAGAAGTTAATGGCTGTTGAATGTTGGAATAAGGTTTTAGGATAATTCATAAAACCTACAAATTTGCATTCTATGACCTTTTCATGCTGTGACTGTGTGAAAGCTGTAGTTCTTACAATCTAATAAAGAGACAAAGTGTCTGTGGGAACCCAAACAGCAGCAAGGCTAGTTCAATAATCCGCAGATAGTCAGTTTGTGAAAATAATGTTTCATTTTGAGCTTTATGCCTTTTGGAGATCAGCTCAGTTAAATCTGTAGCCCTGCCCTGCTAAGATGTCCACAAGCAATGCCTGAACATTTGCATGATGTCGCATGCACTCCTGTTAAAAATCTATCAGTTCTCATTAATTTTGTACAGCTTATCTTCATTGTGCCTGTTTAAGCTGCCTCAGAGTTGAAGGCCTGAGCTGAATGGGAAAGAGGTGCTATCTTCAGGATCAGAAAAAGTAATTTCATGGCCCAGAGTATGTCAACTCACATTAACTGGGACAGAAAACTTTATCCTCTCCACTCAGCTTCTATTTCTCAATATCTTGCTCACTCTAAAGTGTGGGTAAACTCCTGTCTTACCAGCCAAAAGAGAAAGATGAAGACACCTTTTGTTTAAGCCTTAATGAAGTGAAACTACATTGTGTGTCTGGTGTGGCATTCTTGTCACAGCTCCACTAAAATGAGCTGTGGTCATTATACTTCCTCCTCTGGGCTTCTTTGACAGGGACAGGACAGGCCACTGAGCTCTGCCATGATTTACAATGAAGCTCCACAAATGAGAGTCCTTTTTCATAGTTAATTAGGGGATTATTAGAGAAGCGTTACATAAGCCTTGGACATCCACTGATATCTTTCACAACCTGGCTGTTGTGCACAAAAGGCTTTTTTTCATTTCATAGTAGATAATTAAGTATTCAAAATAGTCTCTATTGTACTTTATTGTGCAAGAAATCGTCAATGTCATTACATGTGGCTTAGTAATAAAATAGTTGTTCTAATGTGAACTGACCCTTTACCTTTGACTGTTTTATTTCCAATGACACCCTGCTTACCCTCAGACTTCAGGAGCCCTGCTAAAATTGAACAAGATGACAAAATGACCACCGCAGTCCGGTCTGTAACTGACCCCCGTAGGCTGACTAAAGCAGTGCTGTCCAGATACGTTTCTGAGTCAAAGACACAGTTGAGCTGAAGAAGCAACCACAAATCAGAACCAGTGGGCACTTTCCCTTTATGTCCTGAGTGGGTTCTCTGGCACGCTGGTGGAGGCCTCTAGTGTTTTATAAACTTCTCCTGTCTCTCAAACCTGTTATTAAAATTACTGTTGGGTCATAAAACTAATAAGCAACAAGATCCATGACTCAAGTCACGGCTGGGGGTCTTTTTAAATGGAGTTTACATGTTCTCCCTTGTGGGGTTTCTCCAGGTACTCACAGTCCCGAAATATGCATGTTGGGTAATTGGTTACTTAAAATTGACCCTAGAGCTGGTGCGTTCATGGCTGTCTATGTTGCCCTGTCATAGATGAACAACCTATCAAGGAAGTGCTCCACCTCTCACCCAATGCCCACTGAAGAGGAAAATATGTCTTGAGCCAAATTCAAGCTTTGCAAAACAAATATGAAATATTCAGAATTACAACATACATCAGAAACTATTTTTCACGGTTCGTCCCACAGGTGGAAATAAAACAACAGTTAGCAGTAGCTTGCTACCTTTCGAGAAAAGGACAATTGAGCAAATGATTTCAAGGCTTCACCATAACCCAGGAGAGGATTAAAACAGTGACCCTCTAGGATTGTTCAGAACTGCGGAAGGCGCTCTTTGGAAGACTCAGAGTGCTAACGGCCCCTCACACTTAAAGATGAAAACAAAGTCATGACAATCACTACGAACAAAATGTTGCATGCTCCAATAGAGAAAAGTGATTGAGAGTCCAACAAATACAGCTATAAATGAATTATAAGTGCAAGTAGCAGAGGAATGTCAGATAAGGAAAGAGAAGTAGGCTTCGCTGTTTAGCTGTGAAGAAGGTCAGCCGTCGATGTTAGTTTGAAATGGGCTGAGGTCCATAAGCATTTCTGTCGGAGCTGCTGGTACAAACATTTCGTGGATTTTATTGTTTAAATTTTATTGTCTGAAGTATTTATTGTTCTTTTTTGCTTAACTAAAGTGTCTTTGGCTCTACATTATTAGAGATAAACAGAATGTGATTGTTGGTTGTTGTGTTATTTCGGGGTAAGGAGGGGGAAGGATTATTGTTACGTTAATAATCCATTTATAATCTCATCGTAGCCCTCCGAGTGGTAACTGAATCATAAGGTTTCTTAAGATTCCCAATCCTGGTGTATTTTGTATGTAATCAGAAAAAAAACCTGAGACTTTAGGAAATTCCCCTGGTCAAGTGGAATCCAAACCACAATGAAAGACTCCATTGTGAAAAGCAAAAATGAGAGCAGAATCTATGAGAGTATCATTCCAATGTGGTGGACAGGTCAAGTGAGAGGTCTTCATGCCATATTATATAATTACGCCGACCAGTTCTCCATTTGGCCTTTAGCTTCACAGACGCCAAAGGTCATGGTAAGGTTCAAATCATTCTCTCAAGCTCTAAACAGAGGAGGAATCCATTTGTAGATGTTTCAACTTTGCCTCAGGGAGACACAATAAGTGAGACAGGCTCTTCCCTAGACATACTCTGAATTCACAAACACCTTCTGATTAAACGATTAATCAGATTTGCTGGCTGTGCTCGTTCAGCTTGAACTGAAAATCTGTGGAGTGATTCAGATTGATTTGGCTCAGTTACTCCTTTATGTCCTCACTGCATAACAGCATGGAGCTCATGTAATGATTGCCTACTTTACAATATGAATTTAATTCCATGCTCTTCTCATATTGAGCACAGACTTGGATCTCAATAAACTTCAAATTGAAGATTTAAAGCTGTGGACTATCCTGGAGAATTACATCTGGAGGCGCAGCTGTGAAAAAAAAAAAATTCTCTCTCCTCATTGCTTGATGTACTATCAGAGTAGAAGATTTGCGAGAGCTATTAAAAAGCAGAGTCTGCATAATCAGCCGACCAGTCTAATCCACAAACGTGTCTGAACACAAGCAAAAACATCCACATGTATTTATATCCACTCTTCCATTGTAGCCAGATTTGTAGAGTACAGCTAGCTGTTATATAATTGACCTGAGGTGTAGATATGTCCTTGTCCAGCCTGTCAGTTTATGTGGACAATCATGTCTTGGTAGATTTCACTACGAAAGATTGAACTGCACTCCAGGAAACGTTAAAAGTTTTCAATATTGTTTCATAACAAAACCAATTCCCCATCAATTTACCCAGAACCTCTCTGTTTGGTCTTCACAATGCTGTTTGGTCACTGATGTGCTCCAGCAAACCTCAGAGATCATTAGAAAACAGGTGGATTTATACTGAGATCTAATTACACACCGGTGAGCACTATTTACCATTAGTGCTTTCTGAAGGTAATTGTTTGCACTGAATTTTAATTGAAGGTATCTGAATACATACATATGCGTGGCACACCTTTTAGATTATTAGTTGAAATGATTTAAGCCCATGTTTCCATCTTTATATTTTCGTTTATATATTGTCGTTTAGCTTCTCTGTGCTGTATGTAGTGTAGCCCGACCCGACCATCAAACAAATAACGTTGGTCCGCCCAGCCCAAATTTTGAGTCAGACTTGGGCCATAAATCTATCTAACTCTATATTGATCTAACAAATAAAATCCTAATAAAACACAATGAAGCTTGTAGTTGAAATGTGACAGGATTTAAGGGCTGGAAATATTTTTGCAATGAACTGTACATTCACCCCATATATCCCAAAGGTTCATCTGTAATTAACAACATAATCCAAAAGCACTCTGTGTGAAATTTAATCAGATAAAGGTCTGCTTGATAGCATTAAAACCTCCTATAGCTTTTTCTGCAAGTCCGTTTTTTTTTCCTTTGGGCAAAAACATAAAGAGAAAGTTCTCTGCAGCAGGGCTAAAATGTTTAAGCTCTACCCTCAAAGCCAAGCTTTTAAAGATAATTACAGAAGGACAGCTAAGACATAACAGCTTCCAGAAGGATCCCGTGTTACTGTTCCTGAATTTTACATCCCTGCTCTCTTCACTGTGGGACTGAATGTGTAATTTGTTAACAAAAGATTCACACTGAAAGGTCTTAAAGAGAGAGAGAGAGAGACAGAGAGAGAGAAAAAAGTGAAAACAGAGCTCCAAAAAGGTTGCGATTTCTTCAGCTGGCCTTTTAGAAAAGTTGATTATGTAACACTCTCTTCTTTCTGCTCCAAGCAGCCAGATTTAATGTCTTCTTGAGCTAATGTTTAAAATTTGCTCTTCATTAGTGGAAAAGAATGAGAGCGGCGATCTGACCTAGTCCATTTACAGCTGTGTAAGTCTTTCTGCTGAGGATGGTGGCCTGCTGGGGCTCTCATCAGGTCACACTGGGGGGTGTCAGTGGTCACTTGTTTAATGCCTTTTTTGCCAGATGCTGGCAGAGATGGGCACAAAACAATCTTCCCCCATTCCTTTCCATCGCCTCAACAGATACCATGGTAACTAGGCGGAACGACTGGGTCCTTCTCGCCATTCCACGCATGCCGTAGCATCCTTTGTGAAGCGCCTGAGGTCTTGTACTTCTCTGTTATTTAGGGCTGCGATAACTGAAAGACTTGATGTGGAACATAGTCCTCCTCCTTCCTTTCATCACCTCGTTTTCATCACTCTTTTTCGTCCTTATCCCTACAGAAAGCATCCCTTCTAAAGAAACGGCATCTGAGGGTGAGGCTTTGATAAAGCCACAGCTGCTCTGCTTCAAAAGTCTCGCCCCAAGTTACAATTTCTCCAACGTCACTGATCGGAAACTACAGCTGAGGCTCCGTCAGATTTACATACGAGCCTGCAGGCTCACAGAAACGCCAACAAACAGTCGACTCGCTTCAGACGCAGGGTGAGATTTCCAATGGTTGGTCGTCTGCACATGGCATACCGACTCCAGCGCTCGCCCGCACAACAGGGTGATTGTTTGGGGCTTGAATTAGAAGAAAAAGTCTGTGGGTGGTAATGGGAAAGACTGAGATGACTGTCTCTCTAGGGAATCCTGACATCATACTGAAAGCATGTTGTGTTCGTCAATGGCTTCAAGTAGCCAGTAAATAAAGTCATCCGACTGGATGGCATTTAAAACTGGACAGACATGAATATGGATACTAAACTGTGGAAACCATTGATATAACTACAAATTCACTTTATTCTGAGAATGTTATTCTCTGACTAGTATTAAATCTAAAATTTAAAGAGGTGGTTTATAGTTTCAAGGCTGTGTGCTGTTAAAAGGAAATGACATTTTATCTTACCTGCAGTAAAACCCTCTCTTAGCTTCTTTGCTTTAATGAACAAAATTTGTTTTCAGATGGGGGGGGGAAAGATAAATCCCTATTTACTCATCAAAAACAATCACAGCATTAATGAGAAAGCTATTTTACAAATAGCTAAGCCTCTGTAGCTTTTGCATCAGATTAGCACTCATGTAAAGTACCTTACAAAAGTGTCCATGCCTCTTTCTGGTTTTCTTTCAGTCAATGAATAAAGCTTATTTGCATAGCATATTTAAGCAACAAGGAAGTTCAAAGTGCTCTATATAAAAAAATAAGAGCACTTTGAGGTCAAATGTCTGGTATGGACTACAACACCTTAACATTTCTATTAATTATAAATTTGATTGTACAAACATTAACCAACAAATGACAAAATGACAGATGAACTGGTTTTGAATCCGTCCCTATTTATTCATCAAAGCATACGTCCCGAACCTGGAGGTGTATCAATCGGACTTTTCCTTGTCAATACAAATTTGCAACCATCTTATTGGTCTAACCATTAAAATCCAACTTAAAAATTGTTGTTTGATAGAGGCAGTAGTTCTGAGACCACCAGAAAATTTACCTGCCATAATACGTCAGGAACTGACTCTAATTTTCTCTAATTTTGGGGGGGATTTTATTCAACCCCCCAAAAAAGAGCAGTAGTGTATATGAAGTTGATTGATGTGTTTGTAGGCTGAAAATGGAGGGAGCTCTTAAAGTTGCTGCATTGATTGAACAGAAAAATAATTTGTTTTTCATATTTGCCCATCAAGTCAGCAATCACTCACAGCTGTTGCTTGGTGTATCTCTACCTTAATCTTGATCTGATTTTTCTTTTAGAAAACTCATAACAAAACGCTCAATGGACAGGCATTTGCAAATCGCAACGGTTTCCATTTTGAAAAAGTTGGCCAATTTTGATGACTCAATAGTGAGTCATTGAAAAAGCGTTAAAACAAAACAAGGACAAAGCCGACATAAAATAGCATATGCTTCAATTACAAACCTACACACAGAGAATGTGAATTGGAACTTTAAAGTATTTTCTTATCATTTATGGGTGATAACCAATGAACTAATTTTACATGTCAGATTTGTTGCACATGGTCTAAACTGCCAACGCCGCCTCAACCTCACTCAGTGTGAGGTTTCTTGGCATCTGTAAACGAACAGAGTTTGTAAAAGCGATTCCATAATTAGACAGTCTGTCTCTTCGTTCCAACAAAGCAAATGCAGCAGGCAAATTGCTGGTGTGTGAGCAGGGGGACGCAGTGGTCGGGATAAATTATGCAGCTCAAAGTAGAGGAAAACCTGGAAGATGGCGTGCTGGGGAAATCTCCCGCTATAGGTGGGTTTTCATCAACGAGTCTCTTTCATTCTCTCACCCTGCACTTGCCAATTCACATATACGGCGAACCTGGCTTCCAATTAGAAGTGTCGCAGCTTGCTGAAGCTCGTTATGGCCTTTGATGCAACAATTACATCTATACTGTGAATGACAGTCGGATGAGGTGCCAAAAGAGGAGCTGAAAACAGTGATTTTGCCTCTGTGTGCTTTTTATCTCTAATTGCAACAACTTATGAGTACAATTTTGAACACATTAAGGGAGTAGCTTTACTAGTCCTTTCTGGTGTTTTTTTTTTTTTTTTTAACAAACATCATTCTTGTGTTCTGTCTGAGCTCAGAGTGAAGGAGGAGCGCATATTGATCAGTAAAATACTAAAGTAGAAAGGTGCTTCGTTAGGTTTCTGTTGGCTAATGCATCCCACTTTGCTGCAGATGATGGATTTAAGTGTTCCTCACAACGACTCTGCTGCCTCACTCTCCAGTAAAAATGCAGCTGACTGGAAATAAACACTGTTGGAAAAATAAAAAAAAGTTCCTGCTTCCCTCTTACTGTGCAGAGGATTTTTCTCATTAGGCTGCTTGAAATCCTCCCGTTTCTTCATCCTCAGCCGTGAATGCTCAAAGCATTTTAATTCGGCAGCAAAACAATAAATTCTGTAGTGTGTAGCAGAGGACTGCTGCTGTGTTGTCGCACAGATGAAAAATACTGTATACAGGATGAATTTGAAATGAAGGATTGCTAAAATTGAACCTTCATAGGAACAAGAAGTGGAAGAAACCAAGAAAAGGTCAGCCGGCAGAGGATGTGGTGCACAGTGAGGAAAGAGACGTCTCTGCCTTAATGCATGCACATTTTTAACAGCTTCTGTAATTATTTGCTTTGCATAAAAAGTAGCATAAGTGGTTCCTCAGGTTGCAATATGTTCTTTCTAATTACGAGCAGCTAAAACTGTCTGGGACCACTAAATGTATGCACGCCGAGTGAATGTAGAGCCAATTAAATGTGAAATCATCTCAAATGTGCAGGTAATAAAGAACTGAATGTCTGTAATCGTAGATTTCTTGTAAGGAACACGAGAGATAAATGCCCAGTATTTGCTCTGCTAGCTAATGTGTCTGACCTGGTGGAGATCATTTCCCAGTTTGAACTCCTGGAAGTATCCGGGGGCTGCTGACGTGGCACGGATGGCCTGCCACAGCTGGTGCTGGCAGCCCCCCAGGTAGTGGGAGCGCACCCCGGGCAGCAGGTTGTAGTTTCTGAAGACGTGCGCCTTCAGAGGAAGCCCCTGGTTCACAATGGTACTCACAGCTGCCACCTGTAGGTTTAGAAAACATCAACAGATGTGGCTCTTTGAGTGTGAAGCTAATAAAAAGAAGGCAGGACTAACAGGAGAGAAGAATACAAAGATCTAGCGCTCACCTTGGGGCAATCAGGATTTCTTGACGTCTCCACTAAGATGTGGGAGCCCACTTTCTCCCTACAGAGGGATGACAGCATGTCAATTTTCTTCAGATTCAGCTTGTTACATACAAAACTATTATATTATAGATTTTGTCTGTTTTTTGCTTTTTATCCCCCAGGAAAAGAGGTGTTCAAACCAAACCATGTAGGAAAGTAATGAGATTGCCACTTAGCTGTAACTGTTAGCCAGTTACAGCTAACAGCTGTTTGTGTAAAGTGTGACATAACCAGATATGGGGTTAGGGGAAAAATAACTTTCTACATAGGGTCAGCTCACTTTAGATACTTCACCGATCAAACGTTACATTATAGAAGAGTTTGAATAGTCTTAATACGCAGTCTGAAAATGCTTCACAAAGTTGCAGGTGTCAAAGAAAAACTTTAAAATAACTTCAGAAAGTCAGGGGAACTTTTGATCAATTTTGACTTCTTGAGTTAAAAAAATACAAGGTTATCGGTGCCTCTAGCCCTTTGTACAGCACAAAGAATTATAAGAATTATAATTAAAATAATTATTTTTTTTTACTGGCTTATAGACCTAATTTTACGGCGACTCATTCAGGAATCATCCCACCATTTTTTATTTTATTTTATGGCCAATCAATAATAACAACACAGCTCTTCAGTGTCAATCAATAAGACCTGCAAAGATTTAAAAGAAAAACAAAATGTTTGCCATGCCATTTTAACTCTAAATAACTCTAACAATATTTATTCAACGATGAACGACAGCAGTGAAACTGACTTGAGGATGTTCTCCCACGCTTCGCTGTCATAGAAAGCGTGGCTCCAGCCCATCTTCACGGTGCCTAAAATCACGTTCTGCTTGAAAACGTCTGAACCCAGCCTCCGGTACAGATCATCGCACTCTTTCACAGGGATCTGGATCACGCCCAGCATGAACCCTATGACAGCTCCTGAGGTAAAAACACATAAAACCATTAAATAAAGAGGACTAGACTGAAATATGATGCTGGACCGGTATATAATAAAAAAAGCTTCTGCATTTAATCCTAAATAAAGAACAACAGCCAAGCTAAATGTTCACTTACACAGCTAAAATTGCACATTGTAACTTTGAGAGAAGAGATTTAGATCTACAAGAATAATGTGGGGAATCAAACTGGGCAGATGTGGTTGAGATGAGCTTTAAATGAGCATAGTTTATCTAGCACACAGACCGCATTATTATTTGTCAACATGCATTAAGTCTTCAAGTACAATAACTCCTCCAACTGTTGGAGATTAAGGCTGAAAGAACCTTAAAAACAGTGCTCAGCTTATAAAACGCTTGTGTTCAATCTGCTGCGTTACATAGAAGAAGTCTGAAAAGGTCCACAGCGCCCTCTTGTGGCATTTTCAGTTACTATCGCAGAGTAAAACTATCTCAATAGTACTGGAGATCAATTTAAAAATGGTTTCAACATTTTACAATTTTGATCTTTCCAGTAAATTTTAATAACATTCTGGAGATTTGCTTACAGAATATACGCCTGTCAAATTATCTGTGTGAACTACAATTCATCAAACAAGATAATGCTGACACTGGCCTAACATCCAACTGTGTGGCAAAACGTCACTTCACTGCTTTATGTAATGTTTGAACACGTTTAAACATCGAGGCCATTGCTGTCAGGGAAACTTAGGTCTAAACAAAAGCCGAGCCACAAATAGGTCACTTAGTGATCTGCACTGCCAGTTCAGCCAGTACCCTTCTTAGTGTCGCACTCTGCTTTCATAATCCACCAACATGCTTTCAGTCTGCACACGGTGAAATAGGGCAGAAGGACAACATACCTGTGCTGACACCACAAATGTAGTCAAACAGTTCATGGATGGGTTTGCCAGTCAGGGCTTCCAGCTTCTGCAAGGTCTGAAGGGCAAGAACTCCCCTGAAGGAATAATGTCAGACACACAGGAGCAGAAGGTCTATTCAAACAGGAAAGCACTGACTGGACAGTTGAATATTTAGCGATTCAGGACACTATTTGATGCATGACACATATTCAGCAGCAAAGAGAAGGAGAAAAAGAGCTAAATCTGTACCGTAAACCTCCTCCGTCTATGGACAGGATTCGTATCCCACGGCCTTTTACAGGTTTATTATAGCCAACCAAGGCAAGAGCTTCTCTGACTGCAGCCCTTAAGCCCGGGTCGTTGGCCTGCTCTAAACGCAGCAGACAGGGAATGACCTTCTCCTGGCAAACATGAAAGGGGAGAAGAAGAGAGAGCAAAAAGATGCTGCTTATCAACTTTGGTGTTATATGAACAGAAATGGATGGACAAGCTATACAAAATCAAATATAGAGATGCCCAGAAGAAGGAACAGGTGGAGGAACAGGACAGCCACATCATGATAATCCCAGATCTGTGTGGTGCTATCACGTAAATTTAGACTAAAATGTTGACGCCTTGTTAAATCTACACCAGGAAGAATTAAGTCACTTCTAAAGGCCAAACAAATATACTAGCAATGTGTACCCAGTATGGCAGGCTGTTTAAAAAACAAAAATCAGCTTCATATCTCAAATGGTGTCACTGGATTTATCATTTGAAATGTCCCTACATCTGTAATTACAGTTCAAGAAATTGTGGTGAAGCCAATTTTATGTTTGTACAGCCTGCCGTACACCCAAAGATTCCATTTAAATTACAATGACAGATCACAATATCCATAGACGGTTTCTTATATTCTCCCAATGATATCCTGAACTAACTGATAACATTAATGATTATTGTATACATATAAAACGACAGTAAACTTATTTTGACACACTGCAGTTCAGCAAACAACACAAAGCAGTGAATTCAATCTAAACAAGTGGAACTCTTCACATAGCAGCAGAATAATAAATAACAGAAACAACCTGCACAAAATACTGCTCATCCAGCTGTGCAGATAGAAGAAAAAAAAATTTCAGTAGAGTTCATGTCAGTTTTTTTTTTTTAAATCAATACAATTTTAGATCAGTTGGGCATTTCTTATTGTCTTTCAAGACTAACATTAAAATAGAGTAAATCTGTGTTTAATACGAAAAAGCTATAGTGAGTGTTATAATATTCATTTACACTTTAATCACAAAACGATGAACAGATAAATGTCACATTACACAGAACGAGTGAATTCATTCACTAAGCCTAAAAGCAAATCAGACTAATCTTTGCTAGACAAACATTTGCGAAAGCATCAACAGGCCCTAACAAGGGGAAAAGAAGACGGACTGTTGATCCCTCACCTTGACTGCTACACCACGGGTCTCTGGAAACTCCAGCAGATGGTAACTTAAGTCCTCCACCCTGCTGATGTAGACCCTGACGTCTGATGCTCTCTGGAGAGCCTGGACCAGAGCCCGGGTGCGGTTGTCCACACTCACCCTGGCTATGATCTGAGAGGGGGGGGGGGAAACTGTTCAATTTTGTGGTGTGTTTAGATATCACAACACATGAATTAAAATTGTGGCCTGTAATAAATTACTTTTTTTTATTATTGTTTACCAAGAAGTTTGGTTTTTGTTTTCAGTAGAAAACATTTAAATGAATATATGAACAATTTCATCTACGTATTCACAGCTTTTTAACTTCACTTTGCTATAACTAGATGTTTAGTGTTTTCACATCTACAGCATGTGTACAGAATGTCTGGGAGGGGTTATTTTTGAAAACAGATTCTCAGAACTGAGAGACGATGTAAGCACACCATCAGCTGACATACAGAGCGATGGGATGGGGTGGAGGATTGAGACACAGTGTAAACAGCAATAATATACTCGCAACCATCATGCATGGGCATCATATTCTACTTAACTATAGGTAAATATCCAACCTAACACACACACAGCATCTCAACCTTGACTCCAAACACACAAAAGTTTAACAATAGTACCCTACTCACGTAACAGTCCGTACATAAAACACACGTTTGTTGCTGACCTACCTTCTCCCGTTGGAGCAGAAGTTTCTTAGCTTTCTCCTCTGCAGCAGTCTGCTCTCTGCTAATCGGGCTTTCAGTCGGTTTCACCGTCACAGCCTCAGGTTTCTTCTCCTCCACTGTGGTGCTTTTAGACTCTCCCGCTCTGAATTTAGGGACAAGAGGAGCAATATAGTTCCCAACAAATGCCTGCACAGTGGGAGCAGAATAGGACAAGTACTGTCCCAAACTCTTCTTGGAGGAAGGCGGGGTGACCGAAGCGGCGGGGTCGGCTTTATCGGACACAGGTACGAGGTCGGAGGGTTGCTGAGGCTGAGAGGCAGGTGGACTGTTGTCGACATTGTCGCCTTTCTTGTCCTGAGTCTTTGCTCCGCTGCCAAAGTAAGAGTTGATGTGATGAGACAAGTAGCTGTAGGTCTCATCTAGGTTGGCTGAAAATGTGCTAGGATGGAAAAGTCCTGGAGTTTCTTTGGAAGTAGTGGTTTTGTTCCCATTGTTACTCTGAGGTGCAGGAAGCTCCTCCTCCTGCTGTTTCTTAGTAGCTTTGACAGTGGGAGCAACTCGTCTCAGCTTTTTATTACTAACGTTACGCACAGTGACAATCACTTGAGCAGAACCAGCGGGAGTAGTGGAAGCAGTGGTCCTCCCATCAAATGCAGCTGCAGAAATAGAGAGGCCAGCGTGTGCAGAAGAACTGGGTGTAGTGGATACAGTGGGAGCAGGAGTGGGGGTGATTGCCTTTTCCTCAGGTTTTGCTGTAGATTCAACACTGGCCAGGAGCTGTGTCTGTTCCTTTGGTTTGAGGCGAGAGATTTTGGACAGAAGCTGTGTATGCGTCCCACTTACAGCCTTTGAAACTGTGTCCAAAGTACTCTTGACCCGCGACATGTGCTGGCTCAGACCCGCAGGCCACCTGGAAGCTGAAGTATTCAAACACAGGGAGCTGGTGTGAAGTCCAAGTCGCTGCCTAACCTGGCTGGCTTTAAAGATCCATGCCTTCCTGCCTCTAGTTTTCAGATGATGGAAGTGCCTCAAGCTGAGGTAGCCAACAGGTTGTTGCACATGGATCCTACAGGAGGAGGTACCAAACAAGAGCAGTAAAGCCGCCGACCTGCGAGAAGGAGTCTGACATATAGAAGATGCTCTGTCTATTTTCACCCAGATATTTGGGCCCCATCTATGATTCATATTGTGTCAGAGGAAGAAGACAGACACCTTCCGATGAAATATTAGAGCTACACGTACTGTCATTAACCTGCAAATGGCAACAAAGAAGCACAGATGGGGAAAAAAAGCACAAAACGAAAACAGAAATGAGGCAAATAATGACGAAACGGTAAGATAATGAAACTCATGTTTGAGAATTTGTCGCTTTTATCGGGAGAAATAGATTAAATCTAACAGTTGAAATCAACTGCAGATCAGATACTAGCTTAGCGCAACTTGCTAGTTTCATAGAGGCCATTCGAGCCATAACAACTCATACCTGTTTTCTTATGCTGTCGTCTCAATGAGGTAAAACATCCCATAATTATTTCTTTGTGTCGCCCTCGCTTGTTTAGCTTTAACACTAAAACATAACCACCGTCCGACTACATTAGACGTTATTTAACCGGACTATTTCCAGAATGACTACGGGGTGACCGTCGAAAGAAAAACAACGTTCACGTGACGCTCTATCTGCTTCTCTATTGGCTGTATAAAACTTGGCCCATAAAAGGAAGTCACTGATTGGTTGAGAAAATTGTCCCACATTATTTAGTGGTGAGTGGTGGGGACGGAGGGGTATAGGGGCTAAAACCTTAGTTACAGTATAAGGATTGTAGTTTTGGTGATTAATCTCAGAGGATGTGCCTTTGCGTCCTCTAACCATAAAATGAACTACTTGTCATAAAGACAAGTAGTCCTCGTAGTGCACAATTTTTTAATAATTTGAATATACGCAAAGGTAATATTTTCAACAGTTGAACTGGAAGTAATGATAGCAATGACCACTAGGAGTCGCAAAAAGATGTGAGGAATAGAAAACCAGCGAAGAAGAAGAAGGAAGTAACCGGGTTTTGAATGCTCTCCGTCTGTAGTGTTCATTAATACCATCACATCAACATTATGTTTTGGTTAGATATCTAAAGATTTTGTGAAAGAGGACGCCACTTGGCTTGCAGAAAGGTGAGTGAGGTGAGCCTAACCTGAAGGAGTCCGTGAGAACAGTAGCTAATGTTAGCAGGTTATGCTAGGAGAGTCTGTATTACATCACCAAGAGAAAATAATTTTGGGGTGTTTTTGTTCACGTTGGTCCTATTTTTACGTGGACCAATTTCGAAAAATAAAGCTGTCAGTTTCTCATTAAAAATAATAATTGCACCATGTTTGCCTGGGTATCAGGTTCAAAATGACAAATATCTATTATTGTTGTTATTATATCATCGTTTTTTTCTCTTGAATGCAGGGCACAGTGTAGCCATGGCAGCTGTACAGTCTGTCCTGATGTTTGCAGTGTGCGTCCTCGTGATAACAGAGCTGATTCTCGCCAAGAAGGACTACTACGATATACTGGGAGTGCCCAAAGGTGCAACAGAACGCCAGATAAAGAAGGCTTTCCACAGGCTTGCAATGAAATTTCACCCCGACAAGAACAAGAGTCCAGATGCTGAAGTAAGATTCAGAGAAATCGCTGAAGGTAAGCAGTTTGTGAAGCCAGACATATAGACAGATATAGACAGATCTATATGTCTGTCTATATGACATATAGACAGACATATATATCTATATATATAGATAGATATAGATATATATCTATATCTATTTATATTAATTGTTCAATCAATTGTTTAACGTCAAATTTGCCACAAACTGGTTGTTTGCAGTTTTAAAACCTTTGCAGGTCAAGCTGCAGTTTCTTGCAGTAACTTTTCAACCTTTTAACATTTTCTTCCACATGTTTATTGTTTCCCCTACATGACTTGAGGTAGACTTTAATGGAATGTCTTATGTATTTCTGTAAATAATTGTGTTCCTTTTACAGATTTATTAAGTGTGCAACTAATAACAATCCTGTTGACATGTTCTCCAACCTTAGTAGATTGGGCTGCACAATATACTGTGATTTTATTGTCAACGCAATATCCATATCGTGAAGACCCACCTGGTCTCCAATAAATGTTAGCAAATTATTTAACTTCTGCATTCAGGGTTTGCATGTTTGTAATGTTTGGTGACACTAGTTGTTTAATCCAGCATAAAATGTTTCCCAAGAGAAAAATTGGATCCTATATTGGTGGTAGCAGGAGTTGAACACGAAATGCTTGCCCGTCATTTCTGTTTCTAAAAAATAACTTTGAAAACTATGTTTCTTTTCACAATCATGTGCCACTTGACATTTGTGTTTGTAATATGATAATGTGAAAAAGTTCATGGAGCATGAATACTTTTTGCAAGGCACTGTTAGAGAAGCATCTTTGTGGGTTGATATAAAATGTGCCCGATGCACTTTTTTTCTTCCTGTTGATATAACAGAATCCTGTAATATTAACCTTTGTTTTTTTCTCAACCTCATTGACTGAATTATTTGTCACTTTGTTTGGTGCAGCTTATGAAGTTCTGTCCGATGAGAGCAGAAGAAGAGAGTATGATCAGTTCGGCGACGACATGTACACAGGGCAGACGCAAAGAGCAGGCACCCACCAACCTTTCACCTTCAACTTTGATGACATGTTTAAGGACTTCAACATCTACAGCCAGAACAGACATTCTCGCCACAGGCGACACTTCGAAGAACACTCCAAGTCCCACAAAGAGTCCCACAGCAGACGCAGGAGACACTTTCAGGGCGGCTTCGGGGCAGGGATCCTCGACGACATGTTTGACGACATGGACAGAATGTTTACTTTCGATAGGCACGCCAAACAGACTGAAGGCAGGTTTCACGGTACAACGAAGCAGCACTGCAGAACTGTAACCCAGCGCAGAGGAAACATGGTGACTACTTACACGGACTGCACCGCATCATAAAATAATTTATGACCTAAATTGCTTCAACAAGATTGGTAATGAGCTGTTGTCAGGATTATTCAGCAGAAAGTGGGTTGCAAGCTTACCCTCACTTTAGAGATAGCTTTGCTCTAAATTCAAATAAGCTTTATTGTGAATGAATGTAGTGAGTTTTGCTTACTGTTTGTGTAAGTTGAAAGTTTTTCTTTCTTTTTTTTTTCATGAAGCAAGCACCTAGGTGTTTTGACAAGAATTCATGTCTCACATCATTTATTTTTAGTCTAGGATCCACTTTGGCTTCCATTACGCCTGAAGTTTTTTAAATGGAAAACGGGAATCACAATAACCTACCTGCCTCTACATGTTGGTTATTTAAACTTTTGTTTCAGCATTTTTTCCACATCCGTTTGAAACGCTCCTACATTGTATGGTGCCAGTAATGGGGTTTTTTTTAAATATGTTTTTATTGCAATGTTTATGGTCAACGGTTTTTTTTTTTTGGTTGTTTTTTTTCCAGTGCACTTGGTGCAAAGTAATTTGAATATCTGTGAAACAGAAAACTCTAGTGTCAGAGATATGTTTGTGTGTCAGAGTTTACATCAAGTTGTGGGCAGTGGAACTGTAAAACAATGCACCCTAAAGATGAATTCTCAATTCGTAGACAGCAGGACCTCCTGTCTCGGTTCTTGAAAACTCTTCTTCCAAGGGATTGCTTTATTTCCTTTTAACTTTAATCTTCTTATCAGACAGATCCACAGAGAGCTTGTTTGAATCGGGAGAAATGTTGTTGAAAACCTGGAAAGCATGTCCAACTGCTCTTTTTTTTGAGTCACTTGAATATGAGCTGTATATCCTAACATCTATGCTGACTAATAAAACTATTGGGGCCAAGTAAATTCTTAGTTTCAATCCCAGCTTGTCCAGTGTTGATAAATTTCTGCTTTTCATATATTGGTTTGTTACTGTAAAATATCTGAAGACACTATAAATATAAATCAATTGTAAGAGCAAAACTATTTATTGGTTTAGAGTTAAGTTTTAATCACAGATGAGATGAGTGACTAATTAAATTTAAAAACTGATTAGTTTTTTTAAAAAACATTTTACCATAAATACCTGACAGCAGGGATTATACTGTTATTGGTAATTGTCAATCATCCACTGTGACTGTGAAAATTGTACAACAGAGACTCCACTTTCTGAGGAAACTAATCAATCACTTCCTACCAACGGGACATGTTGGACATGTTACAGCTGGGACTTTCTTTGCCAGGATATGAAACCTCTAAGCTGAAGACTGTTACCCATTAGTCCAAAACTCTTCTTCTGTTCAGATTAGAGTAAATTTTGTATTTAATTTGAAAATTAAGGTCCAAGAGTCTGGAAGAAGACAACAGATGAACAGGTCTTAGTTTAAAGTTAGTGCAGTCGGTGAGGATTCTGGAAACCATGTCACCTGCTCACATTGATCCATTGTGTTTTATCAAGTCCAAAATCAACTACCTAGTCATTTTATGCTTACCCCTGTTGACAAGCTTTATTGAGAAGCTGATTACAACTATTAGTTTGGTGATCATGATATGAACATTTTCCATAAGCCACAGTTATTACAGTTACACAGAAATTACAACTTCAAATCTATTGTTGTATTTGCATATTTCTCTTAAGCTTGTTGAATGGAATTTTTAAAAAATGTTATATATTTTTTAATCACACTGGCAGTATGTGATTAAAAACGCAATATTTACGTTTAGGTAAATATTTTGATGCATAGAGACCGTCGCTTGGTGAATGGGTGGGGGATAGGAGGTGACGGAGAGGCGATTTGCTTTTTGATTGGTGCGGTACATGTGACGAAATCAACCGTTGGAGTTGTAGTTTAGCCTTCTTCAAACAAGCCCTCCATTATCCCCCGAACGTTGAACGGTACTTCCTGAACTGCAACTCCCACAATGCAGCTCCGTCAAACTGTTTGCGCAGTTGCTGCCAAATCCAACAGTCGAACGTAGCATTAGCGAAGGGGGCATTGAATGACTTTGTCCCCGTGTGGTTTCATGTGAAGAAAAGTTCTTTGGAAGACAGTTCGGTTCTGGGATCGGCGCTAATGGAGGCCCTTATACCCGTCATTAATAAGCTGCAAGACGTATTTAACACAGTCGGTGCGGATATCATTCAGCTGCCCCAGATAGTTGTTGTTGGAACCCAGGTGAGAAACGTCTCTGTGCTTAAAGGCTAGCAAGTTTTCCAGCCTGCGTAAACTAATTGTTGTGGCTGTTTGGTGTTACATTTTTCAGCTGTTTGGCTGATTTTTTTCCCCCTTTCATTTTCAGCCATACACCGTATCAATAAACTAACTCACTTGACTGTACACTGTTGTTACATGTTCTATTTGAATAATTGCCGCTAGAGCTAGGTTAGCATTAGCTGCCTTTGCTTATTGTGAACTGTTATTGACAGTTGGCCTGAACGTGTATTTACGTTACCAGTCATTAGCATTAAAACTGCTGTTTTTTTTTTGTTTTTTGTTTTTTTTTACCGTTTTACTCCCGTACTAGTTTAGCTAGGTACAAGCTCTGTTTGTTTTCATTCACCGTTCGCATTAATGATACTTTTTGTTCATTTGAGAGTTCAGGGTACGTCAAACAACAATAAATGCATTTTAGAGTACCCTATTTATCAACTAAGTAAGCTATTATAGTTTAGAATGTGGTAGTAGCTAACGTGTGTCAACATTAGAGGCTAATTGGTTTAAAGTGGCAGGTTTTGTCTAAGAGATTTACCTTCACTTGGTTGCTAATAGGATGTAATACCCTAAGACAGTTTGGCTTCTATCCTAGGTTGTCATGGAGAGAAGGCTAGGTGAAAGAGTTTGTAATGTTTGCTTGGTGTAATCAATGTTCTCTAAAGAACATTACCTGAACGGCCACTATCTCATTTGTTCCTCTTCTACAAAGTAAATAAGACAGGGTTTCCGTAAACTCACCTTTTGTCACCGTAGTAATTTTTGTTCAGGACCTGCATTAATAATAAGTAACAAGAATAAGTAACATAATAATTTACATTTCACTTCCGTGCTAACTTGAAGTTAAATGTGACTTTACCAACTCAAGTTGGTATTTTTCTGTCCTGATATTCGATATGTGGGCTTGTACAACCAGATTACCTGCCTTACTTCAGCAACTTCCTGCAGTGTACAAGTGCACTTCATAACAGTTATTTATAAACAAGTGTCTCAATGAGAATATAACAAAATGGTTTGAATTTAATTGCTTAAATAAGAAAGTTAGCTAGTTTTAGAAGTGAAATTATTTTTGCTATTATTATTATTATTATTATTAAGGAATCCTGAAGATATGAGGAAAGTACAGTACAGACCAAAAGTTTGGACACACTTTCTCATTGAATTCAATGAGAAGGTGTGTACTGTATATCAGCATAAAGATGCACCAATAAGGGCTTTTCCCAGCTAATTACATTTTCAGTTTTTCAGCCACACTGATTGAGATTTTGATTAGTTCCGACGTTTATTAGGGCCGTAATACGTAAAGGAGAACATGTGATAATTGTCCTTTCATAGTGGTTATAGCTTTGAATCCAAGAGAAAATGAACAAAATATCATTATCACTGAGGTTTTTTCTCTACTTAATAATGTGCATGCTGATGTGTTTTTATGCAGAGTTCTTAGTGTCGATGTAAAAATGGAACGTGTGAAAAATGTCAGATGTTTTTTGTATTAGACGTTCTGATTAGAGCCAATCATAGGGAAACCGTCTGATTTATTGATGCGTCCATAACAATGGACCTGTGGCTCTGTAGCTGCTTGATGACTCCTGATGTCCCCAGGGAATAAGTGCAATTAATTCATTTATTTTCCCCTCCCAAAAACTAATACCATTTTTAAAAAGATGATGGTAAAAGCAATCAAATTTAAGATATATTTTGAGGCATTTTGTGGGAAATTTTCATGTATTTAAAACTTTTTAAGGCCTAAAATTAATGAAACCAACAAGGAAAGAGATGCTTCTCATCTTTGCTGGACTTTGTCATAAACCTAGTGGAACATTTTAGGGCAACTCCACCCTTATGCTCACACTTATTGTCTGCAGTGCTTTTCTTATGTGATTACAGCTAAATGTCTTGAATCACTTACTAGTCCAACCCTCAAGTAATGACTCATTTAGGAATCTCTACACGAATAATGGGTTCATTTTTAGCCCTATCTCCTCTGTGCAGTAGAAGTGTCCTGAAAGATGGAATGAAATGCCACCGTAGGTGTAACCAGCAGCCACATATGTTCTCTTTTATTATTTGCATGTTGGGACTGGTCTTTCCTGTCAAGAAATGATTTGTGTGTCCCATTAGTCACGTCTAGATGCTGCTGTTTACCAGTCTTTATAATGTTGTTGCTGTTGTCCACAGAGCAGTGGGAAGAGCTCTGTTTTAGAGAGCCTAGTCGGCCGGGACATCCTACCGCGCGGAACCGGCGTCGTGACGCGTCGGCCTCTCATCCTCCAGCTTGTACACATTGACGCAGAGGATCGCAGGAAAACCAATGAAGAGAATGGTAACATAACCGTCACCTCTTCCTCCTTTTTAAAACTTGACTGATTTCAGTTAGTTATGTGCTATTTATTTAAATATATTTTATGGCCAGAATACTGGTATGCCTGTCTTTCTGTAGGTGGCTTTGATTTTTTTAACTGTCTGAAAGCTCTTTGAACAGCTACATTTAGTCTTTAATGCTTTCCTGTTCCTCTGGGATTTGCCTCAGAGTGATGCTGCATTGCTTCACTATCACTCAGATGCTGCAGAAAGCCTAACCTTTCTGTCTCTCTTTAACCACAGCAACCAAGAAAAATGGCCGCCTTTACAAAGGTCTCCTTTTCTGTTTTCTAGATTACACCCCCACCTGTGAACCCATCCCACTTGCTCAGCTGTTTGCCCTTTTTGCTTCACCCTCCCTCCTATTTTTGTAGCTGTTTAAAGTAATACATTTATTGCAAATAATTCTACCTTTTAATTTCAGTAAAATACATCTATCTATTCAATGGGTAAAACAAATCCAATATCAAGAAATAATTGCTTTAAAAAAATACTTTGTACAGCCCTCTTTTGCACTTTGGCTTTTCCTCGAACTTTTTGCAAAGTTGGTGCATACAGATGGAGGGTCTCTTTGATCATTGCTTGTTGCACAATCCTGCTGGATCTTGCAGATCGCAGGTTCCTTCTTAGGAACCTGTGTCATTCTTCAGCATGACACACAGGTTTTCAATCGCTTTGCCGTCTGGGGACTGAGAATGCGGTAGAAGAAGAAGATTGATTTCTATCTCTGATGAACCATTTCTGTATTAATTTGGCCTTATGTTTTGGATCATTATTCAGCAGTAATGTGACAACCACTGGTTAGTTTCCTGGCAGATTGTACCAGATTATTAAAAAATTCCTCCTGTTTTGTGACGTGATATGCTCTCCACCAAGGCTCCCACTCTAGTTTTACCTTTTAGAAGTAAAACAACCCACAGCATTACAGATCCTCATCCATACCTAACTGTCTGCTGTCAGACCAACCTCGAGTGTTTGTTACTTAAAGGTTCAAACTTATTCTCATTTGACCAAAGTGTATGTCACATTAGTTCAGTAAACTCCATTTGTTTACATTTATCTTTTTTTTGTTTTGCCTTTACTCCTACACAGCTATAGTGTCTAACGTTTTCTGTGGAAGTTGGTGATTCCAAGATGAGTCTAATGAGGAGTTTTATTCGTGTTTCTTACCATTCTGCCCTCTGAGCGTGATAGCAAGATAAATTTGGATCTTTTCCCATCATAAGGGCGAGTAACAAAAAAGTGAGCATCACATTTATGCTCTAGAATTGTATGAATTAATACATAATACATTGATCAACTTAAAAAAAGTATAAATTAGAAACTGGTTCAGTTACAATTCTAATAAAAGAATTGTTAGAGGTGCCAATAAATGTAAATAGCTCTATGTATTGTGCTCCTGTGTCTCGTGTCTGTTTCATTTCTTCTTCTTTTTTCTTCCCTTTGACAGCATTTTTTTTTGTTATGCCTTCATTGTGTAAACACATCCAAGTTTTTTTGTTGTGAGCTTTGCAGCTGTCCATGTTTAGTTTTAGTTTTTCCATTCCGTCTTTGCTGTGAGAAAAATCCTCCCAGAGGACATTCACAAGGGGACTGTTGCCATAGCGGCAGCCATGTTTTCATGACCATATCCGATCTTATCTTTGTGTTTCTTCAGGCATCGAGGGAGATGAATGGGGTAAATTCTTGCACACCAAAAACAAGGTAGAATTTACCAACGTTTCTCCTTGCTTTCCTTTCCTCTTTATTAAGTTTCTGTTAGTAGTCTGCTGTGTATACATGTCTGAATATTATATTATTACATCTGAATATAGTCCCTGTCTTCTATTAATACCATACTACTTAATGATTAGCTACATCAGGCTATTTGTGGTACTTCTACAAGTGTAGCACAAGATCTATAACCTGTAATAAGAGTCGATGGTCTCCTTTTAACTGCTAAAAATATATTTGGCTGGACAGTAAATGTCCTTCATGGTTAAGTTCCATAAAAGGTGGTTCTTAATGCACTCACAGCCTAATAATAAAGATATTAGGGGGTTTCTTTTTTAATATTGTGTTTTCATTTTTGCTCCTTTCCTTCATCTTTGTTTAAAAATTCTACTTGAATGGATGCCGTCTGTTTCTGCTGTCCTTACATCCTGTGGTTAACATTCACTTTCAGATCTACGCAGACTTTGAGGAGATGAGGAAAGAGATTGAAGCAGAGACGGAAAGAATTACGGGTAATAACAAGGTAGGCTTAGAAAGGAATAAAAATTTTAAAAAAGCCACATCGCTTGAACATTTTCATTGAAAATGATTAATCTTGGCATTTTTGTTTCAGGGTATTAGTGATGAACCCATTCACCTGAAAATCTTCTCTCCACATGTTGTGAACCTCACACTAGTGGACCTTCCTGGCATCACAAAAGTAAGATAAGTTTTGGTCTCGCTTTGAAAATCTCCAGCATAGATGTGTAATTTTTTTTATGTAGTGTATGGAAATTGTAAAATTCCTTTAGTTGCCTTTTTAATTGGGCAATTTAGTCTTATTTTTCAAAAACAGGTATAGATTTGGGTGCAGAAATGATTGTAGAAAAGATTTCATGTACCATTAATGAAATCTTGTGTGCAGGTTCCCATCTCAGAGTATCCACAATTACACATTAATAAAATATCTGGTTGATGGACACCACGGTCATATACAAGCCCCTCCCCTGTTTAGTTATAGTTTCATTAGCTGTACCCACAAAATGTCTGACGAGGAGGAATGAAAGATGCATTTCCTTAAAATGCTAAACTGAAAGCATCACAATGGATGCTGAAAAAATACACAGCAACAGTTCTAAGGTTGGTATTGATCCCTGAACGGCTGCATCGAGGACTGATAGCCTTGTTGTAAAATATACATTTTACAACAACCATGTACCTCAGAAAGCTCTCACAGATTTTTCGAAAGCATTTTCTCTTCTGGATGCTAAAAGTGTTTTTTGTTCATTATCCTCTGTCCTGTCAAATAAGACATTCCAAAGAAGTTCTGTTTATTATGCACTTTTACATTTTTAAAAGAAAATCCCCAAATCCTACAAATGGATAAATTCATAATAGATATTTGCAACTTAAATTAAAAGACAAATTTTAAAAGTGATCCCTATGTTTAGTACATTTCTATTGCATTTTACTACGTCTTGCTTAAGGCTTCCAACAATTTTTAGTTTACTGCAGCAACACAGCTTTTCATGACCTGTTGATTATTGCAGTTTAATTTACTGCAATAAATTAGTATTTGCAGGTTAATTTAAGTTTTTCAACATTAGTCTAATTTAATCAGTTACGACTGTGTAATTATACAAATTTGTTGCTCAATTTAGATTTTTCCTTACAAATTTTCTTTATAAATACAGCAAACATGTAATCTATTTTCATTTATTATTCTGCTGTATTCTGCTGTGCATGTATGCTTCCATTTAAATTTGTTTCCACTTAAAGGCACAGACAACAATAGAAAACATATCTTGCAAGCTAGGATTTATTGAACATACTTAGTCAAAATATAAGAAAATTAATAACATTTTAAGTTTGGTCTTATTCAAAAAAAGATCAAATACAAATAAATAACTTATGATCAATTGGAACATGTTAGCTTAGGTCTAACGGGGCCATTTCACTGCCTTTTGGTTTCAAACCTTTATTTCTTTATATAGGTACCAGTGGGGGACCAACCTAATGACATAGAGATCCAGATCAGGGAGCTGATTCTAAGACACATCTCCAACCCTAACTCCATAATCCTGGCTGTGACTGCTGCCAACACCGACATGGCGACGTCAGAGGCTCTAAAGGTGGCCCGAGAGGTCGACCCAGACGGTAAATGCCATCTTTGTTTTGTTTTCCTGTCCCCCGTCTGTTTTGACGTCGCGTTGTGGTTTTTTTTTTTCCCCCTCTGAGTCATGCGGGTCTGAATTCCCTGCTGTGTTTGAACTTCATGGGTGTGTCTTTTATGTTCAGGAAGGAGGACCCTCGCTGTGGTGACCAAGCTGGATCTTATGGATGCCGGCACAGATGCCATGGATGTTCTGATGGGCAGAGTCATCCCTGTCAAACTGGGTATTATTGGAGTAGTTAACAGGTATTACCGGAACATCTCGCGCTCATATACAGCTCTATTCCCGGCAATAATAGTAGAAAACAGAAACAAACAACTCAACACATTCTGATGGCTGCTTTTGTGCTTTTCCCCAGGAGTCAGTTGGACATCAATCAAAAGAAATTAGTGGCGGATTCCATTCGTGATGAACATGGCTTCCTACAAAAGAAGTACCCGTCTCTCGCAAACAGAAATGGAAATAAGTTTCTGGCTAGAACATTAAACAGGTATACAACTTAAAATCCAGTGATAGATTACATATACACGCAATGGTTAACAGTGTTCTGTTCAATTGGGTGTGTTTTAAAACATTTGAACTAATCTGGATTATTATTGCCCAAAAAAACCAAACTGGTTTGAACGATCCAAGAAAGGTGATTCAATTAATCCTTTTAAGGCAGGGGTGTCAAACTCATTTTTGTTTTGGGCCAGATCAAGATTATGAATGCCCTTAAAGGGCCACTTGTACCAGGATGTATTGATAAAACATGTTCACAAACTGTTAAAAT
Source organism: Xiphophorus hellerii (assembly GCF_003331165.1). NCBI lineage: Eukaryota > Metazoa > Chordata > Actinopteri > Cyprinodontiformes > Poeciliidae > Xiphophorus > Xiphophorus hellerii. The sequence goes on along the minus strand of NC_045673.1, from coordinate 22,198,843 downwards.
CTCAATGAATTCTTAAAATCAAATAATATTGAAGATCTTTTCAGTCCCTCCAGGATTTCATGAATGTTTTGTGATGTTTTTTTTTTTTTTTTGCAATAAAAATTTAAATGTTTGTGGTGCTAATTTGGAAATATTTGCAATATTTGTGCTTATTTATGTCGGTAAATGCAACTTTTTATTACTCGCTGTATAGCTCATGGACTATAATCTGACATTAATTAAGGCTGAGGCAGCTGTTTGATCCAAGTAAGAATTTATGAGAAAAACTGCAATAAACTCCCAATTACCTATTAATGCGAAAAGTGCGGGGACTTGTTGTTTTTGCACAAACTTCCACAATAATTTTCAAGAAACTGGAGGGACTGATTGATATAATTGGGCATTGATTCGATTGATAAAATAATATCTAAGCACTCTTAATGTTTTGTCTAGATCTTAGAGGGTTACATAAAAAGCTATGGCCAACTGGATTTGTAAATATTTGCGATATTTCCTGGAGTTTGACGCACATGCTTTAAGGGATAAAATGACCAATGAGGAGTGTTTGTTCTCTTTCAACTGCTTAACTTCTACATTTTAATTATGAACAGTTAAATTGCAGCTTGCTAACCTGGCTGTACTCACGTGTTTTGTCATCGTAGGTTGCTGATGCATCACATCAGAGACTGCCTTCCCGAGCTGAAGACGAGGATCAACGTTCTGGCGGCGCAGTACCAGTCTCTGCTGAACAGCTACGGTGAGCCCGTCGAGGACAAGAGCGCCACCTTGCTGCAGCTCATCACCAAGTTTGCTGCAGAGTACTGCAACACCATAGAGGGCACGGCCAAGTACATCGAGACAGCCGAGCTGTGAGTTGCACTTCTAAGTCTGGGAAATTCACAAATGGATTCTTAAATTTTAAACGAATCTTTAAAGTTTAAAATATATATATTTTTTCAGATGTGGCGGCGCAAGAATCTGTTATATTTTCCACGAGACGTTCGGTCGCACTTTGGAGTCTGTGGATCCACTGGGCGGCCTGACCACCATCGACGTGCTGACGGCAATCAGGAATGCAACGGTGGGGGGTTTTTCGCTGCATTTTTCTGTCATGATCTTCGTCTCAAGCGGGGTCTGCAGGACGGGTCACGGTTTGAATCTCTCTTGACAGGGGCCGAGGCCCGCTTTGTTCGTGCCCGAGGTTTCGTTTGAGCTGCTGGTGAAGCGGCAGATCAAACGCCTGGAGGAGCCCAGTCTGCGTTGTGTCGAGCTGGTTCACGAGGAGATGCAGAGGATCATCCAGCACTGCAGCAATTACAGCACACAGGCGAGGAATACCCTCAGAAACACCCAAAGGCATGCTGGGAATGCACAAACAATAAAACATGCGTGCTAACCTTCCTGACTTCCTTTCCTCTTTGCAGGAATTATTAAGATTTCCAAAACTCCATGATGCCATCGTGGAGGTGGTCACATCCCTCCTCAGAAGGAGACTTCCAGTCACAAATGACATGGTCAGAGTCTTATTGATCACCGGTGAGCATTCTATTGGAGTTTTAAATCTGATCAGTTTTATTTTCGAATTTCTCTTCAGGTTCATAACCTGGTTGCCATTGAGCTATCCTACATCAACACCAAACACCCCGACTTTGCAGATGCCATTGGCCTCATGAACAATAATCTAGATGTAAGAAAATTAGATTTAAATTTTTTTGTCTGTAGGATTCTTTAATGGTGGTGGCAGCACTTTGTTTGTGCTTCTAGAGCAATGCTTCTAATATAATTTAACTTTTTTAGGAGCAGAGACGCAGCAGAATGAGAGACTTGCCTCCCTCCGTTCCCAGAGATAAGGTACACTCTGCCTGTGAACGTTTTCTTAAAAGCTCGATAGGATTTGTCATTCGTACAGTTTAATGTTCTTTATTTTGCCAATTTCTAATGGCTTCTGTCTGATATCTGTAGCTCCTGATCGTTGTAGCTTTAGCCTGTTTTCTATTCGCTCTGTTCTTCCTCTGGTTTGCTTTTAGTCCTTTAAAAGTCCCGTTGGGCAGTCTGTGTCCCCCTCTGAGCCTCTTGCCCTGGAAGGAGAGGCCACGAAGGTGTGTCATTTTCAGTTGCTGCATACTTTGCATCTGTTTTCCCGTAAACTGAAAACTGTGCTTTTATTTGCTTTCAAACTCATGCAGCCATTTTTAAGATTTATTAGTGAATTCAGGTGTTGAGAAATGCGGCAGATTTGTGTTGGTTTACAATGTAAAAGTCAAATACTACATTTTCAAGTTCTAGCCTGCTAAGACGCTAATAGGTTCGTGAATACGTTGGCGGGTCACTCTAAATGTTAAATTTGTCCACAGAGAGCATGCTGCAACGATCACAGCATAACATTTCATCCTTATCTTTCCTCTTGAATCTATTCTGAACTGACATGTGACCAATAATGTGAACATAAAAAAGCATGAATCTGACCAAAGGATATTTGCTTTACTATTGCATTTATTTTTTTCAGCCTGTTTTTTTTTGTGCCTCTTGAAAGTAGATATCTTGAACTTTTTTTGTTGTCAGGAGAACTTTTGGCATGCTGAAAGTTGGCATGGTTTGATTTTGATCGGTTGTGTATTTTACCCTCTTCCCCCCCATCTTCCTCATGCTATTGAGCCTTTGACAATCGTTTCTTCTCTTATGTCTTCTCAACGTAGGCAGCAGCTGCTAGCCTTCAGAGCGGTTCTGTTAGTGAGCAGGGAGATGGAGGCACGGGCAACTGGAGAGGCATGTTCAAGAAAGGAGAGGAGGGTCTACCGACTGACAGGACGACGCCCCAACCTCTACCCTCCATCAGCCCTCAGAGGGGCCACGCTGTCAACCTGCTGGATGTGGTAAGTTCTCTGAACTGGCTTAACTGGTCAGAATTTCAAAGTTATTTTTTTCCATAGCAATGAAATATGGCTGCAGATGTTAATATGTATTCTGAAGCAACCACAAGTTGGCTAAATTTGCTGTAATAAATGTCTGATTTTAAAGAAAAATCTTTGTGGAATCCAAAAATATATGCACCTTGTACACAATTACAGGTAACTTTTGGATCTATGAGGAAATAAAATTAAGCCGTATGTATTTGTTGTTGCATGCTGCTGACATTAGTGGGCAGTCTCCTTACTTTGTGACCACTTAATAAAGAACAAAGAGACATTGTTCTACTTTTCTACAAAGTGTTTTGAGACCAAAATAGAGTTTTGACTTGAATTGTAAACAGAGAGATAAAATAACTGGACGGCAGACAAGTTTGTTATTCTGACAAAGATTTGTTCCGTTACCCCACATGAGCAACAAAGGTTTAAACATTTTTGTAAAATATGTATATTGTGATTGTTTCCCTTTGATTTGTGACACTGAAATGTGAAAAAGACAATAGTCTGTGTATTTTTTGTTTATTTATTGTATAAATGCTTTTGAATAAGTGTCAAGAGGATCAAGAAGCTAATTTTCATCCTTTTGTCACCAGCCTGTGCCAGTATCCAGAAAACTGTCTGCTCGGGAGCAGAGAGACTGCGAGGTCATCGAGAGACTCATCAAGTCATACTTCCTTATTGTTCGGAAAAATATCCAAGACAGGTACACAGATGGGTTTTTTAAAAATTTTATTTATATGCTAACCATAGTAAATAAGTGGTAAAAATTGCAATATCTACTTACTGCCTGACCTAAATCATTGTTTGAACTCAGTGTACCAAAGGCTGTGATGCACTTCCTGGTGAACCATGTGAAGGACTGCCTGCAGAGCGAGCTGGTGGGTCAGTTATACAAGACCACCCTGCTGAATGACCTGCTGACAGAGTCTGAGGACATGGCTCAGAGACGCAACGAGGCCGCCGACATGCTAAAGGTGACACGTTCTTTATGCAGTTGGTGTCAATTAGATGAGAGGTTTGATATAATTTTTTTAAAGGTCAGTGTAAGACAGGTCGTTGCTTAAAGCACCGTTTCCCAACTGTGGTCCTCAAGGCACACTGTCCTACATGTTTTAGAGGTTTCCCTGCTTTAATGTGCCTGATTCAACTGATTGCAGTTCAACAAACGCCTGTTAATCAGTCATCAATTGAAATCAGCTGGACTGAAGCAAGGATATACCTAAAACATACAGTGTGCCTTGAGGACCAGGGTTGGGAAACACTGGCTTAAAGGTTCGAAGGCTTCTTATCGGGTGAAAGCAAATGTTAGACCTCAAGCATTTGAGCTCATAAGTGAAGCTTCCAGTCAGTGAAGATTTTGATGTTTTGTCATTTGCTGGTTGCTGCATTTGGTTTCATGGAGTCAAAAGTCAATACAGGTGCTTTAAGAAAATCTGAGCGCTTCATACTTCTCTCTGCCAACAAGCTTTAGGGAGATGTTGATTTAAGCCACAGGCTTCATGTAGCCATGTTGCACCACAATGATGCAGTTATTTCTGAAAGTTCATCCCTGGCACTTCATGTTTACATGTCTCAGAAATATGTCGACATATTTCTGAGACGGGATTTTCAGTTTTCAGTAGCTGTATATGGGGCAGGTCAATAAATCAATAACAATATATATACCGTGATAGACACGTGATCAATATTAGTAAAAATGGGTCCTTTAGAATATTCAACAATTTCACTGAACTTTAATCCAGACCCCAACACAGCATTCGGGGATGTTGGTAGAGGAAAGACTTGAGATAGTCAACCTCTCATGGCTAGCTAAGGAAGGTTGGTGGCACCATCTCACTCACTCACTCTTTGGTTACCTAGCAACAATCTGTTGAGCAACTAGTGTAGGAGCGTTTCAAAGTTCCTCCATCATGCCTCATAACTGCTTAAAAATTTTAAAAAACAACGGCGTGGAGTGAAAACTGTAGATAAATCAGGAAAGGTCCTACCACCAACCTGACATTTCAGATATTTAAAACAAAAAAACTAATGAATAATCATCGACATCGACTGAGATGAAACACTTATACGATATGTTTTTCAGTCACATCGTCCAGCCCTAACTGTATACCATAATCTTTAAAATTAATAAATTTATATAAATGCTGCATCACTTTTACAAATATAAAATCGTTTTCTACAATATTATACTTTAATTTTAGACTTACATATTCCCCTACGCCCACACCAAAAAAACCAAACAAGAAAAACACTGTTGACTTTAAATGTTTTATGTAAAAACGCTGTGTTTCATGCACCAACGCGTGTGTGATATTAGGGATGTCTAATGCTCCTCTGTTGTCGTGTCCCTGTGTGTCCAGGCTTTGCAGAAAGCCAGCCAGGTGATTGCAGAGATCAGAGAAACCCACATGTGGTGAGCATCGCCACTCTTCATCAAGTACCGTTCATGGCTTCTGGGACCGTCATCCTCACAGACCATCCGTCTCCAGCATCCCCTCCGACTGAATCACGATGCACCTCGGAACTATGAGACCACTTGAAAAATGCACTGACGTTGGAAGTGTTCCTCACCAGTATAAAATTGTAATGTACAGAACAGCGAGGACTGTCCATAAATAGGGGATGGTGTGTGGTAGCCCCTCTTTATCAGCATTACACGCATACTGTAGTCCCAGATTATATTTTTCTTAAAGTAACCAAAAGCAGAAACATGAGAAATTTTATGTCGCCACTGTGTGGAGTCTTGCTGGGAAACTTCTGCTCTTATTTTAGATTTAAATAAAAGCTATAAATGATTAAACTGTACTAAAAGCGTCCACTCTTTATTAAAAGTTACCAGAATGTATTACCTTTAAATGATCATTTGGATCTAATAACACTTTTGGTTCCTTTTTAATATTTGTTTTTAAAGCTAGAAAAGACACATTTGTTGTCATTCAGATCTTTATTATTATTATTATTTATTACAGTGTTGTCTGATTATGCGAGACAAATGCACATAGGGACAAATGGGCTATTAATGGTTTATAGAAATGAATCGGATTGGATGAAATGACCTATTTATTGTTTTGATCTCATGATGGTTGACATGTACTCTAAGACAACGGGACGATAAACAGAATTGGGAGTATTTGAGCGGGTCTGCTACTGCTGCGAAGGCCTTCCTCGTCTCCGTCTCGCAGCAGCTTTACCTCAGACGGCCGCCCATCTTCCCCTTACCGCGACCTTTGGCACTGAAACATGGAGAGAAAAACTCTCAGAACATCAGTGTGCAGGGTACAACTTGTATTGTGATACAGCACAAGGAGTGATTCTAATCATTAGTTTTGATCCAATCTGGTCATTCTTTCATGGCTTGAGAATTAAATATGGTACACTAATGCACTTCTTTTCTTTTTAAGACTTGCCTCTGGTGGTCTTGAACTCGGCAGAGAAGCTGGTTAATCTGCAAGGAAACAAACCTCAAATATCTAGTGGCTTGCAGAAAATCACAGACGCTAGCATGACATTTGACATGTAAGCAAAATACACTGACGATGCTTGTTTTGCTGTGCCAGACTTACATCATATTTCTGTCTTCTAAGTTTTTCGCTGAGATCAAACTTCTGATCCTCCAGGCCCCTTAGTGAATCCCACAGCTCCTTGGCCTTCTCCCTAAATACGTTTGTTGTAATTTCTCATTAAATTGACATCTAACAGGAACATTTTCATGTGTATTAAAACCAGACCAATATTCTGGGACTAATTGAGCAAAAGAACAAGCCAAGCCGAGTCGTACTTGAGTTTGTCCTCACTGAGGTGATCAACAGTGAGCGGCTTCCTGCGTTCAGCGAGGATCTTCTTCTTCTTCTCCCTCTCGGTTTGCTTCTTGCCTCCTCTCCTTGTGTCACTCTGTTTATCAGATGAAAAGTAAACTATTAACCAGATGAACTTCCTTCTTACAATGAACCAGGAAATAGGGGGAAAAAAAGATCCAAATATTAGAATAATAATGGCAGGGGTTCAGTTTGAGTAACTTTGTTTTTTACGTAAAATACGTCATTCACTTCTTAGCAAATTTCAGGTTTGCAGGCATACTGAAGCCAATAATTCAAAAGTGATTAATATATATATATATATATATATATATATATATATATATATATATATATATATATATATATTAAAAATCTAAAAACGATGACTGAGATCATGAACTAAAACTTCGATTCATGCCTTAAGACATACATGATTATCTCAGCAGACCAATCAGCTTTGACTATAACAGTGCTAGCCCCGCCCACCGATTCTAATAACTAAAGCCGATTAAATAAATTCAAAGCACAAAAGTAAATACTTAAAAATAAATATTCTTCTAACGTATAATGACTATAAATACAAAAAAAAATATAGATTTTTTTTAATTGTATGTATTTATTTTTTTACATTTTCATATATGAAATTGTTTATTTAATGACTTATTTATGTTTTCAACTAGGGCTGTTGTAAACAAATATTTTAGTAATCGCGTATTCTATCGATTATCCTTACAATTAGTTGAGTAATAGGATAAAATAAAAAGATAAAATAAAACAATCTAACATAACAGCAGAGTTAATATCGCATATCAACATCAGTCCAATTTTTCACACTTGAGCTTCCCTAACAGTAACTTTTCTATAGTTTAGAAAATTAACTCGTGACAATAGTAGCTCACTTTCGAAGTTAACCTGAAGAAAAGTTATACAAAAATCTGAAATTACATTCAATTTAATAATAAAGAGGCAGGCTCACAAATACGCTTACAAAGCTCCAGCATTTCGTTTATGTATTCATCTTATGTCATTTTAACAGACGAACTCTCAACGTGCCCAGACATTTCTAGCTTTTATTTGGGTGCATGTTAGCGACGGGATGTGACACCTTTGATCGTCACACACAGAAACATCTACCAGCTACGTGCCGTCACGATGAGCTCCGCCACCCATTCGTTGCGACCGGGATGATATGAAATTAATTTTCCGGTTCGTCCGTAAAGCTACGCTGACGTTAATCATCTACTGCGCAGCCGCCCGCAGTGATAATATCCGCTCACCATACTGTCAGCGCTCCTCCCCGCTGTTCGCTCTGAACCGGCCACCAGGCGGCAGCTCTGGAAGGAGAAAAGCTGCCGTACGCCAGGCATCGCGCCAGTCATTTTAAGTCGTTTTGCCGAAAAATGACAAAAAAACACGGACATTACCACGAATCAATAAAATCCTCCCAGGCCGAAGTTGAAAACTGGACTTTTATGCTGCTAACACTTAGGCTTTCCTCAACAACTCAGGCGGAAGTGAGAGCAAGTAATAACCCGACCGGAACACGGTGCGCTAAATAACAAAATATAATTTAACGAAGCTTCGAGGCAGATGAATTTTCCTCGAGGAATATTAAGAATCGAGGTACCCGAATCACGCGAGGAATCGTTTCAGCCCTATTTTCAACCATATACCTGAAAATACAGTCAATTGTTGCTTCGTGGGATTATGGGTGTTTAAATTGATGGAAATACTTAATTAAATTAAATAAAACAAGTTATGTAAGGAACAAACTCATTTATTTTTTATACATCTACTAGTTTTTAACTCGTCTCCTAGAGAAGATCTTACGATTGCCATATTTTTTTTTAAACTGTACTTTCCTATTTTGATCCTAAATTGATTTAGCAAATTAGAATCCAAATGAAGACCTTTTGACCAGCGCCGTACTGTTGGCTCATGTTCGAGAGCGCCTTCTTCTTCTTGGCGTCCTCATCCTGCTTTTTACGCTGCTCCTCCTGCTCCTTGCGCTCTTTCTCCTCCTGTAGGGGGGATTTAAAGGAACAAAAGCAACAACAAAAAACTCTCTTTGTGCTGCCAGGTATTATCAGAGAGCAGTGAAGAAGTGAGTATTTCTGCAGAGAAACCGTACAGCAAGTCTGGCCTGCCTCTCCTTCTCCCTCTCTGCCCTGATCCTCTGCTGCTCGGCTCTCTCGGCTCGACGATTTTCCTGAAACACATTTGTACACAGAAGTTAGAGATTATTATTATTATTATTATTATTATAGAGTCTTGTCAGATCAACCTCACTCCTTTGAAGCAGAAATGCTCACAATTCTGTTGACCAGGGCGACGAGCTCCTCTTCCTCCTTCTTCCTCTGGACGAAGTGGGCTTCAATCAAACCCTGCAGCTCAGCCAGGTCTTTCTCTTGCCGCTTCCTGTAGATGTCCTGGCATCACAAGAGGAATCGAAGGGCCATCCTTTATGACAAGATCTAATAGGATCCAAGTGGATGTAGTACTATAAGAAAAGGAGATGAACTTACATCAAAGTCCACTTTTTCCCCATCAGGCATCTTTGGGGCTGTAATATTTGTCATGAACCTGCAGAAGGTAGAGATGCGTTATTACTGCATAATATGAATCCTGATGGCAGTGGAAGGCTGACTGCTGCAATGAAGAGAAGCCGAACACTCACTTGGGTTTGGGCTTGGACTCATCTAAAGAAAGGAAAACAGTCTAGTTATTAAGGAAGTGGCGTGTTTTTCCACCACCGGACAAATATGAAATCATAGAGGTCAGTGTGAGTGAGTCAGTTATTGAAAGCACTTTAGCATATAACCACGGCCCTTATTTATTTTTATTTAAGTTTTTAAATTTTGTCGCATTCAAACCACAAACAGCATATTTTCAGAAAACCGAAGGGATTCACATGTCTGGATCACCAGTAGTTGTGATCTCCACAAATCCGTTTCTAACGGCAAAGCGGCGAGAAGAACGGCATTGCAGCCGTAAGAGGTGGCAGCAGCATGCCGCGGGGAAGCTTTTCTTCAGAGAGGAAGACAGACAGAGGAGAGGACAGTGAAAGAAGACAGCTTGTTAAAAGCTTTTTTTTTTAAAAACCTAAGACTATAGGCAGAGGTTCACCTTACAATAAGACGATAGTGCTTAATGTACGGCTAGAACTACTACACAATGGCTTAGTTCAAGGCATCATGTGTTAGAACGGTCCAGTCAAAGTCCGGACTTAAATCCCCAAAAAGTTGTGCAGCAAATTTCTAACCCAGGAGACTGACTCAAAATGTTTCTTTAAGAAGTTATTTCCTTTCATTTCACAGCAATAAGCTGCTCAGAGTTGACCTGCCGGGGAAAATCCCAATAGAAGACACTGATGTTTGTGGTTGTAATGGGAAAAGAAGCATAAAAAAAAACAAAAAACTTGAGTGTGAATACTTTTGAAAAGGCACAGCTGGAGGAAGAAAGTACGTGGCCCGTTTATTAAACATGTTTTATTGTCATTACTCTGTTTTAATGTATTTCCGGATACTCGGCTCATGGGTGTAGACTGGTGTAAGAACACACGGTTCTAAAAAGTTAAACTTTCTTTAGAGACGATGTCCAGATGAGCCGTAAAGATTTCCAGCACACTGACCTCAACAGTGTATAGATCAAAACTCAGATAAAGTAACCGTCTCATTCATGTATAACAAATAAAAGCCTTGAAACTTTTTACGTTTTCATCTGACCCGTACATGACTAGTAACTTTCTCTTTCTGTCTGGATATCAGCTTTATTCATATATGAAATAATAATAATTATTATTTAATGACTAGTAACTTTCTCTTTCTGTCTGGATATCAGCTTTATTCATATATGAAATAATAATAATAATTTTTAAAAAAACAAGCTACTAATACGTGCCAGAATTACATTCTAGCCCATTTAAGCTGTGTAAACATCCATTTGCACATTATTAAAAGATAAATCCAGAGTATAAAGCTCTGATAGGTGAGACGGATGTTTGTCTATGCCACATTCAGAGTTTCCTATGGGCCTGACAATCAAATCACAGAATAGACCCAATAAAATGCACAGTAAAGATATTCATACCCATCCCAAAACGGGGAAGAAAAGCACCACGAATAACCCATATACATTTATTTTCAGCCGTAGTCTGGCCCTCTTTCCAACAGCTGCAACAGCTGAGGTTATAATAAAGGTTGATCTTCAATCAGGAACATTTCAAAAATCCACCAAGGCATTGCTAACAGAGGGCAATTCTTGAATGGTCTCAGTTCGAGACCAATACATGTGTCCTAATACTAAAAAAAGAAAAAAACTGGAACTGGTGAAAAAAAATGTATCAACTGCGAGCCGAATACTGGTGCATAATTATTCATATGCTGGACATTTTGAGCTTTGTGCGACTTAAATAAAATAGGTTAGGTATGTGAAATCTCAGTTTTCTTACCTTCTCCCTCTCTTCAGCAAGACAGAAACACAGACAAAAAAAAATAGGAAAAACAAACAAACAAGACACCTTAATTAAAAATCATTTACATTTGCAAAACAAATATTTTATTTCGGACAGTTGTTTCGCAAACAATAAAACTGATTACGTACAGAGCTTCGTCGCCCGCTACTTCCTCTGTGTCTGACATTTGGTTCTGGTTGAGCTCTGCAAAATGGACCCCCCCCCCATCAGACTATATTTACACTGGCAAATATTTCTGATCATTAAACAACACAACAGAAACTGGCAACGGCTCACAGAGAGCTGAGTGTTATTGTTGTTATTGGACTAAACATCAGACTACTGTTGAAATAAATGAACCATAGAGCTCATAAGTCACCTGAAAAAGTTACAGAAATATGTCCTAAAATGATAAATGACAAAAAAAAAAAAAAAAGTGGGTTAAGAAAACAATGGCAATCTACAGATCAGATGTGTTTTTAGGGAAACGCAAAACTATTTCCTGATCAATACACATGCTTTTCATGCAAACTCTGAAAAATATGCCAGACAATACTCATATTCTATTAATTTGGATTTTATTCAGATCTTTTTTTTCTTTCAAACTGAGAAAATCAATACGAGTCTAAGACAAGTCAGCAGGCAGAGTACGAATGAGCACGTTTCACTCTGAGAATCACTATTAAGGAAAACAAACTATAGATTTAAATTCATTTTAGAAGCAGTAAAAATAACTGAATTCACAAATTGGACTTTTTTATGTTCGTATTTAACTCGCTAATCATTCTTACCTGTGACCCAGACAGAGGGAGGTCAGAGATGAGCAGCTTCAGACTTCAACTCCTTGAGCTTCACCAGCAGGCTGAGCATCGAGGAGACATGGTCCGACCCTTCCTAGTCACGTGACCGTAGCGCCCTATGGCTAACCAGTCTATTGTTAGGAAGCTGGACACCAGGGCGCTGTTTCACTCACACACTCACACACACATTCTGCAGGTATATTCCTGCTCTGGTAAAATATCATGCAGCCATTTAATCTTTCACCACCTCCTCGAGTTTCAACTAGGCCTCATAATTTAACAAGTTGTTTGAAGGTACTGGGTTTGTTTTCTTGCTGGTAGAAAGTGACGCAACACAACCAGAACAAGGTCTTCTTTTTTTTTTTTTCAATTTTTTTCTTTTATTGCTAACAGCAATATTGTCAAACAAATCACATCGCAACAACATTTAGGCAAGGTGCAAAACGAAAAAAAGAAGAAGGTGGTTACAGGTGCAGATCATTAACTTGTTGATCCAACGTATCACAGACTGAATTGCAGCACAAAATAAGGTGGCATGTGAGAATGGCAGCAAAGAAAATCTTGAAAAAAACAATAATCCCACCGGTCCATTTGATAAAGTGAGAACAATTTGAAACTCGATAGAAAAACTGATCAGTTCTGCAACAGAAACTGATGTGTTAAAGGTCAACACATTCTCTGGTAGACAAACTACGTGATACAAACAGATTTCGGATCCTTAGAAGCTCTATAACTCTTTAAGCTGACGGCCACTCACCGATCTATAAAGCATCTCCGTAAAAGTTACTAAGAACTTAGTAAAACACTGGCACTATATACAGGCTTTTCTCTCAATGTCCGGTTGACAGGTGCTGTCTCCAGAAACAGAGTCATGATCAAGTCAAAATAGTTACGCTGATGTTACCTTCTGTGATGATGACAACAAGGATTGCATAAATCATAATTAGGCATGGGTCTGTTTCTGATATGAAGGTATGTCGAGGTTTTAAAAACGTACGGTTTCATCATTCATCATCCTGTTTCACGCTGTTAATGTCTTTTTAATGAGGTGCCAGAGGAAGCGTCGTCAATGTGCCCAGAGGTTTTTTTTTCCCTGCTGTGAGGAGCATGTAGTTGAAGCATGAAGCAACGCCACGCCTCTTTCTACACACTGCTGGAAGGAAGGAGGCAGCTACTCTTTACTTTTGCTTATATGAAAGACAAGTTTGAACATCTGAAAATATTCCCATGCGCAAAGAACACAGTAATATCTATCAAGAAGCCGACGGGCAGAGCAGATAGCCTGACTAATTAACAAGGTTCTTACTCTGCAAAGGACAGAAAAGAAAATAAGGACAACTACAACTAAATGTAATGTGTTGTTTATGCAATAAAAATACTAATAATTCAAATTCATTCAAAAATGATAAACGTTACATAGACATAACTGTAACAAACAATATGTTACATTACAGCAGTAGTAGGTATAAGTTGTAGGTTTCTGCTTTGGATGATGTTAAAAAAAAATTTAAATTTTTTTTTTTAATCGTTCTACTCAAGGCCATACAGTGAGAAGTTCATACAGGCCCATGTCTAATCATAACATCACTAGCAACATAATCTGAAACAAATTGACATGACATAAAATATATTTTCAATCCCAGGACTTTCTAAAGTGTTATATTAACCCTGAAGAAGAGCTAAAAAAATTATTAAACTAATTTACTAGTAAGCAACAGAAATATGTGAGGTTCTAATTTGAATTGCTTTTAAAAATGTACTTATTTATTGCCATTTTGTGTACATTTTCAAGAAGCTGAAAGTGGAAACATTTTAAGGCAGAGCCGGTCCACAGATACATAGGGCCTCTAGCTAATTTTGACTGGGGGCCTTCAAACAACCACATCTTACCATATCTTTACAGCATATTTCCATGTTCAAACCATTATGGATATTAACCATTATGGTTAATATCCATAATAATAATATCCATGATATTAACCATTATATTATGGTATAATATCTGCTACACAATAACTAACTGCATGTTCCTTCAATTCATATTCATTTGCTTTTGTTCACAGTGATGTCACTAAAGTTTTTTTAAAAAAATATCAGAATATCTTTGTATTCTTTTGTTTTGACATCTAGAGTTAGAAATGTCTACTGTCTGAAAAGATGGTGGACATGATGTAGGAGAATGTACTTTAACTTAAAAAAACAAAGACGAAATGCTTTCCCTGATACTCACATTGATTTAAGTTGTTAGTCCTTACTTTTGCATAGAAATGAGAAGCATGACACAGCGTGGCTGCCTTTAAACATTTAAGTACAAAATATTTTCTTCACCGTCATACTACACTGATCTAAAGTTTGAATATAGAGGATAACAAGGTTTGTGTTACACAATTGCAACATATTTGCCCCACACAAAAAAAAAGAAAAAACAAAATAAAATAAAAAAGAATGATGTGTAAACCAGACTTTGTGTGAAAGTTGCAGTGCTGTTGGGCGCCCCCTGTTGGTTTGGAGGCTCTAAGAAATTGCTTAGTTCACTTGTTCCTTGGGGCATGTATCGCAAAGAACAACTTCCGATATTGGTATTTAAAGATCACTATAATTGTAAAAGCATAACTCTTTCGTTATTAAACGTTTTTGTCACATTTGTATGTCATATTACAAATGTTAACAGATCACGAGTCCTCACGGTAGTCATCTAGGTAGACGAAACTAGGCGTAATCGCATCAACTTCTCCTTGATTGGGGTTGAAAGTGATCAAATATGCATCAGTGCAGAATTACTCGAGCAGATGTTAGCTGGTGCAGATGACTGGCAGCGTGGAACGTCGGCTCCCTTTCTGGTAGGAATGAGAAGTGTGGTGAAGGGCAAAGGAGCCCGAAGGAGAGCAGAAACCTTTTCAGTCAGGAAACAGCTTGACCATGAAGTCGTCGGTTGTTTTTAGTTTTTTATTTTATTTTACTTTTTAAGCCTGCAAAGAGTAAGACATCAGATGTATTAGTCACTGCATCTGTCAAAGTTGCTACATATAGATTCTAATAGTTTAGTAGGTGTGAAACAGCATTAACCTCAAGGTTGTTTACCAAAGCTTTATATCCCTTTTCCTTTATGAATGTACTTGGCTAGCTCAAACTGGCATTTGTTTTCTTTAGAAACTTCAACTGCAACGTCAATATAAGCCTCTTTGTGGTTGAAACTTGGTCATTTGCCCTTCACTTCATTCCTCAGCTGTCCATTTCTCATGAAGACACTGGGAGGGAACAAACAAGGATCGCTATTTATGGCTGAGGCTGACACCTCTCCGTTTACGGCGCATCCAGAAAGTATTCGCACCACTTAACTTTCTCCAGATTTTTGCATGTTCAAACCTTTTTCACCAAACGGACTAGATTCAGAATAGACAAAATGAGCCGCGTGTGTGAAAAGATTCACAGTCTTTAGTCAATACTTTGGTGAAACACCGGTGGCAGTAATTACAAGCAAAAGAATGGTTAGATGTATCTTTTCAAGCTTTTCACACTTGTTATGGCGTATTTTCTACCATTTTTCTCCACATAAACTCTTAAGCTCAACCGAGATGAATTAGACGGTTTCGCTAGGCAGCCATTTTTAGGTCTTTCCAGATATGTGACATTTTTGTTTAGGCTGTAGCTAGACTTCTCAAAGATATAAGAGAGAAGTTACTGTCAGGCTGGAATGCACCCTGTGCCCTCTCAACAAGGCGCCCAGTTTCTGCTAGCAAAAAACATCCCCCCCCTAGCATGATGCAGCCATCACCGTGCTTCACAGTAGAGATGTTAGTCAAAGAGATGAGCAGTGCGTGCTTTTTCCAGACGTTGCAAGTATTCTTTAGACCAAGACATTCTGTTTTGGTTTCATTAGATTATGTTCTTAAAATTCAAGTTGTGCGTTGTGGTCTGTCTGATTACTCTAGCACAGAAGCTTGACATGGGGAGTGCCTTCGCAATGCCTGACCTTCAGGATGGCTCTCTTTTGCCCACAAGGGAACACTGGTGCCCTTTCTAAGAGACCTTTGGGGTTTTTTGTCACCAAAAAACATGGCCTGAAAGGTGTTTTCCTCAAAAAATATATTATAGTTGGAGGTCAGATCCAGGACTGGATGTCTACAAACAAGTGTTTTAATCTCATTGCTTGTTTTCTGCTCTGGTGTGCACAAATCAGAGGCAAATGAGGTTCATTCTGAGCGGCATAGCAAAGTGCTTGAACACTCACAAAAATATGATGTGTGTTTATATTTTTAAGAATTTTGCATGATTTTCTAAAGACATGTTTCCATACGACGGGATATGCTGTGTAGATTGAATAAGCCTGGCGAACAAAGCCGACTCGCAGCTCAAAGTGTCGGTAATCCTTCCCAGCACTCATTTTTAATGTGAAAATCAAGCAGCTGCACTGCGGTATGCCTGACGGCTTACTGGCTCTCCGCGCGTCACTGGGCTATCCAGGTGGCACACTCGGTGAACAGTGTGCTTCAAAAAACACGACAGACACGTCAGGAGTCTGGAACTTTCTTTATACTGGGAAACAAGGTCATGGTGGACGTTTTTAAATATAGACCTCGGTGCCGCAGATCTGAGCCTGTGCCCAAATATCCCGGGCAGGAGATTTGATTTACAGAGAGCAACTACTCTTCTACAAAGTGCAGTAGGTGGGTTGGGGAAGTTATGGGCTCCCCATGGGGTATGAATCAGTCAGGGCCTCCTCGTCTTACCAAGGATATAAGCAAACATACCTGACTGGTAAAGGTGAACGCTGGTTTAACATGAATTGTCTTACACATTTGTAGAAAGAGCTAAAACTGATCCGGTCCTTTATTTGACTCAATTAGCCAGGTACTTTATTTATTTATTTTTTTAAATCAACATTTATAAGTTGAAGTGCACTACATCAAACTGACACAAAGTTCACCATTATTGTTTTTGACCTTCTGTTTCTTTAAAAAAAAAAAAAGTGTGTGGTGCATTTTGTATTCAGCCTCCTAAATCAATACTTTGCAGAATCACCTTTCACTACAATTATAGCTGCAACTCTTTTAAAGCTTATAGTGCCTGTATGAATACGAAGACGGAAATGTTTGCCTGTTTTTCTCTGCAAAATAGTTCAAGCTCAGGCAGATTCTTGCTAAGGAAACACATCCTCACAGCCTGACGCTTTTCAGGCTGTCTGGCATGTTCGCAAAAACGTTTAGTGACGGTCGTATGTGACCCAGTGCGCCTTCTTCCAGATGTTTGCATCTAAAGTGGATTTCTTTTCTCCACTTTTCTATAAAGGCCAGACTTGTGTGTCACACAGCTCATATTTGGTCTGTTGACAATTTCTCCCACCTGAGCTGTGGATTTCTGCAGATCCTCCAGAGTTACCATGGGGGTCTTGAATTCTCGTTAATGCTTTCCCTGCCCAGCCTGCCAGTTTGGGAGGTTTGCAGCTGCACCAGATACTCTAACCCTAAACCTGCTTTGAGTGCAGAAAGATACTAATTTGCTCATTCGTAACAAACGTGTAAACATGACCATCTGTTTTATGTTTTGTCATTTTTGCCTGTTTTCTAAAATAGTATAAAAAATGCTCTTTGCAGATAAAATTAGAAAACTCATGTAAACAACCTACAAAGTGAACATAAATAAATCCAATGAGGAAATGCACTAAATAATCACTCACCGTTTGGGTCTTTCTAATTGAACTTGCTTTTCCCTCCAGCTGCCACCTAGAAACAAGAACGACAGCAGGAACTAATGAAGTAAACTTCTCCTTTATTTTGGACACCTTCATAAAGTAAATCAATTTAATTCAGTTTTGTATATAGTGCAACACCTATTTATAAAGAATACACATGGATATGGATATAGATTAGAGTGAAGAGAATTTATTGATTAATGAAGCTGAACTATGCATAAATTAACCGAATTATAGATGCAGAAACTAATGCCTAATAGTTTTTGAACTGGTGGATTGTCCTTAAAGACAATTGGTGAGTCTGCGTCTGATACCTTGGCTGGTGCTGAGGCTCTCTTGGCTTCCCACATGCTGCGTTTACCAACTTCACCTGGTTTTGCCTCCTGTCACGTTAAAGGAACAGAATCACGTTAGTCTGACCTTGTGTTGTAATTTCAAACAATGTTTTGCAACAATCAATAGAATAATGTACATTCACGAGATTCTGAAATTGGTTTGATTACTATTGTGCCCGATAATGTCTAACGTTGCTCATTTGCTTCTTACCAACATTTTCCTGCTGCATGTGCTTTGTCTAAATTACATTTCAATAGTATTTATTTCAATATGTTCAGTAACAAGTTCTATTTAATTTAGCATCTGCTTGATGGGAAAATAAAGACACTAAAAAAACCTCAAAAAATGATTTTGTTGACATCATATTAGTAAATAAATTCAGGAAATAACTTCAAATAACAAGGACATCATGAAGGCAAAAAAAAAAATGGCAAAAACCACAGCAAACAGGAAATAAACCAAAGAAAAGCCAGGAATAGTAAATGACGCAGCCGGTCCTCTAGACTGCTGTGTAGCGTTTTTCCATCAGAGGGGGGTGTTGATGCAAAAGTTCCAGCACGCTGAGCCAACAAGTCACAAGTCACATTTGACCCCAAAGTCATTTTGCTCTTAAATTGTGCTTCAGAACAATGTGACACGTCATTCAGAAACGCTGCTGTAAGGGGAGACGGTGTGATGTCTCCACAGAAGCTGGTGGGATTAGCAGCTTGTGTCCTACTTCTGGAAAAGAACACAATGTCCACCAAGTAGCAGTTCAGCAGAGACACAATTCATGTATGTACAGTTAAGTTTTTTTTTACGTTTTAGTTTTTTTTTTTGCTGCGTTGATGTAGAATGATGAATTCTCACTGTTGCCAAGCATGAAAAACTAAGATAAATATCCACTGTAATGTTTTTAATAAAAATTTTAACGGTCATCCCAATTTCAGCACCGTAAGTAAGTTCTTAATACAAGTTCCTTTCAGGCGTTTAGATAAAAATACATGTTAAAACTTTAGAAAAAGTGTGAGAAGTATGAAAGGAGAGGTGAGAAGTGAAGGCAGATGCTGTTGGTTAAACAGTCCATGTGGGGTCACCAGACTCCTGTTGGCCACACCGTTCATTCATGGAGCTCCGACACAAAAGCTCCAGTGAACAAAAGACTGATACGTCGACGTGCAAGGGAAGAAATTAGCGTGCTCAGAATATCAAAAGATTACTGTCACAAGGCAACACTGGTGTCTTGTTATAGTGGCTGCATGAAGAGAAGGATTCATCAGGTCTTACTGGTGGCTTTGCAGCTGCTGGTGGTGATGGTGCTGCTGCTGGAGCTGGAGCTGGAGCTGGGGTCTTCTCTGCTTCTGCAGGCTTTCCCTTCCAGCTGTTGCCGCGTCCTGCCACACTTCCTTTGATACCAGCCACATCCTGGAAGAGTTGAGAAGGATTCTCACCTTTGAGGTTCCTTCTGATACCAGATAATGCATCTGATCCTCTCCGGCATCCCGTCTCACCTTGTTTGCTGGAGCCGGACTTTCAGGGGGGGGGCTGCTCACGGCGCCTTTCTCCCACATGCTCTTGATGTTGCGCGTGCCTCCCATGGGGATGTCGGCCAAAGGAGACTTGGGGGATTTGACCTCTTTGTTTCCCTGTGGGACAAAAGAGGGGAGTCCAGTTCCTTCATGTCAACATACAGCAACGCACTGAAGAGTTCGTTTTTGAAACGTTTTCATTGTATTTAGCCAGTGGTTGCTTTTTTTTGTGTGTGTGTGTTTCCATGTGTTTAGTTAAAGGATTGATGTAGTGAGGGGGTGGGAGGGTTGAAGTCAGCCCAACTTTGTTACTCCAATGACTCGCCAGGGGAGGCAGTCACAGGATCAGCTGATTTGTTAAGGGGCTAGCTGCTTTGTTGGTTAAGACATTGAAATATCAACATGGTTTGTACAACCACCTAGCAGGAGTTAAATCCATAACCGATACTTTAGTATTTAGAGTCAAAGTAGTTGCTCTGCCGGCAAAAGGATTGCTGCAACGTGTTCATAAAATGTTGCTTTGAAGGAAGTTGTATGGGATGACTTTAGACAGTCTTCTGTCAGTGTCCTCAAGATGTTGGCATGGTGATGCTTCAGGAAGAAGACTCTGCATGCACGACTTTGATTGAACAACAAAGGTTTATTACAAACTGCAGCCTAAGTCAGCACAACCAAATCGCGAGGGAATCTTGGCCCAATCGTAGTGAAATCCTCCCCCAATCGCTGGACTGCATCTCTTTTATAGGGTTCTGATCAAAACCAAGTAAATATTATCACAGACCTACAGTATTTTCCAGATATAGGCATGTTTAGGTCTTGGCGACAGATCGTCTGCTGCTGCTGAAGTCCATAGATTATTAAACTGCTTTTTAAAACTCAGTGGGGGTTTTTCTTTTCCTCCCAAGCATCCCAAGTCCTCCTGTATGATCAGACCCTACAACAGTTTTTTCAGTGTTGCTCATTGCCACACTTCCTGTTATCCCACATTTTTGAAAACGCACAACCGTACAGAATATTGCCATCCTTCGTTGGCTTGTGAAGGAAATGTTTAGTACGTGTGTGTGCTTTCTTACAGAAGAAGGCTAAATCTAAAAAGCCAGTCATGCCTCTGGATTCAGCCTTCATTGAGTCAATAGTTTATCTACATTCACTTTACTTCTGACCTTCTGACCCTCTTTTGAGGGATGCTGCTTTCTGTCTCCACAAATAAAATTGACATACAATCCTTTTTGGAAAGCACCTCAATCCCAGACAGGCTGGATGGAGAGCAACTGGAAGCGTGAATTTAAAAGTCTTGCCACAGATTGATTCTCTGTGGATTTAGGAATTAACACTCTGACATGTGCTTTGAGCTGACTGCATGTTCAGCATTGTTGTCTCGATTGTTGTCAGGAAGGAAACACCCTAAAACATGCAGGGCAGTGATACTGAGAAACATTGGTTTAGGTGGAGGACATGTTGAAGGAGATTTGCCTTTTATTAGTGGATGTATGTTGGATTGATCAGAGCTCCATGAGATGTTTATAGCTTGGGATTTTGTTTTATAACTTTACTCTGCTTTAAGATTCTCCACAGTTTTATTTGTGAACATGTAGTGCATTCCTTTATTCTGAAGTTTGTAGTAAATATCCACACTTTTGCACTTCATGCCGCCACTAGCTTTCTTTCTAGACCAGGAATAAGCTATTATTGCCAATAGAGTCGTTCTTGCCTTCCGACTGGCTGACACAAATTTGCTTAGAGCGTGAGAGTGAGTCTTTGAAAGAAAATAACTTTTTTCAAAATTCACAGTGCAGCAATTTTAGATTTGTTGCAGACCCTTGTTCTATCCGCTTTTAATTTCAGCAAGAATTCACTACATACATTTCTGGAAATGCCTCTTTTTCCCTTTTTACATTTACTGAGGGTGAATTTGATCGTATTAAGCCTCACCTGCATAGCGGAGGTAAACTGTTCCAATCTGTTCCCAATCTTTGGCACAAGCGGAGTATGTGACACCCTCGCTGGGCTGTTGAGTGGATGAAAAACATTCTGCATGTTCGATATAAAGCGGGAAATGTTTGATTGTTTATATTTGTTCATGTGCTATTTGTCGTCTGACCCACCTCTTCTGAGCAGACTTGGTCAGAAACTCTGCCTTTTCCCCAATCTGTAGGATGAGACAGCGTTGCTCAAAATTAACAATACATGTCAACCTGACCTGACCTGTGAAGTTAGAAAGTCAGCAATCTAGATATTTGTACAATATTTTATTAAAGAAAGGGAGATTGTCTTCCAGAAATCTTTCAGTGTCGTCTTAGACTTTCCGATGGTACTGTAATAATTTCTGAGCTTCTTTTCTTTCATTTTCACTCATTTTCAGTCAGCATAGCCAACAATATGCTGAGGTGATAGACACCAAAGTACTAAAAAGTATTCAAGATAAGCATTTGGAACGTTTTTTCATTAACTACATGCCGTAAGTTTTGAAATCGTGCTAAAGTTAACCATTTTTTTCTCCAAATCTCACCTTAGAGGAGCCTTTTGGACTGATGGTGAAATCAGGTTTTGCTGCTTCCTCCCCCATTTGTTTCTTCTTCTCTGCAGCCTCTGCTCTTCTTCTCTCTATCTCCTCCTTCATCCTCTTTCTCTCCTCCTGTTAGAAACGCAACAGTGCAACCAAATAGCATGAATTGTCGAAACAGCAAAACGTTTCGGCCTCCAACTAAAACTGCAGATACTTCCTTTAACAGAAGCACATGATCACCTGCTCTTTGGCTTTCTTTTCCTCCTGGTCCTTCTTCCTCTGCTGCTCCTCTTCCTCTAGGATTTTCCTCCTCTCCTCCCTCTTCCTCTTGAGCTCCTCCAGCTCAGCCTCCGCATCCTGCTGCTTCTGCTTCATCTTCTCGATCTCCTGGCTCTCGGCGTTGTTCCGCCGCTGTTTCAGCTCCAGCAGCTTGCGCTCGGCCTCCCGTCGCTCGGCATCCTCCGCCTTGCTGGAAGGAACGCCGTCCCTGCTCGCACAGCGAAGCCGTTATTTACAGCAGCACTTGGCAATGAAGAATATGGGATTGCGGAGGGTCTTCTGTCTGGTTAGCTTTCATTTTGTTTTATGTCAAGGTGAGGTTTTTCAAGTTTTACCTTGTTGTTTTTTCTGTTTTCTTCAGTTTATTCTCAAAGATGGCTCCATTCTGTTTGGCAGGTTCATTCTTGAATGGAGAGGAAGAAAAGGTTACACATATTACCTTAACTGAAAGAGAATATATATATATATATATATATATATATATATATATATATATATATATATATATATATATATATATATATATATATATATGTATGTATATATATATATATAATACGGTACAAGTGAGAATTTAACATACACTCATCATAGGCATGAGCTTCATATATTGTTAATATATAAATATATTTATTTCTTATTTTATTTATTTTGATCATTTTGACGCAAAGACAACTTGACTGAGTGTAATAGGCAAAAACTGTCTTGCAAATTGGAGTCCATGAATTTTCTCTCATTTACGCTGGTTTAAAGTTACACCTACAAATTTATCAACATTTAAATAAATGTCCGGCTGCAAGTTGCAGATAAAATCGATGCGTTTCCAGCTCAGTTAAAGTTTGCATGTGTCGAAAAGTGCTGCGCTGGAGAAAAGATTTATGACGATGTTTGGCCTAAACTGAGAAAATACGCTTGGAGGAGTGAAGGTGCATCCAGACACGGTGGTGGCAGCATTACGCTGTGGGGTCGGTTTTGCTCTACCCAGTAGTGATCATACCTGACCTGAATAATGCCAGAAGCTTGCTGACGTGTGTGTTTCCTTTTGCAACTTGCTAATGGGCATTTTTGCAGATATCACTGGAGGTGTGTATAGTTCCTCCTGTATGAATATTTAGGACTCTTGTGTTTACAGAAAATGCAGAATAAACTTCCACACCAATTTCTAAAATAACTGAATGTATCTTCATAGCATATATTCAGGTATATTTATTCCACGAAGAAAATGGACAAATTTCAAAGGCGTACTTAAAAGTCAAAATTTAACACGTCGGTGGCAAAGAAGTGCTAGTTGAGTTTTACCTTCTCCTTAAAGCCAAGTTTCTTAGGTTTCTCCTCCTTCAATCAGAAAAAGGTCAGACAGAGAGGGAAATGATGTAAACATGATATTAATGTTATCATATTATTACATAAATCTGATGACTGTTATAATACAATGACCACAGTGAGAACTACAGTCATACCTCCTCCTTCTTCTTCTTCTCTTCAGCCTCTCTCTTTTTACGTTTATCCTCCTCCTCCTTTTTCTTCTTCTCTTCCACCTCCTTTTTCCGCTTCTCATCCTCCTCTTTCTTTTTCTCCTCCAGCTCCCTCTTCTTCTTCTCTTCTTCCTTCTTTTTCTCCTCTTCTTCTCGTTTCCTCCTCTCCTCCTCCTTCTTCTTCTCTTCCATCTCTTTTTTCCGCTTCTCCTCCTCTTCTGTCTTCTTCTTCTCCTCCTGCTCTATCTTCCTTTGCTTCTCGGCTTCCTCCTTTCTCTTTTTATCCTCAACTTCCTGCCTCTGTTTTTCTTCTTCTTCTTTCCTCGCCTTCTCCTCCATCTCTTTTCTGTGCTTTTCCTCCTCTTCCCGTTTCAGCTTTTCTTCCTCTTCCCGCTTTTGTTTCTCCTCCTCCTCTTTCTTCTGTCTTTCCTCAATCTCTCTACTCTCTTTTCCCTCCTCTTCATTTTTCACTTTTTCTTCCTCCTCTTTCTTGAGCCTCTCTTCCATCTCTCTCTGTTGCTGTTCCTCCTCCTCCCTTTTCCTCTCTTCTTCCTTTAGTTTTCTTTCTTCCTCTTCCATCTTTGCTTTTTCCTCGAGTTCCTTTTTCTGCCTCTCTTCCTCCTCCATCCTCAGCTTTCTTTCTTCTTCGTGCTGTCTTTCTTCCTCTTCTCTCATCTTCCTTTCTTCCTCCTCCTTGTTTTGGTCTGGAACAGCTTCCTCCTCTCTGTGGTTCATCGTTGAATCAGGGTCCTCTTGCTCAACTTCGGTCGTTGCCGTTTTCTCCTCAGTCTCCTAAAAACAAATCGTGTGTCAACATCCTGTGAATGTTCTTTCACCTCCAAAGAGACAAAAGCTGCTTCTTCTTTGTTATTATTAATAAAAAGAAAGAAAAAAAAACACTTTTTTTCACCTGTTCCTCTTTCTTTTCTTCTCCCTCCTCCTTCCCCCATGAGTTTGTTTCAGTATTTGTGACTTCCTCCTGAGCAGACCTCTCCTCTGTTTTCTCCTCTTCCTCCTCTGTGTGTTTGCTGTCGTTGCTAACGGGGGACTGCTCCTGCAGGCTGCCGTCCGTGCCGTTGCTGGAGATGATGGAGGGGTCGAGCTCCTTCTGCCTCTCCATCGCCTCCATCATCCTCTTCTGCCTGCGCTCCTCCCTCTTGGCCAGGCGCTCCAGCAGAGCCTGGTCATCCTCCGCTCCTCCAGGAACAGTCGTAGACGATTCGGTCTCCATCGCGCTAAACAAACACGAAATCTTTTTTACAAGGCTTGGAAACTTTGACGTAGGCTCACATTTGACTAAAATTAAATCTCATATGAATGAGTGGATGCTTTGTCAGCTTTGGTCAAAAGGAGGAAGAAAATTGACATTAATAAACTATTATTGCCAAAATAATAACAATAAAAAACCTCTTTGGAGAAAGCTTTTAAGAATATCAGTAACTTCCAATAATTCAGATGTTACTTTCTCTGAAATGTTACTGAAGGTTTTCAGGTACTTTCCAGAACTTCCATACAACTGACCAGGTATACTTTCCCAACCCTTATCATGAACTCTTTTGGTGAAACTTACTAGGCATCTCCTGGTACTTTCTTGGATCCTACCAAACACTTACCAGGGACTTTTATACGACTGACCATTCACCTTCCAAAACATACATGAATATTTCATGGAACCCCTCATCAAAGTTTCATCAAAGTACTGGAAAGCAGTCTTAAGCTGCTGGAAAGTAACTTTTTAAGTTCCAAGAAAACTCCATATCAGTGTCATGAAATCTCCAAAAATACCAAGTAAGTTACATGAAGGTTTTGAAAAATAACCTCCAAGTTTCCGGAAAGTAACATTTAAGCTCTGGGAGAATTTCATGAAAGTTCAGAAACAGAATTTTGCAGAATGTACGTGATAAGTTCCATAGAGCAATGGAAGTTCTTGGAAAATACCTCGTTGCTTCCTTTAAGTAGAAATTTTAAGAGCTTCAAACATCGAACAGACGTTGTGGAAGATGAATAAGTTCCTGAAAGTACCTGCTAAGTTTCATTAATTTTCCCAGGAATTTTACCAGGAATAATGACTATTCCTGGTAAGTTTGGGAAAGGACCTTGTAAGATCCTGAAATGTCCCAGAAAGTACTCTCTAATGTCTGGGGAAGTAACCTGCAAGTGCTTGGCCTGGGTTAGAGTTAAAATAAACAGATGAAATTTACCTTTCTATGAAAAAAAAACAAAAGAAAACACAAGTCAAAGTCATGTGAAGGTTTCTCCAAAGTATTTGAGAGGTTCTCATGTCTCTGCACTGAAAACCAGCATAGTTTTCTTCTTTTTTTAATAACTAACAAAACTTAAGTTATTAAAAAACGTCATTTTTAAGCCTTTGCATCACCCTGTGTGGACAAAATCTTGTCAGCATTTGGATTGTGAACACTACTTCTAAATTTTCTCCAATTGGAAACATACTGTACGTTGCAGCCAGTCCTTGCAAAGTAATGCTGCAACAGGGCTACAAAAATAATTCAGGGGAAATGCTTGCTGTTTGTTTTGTACAGGCTAAAATCACAGGAGGTTAGAAACGTTCCCTGTCACACTCACAAACACGATTGTCAAGCACCCTCAATAAAACTTCCCCTGCCTGTTTGTAACATGTTGACAGTGTTTTTGTCACGGTGGGCATCAGTTGCATTGGAAACACTCAGAATGTGAATCCCCTCAGTCGTCTTGTGTGGCTGTCAGGCACCTGTTACTGTTGGCCGTGTCCGTCGTTTCAGACTCGTCCGAGTCTCTCATTTTCTTCCTTTCTTCCCTGGCACGTCGCCTTCGCTCTCGAGCCTCCTCCTCATCGTCATCGTTTGTGGAAACGCCCCTGAAAAAACGCCCCAGATGAAGCATGTTTACATAAAAATCTATTTGTTTCAGAGTAGTTTATTGAAACGAGGGCAGTTAAAAGACATGGGACGGAAAGCAAAGATTTGTGCCTCTTCATTGAGAGAAGGGCTTTCACTCTTGTGAGCTGTTACTTAGATCAGTGAGTCTCTGTGGAGTTAAACAAAATGTATTCTTTCCTAAAACAAAAACCATGAGTATCACCATCTTCTTTGACATAGAAATAAAAACCTGAACATGAAGCAAATTCACTACATCTTTTCAATTTCTTCTCTTTTATTTTGCTAATGTCCTTCTTCCTTTCCTCCAAACTTTTAGTAAGATGTTAAAAAACAAAAAAAGTAAAGGCCCTTTGACACAGAAGGGCTCCAACTGTCAGAAGTACGTCTAGATTTTTATTTTTCTATATTTTTGTTTGCCGAGAGAGAAGGAGAAAGAGATGAAGAGAGCAAACATTACTAAAACGGCTCGAGAGCATCAGAGCGAGTCATCGTGTGCTGAAATAGAATGAGAGTCAAAACATTCCAGAGTCTGGCATTTTTCGAGAAACGAGAAGCCGAGGGGCTGGAGGGCGGGCCGGGCTGACCCGCCTGGCAGCAGCTGGCAGGAAGACTGTGAGAAAACAGCTGGAACAGTCTTTCTGCCAGGACTCTGATGACACAGAGGAGCTCCAGTCTGTCATCAAGTCTAAGTCGAAGTCGGTCTTGACTTTGTGTGGATCGGAACAACAAAACCCACAACAACTTCAACAATATAATATGAGCCAATTCCTTTTAGATACACATAAAGGTTGTACGTTGCATCAATAGATTTCCCGTTAAAAGACCCCAACTTAAAAGATCATTCGTTCCCCTGGTGTTGAGTTTTTGCAAACCTCTGACCAGAACTCTCCATGTACGACCGAGTTCATGTTTGCACTTGAAACCTTTGACTTGTGTCCACGTCTTCACTCACCTCTCTGCATCCTGACGCATCTGCTCTCTCCTCTGCCTCCTCAGCTCCATGCGGCGGTCAAAGTCATCATCCATGTTGCCCCGAGGATTTTCCTCTCTTACTCACTGAAATACACAAACACGATTCTTACATGTTGCTAGTCAGTCACTTGATCTTACAGTTGAGTATTTGCACCAGCACATTATTTTCTTTTCTTTTCTTTTTTTTTTTTTTGCAGTTCTGTGGAAATTATCATCACAGTCCAAACATTTGAAAGAGAGCATCAAAGACAAGGAGCTTCTTATATGTGACACATGAGGCTCCAGACAGCTTGATGATGTATGCGAGAGATAAAAACTACAGTGCACGTTAGTTTACAGTACCTTAGCGACTACGAAGTTCAGTCCATAAGCAACAGCGACTCTTCCCTTGTCATGAATCAGCCTTCGCAATCTGGTTTGTATCTCAGCCGTTCTGCAGCTCTCAGGATTCCTGTTTGCTCTTTCAGTGACTTTAACTACCAGAAAAGGCAAAGCCTGCCTCCCCGCTCTCCTCGTTTTCTTTCTCATCCTCCCTTCTCCTCCTCAGCCGGACTCCTGCTCTAAATCCAAAAGCCCCGTTTCGCAAGTGTTTACAGAGGGTTTTCTGGCAGAAGAGGTAAAAGGGAATGCTTCATTTCAGCATTTACCGCTCAAAGGTGGGGAAAGCAACAGAAGCTGAACTGACATGATGACTGACGGGTCTTCATTCAGCATATTTAGTGGGAAAGTTAAAACTCCATTCAAATCTGAGGATTTTCTACCCATGTAAAAGAAAAATATAATAAAATCAAATAAAAAAGGGTTCAAAATGTGTCCAAGGATGAAAAACAAACCCAAAACACATTGCCTTTAAGGCACATATTGTGGAATTACGAGTTATAAAGACGAGTTAAGAAAAACCGATGCTACTGAAAATAATCTTGAAACACGTATGAGACTGATGACTGATGACTATCAGTCATCACCGTTTCACCGTTAGGAGGATGAATGAAAAACAAAAACGTTCATTTCCTGTTTGTTGGTATTAATTTAATTCTTCGAACTTGATGCTTTAGTGATAAAGTTAAACCTGAATGGCATGAAGGGATGTAATTAATAAAAAAATACCCTAAAAATTAACTTTCACTTCAGAACTGTGCAATTTTATAAACTGTGATGCACATTGGAAAAAAAATTGTTTAAGAAAATGTATTTTTCTGATGGATTTTAGAGTTTATTCCACTCTGTAAACATGTGATATAATCTGCCTCTGACTCTATCATTTTTGTTGGAGTAAAAACGGGAGCTGTGACTGTGCTGCCCCTCACACACTGAAATATAGGAAAAATATTGTTTTCTTAATATATATTTTTTTTAAATATATAATTCTAAAATAATATCCATGAATGGACTTGATTATTATGAAAAGACTATTTATTTATAATCTGAAACATTCACAATAAAAACACAACATGTAGGTCAAATGTCCAGATTGTTGCCAGATCACCTTCACATTCATCAAAGAAAGTTAAAAAACAAAGATGGCCCAGTATTTCATACAGTGTACAGAGCTATCTTGTTTAAACCAAGCATTTAATCACAGGGTTAAATTAAGACTGAAAACTCAAATTCATATGGCAAGTCTAGATAAAAGACTCACAACTGCTTGTCGCAAAGGTTTGATAGCAAACACACACCTATTGGCTTAGGGTGTTTACTTTTCCACATAGGGTCTGGTTGGTTAGCATAGCTTTTTTTTTTCAATTGATGAGCTCAGATACTGACAAAAAAAAGCAAAAAAAAAAAAAAAAAGAAAGAACAATCTGTAAGGCGGAAGACACTTTTTCAGGGCACCAAAGATTAAAATCAGCAGTAAATGTTTATGAAGAAAGCGGCATTCATCACAAAGGACTGTTGCCGTTCGGTGGCGTTTCAAAGAATGCAGTGAAAGTTACAATCACCAGATTTAACAAGGAAAGCATCAACGTCCAACAGCTTTGATAGCTTTTCACAGCAAATCCTGAAAAACATAGAGAACCGTGAGCTGTGAATAATTACTGCAAAGCGTTGAGGCAGAGAGAGGACGGTGTGTTCAGGCCCGTTGGTTCTGTCAAGCCAGCCAGAGAATCCTTCAGCATTTAATCGTAACACTAAAAAGGACAAGATCAAGAGCAAAACCAATGATAAAACTCTTGACTGCTTTTCTTTTATTGCTCTGTGTTGGTCCTGTTAATCAAGATAGACTACAAGGTTTTTGTAGGTTTGGAGTTGCGCCACTTTTTTCTAATTTCAGGTGAAGGACTGAAGGACTGTTGACGTCTACTGCTGTAGTCACAATCATGTAGTTGTTGCCTGTGGCACCTCATTAACAAGTTAGTTTACAACAGCATTCCAGTTTTTATGGCTTCACTCGTACTTCTGACTTTTCCACTTATTAGTCACTGCCACAACGCTGAGTTTAATTCAGACTTCAACCTCAACTGTGTGCCAGTAAATCTAACACTACACTAGCTGAAGCCAACGTTAACTGAGAGGTTGTAACGCATCAGAAAGATCTCATGGAAGACGTTGGTGAAGCTGTAAGAGTTTTATACTTTAACCTTCAGTTTTGACTGAAGACCTTAAGGTTTCTGATTGAGAGGGTCTATCTTTCAGCTTTACAAGGTAGATGGGTCAAATACTGACATGTCAGGACGTTTGTTTCCAGTTAAATTGCACAAGATGGTCTAATTTAAAAAATAATAATAATAATCTACAACATACAAGGGTTTCTTAACCCCTTAACATGCAGTGGAACGCCCCCTTGCCGTTTTTGTATTTTCTAGGGATAAGGGTTTTAATACTCTCCTCGTAATTAATCAGATATGTTATAGATGTAAACATGGGGACATTCAGTACGTGGTTAATCAGCTGACCCTACTCCCCTACCAGATGAGGTTCTCAGTAATAGATGGGGAAAGCACTTTAACATGAATATAGTAGATAAACACTTGCCAGAGAGGCGTTTGCAATCAATCAAGAAGCTGCAGCTCCTTACTCCACTTGACCAAACATGGTCACGCATGAAAAAGTCCCCGACCAGGGTAGGAAATTCCTCACAGTACATGAGCCGCGGCCTGCTGCAGCGATGACCTTTTATGCGGTGTCTCTGATTGTTTGTGTACAGGTTGTTGCCTCGTTTCGCAGCGCAGGTACAGTTAGAAAAAAGAAGGATATCTTGCCCTTCGGTGAGCATGAGAAGACGCTCAGACTCTTCCTGTTTGCACACTCCAGTGCATTTTTGTCTTAATGTTTAAAATTACAGGAGTATTTCTCAACAGTTTTTTTTGTTTGTTTTTTTTTTGCGAGGGGGGACAGTTTATCTCTTTTCTCATGACACAACTATGCAAAGTAGATTTTTTTTAAAATGGGAAGACCAAAATTTTATAGTTAGCTGTGATTCACTCCACAACAGTGGGTCGAGTGGAAATAAACGGCATGCGGTGGCTGCGTGCTTAGCCTCCTTTTATGGAAGCACACAGGCACAGTCAGCTGTAGAGTCCCCATCCTAGTGGTACACAAAGCCACAGAACGTGAGCGGCGTTTACTTTAGGAAATACCTGCTGCTGTGAAAAGTGGCAACCTGAAAATAACTTGTCCCTGTTCTTACCAGGAATCGGTTTCCCCAAAACGCCGCTGTTTGGCTTCATGTTGTGCATAGACGGACCACAGCGGCTGATAACAGCTGGTTTAATATTAATGGGAATTTAAAGCACAGATTCTAGCTGTATTTGATTTAGCTAGAATCCACTTGTGAAGTACGAACCACCTCCCGTGGTTTGCTAGTGTCTAAATCCACTTCCTCTCCCATGTAGAGGGTCCGGTCCTAAGAGAAACCGGCCCTTCAATCCATTCAGTGTCACCCGGTTCATTTGTGTTCATAGTAAATGTAGCAGGATGAATGAAACCTGCTGTCAATGACTGAGCACACCTGTTGCATCAAATTAACTGCCAGTAGGGGCGCTGTGGGTACAAAGGGAGGATCCTTCACCTGCCTCTTCATGCTCTGACATGGTTATGTATATATCGTATATATATATATATATATATATATATATATATATATATATACAAATGGCTCTCATCTTGACTATTTAATATCTGTTAATCAAGATAGACTACAAGGTTTTTGTAGGTTTGGAGTTGTGCCACGTTTTTCTAATTTCAGTTGAAGCACTGAAGGACTGCTGATGTCTACCTGTTTATAAGTTACTCAAAGGTGAACTCTGTGTAGACATGGCATGATTTCTGAGCTCACCTGGTTAGACTAGAACGTGTTACAAATACATGCCACACTATTCAGATGTTGCTGCTGTTGGGCAAAAACCTTAAAATCTCAATTTTTGGGTTTTCTTTTTACTAAAAAAAATCTTACTCAGCTTCTGTTAGTGGTTGTATGAATGCATTTACAGTGGAAAGTATCATAGAACATGTAGCTTTGACCTAATGTTATGAATTTACATTCAGGAGTGAGGTGTGTTTCTCATTTCCTTATAAATTACATTTTCGGAGATGCAACGTTTCAGTCGGACAGCGTTGATTTGTATTACAAAGTGTTGTGACAACTACGTATCCGTTTCCATCCACTTCACTGTCAAACACTACTTTGTATTGATCTATTACACAGCATCCCAATGACACACATTGACATTGTGAGAAAGTTCAAAAAGTGTGCTTTTACTACTTTTGCGAGGCTCACTAAACAGCCGCCGACCGTTATGTACACGCAGAGCCGTTTACATTTCCACACAATCCGACTTCAGCGATCACCAGGAGCGAGAGAGTCGGCTCCGGAGGCCCAAACACATTTTCAGTCCCAATTGAGACCATCTATGGAATAGAAGTCAGACCAGACTTGGCATGTCCACCTCTGAGTGTCCACAGCCACACGTCTGCTCAGTGTATGAGAAACAGATTTTAAAAACAAAATGATGGTCCTGACTCCCGTTTTGGACAGAGCAGATACCCGTGCTAACAAGTCAGATCTGGAGGAGGAAGGGACGAAATGTTGACTTTTGCAGCTTTTGCAAATGAAAAATTATGTTGCCACTACTTTGGGTTTT
This sequence comes from Xiphophorus hellerii, assembly GCF_003331165.1. Lineage (NCBI taxonomy): Eukaryota > Metazoa > Chordata > Actinopteri > Cyprinodontiformes > Poeciliidae > Xiphophorus > Xiphophorus hellerii. The sequence goes on along the minus strand of NC_045673.1, from coordinate 22,166,183 downwards.
TCATGTTCAAGGTTTCACATGTTACATTTAATGCTGTTAGAATTATTCCTTATAAATTATATATCACACTTATTTTTCCCCCCCCCAAGTCAACTTTTCATGTTTTTGAATTCTCAAAGTGAAAATAATCCAGTAACATTTTTTAATAGGCTTCTGCTAAACATGGTAAGATAATTTATGCTTCAATGCAATGCTTTTTTGACACAAACAATACAAATATTCCTCACTCATCTCATCTCTTCCTGTCGATGTCGTCGATATGTTTCCACATCATTATCTAACACGAGAATTAGCTCTGCTTAGTTCATGTAAAAACATTCCTTATGTGGGATATTTAGAAATGGCTAAGTTGTATATTTCAAAATAAATGAGATGGACAAAAAGTTTCTTAAGCTCATTAGATGCAACAGTTTATCTAAATAACTGATCCTCTTTAAGGTCGTCTGTCATTCGTAATGTTTACCAGTCAGGTTCTGACCTCTGTCCTCAGAAACAGGCACAGAAGCTGAAAACCTTTTTGGACTGAAAACATTATATATTTTTTTAACTATAGTAAATGCAAAAGCTACTATTCACACAGAACACACACTAGTGCACCAAATGTAACAATCAAACTTACCAGGGTGCAGACGAAGCGATTGGTCCTGCTGGAAATCAGCAGATGAAGACCAGCTGGAGGGTTTATAAGCAGGACATAAGGTGGTGAGCTCCGCCTGCTGAAGCTGCAGTAGTTTATGTATGGAATATGGCAGGTGTTATTTGTACAAGCTTAAATCTGAGGTTTTGTGGATGCATTTGTCATGAATTCATTAAACATTAATGTCTCCTGGATGTTTTTTTTGTCAAGATTTAAGCAAAAAACTTAACTGTATTAATTTTAGTTGTGTATAGTTGAAGTGAAGAGAAAAGTATGATTTCTTTAAAAATCTTTAAACTCTAGCTGACATTTGTAATTTGGCCATTTGGAGTGATGCCACAAAATACAAGCCAGTGCATTCCATTGCTTTCAGAAGTTACCTAATCATTGAGTCTGTTTACCTGGGAATCTGAGGACAGATCTGGACTTTGTGGGAGAGCGGCTGTCCAGTGACAGACTGGGAGTCTGTGCAGGGTGTAACCCGGACGTCGACAATGGATGGAGTGGCAAGAAGAGAGCGTAAAGAGGATACAGAGACAGGTAAAAGAAAACGATTTGATCCACAATTGGAATGTTTTGACGTGGAAGCAAAATGCTGGATGCTGCTCATCACCTCAAACACATGCTATAAAAGCTGAGGAGAGGATAGATGTAGCTAAATAAGGTGCAATCCACAAAGAAAGTTGTTTGAGGGTGCAGAGACTTGAGACAGGAGCACAGGCTCACTTTCCAGAGCCAGAGCTGCAGTCAAATGGCTTAGATCGAAGAATATTTATGTTGTGCAAAGGCCCAGTCTGTCCAATTAATAATTATTCACTACTTTGTGTTTCTCTGTTACATAAAATCCCATAAAATTCAAGTTTGCATTCAGTAATGCGACTGACTTGTCCAGATGTAAAAGGTTACTCTTCGCATAATAACTCGTCACATTCGTTGTTCCAAACATCAAACCTGTTGCATCACTTTGCGTCCATAAAGATGGAGTTTTCTGAGACACTAAACTATCCATTCACTCATTTTACTATTGATTGAATTTTTTATTTTATTTTTTTTAAAGTTGACGGACATACAGTACATTGAACCAGCCTGTGAAGACTTCCTTTGTGCCTCGGGGAAAAAAAAGGTTTGTTAACACAGAAATGATTGCACTGGTCTGGGTCCATGTGTTGTATCCCACTGCCGTTTATTGCCTCCAGGCTTCTGTAAGCGACCGGAATCCAACGTATGAACGACCCAAACAATCCAACTGTTTTCTGATCTGTTTCCAGTATCATTTGCCTCACCATAAATTAAATATACTCCTGATGTGACAAAGCTTAGCAAAAAACATAAATTTAAAAAAAACCACACAAATATACATTAATGAAAATGAGAACTTTTATATTATTACATGATAACCTCTCATCCAGTAACATCTGTAGGATTAAAATGATCTGAAACTACAAACATCAGTGCTGCCGACACCCAAGTATTTGCAAATCCATGACTTGTCTTTTTCCTGTTGTGGCAAAGCAATTCAGGGCACAAAGTAACAGTGACGGTGAAACTCAACATGAAAATACAGGTATTGCACAAATTACACCCACAAACAAGAGATGTGAGACAGCATAAAATAAACAGAGTTCTACTTTATGACAATGAGTATACACTCTTTGTACGTTACTCACATTTTTGACTTGAAAACTATTTTTAAAAAAAACCATTAACGATGCTTACATTAACCAATTCGTATATTTACACAAAATAAGACTTACTTTTCGCAATTGGCACATTCAGCAAGGTAAGTTAAATTTGAAAGCCTTCTTACTAAAAGTGCAGATCACAACCAGTTCATACCAATGAGCCGCAGGAGTGCGATCCACATCTTTGTTCTGTACAAGAGGTAAACACACTGTATAAACCACTGTGAAATTCAAATGTATGATTATTTCATACAAATGTGGGATTGCAATGGCATATTTTAACAATATATTAAGCGTCATTTCATAAATAAGCAGACTATCTGAAGCTCAGTAACAAAAAGCAGGTTAAATACCAAAAACACAGGTTTTTAAAAAAAAGGAAACGAGTCCTAATGTAACAGCGATATGTACTTAAAAGACTAATATGAGCTTTCACAGATTTTATTTTTGCTTCATTACTTTCTGTAGAAAAAAATAAGTAAATAAATTAAGGTCAACAAATAGGCAGCTAAGACAAGGAGCAGAGTTTCCCCCTCAACATTTACACACAGCACACAGTCCAGCAGCTTGCTAAAACATTTAGAGTACACATTGTTTTCCTGATCTCCCACATTTCCAGTGCATCCTGTTTAAGCCAACAATCCCACGTTGTTGCAAGTGTAACATTGAGATCTAGGAACCTCACAACTGCAACGAGTTGTTGTTGTTCTTATTATTGGCTAATATTGCTATACAGAATAATTCAAGTCTGTTTAAGATTGTGGCTATTCGCCGGATGTAATAATCCAGGCAGCAGGCAGTAAAGGCGGTGTGTGCGCACGTGGTCAAGTCGCTTGTTTAGCCTTGCCCTGGTCCTCCACCTTTTTAATGGCGGCCTGAATCTTGGCCTGGTCTCCCAGCAGCTGGCGAGGTTTCACCGGTTTGAGGTTCTCGTCCAGCTCTAGCTGCACAGGTACCCCGGTGGGTAAAGTCACGTTGGCGATATCGTCGTCCGAAACACCTGTTGAAAGAAGTCAATTAATTGAAATGGTTCACGTAGTAAATTGTTGTCAGTTCACAGTTAATCTATCACAATGTTTCTTCGTCAACTATAGTCAAAGGTACGTTGCACGCAAACTAACGACCATTTTAGTAAATCGACAATTGAAAGTAAAAATTTAAATTTGTACTTTCCATTTTGATAAAGCTTATCCTATAGGAATCATATAGCTTACCGACTGTATTGGACTTGCTTTATATTCTTGTATATAAATCAAAACTGTGTGAGATGATCTTTTTGTTTAGCATCAGCATTAAAAAAAAACAAGCTAAATTGAGTCAAATTGAATAGTTTTATGTAATAATATCTTTTTGTCCCTCCCCCTACACACTCAGTGACTGAAAGCATGACTGCAGTGGGCAGGTGAACTCTTATGTAGGTTGAAAAGTCCCCTGTTCCCATGGAGACGGTGGTTTAAAGCAAAACCTTACGTGGCAAACCAGATCAAGAGACTCATCACTTACAGTATGAACTGAAATAAATGTGGTAGCAATAACAGGTTGTGGAAGTTTCATATTTTCATAAGTGGGAGGTGGAAGTGTCTCCTGTGGCTTGAGAAAATAATTACACGCCTTTTTACTTCCTCTGACATTTTGTCACATTTCAACCAGAAACCTTTTCATGGACGTTACGGCACAGACCAAAACAAAGCCTGCACCTGAACTGAAATGCAAACGATCAGATGAGCTCAAACTTGAACGTTTTGGTTTGTGCTGAGTGCAATCTAACAATGCACATCTCCCTGAACACCCGATCTCTAGCGTGACACATGGTAGTGGCAGTGTTATGCTGTGGGAATACTTCAGCCAGGGTGAAGAAGCTACCCCAGGACAATCCTGGAAGATAACCAGTTAGAGGCTGCATGGGAAAACATGACGAAAAAAAAGTACATTTTGCACAATACGTAGAATCTCCTCATATCCACTGGCATGCGTTCAATGAATATTCCTGCTTACTAATGATGCTAAATATTTTTGGAATGTTAAGGTCCTGTAAAAATTCATGATGATTACGAATATTGAAGCTGATGAATGAGACATGGCCCCCTCAAACCCTCAAACCTTTACAAGTGTAGTAAAAGGTCAGCATGGATTTCATATTACACTTAAATGTAACATAAACTTGCTGACCTTTTCGCACAAGTTCAAGCTTCCATTTTTGGACCTGAAATATTTTATGTACTTCCTTGTTCAGTGACTCTGATGAGCAACAGGGATATTTAAAGATGATTTCACTATATCTATAAAAAGAAAAAGAAAGAAAAGCTCAACACAGTGGCATACTGCATACCTTCCACGTGTTTGAGGATGGCCCTGCAGCTGTTTCCGTGACCAGAAATGAGGATAGTCTTGCCTTTCAGGATCTCTGGGACCACAGTGCTGTTCCAGTACGGCAGCAGCCTGTCCAGAACCTCCTTCAGGCTCTCCGCTCGGGGGAGGTTCTCCTTCGGCACGTCGCAGGTGGCGTATCTGCGGTCGTTGTAGATTTCCATATAATAGGGGTGGGACTCATCAATCAGAGGCGGAGTGATGTCATAGCTCCTTCTCCACAGCTTCACCTTCTGCTCTCCGTGCTGCAGGGCCATTTCTGCCCGGTTGAGTCCGATCAGGGCTCCATAGTGGCGTTCATTAAGCCGCCACGACTTAACGACGGGGACCCACTCCTGGCCCATGGCCTCCAACACCAGCCATGCCGTGTGGATGGAGCGGCTGAGTAGTGAGGTGAACACCAAGTCGAACTTGTATCCCTGCTCCTTGAGGAGCCTGCCGCAGTCCCGGGCTTCCTTCACCCCTTCCTCGCTCAGCTTCTGGTCGACCCAGCTGCAGAAGCGGTTCTCCTTGTTCCAGGCCCCTTCGCCATGCCTCAGCAGAACCAGTCTGTACTTAGACATCCGAAGAACTAGAAGCAGAGGAGTCATGCATATTACTTAATGGAAACAAAACAAAGCTGGGTGCGGCTGGCAATTTTTTAGAAACAGACAAGGGATATCCTGTCAACAGTGCCTGTGTTTCCAATTTTAAGTAGCCATTGTTTTATTATTAATATTATTATTGTTACAACTACTGCACTTTATTTTTTGATTGTTCGTATTTTATATATTTCTAATGTGTATTTCTATGCATTTGCTCCCCTTCTCGGCCAGGTCACCCTTGAGAAAGAGGTCTTGAGATCTCAATGGGTTTTTATCTGGTGAAAGAAAGGTTTTAAAAAAAAATAAAAATACATCATAGGTCGGTGATCTCAATTCAAAAGTAGTGAGAACTTCTTAAGAGTCGATGCTAGATAAAATAGAGACCTGCCGAAGGGGTCGACATCGGCTCATCAATTATCCTTATTGAAAAAGAGAATCAAAACAACAATATCGGTCTCGTCTATAACATGAGCATTACTGATGAATGGTGCAGCTAAGAGGATGGGTGACCCGGTGTTCTGTCAGTAGCACAGATAAACAGAACACCGGCACAGTTAATGCTGCACAGCCCTTCAGGAAAGCAACAAGGCCGGTGTATGCATGTAATTTCTCATCTTTACCAGAAACAGCCGAATTGTGTTAAGCAAAATGCGTCGCCTTACCCCGGTGGAGTTAAAAACCCCGACAGAAATTGTTCGGCCAGGAATCGCCAGGCCGCAGCAACGTCCGCTCGGTGCGTTGGTGAGTAATGTGGCGGTCGTCCAATCGGAGAGCTGTATAATCCTTTGTGGGCGTTCCCTCCGGTGTCTGTTATTGCCCATATTAGGAGGGGGAGCAACGGTTCAGGCAAGCTCGCGGTAGGGGAAGGAGAACAGAGAGCAAGAGGAAGAGGAGGTCGCAGCTACCGCACTGTGAACATATTTGTTTGTGTTTCCATGAGTTAGAGGGGTAATGCGTTTCTGTAAAGATATTTACAATATTGCCCGTAGAAGTAGAAGTACAGTACATTAATAGTCATGTCAGTACTAGTAGCGGACATGGGCAGTTCTAGCGATAATGGCGCCCTGGGCGAGACCCTCCTTAACTTACAAGGAAGAAAAGCCAACATATTCAACACACAGACCCCGACTTCAGAAAAATTTAGCTGGGGGAGGAGAAATCGGGCTTTTAATTTAATATAAACACATGAACAAACATTTATATAACCTTTGAAATAAAATAGCCAAACTTATTAATGCATAAAACAGTGACATGCAGAAAAGGCTGAGAAATTGTGCTCAGATTCGCATAAACATTAGTTCAGAAGTTGCAGAAATCTAAAATGTTTCCAATTTCTGAACTCTTTTTCTTTAACTGTTAAATCAATCTTTCAACATGTACTGAAAAAATATATGAATTGATATTTATCAATTTTGTGATGTCTGTGATGAACTGGCATCCTGTGTGGTGTACCATGCCTCCTCCTTGATTACCGCTGGGGATAGGCACCATCTGTAGGGAGGTTGTTCTTCAGCAGGGACAAGGGAGTTGATCAAAGTTGTAATAAAACGGCTTCAAGTAAATATTTAATTCCAAAGCTGTCAAACCGTTAAAGATTTGCAGCTGCAGTCACAGCAAAACGTAGTTTTACATTGTATTGGCTAAGTAAATATTTACATTAACATATTAACATTAACATTTAATTTTCCTTTGGGATCAATAAAATATTTTTGAATTTAATTGAGAGCAACAGATGCTTGCCACACGTCAGAGGCTCTTTAAAAGATCTTGGAATAGCCTTTCGAATTTTGTCCTGAACTAAAAGTTGCTAACAAGACACCAGCCTACATGTCACTTGCCAACTTACCTTTTAGCCTACAGCAGTTTGTCTTGCAGTGTTTATTAGTCACGTCATTGGAAGACATCCATATTTCCCCTAAAAATGCAAAATCACTGACAGCAATGAGAAATGAGACCTTTTAAGTCTAGTCTATTAGTGGATGCAGCATGTATGTAAAGTACTGTGTGTATGTGATAGTCTCATAAATGCCATTTATTACAGGCTTCAAGAAAACTTCTACAAATAACTGTGTAACGAAGCAGACAAAGACAGAAATAAGGATGTGATTTATTAAGGTTTTTGTAGAGAGCAAAAAACTGGTTTTCCTACAACAATGTTGGACATATTGTTATAAAACAGTTCTAATGTGTGAATTAAAGCATTTTATGTAAGACTCCTTGAAAATACAGTGAAGGTACTACAAGTATTTTTGAGGATATACTGATATTTTGTAAGTGTCCTCAATAAAAACAATAGCATTCTGAATATGTTTCACATGTACTTTTAGACAGAGATCATAAGATTGGTTTATCTCCAAAAATGCACAATCATTTTCCATATAATTTCAAGGGTAAGCACCTCAGTGTTGAAACATGATCGGCTAGTCACAGCCTGAACTGTTATAAAAAATAAATATGCACTGTCCTTTCAGTCCCCCCCCCAAAATTAAAGGAGAATAAGATTTTTAGGACGATCTTAAGACTGTTTTAAATGTATAGATTTTTCTTCTTGAAGTCAATGACGACAAAGAAGACAAAGAAGAGGTGGGGTGAAATAGTGAGGTAATATTACTTAAGTGGAGCAGAGACAGATGATACAATCATGTGTATCCAACAAAAATGATCCCAAAGTTTTCATTGTCACCTTTGTCACTTGCAAACCCAAGCAGTGTCAGCATTTATACTTTTCTTAATTTACGGCAGTGATCAAAGTGACATTGATCACAAACCTACTGGGCAGCATCAAACAGCTTCTTTCTTCCCTCCATCCCAGACATGGCGTCCACGTTCTTACGCCAGTCAGTGACTTCTTCTTTCTGTGTCATCAAAGCAGAAAATTTGAATCAGTTTATCCTGATTAAACACTTGAGATGATTTTAATGTCAGTGAGATGTGGATGATCGCTTGCTTAATGTTGCAGCGTTACATAACATTTTTTATTCCTCCATGATTAGTATTATATTCTGCATGCATTTGTGTTTTTACTCTGAGTGGCTTAAATGAACATTTGACCTAGCATACAAGTGTACATCCTGCGCTCTTACCTTTTCCTCCTCTTTCTTCACGGTCTTTAGGTTGGCCTTGAAGTCCACTGACTCTTTTACCTTCGCCCCCAGCAAGGCTCCCAGCATGGCTCCTGCAGACACCCTCACCTTCCTCAGGTTCGGTCTCTTCATCTTGCCCTTCAGCTCAAAGACCTTTTGAGACAAGTTCTGTATCTTTGTGGAAAACAAACCACAAACCCCTCTTTACAATTAAACACAAGGTTTCACATTTCCACCGTACGTCGATCGCATGTGTCTCTTATAGATGTATGCTTTTGGAGAAGGAAAGTCGTCTCTAGGAAACGTGTTCAAAATGAATTTGCTGTGGAGCCTTGGTGACACCGTGATGTCCCTGTTTGTTGTGGTTCCGTAATGGCCAGTGTTGGAGATTTTCTTTCTTTTTCTTGTTGCTATTTTCTAATTTCTGAAAGTTAATGAACAAGTTCATGAACAAGATAGTGGGCCTCTTTGTCACATTACATTTCATGTCCCAGGAAATGGATTATTGTGTAAAAATTCAGATTATCTGATAAAATCAAAAATGCATTATCCAAATTAAGAAAATGCTTCAGTTGCATTTATTTTACAATAATTATTTAGAATGTGAGTAAATGTGGCAGGGATAGTTTTATTAATTAACAACAATTATTTTCCTTTTTTTTTCTTTTTCACAAAACGAATAAATAATAATATGTTAGATCTTTTGCTTCTTCAATAGAAGATGAAAATATTTCAAAGCATTTTGCACGTCTTTACCAGAACGCCCAATAAATGTGGATGTTGCTGTACTTACTGGAATCACTCACCTCTTTCTCATTTATTGCCACTTTGCTAGCAATGTCGTAGCGCTCTTCATCGACCTTGTCAATTTTTTGGTGGATCTCTTTGCAAATATTCTGTGGACAGAAACATTTTGTTTAACAGACTCATTAAAGGACTTTAGGCTTAGAGAATATAAGTTAACTAACAACAAAATAGAGATTAAAGATGTGGAAGCTAAAGAGAGTTGATGTGAGCAACTTTCTGGAGCAAAACCTCTTAGCAGCTGCAAAAGATTTGAATTTGTGGCCGAGGTTTACTCGACCATCAGGACGATGACCATTAGTTGACAACTAGAGCTACAATAAAATGACTCAGATCAAAACATCTTTATATGTCAGACTGGCCCAGTCAAAGTCCAGACGTAAGGCCAGCTGTGAATCTATGTCAGATATTTTTTTTACTTCGCCATTATACACTATTTTTATTTTCCGACCTGTCGCATTGCATACTAATGAAATGTATTATAAAATGCAGTTGCAAAGGGACAATATGTAAAAAGGTTAAAGAATGATGAAAACAATTTATGTTCTGACTTCTATTATATGATGAACTGGATCTATTTTAAGGATGTTTATGACATATTTGGGAAGATGTATCAAGTAAACTTAGGTTTAAGGATTTTATTTTATTTTTTTTTAATAAATATTCTTCTCTCCTGGGAGTTTTTAAATGAACATTTTTCAATGATTTGGAGAAGAGCCCATTTTAATCATCTATATAAATAAAAACCCATAACTAATTGCCTTGAGGTTTGATGACCAGGTATTAAATATATAAGACAACAATTGATTTGGAGCAACTGATCTATTAAAAAAATTGGCAAGCTGGAATGCATGCAATTTTTCTTTACATCTTCAACCTTAAAAATCATCATATACTAAATTAAAGGTGATAAGTGTACCTGTAGGTCCTGCATCGAAAGGCCTGACAGTTGGAGGGTTGGGTGTCTTTCGTCAAGGATCCTCTGTTTATCAGCTATTCTGGCTTGCTTTTCATTCTCCAGCATAGTCATTGCCTTCTTTAACAGTTTGGTCTGGAAAAAAAAAAACACACACACACATAGTTTTCTCTGCTTAATGGTTGTGGATACACTTTAGCAAAGTTGGACATTATTTATATAGGGCATACCTTTAAGAACAATCTGCGGGATGCAGAGATTTTTGGCTTAGGTTTCTGTGACAGAATTAAAAAAAAGATTAAGTTTACATTTTTTGAGGTGTGCATCACTTTTTGTGTGCTTCTAAAAATCTCTGTGCAGTGACGGTAGACGCAGCTTTAAAGCACAAAAGCTAAACATAAAACAAACAGTTTTCTTATAGCCAAATGCAGTAGATTGGCATCTATTTGGGTACATGTACTTTCTTAATTCTCACAATGTATTTGTGGAATTAAAGGCCCAAGTTGTTAGGATACATTGGTTTTAGTTGCTGACATGTCTGTAAAAAAAAAAAAAGAAAATCAACATGAACCCATAGAAACCATTTAAACTCACCGAAGGGCTGTTGAGGGGAAAATTTGTGTCCATAGTGCAAAGAAGAAAAATGGATTAATTGTTGTCAATTAGTGGTGAAGAATAGGATTTCTGGGGTTGAACTTACTTTCCAGACATGATAGAAGTTCCTAGTTCCTCCTTGTTAGGTCTGTGAATGTCAGACAGATGGGGTAAAAAGCATTGGTAATTTTCTCCATATCGACTATAAACACTGGAAATTAGAAATGAAGATCGCTTAAAACTGCAACTAAAATGCAAATAATGAAAAATAAGAAAACATAAACTTTAATCTTCAAACTTTTCAGGGTAGAAATAGAGACTATTTCTGCTACAACTACTTTAAAATGTGTCTTTTGTCCGATACACAAAACAATATTTTCTTTAATGAAAAGATTTTCTTACCTTTAAAAGTGAGGTTTCAATGCTCAAGAGTCCCCTGGTGTGTGACTCAAGGGGATGAAAGAGGGCAGATATATAGATTTCAGGGCTCATGTGAGTGGCTCACTGAAATAGATTCTCCATTCTTAGACTCCATCTCTCGTACTTCACATGTATGAGGTGTGAAGTTCTTAGAGGTTCTGAGGAGGGTTCACCTGTGATGCTTTCTCAGTTTGTCTCAAGAGGAGCAGGTCACATCTGATGGTTCAGTTTACAGGCACGCAAAAAAAAGAAAATCAAAGTACATCCTCTTTAACTTCCTGGGGTTTATGAATTATCTAGAAATTAAAGGTTTCTTTTTTTTATTTAAAGAATTTCCCCAATTTTTTCCATTTTGGAATCTGTGTTCCCTATACAGGAGAAATATTTTCTATATATTTGTTTTTTAAATTTTATTCAACGCGTTTATTTATTTTTTATTTATGGCTTTATTATGGCTTACCTTATGGAAAAGTTTAGGAAGTATATAAGAGCAGAAAACTTGCAGATAAAAGGGAAAGTTGAGGGAACGAAGAAGGCCATAATACTTATAATGAACATGACATTATATATCAATCTTATTATTAATCTATTTAGCAAGTGTCACTTTTCCCAACTGAATAATGGGATTTTTAGTTGTATTTTAATTTATTTTTATGCATCTGTAAGGCAAACTTAAGTTGTGTGATATGTATGGTTAGATTAAAATAATTTTCAAACACCAAATCATTTTTAAATTAATAGCCCAGAAGTGACAAAGCGTATAATTTATCTATTTATTTACTTTTTTTTATCATGATAGGTCAAAATAAACTTATTAAGTATGCTTTCAAGGAGGATTTCTAAATATAAATAGAAAATAACACATAATCCCCCTTTTTTTGTGGAGGATAGAAATAGACAGAAACTAACAGTAATATCATTTTTTGAATTTTAAAAGCATTTTTATTGGCCAATGCTACTTCTATGGCTGTACCACATCAAATCAGTTTGTTACAACTGAGGACTGTTTCTAAATAGCAAACAATATTGTTTAAAATCACCAAACTTTTCTGAACGTCCAAAGTTTCTTGAGGTGCTTAAAAGTTAAAGAGCTCTGCTGCCATCTGCTGGAACAAAGAGCACAATTCTGCTGCATTGTTGATGCGGCAATAGTTTCCCTAAACCTTGAGTCTTCCTGAAGTGTCTCTTTGCATTCAGCAATACAATGTGGGGACAATATTACGTCATAATAGCGCCTATTACAGAATTTGGAAATATTGTAAAACAGAAAAGCTAGTGTTTTTGTCTTCAGTTGCCAGAAGCGTCAAAGAGCTTCTTCCTGCCCTCCATCCCAGACATGGCCTCCACATTCTTACGCCAGTCAGTAACCTCCTCTTTCTGATAGAGAACAAAACAAATGGGACAAAAACATTTAAAAAGACAGAAAACAATATTCAGGTGGATAAAAACCAGATTCACCTTTTCTTCTTCCTTCTTGACAGTTTTGAGGTTTGCCTTGAAGTCAAACGACTCCTTGTGTTTGGAGCCCAGCAGAACGCTCAGCATCGCTTCAGCTGAGATCTTCACTCTCCGCAGGTGAGGCTTCTTGAACTTGCTCTGCATCTCAGTAATCTTCAGTTTCATGTTTTCAATCTGCCCAACGGAGCACATGATTATGTCATTCTACCTCATCATTACTCAAGATAATGTCATTTGCATCTGTCATACGTATATTACTCAGTGGTATTTAAGATTCACATAATGTACAATCAATCTGTGAGATGTCGTCATACCACCGTGGTGCGGCTGCAGGATGTTTCCAGTTGAGCTATGCAGTTCTAATGGGATGGACTTCAGTTATTGACTTTATTTTTAATTTTTTACTTTTTTGCTTCCATCATGTAATGTCTGATTTGTGAACATGCTTGTGTGGTTTTCAGCTGCTTTCAAAAATGTAGGATGTAGAGACATCTTGTGGTATAAATCTCAAATTGCAACCAAGTTGGCATAAATGGAGAAAAAAAAAAGGCCGCCATTTTATTTAGCCACTGTAAATTGTGTTTCGGAATAGTTTATGGCATTATTTAAAAGCATGTGCAAAAATACTAGTGTGTCTTTAAGGGCTCTAATGAACATGGATTTTTGCCTTCACAAAGTTTCATTTCAAGCTTTGCTTTAGTGTGTTATCGGGCTAAAAGTAATTATTTTAGTGGTATTTTGGAGGCTAATGCTTAATTCAATGCTTAAAATACATGGACAAGTGAACAGACCTTCATCTTGCATTGCTGTTCTGTCTTAATGATCTCACCTCCACATCGTTTTTGGAAACTTTCAGGTCAACATCGTAGCGCTCCTCGTCTACAATATCAATCTTGCGGTGCAATTCTTTGCACAGATCCTATAATAAAAAGAAAATAACATTGTGAGTAACTTGCTGAAGGGAGACTGGTATTAATCAGAAAGTAAACGTTTTGGTGATTAAAAAGAAATACCTGCAGTTCCTGTAAAGACAGACCAGAAAGATTCAGCGGAGGAAGTCTCTCTGCTAGCAAGGCTTCTTTCTCCTTCATCTTCTGATTTTTTTCCTCCTCCAGCATTTGAGTAGCAACTGCCAAGAGTTTGATCTAAGAGTGAAAATCCATAAAAATGCAGCATTTATCCTCTTTTTTCCCAGTTTTTTTTTTTTTACTTGTAAGTATACGCAATACTTATGACAAATGCAAAAGAGCATAGCTTTCATTTTTAAAAATCTGCTTGCAATGTACGCCTTTAAGAATAAGTGTGTCTCAAGGCAATCATAAACCTATTATTTCTCATACTGCAGTCTGTACACTGCAGCGTGCAGACTGCACTGTAGAGAAGTTAACAACATTGTTGTTAACGTCAATGAAAATGAAATAAGCTTAGAGGATAAAATCAACTAAATAAATAGCCAAACATTAAAAATAATAATAATAACACAGACAAAATAAATCTCTTACTTTTAACCCCAGCTTTCTGGAGGAGGAGATCTTAGATTTTTTCTGTAATTCACACATAAATAATATTTATTTCCACCTTCTGTCTTGCACAAAACATAAGTAAAATGTATATTGCTGATACTTACCGGTCTTTGGGGACATTCATAAGAGAAATGAAGCATATTATTATTTTATAATTTTATATCTCATATCTCAGTGCAATAACCAGTGGAAAAACACACGAGAGGTGATAGCACTTACCCGTCCGACATGGCTGACTTAAACCACCGCTCTAGAATGGGGAAAATGAATCCATTAAAATAAATCTGTTGTTAAACACATTGCTGCTTCACTGCCTTTTAGTACATTCTGCACGCTTTATATCAATTAATTGTTGCAAGCTAAATGCAAGTCTAAAAACTCCTGCAAATTACAAATGTATTTGATCGCTAAAGCTAAATAGTTTTGAATTGTAAGTCTTTAAAACGTTTGGAAAGGTTTAAGGCGAATGTGCTTTGAAGAGTCAAAGCAGTGCAAGTGTTAATATATCTGATGAGAGGTTCACCACGGGTGACAAAGCAGTTCAGTGACCAGATAATCCGCAGGCATGTGAGAAGACTCTGTTCAGCCAGCTGCTAATGTTAAACAATAACTCTGCTGCCCGCTAAAATGGCCTGAGAGAACAAGATGCTACTCTGACGTAAAGAACTGTGATAGTCGCTGTTAGATACTATGAAATAAAGAGAAGTATACTCACACTGAGTCAAACAATGAAAGTACAGGTACCAATAGGAGCAAGCAACACAATGCCTAGCGATCCAACCTCAAGGAGCTCCTTGTACTTTCTGAAAAAAACAACAACAACACATGTCTCAAATTTATAGTGTCTCCTCCAAAGTAGCATGACTCACTAAAATAGAGTCGCCTCTGTTTTACTACCTCTGTCCGTCCACCAACAGTGACATTTGCAGGGGTTCACAACAATATTTGAGCTGCGTAGGGGGCGTCATGAAGCCCGCTCCTTGGGTTCAGATATTTGGGTATGTTTAAACATGATTTCTGCGACACCTATTAGTGGAAATGGCAGCGTGTCCTTAGAGAGGGTCAAGGTCGGAGTCGTGACAGAGCGGGGCCAGCTGGAAAAGTTTAGATGAAGATGTCAGGGAGTCGAGCGGAAGGGAAGAAGTTAGAGTTACCTCCTTCATTTGGGCAGTGTTCTTATTTATAGGAAAACTGCATGGTTCAAGAGGTCCAGAAGTAACATAGACTATCCCAGATGGTCTATTTAGTCGTCTGATATTAATATCAACTAAATCTGGTGTTTCGTTCCCAAATATTTCAAATTGACTCAAAATGATTCATGTTTTTTCCTTAAAATGTCTTTTTCCTTTCTCTAGCCGTGCAAAGTAAAACAGATATTTATTTATAGATTACGTGCATTTTCCATTAGCAAATTTTGTCACAATGTTTGTTTATATTTGCAGCTGCATATTATGGCAGTAGTCTCATGACACTTTGCACAGACTGCATTGAGGAAAGACAAAAGCCAAAGGTTAACTCGGTTTTATTTTGGCCTGCAGAGGAACAAGGACAGGTGGTCTGTGGAGCTTGATGGTTTATAAACTGAGCCAATGTGATTTCAGCTTGGCTCTGGATTCACACTGCAACCCTTTACACACACCAAAGAATACACACGTTTACATAACTAAGAACATTTAAGAATTTAGAATAAGAATTTAACAATAAATATAAGTCACCTTATATTTATAAAAAGTCATATATTGTTGTTATAAGTACCATAAATATAAGGTGACTTATAAATCACCTTATTTATTAAGGTGATTTAATAAATATATATTTATCATATATTTGTATATATACACACATGTATATTTGTACACACATATATACACATATATGTATATAAGTACATACACACACACACACACACATATATATATATATATATATATATATATACACACACACACAGATCCTTGCATGTAGAAAGACTCTTCTCTTCTTGCCTCTGTGGTCTTTTGCTGCAGTGATGTTTAGGATTTAGATATTTGCAGGTGAGTGTTGTTTCTTCTTTTAGCCAAGAACATTAAGTTCTTGGTTCATGTGGCCACGTTGTTATTGTCAGCCTCATAAAATAGGCATAAAAAAGAGAACTACAGCATCAGCTTTAAGTTTTCACCAGAACATTTTATTAACTTTCTTATTCTCAGGCATTTTAAGGTCAAGAAACATTTGTTTTAGGGTGGACATACAAGCAGTTCAAATGTTTTACAAGAGCAAAAACCACAAAACAAAACAGTTCAATTAACCCTAATGCAAAAAAAACAAAAAAACGGATTGATGCAATTATTTTTCTTGAATAATCTAAGTAACTTTGAATATTGCATGTAAAGTCTGCAGATACAGTCATGCATGCTGAATCCTGTCTCGTGTGTTTGCTAATTCTATGGAAGAACAATCCCTTCAAGGTCTTCTATAACTTCTTACCCTGTAAAACTGCATTTATCATCAAAATGTCCACAAAGACAAATCTAGGGGTTGGCATCGAAAAGCTTCTTCCTGCCCTCCATTCCGGACATGGCTTCCACGTTCTTCCTCCAGTCTGTCACTTCCTCCTTCTGATTAGGCAAAGAACATAAAAAAATGTCTCAGCAGTTTTGAGAAATACTACACACTATACATATATTAGTATGGACAAAATAATGGATGTAAAACATTGTAGAATGATTTTTGCAAATGAGTAAAAAGCAAGCAATAAAACAGGACATCTCCATTATTATTGCTAGCCACAATTGTGACAAATGGGGAAAACTATTTGAATTCTTGCTAAGTGCAGTTAAATTACTTTCTTTTCCAAAGGTTGAAAGTATAATTAGAATTTGACATGTGAATATTTCTGAGTAATGAACTGATTCAGTGATAGGGTCTTAACAGTTCTCTCACATAACTGAAGATACTGTAGCTGTTAAGATACGGTCATTTACCTTTTCCTCCTCTTTCTTCACAGTCTTGAGGTTGACTTTAAAGTCCACACTCTCTTTAACCTTTGAACCCAGCAGAGCTCCCAGCATGGCGTCAGCAGAGATCTTTACTCTCTTCAGAGCAGGTCGCTTCATCTTACCCTTCAGCTCAAAGACCTTCCGATTGAGATCCTCAATCTGTGGATTCAAATGTAAAAATTCAAGTACAAAGAGCACGTTTAGTTCAATCTGCTGATGTTTTTACTGACTCTGTTGATCGGACAAACAGTAGTTCAAGTAAAAGAAGTTTGCAGATCTATTCATTCATCATTGATGTGAAAAAACAAATACTAAACAGAATTTATTGACACATAAACTAGACGAAATGAAGGAATGAATCCAGACCTCCTTGATGTTTTTGGCCACCTTAGCTTCGACGTCGTACCGTTCTTCATCTGCCACATCTATCTTGCGGTGCAGCTCTTTGCACAAAGTCTGGAAACAAACAGAGATCAGCAACTTTTCCTCAAAGTTCCTGTGTTTATTATTCAGTATAATTAATTGCATTTAGCATGACGCTGCAGGGAACTGGCTATCACAAACCTTTTTTTAGATCATTTCTAATGTTATGATTACAGTTAGAGCTAGTGTCGAATATAACCTACGCCACAGTGATTTAACTGTTTGCAAAACACCTAAATGAATCTTCCTCCAATGCGCTCACCTGGAGGTCCTGAACAGACAAACCAGACAGCTGGAGAGGAGGAACTTTCTCTGTGAGAGTAACTTCTTTCTGCTGAATCCTCTCCTCCTTGGTCTTCTCCAACATCACAGCTGCTGTTTTCAGCAGCTTGGTCTGTCAGGCAAAAAAATAAATAAATAAATAAAATAGATCAAAGAATTTTCCATTTGGATAAAAAAAAAAAATACAGACACTTCATAAAAGGAGACACTACCTTAAGATGTAGCCTTCGAGATGCAGAGATCTTTGATTTTCTCTTAAAGACAAAAACGAAAAAAGTCATTTTATTCTTATTTTGGTTTAATTTGAGCTGCAACAAATATCTTAATTTCTTACCGGTCTGTGTTGGACATTATGATGTGAGAAAAAAAAGGAAGGAAGGAAAAAGGTAGTGAGGACAATTTCTATAATTTTTTTGTATAATAAATATTCTTTCACAGATATTAGAAAGCATTATCACTTACGCTTCAGACATGTCTTTTGCTCCTATGGAAAGATTAGACTTTTATTATTATCATCAGTTCAGGTGATAGTTACTTCATTTGCCTTGATGGTTATCGCAGTATAAAATCAGTCTATTTGCATGTCGATTTGATCAAATAAAATGTATTTTGAAGTTTTTCTGCAGTTATTTTATCGACATTAGTTTTGTCATGCAGACCTTGGAACTCCGTCATTAACTAACTCTGAGCCTTTAAATTAGTAACACTTCATGCTCAAGTGCTGTGAATACTTGGAATGATTTTCCTTTTTGAATCCCATCTGGGCTCTGTCCAAGTGGAGAGCAGCTATCTCAAAATCACATTCAGATTTAGTTTGTGTAAACTAAATGTATAGCACAAGTTAGGATTTTTTTTTTTTTCTTTAATTTGCAATCTCGGCTATTACTTGGATAAAAAGTCACAATACTGTCTAAAATATTTAAATTTGGTTTAAAAATATGTATATTTGCAGCACTTTAATGTATAAACAGTAAACAAAATTTTAGCTTCCTGCTAAATATGCCAATGTAATCTAAACTCAAACTTTTGGTTTGTTTTTTTAAACCATACTGCAGTAGGTGAAATTGATCTGAAAATGATTGCATCTATGCCACATCATCATTAAACAAACAAAGAGATTAACGTACCTTATATTTAATCTCTGCGGAAAACAAGTTGATATGATATGACTCTGACTTTAAATAACAAGAACTAAGCTCAAGTCTCAAATTTAATAGCTCCTATTGCCTTCTGTGAGTGGCCAACTAAAATAGCGTCTTCTGTCCTGACAGTCGACAAACTGTATATCACTTCTCTCCCATCGCCCTATGCCAGGTGTGTGGCTGTACTGTAGGGCACAATAGTCTCAACATGATATAAATACATATATATATATACATATATATCAAACTTTTTCCCCAGAGAAAGTCATACGTATTTGAAAATCTTCTGAATCTGGTTATGCATTTGATTTTGAAAGACATAAGTTCAATATTTTGGAACAGTAAGTTATTTTTGTGCCTTAAGACAACTGCAGTTGTAAAGGTTTAGTAAAAAAAAAGGACATCTAGATGGTCAAACTGAGTGATTAATCTTTCAAAACTAAAAAAGTAAAGACAAAGAGAGAATTCAAACATTTGGTCATGGTGCTTTATTCAGCTTAATGTGTATTACAAATAAGGAGACAGCACCATCATCTGTCCACTACAAATACTGCACTTCCATAGCATAAAACTTTTTTTTTTCTTTTTTTTCTCAGTTTGCATTAAACCATGGCTATTACTTCTGCAGTGGTATCATAATTTACATTTAATCACGACTAAACATTGCTATAATCGCTTCATTTCAGCATGAAATTTAAAACTTTTCAAATGCTCACAATATGATTTCACCCAACGATTGCGATCCTGTAACGTTAGCATTAGGAAATTACTGATTATTTAATATGTGCATTGTTTCATTGTCCTGCATTAAATAGCTTCTTCCTGCCCTCCATCCCAGAGAGGGCCTCCACATTCTTACGCCAGTCGGTCACTTCTTCCTTCTGTTTGAAGAAGAAAAGAAAACAGAAATAAATGATTGAGGGCAATTTTGTCATCTTTTTATATCTGCGTGGATTTTTGGCATTTTACCTTATCGTCTTCTTTTTTCACTGTCTTGAGGTTTGCCTTGAAGTCGGCCTTCTTGAGTTTGGTAGCGTCCGTGCATGCGCCCAGCATGTCGTCTGTGGTTTTCTTCACTCTCTTCAGGCTGGGCTTCTTCATCCCCTTCAACTCGATGATCTTCTGTTTCAGTGACACAATCTACCAAACACACAACCCCGTTTAGGAAGGACAGCAACGTCTACACGCATGACTACCGATTAAAGCGTGACTCAAACCTTCTGTGTACCTCATTCTCATTTTTGTCAACTTTAGTTTGCATGTCGTATCGCGTCTCGTCAACGACGTCCAGCTTCTGGTGTAAGTCTTTGCAAAGTTCCTGTGAAAAAAGGAGAGGATGCAGTCAAAAGGATGTCAAATAGTGACGCGTTGCTTAGCAGTATTTTCCGCTAGATTACCTGGAGTTCCTGGACTGACAGTCCTGACAGCTTCAGCGGAGGAACGCTCTCATTCACAACTCTTTCTTTCTCCAGTTCTTTCTCTTGACTTTCAGCAACCAGCATAGAAGCTGCCTTCTTCAGCAGCTTACCCTAAGATACAATGAGGCCACAGTTAAAGAGCTGGTGAACGTAACTGGGACTTTCAGAAAGCATTGTAAAACTGGAATGTTTTGATTATTGTTCCTGCTGACACTAATCTGTGTCATTTAGAAATGGGCTTGAATCAAAACAATACACACTTCTAAAATCACATGAGCTGTAAAGTGCATCAAAGTAAGTAAATCCACGTTCCTTGCTGCTACAAGCTCCACTTTACTGATTTGGATATGGTACTTATCAATGTTAACATAGATGTGCTTTTTTCCCCCGACATGAACAGTTTTCTCATAATAGCATATTTATTTATTTATTCATTCTAAATATGCTGCTCCAACAATAACTATGTTAGCAAAGCTACTATAATGTTCTGACACATACCCTTTTGTTTTCCAACAAAATATTTGACTGGACATAATTTAACTCACACAGATGCAACTCACTTTTTAGCACTTGCTGAAGTGCCAGCCTAATTGTATTACATTTAATCTCTGTGTTGATATGATTCATGTCCCAAGAGCCAGCTTCTGTGGCTGAGGATCAGATTGCCAAGGTCCCCGCCCTCGGTCACAACCTATCTCACTCTGCTTTGGCCCCTCTCACAGGTGGTGAGACCCACGTCTCCTCTTTGGGCTGTGCCCGGTTGAGCTCCAGGGGTCAATCGGGCATCCCTGGATGAGGGAGTATCCGTACGCAGTGATTGTGTGCATGATAAGGGGTCTTTGGGCCTCACTTTGTCTGGTTCCTCACCTAGAACCTGTCTGTCTTGGGTGACCGTACCAGGGGCATGAAGACCCTGACAGCATAGCTCCTAGGATCACTGGGACATTCAAACCCCTCCACATGATAATGTCACAGCCCGTGAGCTTTGTTGAGGTCACGGACACAAGCGGTCAAGATTGTTTTTTTCTGTACGGTGTCTGGGCTCTCCCTTAGAGATAGGGTGAGAATCTCAGTCAGAATCTACTCAGAGTAGAGCCGCTGCTCCTTCACATCGAGAGGAGCCAGTTGGGGTGGCTCAGGCATCTGGTGAGGTGTACCGGACACGTCCCACCAGGAGGAGACCCAGAGGAAGACCCAGGACACGCAGGAGAGACTATGTTTCTCAGCTGGCCTGGGAACGCCTTGGGATTCCCCCGGAGGAGCTGGTCCCAGTGACTGGGGAGAGGGAAGTCTGGGCCTAAGGTTTGACTTAGGCTGCTAACTCCACGACCCAACACCTGATAAACGCAAGAAACTAGACTTGTATGCGGACAAATCTCTGAAACAAAGAGTTTATTTTTAAAAATTATGACTATTCTTTCAGCTGCATTTTTCCAGATATTAGGAAATGTCAGTTTTTATTTATATCTGGGAAAGAGAGACATTTAGCTGCAGGTAAACAACAAAGCAAATCATGTTTCACTCATCAAACAAGAGCTCCAAACCTGAGATTGTGTTGGGGCATCATTTATACACTTTGGAAAAATATGGCTTTCAGAGCTACAAGACTTACTTTTATTAGCAGTCGACGTGTGGCTGCAAATTTCCTTTTTGGCTTTCTCTATGATTAAAAAAAGAAACATGGCAGGTTTCTGCATCACTTACTCTGAATTATTTTCCATTGTGATTTATGTACATTTCATTTCATAACATTGTGACTCACCGGTCTTCATCATCACATAAGATCAAAAACCATCACAAAATGAAGAAAAACAATTAATACCACAGAAATAGTCATTTTAAACATGTAATAAAGCAATAAAAAAAGAGAGAAGCCAACAGTTATTCTCATGTAACTCTTCATTGAGTAACATGAGACAATGATTCATTGCTTCAAAACTTTTTCCATACATTTAAGACATTCAATTAAACTAAAAAACAATCAAATCTGAGAACAAAATACTAAAAAGTGCCATAAACTATTTGCATTAGTCTGTACAACTTTAAACTAAGACTCTGCTAAAGGCCCTTTTGGTAGTAGCCTTTCACTTTGCCTCATCTTAATTTGAAAACATTTACTACATAGTTCCCCCACAAGGTTCGGGAAAATTTTAGCCAGACTTTAGTGTCATGAATTCTGTCCTGTGCTGTAGTCGAAGCATGTGAAAGACACCGGAAATAGTTGCAAGATGCACAACACAACCAGGCCTTATTGAAATTTGATTCATTCTTGCCATCAATGGCCAGTTTATCAATCTTACCTATTCGTTAGTTAAGGAGAAAACGTGTTTTTTGTGGCATCCATGTTGTTCCATATTTATTCCAGTTTTTGGTAGTTGTTTCTATTTGATACTTGGGGATTTTTTTGTACCCTTATCATTGGCTGTACTATCCTTCCTTTTTAACCTGTCATTATCTAAACCTGTCAACTTCAACTAAAAGATGCAAATGCCAGAGAAACAATGTTAGGACATCCAAACTTTATTTTTAGCGCACACAGCAATGCTTGCTGTGTGCTTAAGAAGATTAATTCAAAAGGTGCTTCAACAAATCATTCATTTTAAGGGTTTGCAAATGTGGGGTATTCTTATGTTTTGCTTCTTCATTTTTTAATTTTAACTTTGAATTCACTTCAACTGTACAGAATACACTTAACACTGTGTGTAGAAAAAGGTTTGAAGTGATTTTTCAGAGTCTCTTTTGGGCATGAAAACACTTTTTTATACTCACATTAGGTTGCATTTCTTTTTTTAGTATTATTTGGAGCACTGTAATTAATTGTGAAGAAATTATGAGGTTATTACTCACCCCTCAGACATCACAGCAGTGTATCGTTCCTGAGAAGAGACAAAGTGTTTCACCAACCATTTTGAACTCACTACATTTATGTCTCAATTAGAACCATTTTATGGCCCAGATGTTTTAGTATTTCATGTGAGTTAATTCTATATGCAAGTATTTAATCTTGTTAATTTTGAAATAAGTTTCAGTTCTCTTCCTGGCACTTGTTAAAAAGAGTTGAGGTGGAGCCTGGAGCCTGTTGTACAGCTATATTTGACCACATTGTCACCATTCTTTCCTGAGTGCTGCATGCTATCGCTGGTTTGATGAATCCAGGCAAGATACAAATGAACTGCAGTATGTAAACAAGATGTATGCCTTCATATTTGCTTTTTTTTGTCTATTTCTATTCTTGTTTTTCTAACAGTGAAGGGCACATTTTAACAAAAAAAGCACACTACTTAAAGGGAGCTCGCACCATAAATAGTCTTCAGCTTTGCCAACCATTTTATAAAGGTTAATCATTATCAGCTGTCATATCAATAACCATAATTTTGTTAGTCTCATATTGCGCTGGCTGACTTAGGCGATCGAGAATTCAGAAAGTAGCTGGAGGTGAAAGTCAAAACTAGGCTGCCATGTTCAAAAAGTCACATAAAGACCTTGACAGAAGTAACGACCTGTGCGTGCATCTCATACATAAATACCAGCACAGTATAAGTTTCAGGGAATGCAGCCTTCATTATTTAAGCAAAGTTAGACTTGACATGACCCAGG
This sequence comes from Xiphophorus hellerii, assembly GCF_003331165.1. Lineage (NCBI taxonomy): Eukaryota > Metazoa > Chordata > Actinopteri > Cyprinodontiformes > Poeciliidae > Xiphophorus > Xiphophorus hellerii. The sequence goes on along the minus strand of NC_045673.1, from coordinate 22,142,275 downwards.
CAAATATTGTAGATAATGTTACGTAGATTCCTGGGCTGCAGTCACTGCCTTCTCTCCGTCTCACAATGCTAGTTGGAGCTTTCTAAGCAGTGTTCACAATAAGCTTAATTGACTGCTATTTTCTACTGACAAAAGGTCTTTGATTGCTGCGCTTACCTTTGACGATGAGCGAAAAACAGACGGGCCAGCAGGTTAGCTGTAGGTCATGTGAAGGAAAAGCACTTTATGATAAATAGTGAAAGTTCTGCGTATTCAAAGCAATGATGCTATTGGCTCATTAAAATAGACCCCCGTCCACCTGACAGTTCCCACATCACAATCCACAATGCCTTTTTGATTTGCCCTCAACCCGTGACCCAATTATTTCATGTGATTGTCTCGCACAAGGACACACCTCACACGTCTCTGCAATGACAGCTGAGCTACTCTCTTTCCAGAGGCCATGAACTCGGAGCATGCGTTCCTTTTAAACTGGTCGCATGGTGTTGCCTAGCAGAGGCCAGAGGATTGTTTCAAAGACTTGTTGTTCTGAGGAAGCTTTTAATGCTAATGGTACAGTATAAGATACAACAAAAAAGGCAAATGCTGTATGAATGCTACAGTTTTCTATTAGTAAACAACATGGATTATATTGCTACTTTAAAGTAAGTAAAGTAGCAAAAGGTCACAAACATCCAGAAACCCCTCACTCAACAAATGTAACACTGTTTTGGTTAAATGCTCCCTTCTGATCTAACTTATAATTGCCTTGATTAACCTCTTATGTAGAGGGAGATAGCCCATACCCTTTTTTCTGAAAGGGTTTCAAAAGACCTTCCTATCTGTCGGTCCGGTGACATGTGATACATCTGACCACAGAGTCCAGTAGGAGACAGAATAACTCAGAGACAAGGCGATAAGAATTAACACTTTCCCACAGCCACAGTGCTATCCTCTCCATGGTCCCCTGCAAAGTTATTCACACCCGTTGTATTTTGTCTCGTTACAACCAAAAAAATAAAAAAATAAAATAAAATCCTGTGGTTACTCTCAAGAGCAAAATAATGTTCTATTCTAAAATTGAAATGACACAAGTTTTAAAAATTTTGCTATCAGTTAGGGATGCACCTATTTATATCGGCCAGCTGATTGGTGCTGATTTTTTTAATTTTGGGAAATTTTTACATATGAAGCTGATCTTGTCCACTGTTCTTATCTAGGTTGGAAAAGGTCTAAGAATCAACCCTGTCCTCTTTTGCTCTCCGATGAGAAAGGTTTGAATGACAGACCGGCCCACCAAGTTGTGTCTGTGAGCTTAACAATAGTGACCTCACTGTTGCCAACTCAACAACTTCCTTGTTATATTGAGCAACATTTCAGACAAAAAAAAATGGTATTGGCCAAAATCGGATTCGGCAGGTTAAGCTTTTGAAATAATCTATAATCGGTTACTGGCCAGAAAACTGCAATCGGTGCACCCCTACTATCAGTCCCTCTAATCCCAAAATATACAGAGGCACATTTACCGCAACTATCAATTTTTATTTATTTATTTTTGCAGAATAGTTCAAGTTTAATCAGATTAGATAGAGATCTCTTGATTTGCAGTGGGTCAATGTTCCAACCCTCAACTTTAGTCAGGAAATATGGATCATGCCGAAAGTACAAGTTTCCAGATTGCAGTTCCTGAATCTAGGAACCTCAGAGCTGAAACTAGAGCTACTGCTTCTCCCCATCAAAAGGTGTCAGTTGAAATTGTTCAGGCATCAAGATGCCCTGTGGGTGCCTCCGTTTGGAGGGCTTCACTAGAAGGAGACCCCAAGGCTTTGAAATGAGGTGGATGGATGGATGGATGGATGGATGGATGGATGGATGGATGGATGGATGGATGGATGGATGGATGGATGGATGGATGGATGGATGGATGGATGGCTTCCAAACACATCTCTTGGCACGTTCTCAATTGGATTTAGGTCTGAACTTTGACTGGGTCATTCTAATATACAGCTTCTAACATGTTTTCCTTCATAAGCTCCCTGTGTTTAGTTGCATCCATCTTCCATTAAACTCTGACCAGCTTCCTTGTCTTTGTTGAAGAAAGGCAGCCCTGCAGAGGGATGCTAACATCACCATGTTTCAGTTCTCCAAGTCTTGTACCAGACTTCAGACAGAACTTCTTATGGTTTTCTTTCACCAACTCACTCCTGTCCATTCTTCACTAAAGATCAGATAGTGTGTGTAGTGTAGGTTTATCACGTTCCAGTTTCTTGCTGATGCAATGCAATATGTGGAACTTCCTGTACTGCAGTAAGCGTGAACTAACTAAATACTATGCATTCGGGCTGTCTGTGACTGCAACATGTTTGACTCCTGGTGTTTGATGCAACATAAAGCTTCTTAATATAAAACATGTTAGGTTTTGGCTGCACCATGACAATTTGTGAAACTTGTCATGGTCCTCAAAACTTTTGCAAGGCACTGGGAAGGAAGAATGAATAGATTTAGCTGTCATAATCTCAAAAGCTCTGAAAAATGTCTTTATTGATCTTCCTAACTCAGTCATGCTGTTATTTTTCTGATTTTGCTCAGAGTGTGAATAAGAAAGATCGTTTTGACCTGTAAAATCAGATCACCTTCTTAGTATAAATATGTTAGTTACTGCCCTCTAGTGGGGCTGCCTCTTCAGAGCTAAATGTGCCCTCTGGCACTAATTTACACAGTGCACTCTGCAGTGATGAAAAACAATTAAATATGTGCAGAAATGAGTAACAACCAAGACAGTCACATAGTGCTTTCTTTTCTATGAAAGTGGAAGTCATTAACCACAGCTGCGAACACCTCCTTCCTGTGTTATTCAGAAGTCACAAGGTGATAAAAATCAGACAAATAACACAGGCTGACAGCCGACAACTCTGAGCTCTTGTCTTACTTGAAGCTTTCCACACTGTCTTGAAAATATAAATGTAAAGTTTTCAGGAGCTACATGATCTACATAATAATGATCAGTTTGTCTTTTTTAATTTTCAGTGTGATGGCTGGACTCAAAGCATCATCATCAACATCACTGTCATCTCTTAGGATTTTGACAAAGGACTGCAATCAGACGGTGAGATTTAAATACTGCCTTCAAATCTACTGATGGTTCTACTGAAATGAGCAAGCATTACTCAAAAGCATGTATGTTTTCTTTTATTTGCAGGGCCTTGACAATTACAGAGTTTGTAAGTATATTTTTTGCTTTAAATTGTTTAACCATTGACAAACTGGTCACTTAAATGTACAGTGCCTCCTAAACGTCTGTACATCTTTGTTAATAAAGGTTCTTGTGATGTAAAAAGATGAAACCATACTAAATTATTGTCCCTTTCCACCCATAATGTGACATTTATTCTGTACAATTCAGTTAAGAAATTCAGAGAGAAAAAAATATGGAATAACCCAAATAAATAAAAGTTTGCACCATGTTTGAGAGAGTACACACTTGATAATAGTGAACCTGATTGATGTGAGATAAAGTTGAACTATCTTAGGGTTTTTCTGACTGCTGCAGAGATGTTAAGTGGGTCGTACATCGTAATCGTACATCTAATCTGTCAGGAGAAAGGTACCAAAAAACTCCACTGATGGAACAACAAGGACTTGATGAAATGAGGCTAGGGTTAGGGACAGAGGCATTTCTTTTCTAAAGAAATAATCCAGGCTTGGGTAAAATCTCCCATCCGATAATAACGTGTTATGGCCTGACAAAGCACTTACTTTTGGGACCATATTTCCAAATGTATGTATGGCACAAAACCAATGCTGCACAACACTGACACGTTATAATATAAACTCAGTGAAATGGGAGGGGAATACCAGCATGAGGCTTTTCTTTTCTTCAGATGGGACTGTAGCTTTTTAAAGCAAGATATACAGAAATGTCATTTTTTTAGATTTTTAGAAATCACAAAACAATATGACACAACAACAGGGCTGTGTGGAGCCACACAGCCCTGTTTCTATTAGTAAACAACATGGATTATATTGCTACTTTAAAGTAAGTAAAGTAGCAAAAGGTCACAAACATCCAGAAACCCCTCACTCAACAAATGTAACACTGTTAAGAGCCACAGTGGATGACATATAGTAATATAAAACCCTCCAATGTCAGCCAACTGCTCAGACATGGAAAAGATTCCTCGGATGAAAGCTTCTACTGGTCCAGAGTGGGATTCTGTACAAATAAAAATCAGCAAGGATGGATCAGCTCCTGTTGTGAATGTGGCTTGGAAACTACGAAGTGACGGTGAGTAAGTCTTGTCCAAACAAAAAAAAAAATCTGTGTTTTTGTCCAAACAAAAAAAAAAATCTGTGTTAAATCTGTGTTTTTAACAACACAGATTTAACAATCTGTGTTGTTAAAAACAACAACAACAACAAGTTTTTGTTGTTGTTTTTTGATTATGTACCCTGTTTGGATGGAGCAAAATAAAGAGTCACAAACTTCCTCATGAGCTGTGCACTTGTGTGTGTGTGTGTTCACAGGGTCCTTAAGAGCAATTCGTGGCTCAGAGATAAACATCAGAGATGAAAATACAAATCAAAGTGTGTGTGAGCAGATTCATTTCTCTGTTAAGAATATGGAAAATTCAAAGGAGGAAAGGGTAAGAGCAAGCAAGTGTTTCTGTTGTCATCAAACTTACTGTTTTGTTTTATACCATTCTGTTTCCACGATCGGGTTTATGCTCTCCTGCGATTCTATCGGTCTCTTTGAGGAGGATTTCAAAAACACAGCTTTTATTTTAATAATCAAACCATTTGGTTATTTAACGTCCTTTGCCATCTATTGACTCTCATAGAACGTCTGGCTTCCTGATAAAACATTACTTTTAAAGCTGTTCTGTTCGGCTCCTTAGCAAAACAGCGCTTAGGCATATTTTAAAATATGAGAACAGATGTTTTACTTCTCTTTTTAAATTATTTGAAGGCCTGGCACTCTACTTTTTCTTTATTGTTTTAGAGAAATACAGGTCTGTATTTATAATTTATTTATTATAGAAATAATCCAGTTTCTATATTGTATTGACTCAACAAAAATAACAAAAGAAATAAAAGAAAATCTTTGAGTGTAATTTGACTGTTTTCTGTCTCTGGTCTTATTGAAATATTTCTCTCTCATGAACGTGGGCTCAGAAAAAAACATTTTTTTTAAACTTTGACTGTGTGTTACATATCAAATTAAACTGATTGAAATTTTAAGAATTCATTTTGATCGTATCACTATTTCTTTCTCCTTTTGTTTATTGCTGCTAGTGGACTTTTTCCTTGGATGTTGTGGTAGAACCGACCCATACGTATACCATCACAGTGTTTCACTTCCCTGAACCTGACATCGGACATTACAGGATTGTGAACCAAACTCCTGTACCAGGTGATTCGCCTTTACATAGAGACAGTGACATTTATTTTGAATGAGCTTTATTTTAATAGAATCAAATTTAGAACAGAGAAAAATGCCTATTTTTTATTAACATAAGATTCTGCAGTCCAGTGATGTCACAAAATTTTGTCTCCCACTACTACAACTAATAATAGTTAAATAATGTCATCAATAATAGCAATAAATATAAAATCTTCTAATCAGTTGTTATATTTTCCAGGATGTAAAGACCCCAGAATCAAAAACTCCCAACTGTGCCAGGAGAAGGGTAAATGTTTCATCTTCTCTTGAGTTCAAATGTGGTACACGGGGAGCTCAAGGACTAAAATACAGCTGATTTTGTTTGTCTTTGGATAATTTAGGTAGTCTATGGATTCCCAGGATAGCTGCTGCGTTCACTGAGAAGAAAGATTCGATTATCGTGGAGTTTGACTCGGCGGAGTATTCAGAGAGCTACCTGGTCTCCATCCAGAGTGGAAGTGTAAATTGTTCCAAATTGGTCAATAAGGTAGCACCTCCACAGACGCATCTTGATAAAATACATCCTATAAAAGTTTACGCATTCCCATAATTAAATCCAAAAATAGTAGCTTCTTAATGCTGCTCAAGTTAAGTGTGAGGAAAACATGTAAAAGCCACACAAGCAACACAGATAACTGCAGCCTGGAGAAGACTGTGAAGTAAAGTCCATTTGGGCATTTTGGTGAGAGTCAATTGACTGTGGATTAAATAGCTGGAATTAAACTCAGTGGCCCAAAATCCTCTTTTCAGTTGAAAGTGAATTTTGCATTTTGATTGAAATCAACATCTTAGCATTTGGGGGGAAAAACTGAAAAGGCAGAGGATTAAAATTTTAATCTGATCTTGGTCTACTGACAGATTTGATTAAACTTTTGTGTAGATGTGGACTATTTCAGTTGTTAACAACAACTGAGGTAAATTTAATCCCTATGGTCCCTTTAGAGATATTTGCTGTTTTTGCCGTCCTTCTATTACTCAATGTATGAGGTCTTTCTTTTGGAATTAAATTGCTGAAATAAATTAACTTTAAGCAACTATTTTGTTTTATTTTAGATGCCCCTGTAAGAATATTGTCTATGAAAGTAAAAGATTGGTGTAATAACTCTTATATTCCTTATGTAGGATGAATTATTTTCTGTTTGGTAAATCAACAGGAAAACAGGACGCGTCTGAATGTGACGCTGGAGTGTGTTTCGTCTCGGCTGTCACAATATGAAGTAACGGTGAGTCAGATTTCCAGAGCCAAATATTAATGAAACAATACTTTCTGCCGTGAGAACATTTTAAGTGTTTATCTCACTTTATTTTACAGATCCAACCATATTTCATTGGCTGCAAAAATAACTGTGAGAGTGCTAAGAAAAACATAACAAGAAGTCAAAGTAAGTTTCATGTTTGTAAGTTTTCAAATGTAATATTTTTGCTCATCTTTTTCTTTTAATAATATTTTTCTTCGTTTCTTGATATTCCTTTAATGACAGGCAGCAGATCTATAAAGATCTGTTTGGGAACGATGTTAATCTTTGTTGGTGTTCTTGTATATTTACTCCAGAAAGCATCTCGCAAAGGTTAGTTTCCTTTAAATGCACTTATAAAAACGTATAACAGGAGACTCTAACAAATAAATGGTAACTTTAGTTTGTATCTCAGCGGCTCCAGTCACTCCCGCCTCGGCTGACAAGCAGCAACCGGAAGTTTTTCACGTTCAAGAGAGAAAACGTGTCCTCGTCATTTACTCCCTCGACCATCTGTTGTATAAGAACATCGTGCTGAAGTTTTCCGCCTTCTTAGCGGCAAAATGTGGCACAGACGTGGTCGTTGACCTGCTGGATTCAACCAGACTGGGAATACTGGGCAGCATCCAGTGGCTTGAGTGGCACAAAGAGCAAATCGAGAGGTCATCGGATAAAATATTAATTCTTTGCTCCAGAGGAGTCCAAGCTAAATGGAGAGCCATGTGCGGAGGCAAACAGGTTTTTCTGAGAGAGGACGCTCTCTCTCCCATCGGTGACACGCTCACTCCCTCCCTCACGCTCCTGACGCCATATTTTATCCGGTCGGCGTCGTTTGAAAAGTATATCGTGGCGTACTTTGATGACGTTTGTTCCGAAGAAGACATCCCCTTGCCCTTCAAGATTACAGTGCGCTACAAGCTGATGAAGCAATTTGAGGAGGTCTTCTTCAGAATCCTGAACACAGAAAAACACGAACCGGGCCGAGTGAAGCAAATCAACGGGCTCTCGGAGGACAAATACCACGAGTGTCCTTCAGGGGGCGCCCTAAAAGATGCCGTAGAGGCCTTTCGCAAGTATCAGCTGGAGCATCCGTACTGGTTCCAGGAGGAGTTACTGGAACGCTCCGAGCTGGAGGACCTGGAGGCCACAGAGGAATGCGATGAACAGAAAATAAGAATTACGGACCACTTAGCATGTGTGTTCAATTCGGTCCAACTCATCAGTGACATGGAGATCCAAAACAGTGTGGTAACAATAAATGAAACAAAGATTCAGCTGGCTGAAATGCATGAAATGGGCTCAACGCTGGAGTTCAACTCTCACACTGTACAGGGCATTCAGCTGCTTTAACAAGATTACCTGGAGGTTTTCACCTCCCCATTTATTTCAAGGGAGAATCATATAAATCTGTTGTGTGATATTTACAGGGTAAACGCTATTTATATCCTTGGCCGGTTTGGGGTTAAAGTCCACTTTTAATTTTCCTAAAATTTTTTCCTAAAATGTTTCTTGTGACAGGAAGAATTAAAAACCCCCATACACCCCCCCCCCCCCCCCCCCCCCCCCGTCCCCCCATGCACACACGCACACACCCACACACACACACACACATATATACAGTATATATATATATATTGGAGTAACAAAGCATAAATCCCAACTTGAACCTTTCTGAGAATCTGTAGAGGAAGTTAAAGATTAGGGTGATGGCCAGGAAGCCTTCCAGTCTTGAAAACAAGTAAGCTGCTCAGCAATTATGAAGTTTTAATTGATGTAAAAGCCAATAAAGATTTTTTCACTCATCATTGAGAAGGGCATAAATAATTTTTGACATGTGTTTTCTTTGTTTTATTTACTTTTGTTAATAAAATGTAAATAAAAAATAGATTTTCCATCTCTTGAGAGACACTTGTCTAATTACCAGAAACGTGTTGGTTTAATAAATATAATTTCATTCTCTAGATCAGTCAGCACTGGACATTTTTTATATGAGCATGGTTGTTGGATTGTTCTTTGCATTGTTTTTCCATATCACAGTGATTGTAGTCTTTTTGGCAGGTTACAGCTCAGACAGTAGAGATCTGTGCTTGACGGTTGTGGGCTGTGTAAATAGTGTTTGGGTCAAAGTTTAGCTCCCTGGCCAAAGTTTGTTGCATTTTCGTTGGACAAGAGAAGGTAAGCTTCAAACTTTTCTGGAGAATCTGTTTTTGATAAAGGTCTGGTTTGAGGAAATAATAATAATAAGCTGCAAAATGTGGTCTCCTGCTATGTACTGTATGTTCCTATTATTCTATAACTACTTTGGATTTAGGTATTTATTTCATGTTATTGGACAAAGTTTTTGTTTTCCTTTCAAAAAATCTTTCTTGTATTAGTTATTTTTCACAGCTTGTTTTTCTTTATTAAATATGTTTTTTTTGTTTCCCCTTTGGAAAGTTATTGTTTTTAAATATCCTCAAAACTAAAACGTGCATTAAAACCCAAAGAACTGGTTTTGTTTTCAAGCTAGTTCTGTATACAGAGGCTAAAGAGGATTTCTTTCGTGGCAATTAAACTACATCTCTGCTCCAATGTGCAGTTTTTAAGAATTTCCTTTTGTTGCTGTTGCTGTGTGCCATGGAGAAGAAGCAAAATGAAAGCGCTCCTGTTTGGGTATTTGTGTGTCTATTTGTGAGAGTGGCCCCAGAAAAGGGGAAAAGGGTGATGGGAGTTTGTGCCAGATAACTGGGATAAAAAAAAAGCCCCCACAATGGCTGAATAGGATCTGTACCTTGTAGTGGCAAACCCACTTTGAAAGCTGGAAAAATACTTGCAAGAAGCCAAGGACTACGTTTTCTCTTTGAGAATCTGAGGTAAAATTGTTCTTCATTCTAATAATGGCAGATATTTTCTGAATATCATTTTCCAGAAATCTTCTGCTTTACACTTTTGATAGCTATAGTCTTTTGAAACTTGACCTCTGATATTTTTTTCCTTCATCAATTAATCTTTGAGTTGTATTGTCTCATAAATTCTAAATTAGCAGCTGGTACGCGTTTTCCTCTGTTTCTCAACAGTAACAATAGCTAAATTTGTAACTGTTTCTTTGGGAAAAGTAGCAATATAGGTTGGAGTGATATGTTTAATTGGTTTAAAATCTGAGTTCCAGCTGCCTAAAACCTGATTTAATGAAACTGACTAGAGTGAGAGTTTAGACTGCTTTATTCAAAGTCTGCATGTTATCAGGTTTTATCACAAAAATCTCAGCAGAATGAAGGACCTGAAGAGAGCCTTCCAGTTCATCCTCAGAAGAGACGTGAGGCTCTATCAAAACACTGCGAGGAGCAAAGGTGAACACACTTCCTCATTAAACCTTCAGCACTGAGAAATGGTCCACATTGTTTGTTGCAGGCTGGTAATGCTGATTGTCTCTTCTCTTTCAGATTTCCACTTCAACGTTCATCCGTCTGTGTCTCAGGCTGTGGCACAAAACAAGCCGGTGGTTGCACTAGAGAGTACAATTATCACCCATGGCATGCCCTACCCACACAACCTGAGGTACCCAGTATGACGCCAAGGTCAAAACACTATCAGATGTTTAAAGTTTTCAGGGTGAGTTTCACAAATCAACGATAAGCTCGCCTGCTGTTTCTGTTCAGCACTGCAAAGGAGGTTGAGGCCATTGTGCGAGCCGAAGGAGCCACTCCTGCCACGATCGGCGTCGTCGAAGGGGAAATCTGTGTCGGATTGTCGTCAGACGAGCTTGACCGTCTTGCTCGATCCAAAAGCCCCCTGAAGGTGTCTCGACGGGATCTGCCTTATGCTGTCAGCAAAGTGAGGATGCTACTTTTGAATCCCTAACAGAAATGTCAACTATTTAGGCCTCCTAAGTGTTTTCACGTTTTGTGACATTACAACAACGAACATTGATGTATTTTGAAGAGATGTTTTGTGGAAGAACAACACAAATGCATAATGGTGAAGTGGCAGAGGAACTATAACTAAGTCTGAAGATTTCAGCACTGAGCACTTTTGAGGTTTTCATTTGCAAAACTACACCAGTTTCCTTCCACATCACCATAAAATGCTACTTTTGATTGATGTAAAATCCCAATAAAATTCTATAAAATACATAAAAAAGTTTAAGGCTATGAATACATTTGCAAGGCATTGTGTGTATAAGCTTCTGGAAACATCTTGACTTTGTAATCTATTGTAATTACTGCTATTTTGAAAGTGTTCAGACATGTGTCACCATTTTTCAGGGTCTCTCCGGGGGAACAACGGTCTCAGCCACAATGATTGCAGCACACAGAGCTGGGATCCCTGTTTTTGTGACAGGAGGCATCGGAGGAGTCCACAGAGATGGACAGAACAGTGAGCTAACTTATACTTCACTGCAAAATAAACTTGTAGGGTTTTAATATTCTCTAACAAGGGTTCTTTTTGAGGAGAAATGCTGTTTTCTGACATGCCTGTCATTTAGTTTAAATTAAAATTCTTTTCAGAAAAAGAAAACCTCGCGATAGTTTGTTAAACTGGAAGGATTAAGTTATCAAAACATCTCCCAGTCTGATTTGGTGCAGTGTTTGAGACGTCTAGCTGTGAAGTCGAATCAAACTCAAAACATTTATTCCCGCTGACTAAATGATGCTTCTTGAGGTCTGGACATCAGCGCAGATCTAACAGAGCTTGGCAGAACTCCCGTCGCTGTCGTCTCTGCCGGAGTCAAGTCTATCCTGGACATCGGCCGCACCCTGGAGTTCCTTGTGAGGAAATATGCATTATTCTGTTATGCTCAGCAGACTTGTAGCATAAAGTCAAACATGCCTACTATTTATTTATAGCTGTGGTTGTAATGTGTGGCTGAAGGTTAGCCTGTACTTCTTTCCTTATTTGTCTACAGGAGACACAAGGTGTGTGTGTTGCAACTTATGGTGAATCTAAAGATTTCCCAGCATTCTTCACTCCAAACAGTGAATTCACCTCTGCGTGTAATGTCCGCAATCCTAGCGAGGCTGCAGAACTTATTGGTAATATATTGCAGAAATAAATTGGCTTTTCATTAAACATTGAGGGTCGTGATGATGATGAAATATATCCACAAGTGTGTTCTTGCTTTTTACAAGTAATTAAATGAGTTTGTCCAATAGTCAGTCAGCAGTGGGAAAAGAGCGGTTCATCGTTAAAAGACCAAAATTAAAGTCACATTCATGTTGATGATGACGGGATGTAATCTTCTGACCTAAATGTATACTTAGCTTGACTTGACTGCCAGTGTGCAGATATTACACAGATACAGTAACATTGTTTATGTGTACGTCTGCTTGGTTTTTCCAGCAAGCACTTTGTCTCTGGGTCTTGAAAGTGGCCTCCTGATAGCAGTACCCATCCCAGAGGAGCATGCAGCCACTGGCCATCAGATACAGGAAGCCATGCAAGCTGCAGTGACAGCAGTCAGGTACAGAACGTCTCTCATATGTGTTTGCGTTCAGCTAGCATGGTAATCAACAAGCACCCCCAAAATATTTTGGACTTGGTTAAGCCGAAGTCTTCTGCCAAAATGCTGATCAAGTGTTTGTTGTTGGCCCCACATACTCAGTTTAAGACCCGCAAAACTCGGTTGTTTCAGGTCGTTGCACCCAGTTTGTGGATCTCTCCCATTATTTTCACGTCATGTTGATCATCATAAAACGCAGCTAAAAATATATTTGTACAGAAAAGCTTTTAATTAATGTGATGTATACATTTGATGTGCTTTTCTTCTGTGTTTTGTTAAGCGTTTTTCAATTTTATTTGGGAAATGTTCTACTCAAATAAAATGTTACTTATTTACTTACGTAAAGTCTATTTTTGGTTTCCTGCATATCGATGTCTGCTCATCTCTTTGTGTCGTCTCTCTGATTTTCTCAGTTCTGAAGGTATTACAGGCAGAGACGTAACACCGTTTATTCTTCAAAAGGTCAACGAGTTGACTCAAGGAAAGTCCCTGCAGGCCAGTATCCTTTGGAAGCCTCTAAATCTCTCAGAAGTTACTATCGGAAATACGTCAGTGGAAAATGTAAGATGTCGTAAAGAATATGGCCTTAAAAATATCAAAGATTATTAGCTTTCTAGATCAAATCATGGGTTACTGCCATATTCCCCTTGACATGTCATGTTTAAAGACATTGCTCTCATTCACAACAATGCTAAAGTCGGCAGTCAGATAGCCTGTGCATTGTCAAAGCAGATGAGTGAAAAAAGATCAAAAAGTCAAGCTCAGCATCCTGGAAAACCCCCAAATGGCTCAGAAGTTGTGAGTATAAAAAATTTATGTGTATATATTTTTAACATTTTAATCAAGAATGAGTCAAATAAAGACCTGCATTCTTGCACAGGTTGTTATAGGAGGAATAAATGTTGATTTTATTGCCAAAGGGAAAACAAAAACACTTCATGTAAGCGTCACGACACGCATTTATCTCGAATACCTCCGAACAGCGGAGGGAAATAAGTTCTAAGAATCTGTTTTGTCTCACAGTTTGGACAGACAAACCCAGGAAGCGTCTGTCAGTCGTTTGGGGGCGTGGGACGGAACATCGCTGGTTGGTTCTCCTTATCTGATCGTGTGTGCAAACGTTTTCATCAATACGTCTGACTGTCTCTCACATATTATCTCCTGTGTTGTCCTCCCAGACTCTCTGAGTAGGCTAGAAAAGACGCCGCTGTTCATCTCCGCCACTGGAGCTGATGCAAACAGTGATGCAGTCTTTAACCACTGCAAACATATGGCAAGGCAACATTAACAGCTAGTTAAAAGTCAGTACTGTTGGACTCTTGAATGCGAATTTAAAACACAATGTTTTTAACTTACTTTTAGAACACAAGTGGTGTGGCCAGACTGGAAAAGCAGAGCACAGCAACGTACTGCGCTGTTATCAACGACAATGGGGAACTGAGTCTTGGCTTGGGAGACATGGACATTCATCAGCAAATTACAGAACACTATGTGAGTTTCTGCTGGCAGATTAGGTTTTGTGTGCGACTGAGTGCCTTACTGACCGTGCAAAAAAAAAATAAATCTAATGAAACCTGCCATCATTCCCTGAAAACTGCCTCAGATTTTGATGTAGCATTAGATCGGTAAGCATCATTTTTAGGTAATGGGTCCTCTAAATATTCTTAAATGTATTTGAACCTTTTTTACAACTTTTTCTTAGCAACTGATCACTCAGCAGGTTGGAACCCCATATTGCCACCATGCACGGTGAGCAGAGCAGGACGGTAAATGTGATAAAGAAAAATGTCTCTTAAGCTTTCTGATAGTAAATTGTAGCACAAACTGGGTTCAGCAAGTTCCCCTAGAAACCATTTTAAATGCAAAAAGAAGTCATTTGGGAGGCTCTTGTCATACTAGCACCACAAACTAAGAGGAATCATGAGCTTTAGTCAGACAAAAGACCTGCACATACGCCATGTAAACAGGGAAAGGCGTTCTTTATCTGGAGGAGTCCAGAAGAAGTACAAAGTTCTTTCTAATCAGGACATTTCATGCTTCACAATAAACTGGGAATCCTCATAGAGCTGTTCTACTGCACAGTACATCAGTCTTATAACGCCCACTTGAAATTTCTGGAAAATAGTCTTCTCAGTTATGTGTCAAGAACGAACTTCGAGATTTCCCAAACTGGATTTTTCAGTTATTCCTGAGTATGTGGTCCTTAACGTTCAGCTTTTCAGCAACAAATAATTTGTCGTGAGCTAAATATTCATTTATTCATTATAAACTCGTTGAAACACCAAGAGATTTCAAATAAAAATCTGGTGAACTAAAGATGGGTTGTTATTGGATCTGTCGGCATAATGAGGATCAGATGTAGGCAAATCAACACAGAAATGTTTCAACAGACAAAATAAACCCCTTCTCCCCCACCGTCATACCGTAACAATCCTCTAGAAAATCTTTGGGTTGATCTGAAGAGAGAATGATGGAGAACCAGGTGTCTGTCTGCAGCATCCAGAGAAGTTATGCAGAGAGGAAAAGTTAAAGAACATTCTCTCTGAATTCTCCAACCATGTGAATTGTTGTAGCAGAAATTAAATTGTGTCTTTGGGTAAAAAGGAGGTTGTGGGAAATATCAACAGTAGCACTCCCTGTAATTATGGCACTAGTTGTTTAGCTAAAAAATTTTATTAAACTATGAGACAGGATTTTTTTTTTCTTGCTTAGTAGATGTACTTAAATCAAAGTTTTGAGCTTTCTGTATTGTATTATGCTATAATAATGCAAAATAAAGAAGGTTTTATTTTTCTACTTTTTAAACATAAGTCAGGGTCCTATTGTGGTGGGTGTTGCAGATTATCAAGTGATCCTTTTTAGGTCCTTTACAAAAATTTATGTTTAAAAATCTATATTTGGCTTATTAAAAACTGAAATGGACTGTTTGTTCATCCTGTATTTTGAATGACTTGCCTACATTTTATTTAATTAAGTGCAGGTCTTCTATCTGGGATTTTTATTTTTATCCTTTAAATTTGCATTTTGTTTGATAAATTCTTGTAATTCTACACCATATTGTTTATTATTATTATTATTATTATTATTATTATTATTATTATTATTATTATTATTATTATTATTATTATTATTATTATTATTATTATTATTTCACCTGGAAAATTTAGTAAGCACTATTACTATCTATCCTTAAATGTGTCTTGAAAGGTTTCACAGTTTGAAAAACAGATTTCATCCGCCTCACTTGTGTGCCTTGATGGAAACATCCCCGTCTCCACCATCAACTATGTCTGTTCTCTTGCTGGGAAGCACAACTTAAACAGTAAGCATACAGAGATGGTGGCCCAATAAATGATCATAGATGGACACTTTTGCCATTATTTAAGCAGTGATCTCTGTGTTTGTCACAGTTTGGTATGAACCAACAGATGCAGAAAAGGCTTGTAAGCCTTTCCTCTCAGATGCTTGGAAGTCTTTGTCCTATTCGTCTCCAAACCTGGCAGAATTGTGCATGATGAACAAAACTCTGGGTCTCACGGTTCCTGAAGGTAACCTTTTATCTTTTACCAGCATTAAAAGTTGTAGATGTTCCCCTTCTTCTCCCTCAGTCCCCACACCAGTCACGGCTAAGAGTTCTTGTGAAGAAGGCACATTATCTGATGGTAGCTAAGGTTGTGGTTGATTTCATGCCAGAGCTGCCTACCTCTCTTGATGGGATCCTGACGGTTGCCGTGGCTCTCTCACGCCCTCTTCTGGAGAATCTTCACTGTCTGGTGGTGACTCTTGGGCCTGATGGTGTGCTGCTGTGTGGCCAACACGAAGCAGGCTCAGTTGACCTGCAGCCAAGGAAACAAAAAAGCGTATGTGCCTTTTAAATGCAACTTTATAATGAAGATATTTACAACATCAACACTGAGGATGTTATTTATTGGGTTTGGATTTGCAGAAGCGGCAGCTTTGTGCGCTACACTACCCAGCATTGACCGTGACTCCAGAGGAGACAATGAATGTGTCAGGAGCAGGAGACAGGTGCAAAAACTCTACCTAACCCTACTTATTGTACTTCCACTTCAACTTTGTTTTCATTTTATTCATAATTAGTTATTGTTCCTGCTGTGTTGGCAGTTTTGCAGGTGCTTTAACGGCAGGGATTCTTCAGAAAAAAGACACAGACAGCTGCGTTCGGATGGGCCTCCTGGCCGCGAGGATGTCCCTGTCATCACCACATCCCATCTCACCAACACTCACCTTAGACTCTGTGGATCCCAGCAAAGTCCAGGCACCAAAATGGCCCACGCCGGGCTTTGTTTGGCTCGATTGAGATTTAAATTCCAGAGTTTTCTTTGTGTCTTTTCATGTCTCACAATTATTATTCAAGGAACTGTTATAACGTTTGACCAGACAACCTGTTTCTCAAAGCTTTTTCATCCAAATGTGTATGTTACCTTTTTATTATTCTATAATAAAATACTTGAAGGTACTTTAACTGAATTGTACTTTCTTATTTTTAACTTTGTTACCTCACAATTTCAAGTTTGGTTTCTAATAATATTAGCTTTTAGGGTATTTGTATACATATAATGCACTTGTTTGGGAGGCAGGCCAGAAAAAAATTACTTTTCCGACCTAACACCACAGTTATAAACACAGTTTGCTAAACTTATTTGGGACTTTAACAGGAATAATTGTGCTTTGCAGAAAATATGAGGATTGATATTTTTCAGCAACAAACACTCCAGGTGTTTCTGATGTTAAACAAAGGAGGAGACTGAATTAAATAAAAATAAAAAATCAAACCCACTTTTAAGTATAGTAAGGGTTATGTGATACTAATGTCCTATTTCTGTACCAAAACTCCTTGGAAACTTTGAATTTTATGTCATCAAATTACAGAAAATTTTAACAAAACGAATCTGGTTGTCTCTACAAATAAAAGGAACAACAAATGTCCTTGAATATGGTGGATTTTTTTTATTTTTTTTTAGCAAGATAGAGATCCAAAACATAGAACCACCTCAGTACTGAGAAATAGAGTGACCAGAGATGACTCTGGACTCTGAATAACCAAGACACATTGTGTAGAGAAATGGTCAAAGATCCCTCTCTTTACAGCCTAATGACATGTTAGAGAACAAGACAATTTTATTATGTCACTGATAACTTTATAAGAATGAGACAGACATGATTAAGCATATTTGGATACAGAATTATAAAAACAAAGTCATATTTTGCTACAAGGTTGAAAGCATATAGTTACAAAATGTTTTGTTGTGCAAACTGTACTCATGTGCAATAAAGTATTATTATTATTATTTATTATTATTATTACACTTAGAGCCACATGTTCCTGTAGAAACTCAAAGAACAGTGTAAGCTGTTGTAACTGAATGTCTTGAATCAGTTAAATTGTCTATACATTTGATTGTAAAGTTCCTCAGAAATACATGAATGATAAACATTTGGTATGGAGCTCATGTTTTTACAGAATAATAATTCTAACCAGTGCTGACTTTTCATGAGGAAGTAGTCCAGGTGAACAGTTGTTTGGAATAATTTTTTATGCATTTACGTTCATTTTCATGTACGTTATTTTCAAAGAAATGTATTGTTGCTAAAAAATAAAATAAAATCCTTACATTGCATAACTACTGTACTATTTTACTGCTTTGAATGTAAAAGGGCGTGTAAAATCTAAAAAACTCGTGTTCCCATAATGCCGTCCTGTATCGGCGCAGACTCAATGGCACCGAATACTTGCTCCACTCCCTCCTCCCTACTATAATGCTAGCTAAGATGGTGGTTTGAGCGTAATTTGTCTTAACAATACCAAGAAAAGAAAGGGCAAAACATCTTTACAGCCTCCCGATTAGAACAGAACCCCACGATTACCGCTATCGTAAGTGACCATATTTAGAAATTTCACCATTTCAGGTACATTGGCTTGCAGCCCCCGCCCAGTTTGGTGTGACTCCTTTGGAGTGGAATCCTAAGCTAAATACGGACAGGGTAAGTAACGCTAACGTTAGCCAAGTCGGGTTTCATCCTACATCCAGTGAATAAAAGATAGGTGGCTCCGTTTCAAACTTAAGAAGTGATTGGAGTTTTTTTCCAAACCCAGCGAATCACTGTCCAGGTAATTTGTGTTTCCTCAGACCAATGTCAGTTGTTTATAAGGCCAGTGGTTCAGTGTTAGCTTCTATAGGCCGCGTCGTACATTTCTGGTGATAATGTTAGCACGCAGGCTAAGCGGTTAGCATTACCCAAGCTGTCACTTTCAGCGCTCTGTAACGTCATGTCACGTTCTCATTATTCGCGAACGTCTTTATTAGGTTGGACTAAATTTTACTGTGAGTTGTTTTTGTGACTATTGTTGCGGTCGAGCTGGATACGCGCCAACAGGCAGACCGGCTTCTCTTACCAATACGTAGCTAATGTTAGCTTAGCTCAACGTTAGTCAAATAACATCTGTCATAACGTCAGATCCAAAAGACAGAGTCGGTCTCTGACAGAGCCTGTAAAGTCGCCCACCGGGGGTTTAAATCTGTGTATTTTTGACTTTATAATCGAGCCAATGAGATGGTGATACACTTGTAAATATGTGTTTATTAGCGGACCGCTGCCAAAGCATCCGAAATGTTTGCGTTTCGTCTAAATTAACTTCCTCCCGTTTAGCTTCTGTCGGTCCGAGTTGGTCGCAGAGTGCGTCTGCTGGCAGTGGTGTTGTCACGAAGAACCCACCGCTGGTGTTCATCTGCTAAAAACTCTCTCTCTCTCCTTCTCTCCTTCTCTGTATAAATGAACTCTCTTGTTATACGTTTCCCTTTAACGTGTATTATGACGTGTCAGGCACTGTCAACCCACGAGAGATGTTTACAACATCCGCATTAACACCTAAATGCTTGAGTTCTGTTTTTAGCTCGTTTTTTGGTGATGTGAGCCGGTCGTTTTAACCCACCCCGCATAAATGAAGTCCCTTCAGCAAATCCTAACCCCACCAGCGTTACAATGGCTTTTGCTTGATATATACACATATATATGTCGCTGTGCTGTGAAGTGAGACCCATAACAGATTTTCACGTCCTCAGATAATGCTTTCAGATTGCCTTAGTTGTCTGATAAAATTCATGTTCAGATGTATTTAATGCTTTCTTAGGGAGAGCTTCTGTTTATGTCAGCTAGGCCTACCATAATTATTACATAACCTCCTTGTTGCATTATTTTTGCACAATGTTGGAGTAGGCATGGGCGAGATTCTCAGCGTATAACATTGAGTAAAAAATACCACTCCATCATTGGTATTTGCAGAAAAATACTGATTTTATTGGAAACAGGAACACAACAGTTACTGGGGTCACTCTAGGACTTCACATCTGATTAATGACTTTAAACTGTAGTGACTGCATGACATAAACTTGGATCATTTTAAAATCATAACTTTTTATAAACTGGCCCATATTAGCATTGTTTGTAAGTGCCTATAAAAAACATCTGTAAAATCACATGGGCGTATTCTCACTCTTCCTCTTCTATATGTATTTTATTTTATGCAGTGATTATTTTGGCACCAGCTGTTAATAGCAAAGCACTTTTAAAATTCAACCTCTACATGAGCATCTCAGTTGAAAACCTAAACACAGTAACATCTCTGGTAATTTTTTTAAATTATTTTATTTTTATTTTTTTTTTACACCAAATAATAAAACAGAGGCTGCTGAGTCTGAAAAGACTATTTGTCTGTAGGGCAGTAAGAGTTGTGTTAGAAAGGGCTAATGCTGCTC
The DNA here is from genome assembly GCF_003331165.1 of Xiphophorus hellerii. Classification (NCBI taxonomy): domain Eukaryota; kingdom Metazoa; phylum Chordata; class Actinopteri; order Cyprinodontiformes; family Poeciliidae; genus Xiphophorus; species Xiphophorus hellerii. The sequence goes on along the minus strand of NC_045673.1, from coordinate 22,122,364 downwards.
TTGTAAGTAGTTCCAGGTGAACTGTACTTTGAGTTTGATTGCTGTGATTTAGCTGAAAGAGTTTTGAAATTTAGCTTTTCAGTTCTAAATTGAAGCTTAAAAAAACATTCAAAAGCCTGAACAATGCTGGACAAAACCACTTTAAGACTTGATTGAGCTGCCACTAATATAAGTTTAAAAAAAGGTACTCCTTAAGTTGCATCCTAGTATATGTTTTACGCTCCAAGTTGCCTTATTTTCACAGTTAAAGGATTTCTTCACTCAAGAGCAGCTAACAGAAATTAATAACATTTAAATGAACATCCATAGAGGTTGATTTTTCTTACTTTTGGGGTAACATTAGTTCTCAACTTCCTGTCCTGTCTTTTAGCTGATCTGTAAATGTGAAGCTTTTGGTTGTATTAGCAATACCGTATAGAAGGGAGAGAAAGACTTGTTGTTCGGGTCTGCTTGCGTTCAGTGACTTGCACGTATTGACACTTCCAAAGACACGCAGACCGGTGTGTTGTTTTCTGTTTCAGAATATCTCAAAGGACCAGGGAAGACCCGATAAACCACGTGTATTAAATCTCATTGTCATTTCGGTCCCTTTTTTTGATGACCTCCGCCCTTGAAATGTTGCTGGTAGATCGCTTTATACTTGTGCATCCACTTCTGCTGACGTTCTGTTTCTGAACAGTTTAATTTGTGAAGTTTGTTTCCTAGTTGATACTCCAGTTTTATCAAGACTGCTACATGAAATATTTAGCCCTGTGTGGGTTTTTTCCCACTTCAGCAATTGAAAATTGAGTAGATCTTTGTCACTTTGACATCAACATCACCTGCTGATTTCATGTTACTCAAGGTGGTCTGTTTTTTTTTAATAAAAAATTAAATGGTGTAAAGCAGGGGTCTCAAACTCCAGTCCTCAAGGGCCACTGTCCTACAGTTTTTAGATGTGCCACAGGTACAAAATACTGGAATGAAATGGCTTAATTACCTCCTTCTTGTGTAGATCAGTTTTCCAGTCTTGCTAATGACCTAATTATTCTATTCAGGTGTGGTGCAGCAGAGGCACATCTAAAAGTTGCAGTACTGCGGCCCTCGAGGACAGGAGTTTGAAACCCCTGGTGTAAAGGTTTAAAGCTGGTTTCTCCCCCCAATTGCAAATGCACACATTGGTTGCTCTGTCCTATTATTTTCCTGAGGATGCTAAAGCTTACTACTAAGCATGTTGGAGTGACCAAAATGTGTCTGCTTTCCCTTGTAAACATTTGTCCTTGTGCTGAATGTACAAAAATGTACTTTAATCTAATTTATGCATGTAGGTTTGATGAAAATTTTGACAAGTTTCATGCCATCTACACAGCATCCTGTTTGAAAAGACAAAAGCTTAAATGCACTCTGCTGTTCTGGAGAAGACTGTAGATTAGTCAGCTTTTTTGGTTGAACACAGTCATTCAAATTCACCTCAAATTTATCTCACAATAGAAACTGCAGCACTGATCTCGTCACCTATTAAACTGACCTAGCCAGTAGCTAACATTTCCTTTGCAAGTAAACACTTTAAGCAACATATACTGGCTGTTTTTAATCTATATCCAGATGGAGTTCCTGTACGTTTTTTTTTCCTCTCTCCTCGTAGCCCTGTGCTCTGTGACCAGCTTCAGTACTTCTCAACGTCGCCGTGCAATAGGATGTCCCACAGCCCTGAATTGAAGGACGACCCCATGGAGTGCCCTCTGTGCATGGAGCCGCTGGAGATTGATGACGTCAATTTCTTCCCCTGCACTTGTGGCTACCAGATCTGCCGCTTCTGTTGGCACCGCATCCGCACAGACGAGAACGGCCTCTGCCCCGCCTGCAGAAAGGTGCACAAAGAGATTTATCACAAAAGAGAATTTCATCTGCAGGACTGATTGCTTAGTGCTCCCAAACGCTCTTTTTTTTGTTCTCCTAAGTTCATCATGTTATACACTCTCCACTCCCCATAAATCACTATCTGATTTCTGTTTGTCGCGCAGCCGTACCCAGAGGACCCCGCCGTGTACAAGCCTCTGTCACAGGAGGAAATCCAGAGGATAAAGAATGAAAAGAAGCAGAAACAAAACGAGAAAAAGCAGAAGGTGACAGAAAATCGCAAGCATCTGGCGAGTGTCAGAGTGGTCCAGAGGAACCTGGTGTTTGTGGTGGGGCTGTCGCAGCGGCTCGCTGATCCTGAAGTGAGTACAGCAGTTTACAGTCTTAAGTGAATATGCTGTGCCTTAATGCTGGGTTGAACATTTTATTAGGGAGATGATGTGTAATAAACCAAAGTTGCTCTCTGTTACACTTGTCACATACTAAAAAAATAGTCACCACTAGGTGGCGTCCTACTGCATTATTAGGATCTTTCTTGCTGGTACTGATTTCTTGTCATTTCAGATTTTTTTTTTTCCAAGAACCTTTAAACAGTCTCGCATAATTTTTAATCCAATAGAAATTAAAGGGATTTCAAGATTTGGCAATTCATAAATCAACATATATGTCCATTGCCTTTATCTAATTTTGAATAAAATTAAATGAAAAAATGCATCAAATTACGGGGTTCATACTAATGCTTGAAATCCGTCAAAAGGCTTGAGTTTCAAGGTGTTTTCAAGGTTTGGAAAATGTTTGATTTCTGTATAAAGTCCTTGAAAGTGATTGATAATCAAACTGTGCAAGCATCAGATTGTAATAAAGTACAATCTGACGCTTGATTTAAAAGTCTAAATTTGGAAAAATGTTATTTACAGTTGAAACCAGATATTGTCATATGCAGAATAAAAGACACAAACATTTTTTTCTCACCGTTTGAAGTTAAATGAGACCAATCGTGTCTTGTTTCAGGTCAGTTAGATTTACCAAAATTATTCATATTTACTAAATAACAGAAAACTTAGTGAGAACAGCTTTTAGAGTTTTGTTTTGCAACTTTCTTTGTATATTGTGTTTAAAAAGATTTAATTGGATCAAGAAGGTCATTTACCTTAACACAATTTGTTTGGATTGTTTCAATGTGATAAATATTTATTATTCCTAATGGCTCAATGCTGTGTCTGTGTCATTGAAATAAAAAATTGTCTTATATTTTATACATTTAATAACATTATTGAAATTGGGGGATTTTATTTTGTTAAGTTAGTGTTTCGTTCTTGGACCAGTCAGGTGTATAGTGTGTGTGAGAGAGACATTTCAATTTTTATAATAGCATTAATAACATTAATAAATGATATCATAAAATGGTGCATTGAAACTGTCTTCTTTAGTTCATTTGTGTTGCTGGACACATTTGAAAACTGACCTTTGACATTCTTGAAAAGTACTTGAATTTTACTGTGGGAAAAGTGTATAAACCTTGAAAGTAAATGCAGCTGGTTAATGCATTTAGAAATCAATAATGGAAAAAAATTCTGGTTTATTTTCTGTTTTCAATTTGAAGGTTAAGAGAAAATTGTCAGATTCTTTTCTCTCCTCTCACTGGACACAATTTCTTGTAGGATTGTAAATGATTAGCATGTTTATGAAAGAACTGACACATTTTGTGTTGATTTCTCCTCACAGGTCCTAAAGCGACCAGAGTATTTTGGGCGATTTGGGAAGATCCATAAAGTGGTCATCAACAACAGCACATCGTACGCAGGTTCACAGGTGAGGAATAAATCATGGTTTATTTAAAGCTTCAGTGTTTATGAACACATCTGTGATCAGTTGGAAGCAAACTGAGCCAATAGTTGGCATCACATGAGCCTAAAACAGCCGTGAATGGTCTGTTTGATTAATCTGTTTGCTTTTATTTTGTTTGCCGTTCAGGGGCCCAGTGCCAGCGCTTATGTCACTTACATCCGTTCCGAAGACGCTTTAAGAGCAATACAGTGTGTGAACAATGTGGTCGTCGACGGGAGAACACTCAAGGTAATCCTTGGGTTTTCTACTGCCCACTGTGGTTTTATAAATTCTCATTTTGTGTGTTGAATGTAATCAGAAGTTGTATTGCCATCAGATATGTATATACAGCTCTGGAAAAATTTAAGAAACCACTTAAAATGATCAGTTCCTCAGATTTTACTTTTTATAGGTATATGTTTGAGTAAAATGAACCTTGTTCTGTTATTCTGTAAACTACTGACAATATGTCTCTGGAATTCCAATCAAAACTTTAGTATTTATTTGCAGAAAATGAGAAATGGTCAATGGTCAAACAATATTTGGTGGAATAACCATGAGGTTTGTCCACCAGTGTAAGAGACCAGTGCAGTGGTCTCTTATTTTTTCCAGAGCTGTATATATATTTTTCTATTGTAACGCTTGTGTATTAACAGTAGGATTTGATTCTCTCTCTCCCCCTTACAGGCTTCTTTAGGCACAACAAAATACTGCAGTTACTTCCTCAAAAGTATGCAATGTCCCAAACCTGATTGTATGTATCTACATGAGTTGGGAGATGAAGCAGCTAGCTTTACTAAAGAGGAGATGCAGGTGAGATTAAGGTTTTCTTATTAAAATATGTAAAGTGTGTTTTTTTTAGATTTCTTGCTTAAAGTGACTCTTTTATGTGTTTGTTGTATTCATCTGTTTAAACTTGTACTAAGGCGGGGAAACATCAAGAGTATGAGCAGAAACTCCTCCAAGACCTCTACAAAATAAATCCTGGTTTTCTACAACCTCCAGCTTGTGGAACAGAAAAGTCAAAGAGTAAACCCAACTCGGCACAGAGGTTAGTCCTGTTTTTATTTATCTTCTGTGCCGCTTTCTCCCAGCGTAGCGCTTGATGGTTGAATTTTTTTTTTTTTCCTGCTTTATAACAGAACTAACAGTAGCAACGGTAAAGAAGGCTGGCCGACGCTGTCGGGGCACAACAAACTGGTCAACGGACTTTCAGAAGACCGCAAGTCCCCTCCGCTGTTAGACTATCTAGACCAGGAAGCTAGTAATTCAGATGGGCTAGAATCAGAGCTGGGTCCAGGCCAGCGTCCCACCCTATCCCCCTTCTCCTCCAACTGTGACAGTAATAGGTAATGGAGAGACCTCAAACCAATCTGTTCTGCTGTAAACTTTTTTTTTTTTCCTGATCTGTTTTTGCAATTTCTATCTGCAGTCCCAATGACAAACCTCCAGAATCAATTGGTATGGTCAATGGAGAAACTTTACAACAGGTGAAGCAAGCAGCCTTGTTCCTTTGATCCAAAGCGAATCAGACGGAGTCGGATCTCTTATGTGCAGTTTGTCTTCCTCTCATTCTGCAGATGCCCACAAGCGATTCCCCTTCCCCTCCTCCGGGTCTAACGAAACCCATCCTGGTGGTTCCCATCAGCATGTCGGACCTCTCGGCCCGTTCGCCCTTTGAGGGTGCTGCGGCAGAGTCCCAGTCACTTTTTTCAGACAACAGTAACTTCAGACACCCAAACCCTCTCCCTGCTGGCCTGCCCCCCTTCCCCAGCTCCTCCCGGGGCAGTTCCGACTGGCCCATGACACCAGAACCACAGATACTCTTCACATCAGGTATTGAGTAGTTTGAATATCTTGTAAATTCTTTCATTAAACTTTGAGGGCATTAAAGTTGCATCCTAAAAATTACTGTTAGCTATGCAAAACCAGAATTGTCCTTAAATGTGTTAACATTTGTTATGTGGCAACCACACACTTCAGTGTTGGGATTTTATTTTGTCCAACACAAAATAGAACAATTTGCAGAGATCCAGAGCTCAGGTGGGAGTATTTAACTATTACTTGTGGATTCCAAGAATCTGGAAGGAAGGAAAGCTATAAAAAGTCCCACTCTGCAGTTTGCCACAATTGGAGAAAATGACAACTGTAAGGAAGAAATTGGTCCTGTAACAGGAGACCAAAATTAAACTCTGTGGTCAGCATGCTGAATGTGTGGAGAAAAACAAAGGACGTTCAGAGTGAGTCTAGCTTCTAATCTAGAGAGAGAAATGGCTCATGGTCTTTTATCAAACATAAACGAGAAAACGTACCACCGCTAAAATGTGACACTACACCATTTGTGTTTACATTTAGTGAAGAAGGAAGTTGCTCAGTGTCTTCATCAGAGGTTTTTGTGTTGTTTCCTTCAGTGATTCTTAGTACAGTGCCTCCACAGGCGAGGGGGAGGAACAGGCTTTTCAAAGGGTTTGGTTGGTTTGACACAGTGCAGTCAGATTTTCACCTTCCAGAAGTACACTAAACACTAGCTACAGTTAAACTTGGCTCAAAGCATACCACAGTCCAGATATAAATTATCTGCAGAATCTGTGACAATAAGAAAGGATAGACTTGTTTGAGCTTTTGGTGTTTTGTCGAGAATAATGGGCAGGCATTGTTTTGTGAATACAAGTATACGCTGCACAAAAACTTTGAAAACCATCACATTTTCTTCTGCTACACTAGTTTGTGTTGACCAACCAGAAAAGAAATCCCAGCACATGGCAAATTTAACGTTTGTAGTTATAATGTGATGAAATGTGAAAAGGGTCTTTTTACAAAACACTGTCTAGTCGTGCAAATGCTTTATTTTGCATCTCTGTCTTCCTAACACAGTGGCTGTTGGACTGTCAGAGGAGATGCAGTAAATAAACAAAACTACTTTTGTTGAAATGCAAATGTACCTTTCTGATTAAAGTTTTGGCATCTGGTAATCAAACTAACTACCTTCTTCTCCTTTGAAAGACACAATACCAGTGTCTTCCTCAACAGACTGGCAAGCGGCCTTCGGTTTCGGCTCCTCTAGCAAACAGCAGGACGACGATCTGGGCTTCGACCCCTTCGACGTCACACGCAAGGCTCTAGCCGACCTGATAGAGAAGGAGCTATCGGTTCAGGATCAGAGCCCCTCGTCTCCCGGGCCGCTCGCGCATGGGAGCGGTCACAGTACGGGCCTGCCGCCGTCCAATCTCAGCACATCCCACCACTTCCCCGGTGGCCTGCCGCGCGTCCACCCGCTCCACCACAGAGCCATCTACAGCTCCTTCAGTTTCCCCGGCGGCCACAACAGCCAGGCCGGTCAGCAGCAGCAGCAGCCCCCCGCCACCAGACACCCCTGGATGGGCATCCCCACACGAAATAACCTCGCACATTTGAACCACTCAGCCAGTGCTGCCTCACACAGTAACATCCTGGACCTGAATCTGCCCCCTCAGCACAACACAGGGCTGGGCGGGATTCCCATCTCAGGTACCAGCCAGGCCGCTTTAATGTGCTCCACAGAGGTAGTGCGTGTTGAGACAGAATTTAGACGAGACACATTAGAAAGACATTTAATATCGCAACACGCAAACACTTCTGCTTAACACAAAGATGGGTGTTTTTGATTAGCGAGTATTGATTGTTTTCCGTGTCCCTGTGTCCCGTCCTGCAGAAAACAGCAGCTCTATAGACGGCTTAAATGTGAAAGAGTGGCAGGACGGACTGAGAGCTCTCCTGCCCAACATCAATATCAACTTCGGTGGCCTCCCCAACTCCTCCTCCTCTTCATCTTCCTCGTCCTCCAACAGTGTTAACCACATCGGCGGGCCAACGGGGCCGGCAGGCATTTCGCACAGCCTCAGCTGGGACAGCACGGCCAGTTGGATGGATCCTGCTATCATCACAGGTAAAAATGTCGGCTGGACTCGACTTCTGAACAGATAATCCTATGCATTATGTATGAAGTACAGTGCTGTGAATCTGTTAAAACATTTAATCTAATTAATCACACTCTAGGGCTGTGATTAATCACTATGCTTGGCTTTGTCAGCTGGAGATGTAAAAACTTGCTTTTTCAAAACAATAAGAAAGTGTTTTATTGTTTCAAAGCAAACATCTCGGGTTTTCAGGTTGTCATATTTAGTAAGGTTAAAATAGGGTTCAAAATTGCTTGAGATGTCATTTGGAAATGTGAACTATAAACTGATTGAGCTTTGGTGAAGGATATTTCACCATTGCATGGAGGGCTAAACGTTCATTGCTGTGGTTTTGAAAGCAAAATGTGCCGCTGAGCACAACATGTGACTCTCCTTCCTCATCTTATCACTTGTGTTTGTGACTGCATTTGACCGCAGTACAAGACCGTGTAAGGCGCTGCTTTGAACTATGTACGATGAGAGCAGGTAAAACAATTAATCTGTATTATTGAATATTAAAATCTTTTCGATGAATCACATGCTTTAACATTGACAACCCAAACAAAGAGACGAACCCTTTTTCTCTCGCAGTTTGACCTAAACTCTGGTCACGTTATAAGTCAAGTGCACATTTCAGCAATAAGGCAGTTCAAAGTGATTTACACCATAAAAACATAATAATTATGAAACAAGCAACAAACAATACATTTTTTCAAATTCCATCATTAAGCAAATATACATTAAACATATTGATCAATGTTCCAGTTACGAATCGAAGTCAACTCTAAGCAGGTGACTTTTAGCCTTGATTGAAAGTGGAGAAAAAACTGATAAGCCTTTTATTTTTTACTATTATTTTACAAAGGCGTATGTAAAAACCTGGTTTCAGCTGTATTTCCAGTCGCCTGACATTCATGGAAAAGATGTAAAAGTTTAGATTTGAGAACAGAAGCCATTTTCAAATTGGACCACATAAAACGTTGTGTCTCACTTCATGTAGTAAATGGACAAACAGATAAATGCAAACTGATTTATGTGATTATCATCTCATTCTCAGCACAACAGATTTTACTCTGTAATTAATGGACACATTGCCACAGATTTAATAAAGTTCTGCTGGTCTTTGCAGCAACGCTGTTTTTTTTGTTGCCAGTAATCAAATTTTTCATTCATGATTCAAGAAACAGCTTTGATTGGTTGTGTATTTGTAAGAATAAACCCACAATAGGAGATGAGAGTTTAACAATATTTTGAGGAAAACTCCCGTAAAATCTATAATTGATCCAGATTTGATTAGTTCATATATATATATATATATATATAGATATATAGATATATATATATATCTATATATCTATATATATAGTGGTTTTTATGCTCAGATGAAGGTGTAACAAGCCACACAACTTGCTCATCTTTTGTTTTTCCAAACAGAATTGGTGTTAAAAAATAAAAAATCTGTGGTTAAAGGAAATTACATCTTTTCCTGTTTTACCGGTCAATCGTTTGGATGTTCATATTCCTTAAGTCGCCATCAACCCCAGACGACTCTACGGTGTAAAAACTGCGCAGCCATTTTTGTTTTTCTTCAAAATGCGTGACTGAAAAGACCGGCTTTTCTGTTCCAGTCAAAAGTCTGAAGCGCCGTTGTCACTTGTCTCCACCGCAGGCATCCCCGCCTCGGCCAGCAGCAGTTTAGACTGTCTCCAAGACGACAACCCGCCACACTGGCTCAAGTCCCTGCAGGCGCTAACAGAGATGGACGGTCCTGCCGGCTCCGCGGCGCCCGCCCCCCCACAGCCCCTCCACAGCGGCCTTCTCGACGGCCACCTCCCCCTCCACCACAGAGCCCCCAGCGGCTGGGCTCCCTACCTGCCCCCTCCCACAGCCAACCCCACCGGTCAGTTCCACTCCCCTCCACCAGGCTTCCAGACCGCCTTCAGACCCCCAGGACAGCCCGCCACAGAGCTACTACAGAGTGCCGCCGTGGATCGCCACTGAATAGACTGGAGCAGACATCCCACCCCCCTCCCTTCCTCCCCACCCTCCCACCCCACTTTATACCCACTTATCCTGTCCCACTCTCCCTTCTCTCCCAATGCAATACACACCAATCTGCAGAGTATGAAAAATTAACAAAATAACAAACTTGCTTTCTTCTTTTTTTTTTCTTCCTCCTTCCTTTGTGTCTACTCTGAAGGCCTGTTTGATTTTTTGTGGCACACAGTTATCCAGTTCCCTTCGTCTGCCGCCATCACCACCCCTTTAGACCTAGTTCTGGGCGTAACATGGGATTCGTTGTGTAGCTTTACCGTCAGCAGAAAGCACAAGAATCAGTAGAGCATTAAAGTGCCCAGCGGTGACACACGAGCTAACTCCACAAACTGGCAAAAGAAACAAATTAACAGAAGTGAGGTCTTCTTAAACATATATATTAAAAAAAAGAATAAATTAACATGATTACGCATGATAACATTTGTGTTTTTTGGAAAGTCGAAGTCATGACTAGTTTTTTTTGAGGAATGAAGCTGTGAATCTGCTCTTTGAAGCTTTGCCCCAAAGAAGCTCACTCTCCCCCCTTCCCGCCCCGTCTGAGCAGGAGACTGAAACGGTTCAACCTTACAGCCTCGTTGGGGATCGGTCGAGGTGAGAGAGAGAGATGAATTAAACGAGAGTGGGTTTTATAAACTATTAAGGGCAGGGAGGGAGGGAGAAAAGGAGAGATCGGGTTGGAGAGCGTTTTCAGATGCTGCAGGAGTTTAGGGCACAGGCTATGCATGGGCTCCCTGTTGGGTACGGGCACAAATGGCCCGCATCAGAGGCCGCTTGGCTCATACTCTCTTTAGTAAAGGGGCTCCCATGGGCCCTCGCGTTCTGCTTGAGGGAGAGTTTTGCTGAACCTCTGTATCAGAGGATAGAGCAGTGTCTTACCGCAGGGAGCCAGGGGCTGTGGGAAATCACGGCACACATCCTGAGCACTAGGGTTAGACTCTTTACTCACAGTGCCACTGTGTGGTACCTACAATAGCTAGCCCTAACACGAACAGCCACCAGATAAGATGGGGGTGGACAGCCAGTGACCAGATGGAAGAGGAAACGTCAAGAGATCCAAACAAGGGTAGTAAAGAGGTCAGCGGGTCCCATTGTTTGATCCACGAGGGCTTTCAAACGAGGCCTTAAAAATAGAAGTGGGAGAGAGAGCGGAGCGACTGCCGAGAGTTACGCAATTTCTCATACGACCCTTAGCAGCTGTATGCAAGCGCGCATCCCAAAGCGAGGTGCTGCAAGACCGTACCGAGTACCGTAGTAATAAATCAAGGAGCCCTCAGCCTTTAGAAATGAGATCAACCTCTCCGACCGCCGCCTTTTTTTTCTTCCTTCTTTTTTGAAGTCTTAATTCTGATTTGTGTTCGCTCTGTCTTTTCTCTCTCTTGCCCCCTGCCCCCATTTCTCTCCCTCCCCCCCCACACCCTTCCCACCTCCCACCGTCTCTCCCTCGCTGTTCCCTATTTAACAGTATTCACAAAGATGAACAAATTCATCCAGGAGAAATCAACACAGTCGTCATTCAGTGGGTTTTTAACATGATGTTGCAAGGAAAAAATAAAACCAACAACTTTGAGGCGCTTAACGGAAATGAACTGTCCTCTGCAGGTCTGGAAAAGTAAACCTTAAATAAAACTGAAAACTCAGAGCTTGTGATTCCCTGATGTTTTGTTCTAATCCTGAATATTTTCCGTTAAAGTGTGCTGCACCGTCTCGGTAGAAACCATCTGAAGGTGATCCGGGGAAGTTTATCCAGATTAAGATCAATCTGGTGTTTTTCTTCTGGTTGCCACTAGGAGGCAAATTGTTGCCTTTCATAGTTTTAGCCTCTGCAGCAGTTACAAGGTGACGGCGAATGACTTTAATAGTACGATATTTTAGATGGCGCATTTCCTAGTCCTGTTTAGTTGCTCACCTAAATGCATATCAGAATTATCTTTTAATTAGACGTGACGTTTTCCCCTCAGGGTGGCAGCGCTGCAGTAAGAAGAGCATGTTCTGTACTTTGGTTTGCAGCTCTGCATTCTTCCTGGTGAATGTATCTTATGGACATGATATCAGATATATTTGGTGGTTCATAGTTTTAAAATTATGTAATTGCACAGTGGCATCCATGTTAAAACCTTAAAATGGATAGTCTTCAATTGCCCCAAACTGTATTGTGGTGCAAAGTTGCTCAGTGATTTTTTTTTTTAATAAGCAGACAGTATCTTAAAGGCTATTCTCTGAGCTAAAGGGAACCAGACTTTGAAACTTGGGTCATCTGCTCTATTTTTCTGGTTTTAATGAGAATATGAGCAGCAGCCTTCTGGATCTGATTGCTTTTTGGCCAGGTACCTCGTTTTCTTTCGGTTTTCTGGCAGAGACCATTTGATTTCTCTCCAAAACGCCCCTGTATCTCAAAAAGTTCACTCTAACAGGGTTCTTATGGACTTTGGAACAGAAACTGGTCCGTAAACCATTTACACATCAACAGGCAGGAGGTGCTTTTCCACAACTACATCCTGCGTTTCTAACCAAAACCACTTTGTGTGTTGATGAAACGATCAGTCTTCTGTCAAGTTCCAGTCACAGTCCAGGTAGACGTCATCAATTCAATGGCAAGTTTTCTTGTCTTTCCCATTTTGAGCAGCACCTGAGAGAGAAAAAAAGGGCCTGCCCCCCCTTCATGCCAAGAAGAAAGTAATAAATCACTAACGAATTTTCAAGCCGATGTTACAGAAACTGAGTACAATGTGTTCCTTAATGCTGCTTATTGTAACAGCAAAAATTGGACTAAAAGTTCAACTTAATTACAACAAAAACTACTTAAATGCAGAGTTTACATTCATTCATTCATTCCTGTTAATCTTCAGCATTCGCCAGAATTATTGCATCAAAACATACACAAATGACCAGACAACTCGCCCTTTTTATTTGCTTTTAATCAGGTTGGACAATGTTACAATGACGATCACGTTAATACATGTCGCACTAAAATGTGACTGAAACTTTGTTTTATAAGAGTTGAGGCTGACCAGGAGATATGTAGTGAAGAGTTGTAAAATACATGGCAAAAATGATGAAGACACGGCTCTGCTTGTAGACTGAGAAAAACCCCCCACAAGAGTAAAACACATTCATTTGTAGATCAAACAGTGTCTGTAATGATGTTTTCATAATCAGAGGGAACTTGCACTGGTGGCTGTGTTCAATGTGGGTAATGTGGCTCACCGCCCAGGGTGTCATTCAATCATGGGACAATATTGGCACTCAAGAAAACAAACAAACAAAAAAACATCTCAGTTTCATGTCCAGACAATAAAAAATGTGCCATAAGCAGTTATAACTATTTACTGATCCTGGTAGCTGAGTGCCTGTTTCCAAAAGCTTTTCCACAGTTTCAAAGATTAAAATGTCAGTTTTCTACTGGCTAAGAATCATTAAAACATCGCTGGAGATTCACAAAAACTTCATTCTTAAAAGGAACTGCTCAAAAGAACGACAGCTAGGATACACAGAGAAATATGCAGCTGTCGTTTTTCTCTTTTTTTTACATTGATTTTTTTTTTTTAAAGCAAAATTATAGAACTTTAGTTTTCTCTAAAAATATAGGAATAGTCGACCTGCTGGGGTGCCATTCATGTCATCACTGACCTGCTGTCTCAAGATTCCAGCATCAAAAACTACTGTGACCAGAAAACGCCACACTAAAACACGGAGGAGGATCCAGCATGCTGTGTGGAGCTGGACTTCACTAAAACATATTACATAATCAAACCATATTTTTTCCTCAAGCAATAAGTGTTGCACAGTGTTTGAAGATTTGCCTTGGTGCAAACAGTTTTCAGCCAAACAGCTACTTTATACGGAGAGGATTAGGGCCACGTAAAAAAAAAAAAGAAAGAATTCTGAGATTAAAGTCAGAAAGTCAGAATTCTGACTTTCTGACTTTAATTCTCTCAGAATTCTGACTTTAATTCTCTCAGAATTCTGACTTTAATCTCAGAATTCTGACTTTAATCTCGGAATTCTGACTTTAAACTCGGAATTCTGACTTTAATCTCAGAATTCTGACTTTAATCTCGGAATTCTGACTTTAATCTCAGAATTCTGACTTTAATCTCGGAATTCTGACTTTAAACTCGGAATTCTGACTTTAATCTCAGAATTCTGACTTTAAACTCGGAATTCTGACTTTAAACTCGGAATTCTGACTTTAAACTCAGAATTCTGACTTTAATCTCGGAATTCTGACTTTAATCTCAGAATTCTGACTTTAAACTCAGAATTCTGACTTTAATCTCAGAATTCTGACTTTAAACTCAGAATTCTGACTTTAATCTCAGAATTCTGACTTTAATCTCAGAATTCTGACTTTAAACTCAGAATTCTGACTTTAATCTCAGAATTCTGACTTTAATCTCAGAATTCTGACTTTAAACTCAGAATTCTGACTTTAAACTCGGAATTCTGACTTTAATCTCAGAATTCTGACTTTAATCTCAGAATTCTGACTTTAAACTCAGAATTCTGACTTTAATCTCAGAATTCTGACTTTAATCTCAGAATTCTGACTTTAAACTCAGAATTCTGACTTTAAACTCGGAATTCTGACTTTAATCTCAGAATTCTGACTTTAATCTCGGAATTCTGACTTTAAACTCAGAATTCTGACTTTAATCTCAGAATTCTGACTTTAAACTCAGAATTCTGACTTTAAACTCAGAATTCTGACTTTAATCTCAGAATTCTGACTTTAATCTCAGAATTCTGACTTTAAACTCAGAATTCTGACTTTAAACTCGGAATTCTGACTTTAATCTCAGAATTCTGACTTTAATCTCGGAATTCTGACTTTAAACTCAGAATTCTGACTTTAATCTCAGAATTCTGACTTTAATCTCAGAATTCTGACTTTAAACTCAGAATTCTGACTTTAATCTCAGAATTCTGACTTTAATCTCAGAATTCTGACTTTAAACTCAGAATTCTGACTTTAAACTCGGAATTCTGACTTTAATCTCAGAATTCTGACTTTAATCTCAGAATTCTGACTTTAAACTCAGAATTCTGACTTTAATCTCAGAATTCTGACTTTAATCTCAGAATTCTGACTTTAAACTCGGAATTCTGACTTTAATCTCAGAATTCTGACTTTAATCTCGGAATTCTGACTTTAAACTCGGAATTCTGACTTTAATCTCGGAATTCTGACTTTAAACTCAGAATTCTGACTTTAATCTCGGAATTCTGACTTTAAACTCAGAATTATTATTTTTATTTTTTCGGTGGCCCTAATCCCTAATCCTCTTCCGTAACTATAAGACCTTACAGCAAAGAAAAAGAAATAGCTAACACGGCTGAAAAAATAAAAAAAGGAAAAGAAATGCATGATGACAATTTTTACAACAATTACACCCGCTGGGCAGTCGGCTGTTTACGGCGTAACGAGACACAGATAAACGTACAGCGCAGGACGGCCGGGGCAGCCCCATCTGGTCCGGGTCTGTGGTGCTGAAGAGGCAGCAGCGGCAGCGGAGGCAGAGATATGCAGACAGGCAGCAGATTCAGGGGCCATGACAATGAGTCAGCAATACAGTGGAGGAGGCTTGGGGAGGGAGGGGGAGGGAGTGGAGTAGTAGGGGGTTGATTATGTGATCGGGGAGATGATGCATGCCTGACGTACACAAAAAAAATGCCATCTGTTAATTTATGGAGCTGCAGGAAATAGCAGCAGAGCTTCGGTTCTGGTGGGATCGGAACCGGCACAAAGCATGTCTTTAGAAGCCAACCTTTAATAATGACTAGAGTATTGATCGTCTTTAATGAAACTGTGTATTTTAGCTTTTTTTTTTTTTTTTTTTTTAATTATTTTTAAAGGACACAAATAAATTACTGAACAAAATAAGCTGAGTTTTTTTTTTTTTTTTTTGTAATTTCTACTAATAACAGAGTATTTATTTACAGCCTTCAGATATATTTAAATTGCTGTCCTCTCACATCCAGCGATTAGATCTACACTAAAGCGCAATAAATCAAGTACAAACAGCGTCGAGGCGCTACGTCGGGTTTTCATTCTCTTCCACTGTGATGCCCTCTGCAGGGCTTCGGCCTGCTAAACTGCTGAAGCTGTGCGCTCCTTGAGGACTGCAGCTACCGGATGAGGGCATGTTTGGAGGGCACAGGAACTGCAGTGGCTGGTGTAGAAGGCAAGCTGCGCCTACAGGAAGGGAAAGACGAGGCAGGTTTAAACAATACCTGGCAGCTGAACAATGAAAATGGTTGACAAACCGTGAAAGCCACAAGATTAATGTATGTAAAAAAAAAAGTAGCTTAAAGCGAGCTTGAGAAACGAGGCCGGTGTGATTTAGGACATTTTTAGACGTAATGAAAAATTAGATCAAAAACAATATTTATACAATTGAAACCAGGTATTTACATAGACTGCAAAAACATAAAAAGTTTCTCAATCTGCAATTATGTGAAAATACTGTAAGTTTTTGTCGCCGAAGGTCACTTAAAATGACCAAAATTAATTATATTTTTCTAAATGATGTACTAAATAGTGAGAGATTTGTTTTTGCTTTCTTCAAATTCAGAGCCTTCACCAAAGTCAGGATGCCTTTAAACAAGTTTGGGAAGCACAGATGATGGTGTAATGGCTTCTGTATTTTTCTTAAAGAACTCCATAGCTTCCGGTCACAAAATTCAGATTTCTTCTGGAAGAAAAATGGGAAAGCTTGCAATCGTAATTTTCACTTTGGAGTAGAGCAATGATTTTATGGTTAGAGGAAGATGCATTAATAGCTAATAGAGATCAGAAATGATGGTTTAAAGCAGGAGTGATATTGTGAAAACCATGACAACCGTTACCGTGTCCATGAAGGAATCTGACTCCACGTCTCACCTCGCCGTCGTCGGCTGTCAGCTCTTCAAATCTGTTGGCGTTGATAAAAAAAAAAAAAGGAAGGGAACAAATCTCTGTCATTCCCTCCATCCCCCATTGAGGAGCAATTTTTTGACTCACATTGATGAGTCTGTACTTACCCAAGATGTTGAGAAGATGTCTTCCTCCCCCGCTGGCTCACACAAGCCTTTACTGTAAATTCATCCAGCGGTCCAGTTAATGTGTCCTGGTCAGGAAAACTGACCTGCGGCTCCATCACCACTCTATCCTTTAAATGTAACATGAACAGCATTTTAAATCCAACGATGAGTTCTGCCTGTAAGAGAGAGACAACTCCTGTCGCATATTCACTTTTGAAGGATTTTGGGCAGGAAATTTAGCTGCTTTTATTTTTTTCTTCTTCTGCGAATAGTTTAAGAGATTATCTGACAAGATTTGAATTTGTTATCCTAAGCATAGTTGGTTTCTTTATTAAGACATTGAAAAACAAACAAATCAAAAAGAAATCTGCTGCAAAAATATCCACATTCTTACGGTCGAAAAGAGCAATAGGCTTTCAGTTTTTGTCATAAGGTTTGCAGGAAAGCTGCGATGTCTGCAGCCTGAAGGACATTAAACAAACTTACAAACATTTCATAGATGAAGATGCCTAAACTAATGTTATAGGACTGACTTGCTAATAAAATGTTTGCACTAAAAGAAAACCGTTTTCAAAAAAACCCAAATTTATAGAGTTGTCCCTCTGTTTATCGCTGAAAATGTAGAAACACATTCCAAGTTATGACACAGCAGTGTCTATAAATAAAAGACAGCTAAAGAGAATTGCAGTATATTTTAGCTGATTAGCTTTTTTTTCTTTATTTTTTGCACACTTTAAAAGTGTAGACACGTGCCGTAATGCATAAATGTCTTTTTTCATATCATAACAGCCGACTCCAGCCTCTCAGCAGAGAAAAACTAAAATCTACTCTCATGTTTTAGATTGTTTAAAAATTGTGCTAATTTATTGTGACGCTACAGAAGTTTTAAGAAGCATTTTTGAGAGGGATGATTATTTTTTTCTCAGGACTGAAAGCGACTGGAGGCTCTGTGTGTTAGAGAGAGCAGTCAGTGTTACACAGCTCTGCAGTTGAATAGCATTCCACTCACTTAAAAAAAAAAAAAAAAAAGTCAAAATAGCTGCAGAATTGACATTCTGAGCTGTTTGTTGCATTTGGTTATAAATGGGTTTGATGGGTGACCCCAATTGGTCAGTTCAGATGTTTCAAGAGTAGTTCTGGGAAATTATCAGTAACAGTTTCATTACAGATAGTAGAAAGATTGTTGGAAAGTAAATAAATCCCTAGACTGGTGGAAAACTAACAATCTAGTCAGATTTACTCCGTCTCCTTTTAGCTGACTTTCAACTTTAAAATAACTCCTACTGAAAATGTTCATATCATGAGAAAAGAAGGCTGGCAGATTATAGCAGTCTACAATTCATCAGGGAAAAGATGGTTGGTTTAATCAGCTGGTCAGTCTTGTTCATTTTGAAACAACTATGAGGCTGGGAAAGCACTTTAAGGCAAAAACTTAAAGTCAAACTCAAAATCTATAAGTTGGGCAAACTGATGCGTAGCAGATGACCAGATGTATTGATGAAGTCAGCGGGCTTAATCAACACAAATGTTGTTCAGCGAAAAAAAAAAAGAATAGTAGACTTACTATCTGCAAACACTACATCTTCTCCCACTGATACAAACATTTGCACTTTGAGCTGTTTTATAGTGGTTTAGCTAAATCAGATGCTGTATATCTGAGGGTTTATTTGCATTTTAACAAGATAATAAATAATATCACTGAACTTCACTTTAAATATACAAATCATTCCCTTCAACTCTGATATAAAGTGACAAATATTTCCCAACTGAGCATGTTCTATCAGCCGCAACTGAAGTCCCACAAAGAGAGCCTTTGCTAGCACATGCTAACACATGCTACATGCAGGCTTCCTTAATGTATCGAAGACTAATACAACTTTTCTTCTTCTTCTGATTTCACTTCTGCATAAACACGTCACTGGTAGATCATTTCATGAGATTCACACTTTGTCTGGCAGCACGTTTGTTCTGTCGAAACACACTTGCAGCAATAAAGCCGGTGACCTTTGCTAGGGCTTCTCACGTCTCCAGTCAGCACGCAGAAACCGTGCTCATGTTGTCCGTATCTCAGCAGGGCCTTCGTGCCTCACTGTGATATGCTTTTGTGGTTTTGTGTTTGCCAGGCTGCCTGAGCGCCGTGCGGTGATGTAACTGAAGCAGGAAGGTCACAGCGGCGGATTCGTTGATGTTAACTTTTACAGTTTCTCACCCAGACAAGCTTGCTGACTCTGCACCGTGAGCGACTGAAGCACGTAAGATGAGATCCACATCGTCCCCAAACTACAAGGACGTTCTCAGGATAAGAACTTTGATGAAACAACAGGATGCATAGAGAGACGATGTTGAACGTTTTAGGGATGGATTGATTTTAATTACAGTATTTTCCAAAATGGACTCGCACCTCTTGAGCTTCGTCTTTATTACGCTACGACCTTAAAGTACAGAGTATTTTATTGTAGCTAAAGTAGGGAGCAGAAAGTAGGCGTCATGGTGACATAAATGGAAAATAATACAAAATCTAACAAGTGGGATGTGCATTTTCCTGCAATTATAGGTCTTTTGAGGTTTATTACATCTAGGCATTACAACGTTGCTCATTATTCTGATGAAAATCAAACTCAATCAGTTTTAATGGAGAGCATCAGCTCCATTGTCAGGGAGTTCAGGGTGATGGCAATGTTTTGGTATAGGGTTGGAGTTGTGCCATAGGTAGGTGGAATGTTTTTACTGGACCAATGAGGTGATCCAGTAATTCTGATTGCAACAGAATTTATTTAGGGGTATCAAAGAAACACAGACTGAATATATGACACAAACCACCACAAATATGATTTACTCTGGTTTGGACTATCACTGAATCCCACTAAACAACACTTAAGTTTCTTGTCGCGATGTAACAAAATATAACAGTGTTCAAGGTATTTAAATACTTTTTTGCAAGGCCATGTATATTTCGTCTATGTTGGTGGTTTAAGGTGCAAATATTTCGATTGTTTTAAAGTCTTTTGTTTTTTTTCTGAAGATGTCCATCCAGACATTCGTAGTTCCCAGAGTCTCATCAGCTTTGGTGATACAATGGAAACTTTCTGTCAACCAGGTAATGCTTCACTTGGTTTCATATCCATTTGGTGATTTACTACAGAGACGGAGGGCTGTCAGTAGTCTGAAGAGGTCCAGAGTTTCGCAGAAACCATTTGTGGACTTCCACAAGGACGAGAAAATTATGGACCTGCCCTTAATTATTAAACAAGTGTGTCAGCAGCCTGGCCTGATGGAGGTAATGCAAAGAGGAAGTGGGGCAGAGAGCAGGCCTTAGGGACGGAGGGTGTAGCAAGGAGAGTGGGTTTCGGACCTCAGGGTACAGTAGCTTTAGACCCCAGAGATTTGGGATGAAGCGCTGGAGATCCAATATTGCTGTCAAAGCTATTTTGGACGTTATTAACATTCAGAAGATGCTTGTAGCTGTTGGAGATTAGGACTAATGTGCACCGGCAACTCTGCAATTTGGCTTCACAGGGCTATAAAGTCACAACCAGAGGACACTTGTGATTTGATCTAGAATAATCATATGATACTGTGCATGCACAGCTGATTGGGTCGCAGCGAAAAAAGCCTCCTGAGTGGCATTTTGGATGACATCAACAGGAATGGCGTGGCACTTCTGTACAAAGGATATGGGATGAGCATCTGTCTTCAGAGAAATCGACCTGGGAATATCAAGAAGCCTGACTCAGGCAAACTGACCATTCTTTGTGTGTGTGTGTGTGTGTGTGTGTCGGTGGGTGTGTGTGTGTGTGTGTGTGGGTGGGTGTGCGTGTGCGTGCTCAGGTCTGTACGAGTGTGTAAAGGTGAAAGCAAATGAAATTGGACAGTGAGTCAGAGAGGTGATTTGCACATGCAGGCATGGAAAATTTTCACTGTGCGCCTTCATTCCTTAAACACTCCTGCTCAACAGCTGATAGGTGGCTTTCCATTAAAAACAAAAAAATGTTAGAGACGTTTTGAGACGGGCATTCACAAAGAAAAAGAAGGATGATGTGCAGCTCATTCAAAAAGCAAATGTTCCTCTTCAGGGACCAAATGATTAAACTGTAAACTTTTAGATAAAAATACTACAGAATGTCATGTTTCTCATACAAGGATTTAAAAAAAAAAATTTTAATAGAGAGAAATTATTATTTCAGATAACGCTACCAATGCTTATTCAGCTGCATGTAGCACAAAAACAACTTAAGAAGTTTCATTACTGCTGCGACTTCAGGCTGGAGCCTTTCAAACTAAAACATTTACCAGCTTAGCTGATAAAACTGATGTGTCACAAAGATTAAAAAAAAAAAACAGACAAAGCGCAAAATTATGTTGCGAGTAACATTTGAGAAAAAGTAAAATACCAACAATTTGTACTTTGGCCAGAATCTACATTCGCACAAGATGCACAAGGTTTTATTTATTGTGGATTTTCTCTGATACACTCGGGGCTAAAGTTAGACGTACAGGATCTAATATACACATTTCAGAATATTTGACCTATGTCTTAACAGATTTTATTCATGGCATCCTGGCACAGATAAGAATCTAAATAAATCTTCATAAATCTGAAATTCCATAATCTTCATTATGACTGTGGTCTTTAGCCTCGGTGTTAGCCTGCTTCATTTAATCCAAAACCCAGCCTGATGTGTGTGGGATCAGTGTCCTGCTGAAACACCCATCTGTGTCCAAGTTTTAATCACCTAGCCACTGATTTGAAATTATATTTACGTTTGTGGAGCGCTTCTTTCGCCATCAGCACCGGCTCAGCACACGGTGATGTAAAGTTCCTTTACTGTGGAAAGTGACACTGAAGTTCTCCCGGCTTCAAATTTATGGTGGTTCTTGGATCATAAACTTGGACAAAACTGCATGGTCCAATCAGACAATTATAAGCACACAAATTGGTTTGGGAATGAATAAAGGAGACTAAGACTAAGGTTTTGAAATGGTCCCAACTTCAGTGCTGTTAAAAACTGTGCTTAAAGGCTGCGTTCATGCAGAGAAATCAACCAACTGGAGTGAACCATAAGCTTACTTACCGCTACGAAGACGTGTGGTTTCTCTGCAACTCGTTAAAAGGCATTAATCTAACTCTAAACTTGGTGGAAATGAGACCTGAATTTACTAAACGACGATGTGTTTGTTCGTTTCTGAATAATTCGCTCCTTGGGAGAAAAAATAACTCTCTGTCATTTAGGAAAAAAACATTCTCAGAGAACAAACAAGAGCCTCGGTCAACAGCGGTTTTCAAAACAGCACAGAGGGATAAATTTGCCAGCAGTTGACAGAAAAAAAAGAAAAAAGAAGAAAAACGATGACCACAAAGAACATTTTGCTCTCCAGCATCGCAGGTGACTCTGTGACGCCAGCTGCACAAACCCATGATCACACAGGACCAGCCTTATCTGAATTATCATGTTCACTTCAGTTCACTTAATGGGGATTTCATGGCATACAAACCAACACAAGCCAGTGGAAATAAGGGAGGCATGATTTCTACTTTTTTTTATATGTGTTTTTTTTTTTTTTAACAAATAAAAATCTGAACATGCTATTTGTAGTCATTCAAACTCTGGTGTAAATAATTGTTTCAGAAGTCACTTAATTAGTAAATTATTGTCACCGTCTTCCATCCGGGTCTTTTTTGTTGTCTGAATGTTGCTATGTGCATATTTCCCTACTCTGTCCTTTCCTCCTTTTATTTTATTACTTGTTAGAAACTGTGTCACTATTAACCCAAAGGAATCAGAACAAGCTTAGTATCCAGAGAATCACTATTTAGACCAATATTATACTTTTTAGATTATTATGCAGAGAGACTCCTATTACTGAAACCCAGAAAAGGGATTAGAATGAACTTAGAACCCAGAAAAGAAAAGATGATTATTCCAGAACAGAAACATTTAGTTTTTATCATTACTTAGAAACTGTGGACTACTCTCTATTTTTACAAATTTAGAGCTTGCTTAGAAAGTCCAGGGAATACTTCCTTATGCCTGGAGTATCTAGTTAATATACTATGGATCAATATTATTAGATTATCTTTCTTCTTTTGCTCTTTCCATTGGTTTGTCATTTTGTTTGTATTTCCTTTTAATTCATGTAAAGCACTTTGAATTGCCTCGTTGCTGAAAATGTGCCATATAAATAAACTTCCCTTCCCTCCCGTAAACGCAATAAATTTGGAAATCCGGCAAAAATAACTATTTTGTTGAGAAAAATTAAAAAGAAAAGTTTGCCATAAACCCTGTGGAAGGGCACAGCAAACATTTAGAAAAAGTGGATCAAATGAGACTCAAACTCAACTACATATGCAGAACCTCACGTGTATTGGAAAATGTACACTACATAACGCTAAAGTAAAAATATGGTGGTGGCAGCATCATGCTGTGGGGATGCTTGCTGTAGACGAGGAACGGGGAAACTGAGTTGTTGGGAAGATGGAAGATGATGTGTTACTTGGGGAGATAAATTAAAATGATTTAGAGCACAGGTGTCAAACTCCAGTCATGGAGGACCGCTGTCCTGCAACTTTTAGATGTGCCTCTGCTGCACCACACCTGAATAGAATAATTAGGTCATTAGCAGGATTCTGGAGAACTGATCTACACAAGGAGGAGGTAATTAAGCCATTTTATTCCAGCGTTTTGTACCTGTGGCACATCTAAGAACTGCAGGACAGCGGCCCTCGAGGACTGGAGTTTGACACCTGTGATTTAGAGCAAAGCATGTTACTGTGTTAGAATGAAAACTGGGCTTCACTTTTATTACACTCCACAATCACTCACTACTTTGTGTTGGCAAAGCCAGGAAATACACTGAGGTTTCCTGTTGTGGTGTGACAAACATGCAAAAGTTTAAGGGGCTTGAAAAGCATCTTACGTTCACAATTTAATGACAGCTTAGAGTAACAAAAAAAATAATACTCACTTATTACCTCATCAGGTCTGCAGGATGCTGTTATTGTGGACGTTGCTGCTCACAGAAGCTTTTCCTTGAATTTGGCATCTTCTCCTCGTGAGGTTTTCTCTGGGTGCTTCGGTTTTTCCACCAGCAACCTGGAAACTCATATATCCTTTTGTTGCAGAATGAAAGTTAGTGAACGTGTGTCTGTTAGTCTGGGTTGAACTGGGGACAAGTCCTGAATATGTAGCCTGCTACTGGGAGGAGCTCCAGAAGAAAATGAATTCAAAAATGTGTAATTTCTTTTTTCTTAAAGGGGCAGTATTATGCGTTTTCCAGGCACACAGTGCTGTTTTATAGCGTAATCATGTAACTATGTTTTCTTCAGTTGTTTTAAATACGTTATATATATCAAATGTGACTTAAAAACAATTTACTTTGTAATTTAACGCCCTAAAATTGGGTCTCTGTCTCTTTAAAAACTCCTGCTCTTTCTGAAACTCCACCTTCAGGAAGTCATCACAACATGGCTCCTCTATTAACCCTTTAACAACATTTTAATCAGTGTTGCACAGAGAAGCAGCTCATAAAATGAGCTCAGCAGAGGCGCTGTGTTTGCTAATTGCTGCTGGCTAGTCTCAAGGAGCTGAGTGTGGGAGGGCTGCTCTGTGAGGCGGAAACTTGGAAGCTTGCAAACTTCGAGGAGGGACTGCGCCTCGAAAGCGGCGCTTGGTCCTCCCAGGCGTTTAGCACAGCTGAATAGTTGCCATGGGAGATTACAAGACTTCTCAAGCATGCATGAAAGAATCACACCAGGTATGTTTTTGGTGAGGGAATAACATTCTAACATGACGTAAAGCTCATAAAAGTACCTTTCACATAATGCGGCCCCTTTAATGTAATGTTGACAGTTTTAAAACACTCAGAAAGATTAACTGCTGCCAAAAAAAGGGGCATTTCTTTTCTAACAAAGTTAATTAGCGCTAGATAAACAGAAAGCCTCAGTATCGTTTTGAAAGACTTTAAAGCAGATCAGCTCATCAGCTGCAACAATCGACTCACAAACGCAGGAGAAAAATATCAGTACTCCATGTTCTTTGCTCTGCTGTATCATGGAAAATCTGAATCTGGAAGATGGCAAGTAGGTGCTGAAATCACTCAATAGATGTAAAGTGAGGAAGAGAGTGAGATATAAACAGAGTTAGAGTAACAGAGAGCGTTGGTGCAAGAAGAGTGGGCCCAGCGCCAACCTACCCCACCCTTACTGCTGCTGCTGCTGCTGCCTGCAGAGAGAGGAGTGCTGCATTTCCTGAGGGCAATGCAGAGGAAGGGGGAAGAGGTTCGCTTCTGTTCAGGTCACCACACTCTATAAAACAAACAAAAGCAGCCACCTGAGAAGGACGGAGGCAAGCGACTTGTTTCCATCTCCTCATTTTGCAAAAAGAAATGACAGGGTTTTTAGTGAAACTAATGCCGAACAATAGACAACAGACAGGACTCACCTGAGCTAAATGGATCCAGTGCTTAACATGAATGGTGATTTTACTGATTTGTTTCTACGTATTTATTTTTATATGCTGATGAGAGCAAGAGGTGATCTTTCATTTAATCCTCTTGGTAACAGATGTTACATTTTTACAGTATTTTAACCAAACCAGCTGAAATAGCTACCTTCCCATTACTACAAAGTTTCATTGTTGTTAAAAATATCATTTATCTTTTGCATGTGAAGGTGAAAAAAAAATCACACAATTTTATCTCGAGAGCGTTGAGCTAATAGTGACCCATTTGGAGCAGAGTTTGCAGCCCCATAAGTGCAAGTAAAAGATGACATTTTTACCTTAAATGAATCAAGCATTCACAGAAACGACCAACATAGAGCTGTTTGTTTGTAAGTGATACAGAACACATGGTTGAGGCTGTATCATGCTGTGGGACCGCTTCCATCATATTACAAAGGAACTTTAAGCATCAAAGGGGCACATAAAAAAAAATACAGAGAGGTTTGAACAAATTCAATGTCACAAAACAGTCGGAGCAAAAGTTTCTTTCTTTATATCCTGATCTCAGCCCTCAGGATAGAAGTCAACAACACAAAAAAAATTATTGCAATTATTGAAAATTGGTGAAGACAAGTGAGAACTGCCACCTAAAATTATAACATCTGTGCGTTTAAAAGAGCTTGTTAAGGACTGACAGGTAGTAGATGATTATATGGCAACAAACAACATATTGCAGTACTTTTTATATAAATGTCTTTCTGTACGTTTTGGGCGGAGTGATTGCTGTTCAGTCGACCAGCCACAGTCTAATCAAACATTGAAATCTATAATACTGGATATTAAACAGTTTCACTGTCACAGGAGACCTTTGTTAAGCTTATGCTGTTTTCCCAGCTGAGCAATCTGTTACCAGGCTTGAGTTGCACAAGTCCAAGTTGCCAACTGCACCGGCTGTCAATCATTTCAATCGACGTTCACAAGAACCGGGAGAAACGTTTGAATTTTAATGACGTTTGACTTAAAACATTAAATATGGGCTGTTTCTGTGCTGTTTCTGGTCTTGCAGTTGTTTGGAAATGAAGTCGTTAAGACCTGAGATAGACTCTACCATCATAATTACAGCATTGTATGCAACAAATACCAACATAATTTATTTAGTTTAAATAATTAGCTATGCTAAGATGAAGGCTGTGCCTAGCTGTTAGCCTAGCACCAGAAAGAGAGTGAATGTAATACAACCGAACGAAGTTACAGCTTAGTGAATACTTTGTAATTTGTATTTCCTGTCTGTTTTTTGTATAATAATAATAATAATAATAATAATAATAATAATAATGTAGAAATGCATTGCTATTAGAGCTGTCAGAAATGAGGAAAGCATTTCATTGCAATACCTTTACAGAATATTGCAATATCATTTACAATCAACCACAATTTTCCTACTTTCTATACATCTGTTATCACAACGTTGCCACCTGAGCTAAATGGTTACTGAATAAATACATCAGGCACAGACTGACCAAAAATCTAAACCACCGGCCATAAACTCTGCTGCCATGTAAAATCTGCACGCATGGCACACTGAATATCATTTCCTACCGAATATTGTCTTTGAGTAGATAATTCAATGTTGAGAAGAAACGATGCCAAACAAAATACACTCACGATTGTTTCTCCTCAGAGTAAAACCGCTGTGACTGAGAAATCTCAAAATGTTGTATGCTTGTTAGGTAAGACGCTGCAGTGAAAGGAAACATTAGTGTCTAATTAAGTATAAGACAAATTTTTGGTGCCAGTAAAACGGTTTTCACAGAGAACCTGTGGTCATCAGGGAAGGTTTTCCCAGGCATTTTAATCTGGGAAGGCTTCCGGAGGAAATACTACTTTGCCCTCTCGCTGAAAACAAAAAGGGGAACCGTGGCTCTGTGTTGAACACGAAATGGCTCACCGGTTCCCCTCCATTAATTTCTCTCTGTGTGTGTGTGTGTGTGCATAATTATGACCTTTTTCACACCAGTAAAATTGCAATATTTGCTCTTTCCTGAAAACAATTTTCACAAACTAAAATAATCAAACAAACCCTCAACAAGAATCAAAGTAACCAACAAGTAGATGTCAAAAATAACATTTTGCTGCAGCTTCTAAGATTTGAGATGCTACTCTTTATTTAATTATTTTTTTTGTTAATGATTTTTGCTACACCAGGGCAGAGGCAGAAGCTCTGAAGGCGTCAGAGGTGTGAGTCGACTTGCAAAAGGTGACAGAGGCAAATGATCCCCTGCTGGGACGGGACGATTAGAGTGAAACTATTACCTTAGTCACATCAGTCATCGCTAATGGCTCCTAGGAGAGAGAACTGTAGTAGAGGGATACCGACACTTTCTGCAGAACTGCAGCATATTTCTACTGCTATGGCGTCGCGCAGAGAGAGCCGCGTACAACATGGCGGCGACCTGAAGTTTACATTCACTCATCATCAGCTCCGAGGTAATATTAATGGTACTTTTTAATGATCATATGATCCCACAACAAGCTTTAGTCAATTAAAAATCTGCTTTGTCTATTCCAACACACTTTGATGACACCCAAACGTGTCGAAGGTCTGACCCAAACTCTTAAACTTGTTTGTCGGGATGTTTTGGAGCTATGAGGAAGAATCAGGCAGGGATTCAACTGGAAAATACTGGAACACCCCAGCCACTTTCCACTCATCCACAGAGAGTAAGAGAGGGTGCAAACCAGGAGAGAAGCGGTTTTTTCTTCTCCTTCTTTTCAAATTTAACACCTGCAAGTATAGCTGAAACATGCAGCTGCCCACAGAAACAACAGCCTTTCTCAAATGAGTTTTAAAGGAGATTGAGAGTGATCATCATTTGATCTCAGGAGTGAGTGTGAGGCTTTCAAACGTAGCAACAGTTAGACGTAGCGGTGGCAGCACCAGGCTGAGGGGTCTGCTTTGCTGCCTGTGTCTCGCGCACGAAATGAAAATAAGTCAAACATCTCAAAGCTGAAAGTGAGCAGTCTGTCAATACTTTCCACAGACAGAAAGGGGAACTTTATAGTTGCTTTTAGGGGTGAGCTAACTATTTCTTGAATTTGAAAACACTTCTTTGATTGTATCTTTTGCTTAATGAGCAAAACAGGGTTAACTTTTGATGTTTACATGTAATTCATTTATTTTTCTGCTACAGAGATAAATCATAAAAACAACACAAAACTTTAGACTTTAAGGCTTAAACTTGTCCTCTCTTTTATTCCCCAAATGAAGGCCTTAAAAAAAATCAACAGATTAAAATGTTTGAACTTGCTCCTTCAGTACTCCACGACACCAAACCGGTTCAAAAGCGAGAGGTGAAACTTAACACGACCTTCATGCCGATGATGAGCGTATGCAGGCTTCTGACCCCGAACTGAATCCATGAATTTGAGAGTGAATTTACCCCCACCGGCCAAGCCCCAAGCAGAAATGATCGAAGCCTACACGAGCTGATCCTTAAAAATTTATTCAGGTTAATGGAAGATGTAGTCAGAGGTGATATAGGAAACAGAAACATAAGAACTTAGGAACATAAAACCCTTGCATAGATCACAGACCATGCCTTTTGTCATCATCTGACAAACTGAACACATTCCAGCATAATCCTTGGTAAACACAACATGACAATGACAGCTGGATTAAATAACACAGTTAAGAGTTTGGTTTGCTTTGTGGATGGAAAGAGGAGCAGAATGCTTCGACAGTCCTTCGGCGCTGCGCTCCTTGAGAGCAGGTAAATGTGCGATCGGGACAGAAAACACAGATTCGTAGCCATTGTACCTCCTTAAAACAAACGGGAACTCCTGGAGCAAGGTACACAACACCCCAACAGATCGATCCAGTTCAGTGTTTCTACAGCAGGTGAAAAATAAATAAATAAATAAATAAAAAGCAGTCCAGCATCAACACTTTTTAAAACCCAGAATGCCCTGAAATCTGAACAGAGGATTGTGTGTTTCACATGTCCCCCCCCCCCAACATAATACACTCACAATACAGTCTGACTGAGATAACAGTGGACAATGTGTCACATTGAAGAGCTGTTAAGAGTCTAAGAAACTAGCCCTTGTTGTCCTTGCTCACATTCAGCACCGACCTGCACATCAATCCCACATCGGACGCCAAGCTCCGTCCGTCCGGGCGCTAAGGTGCTTTTTCAGAAATCACAACAGCTTTCACGATTGAGTTTGGTTGCAGATGAAAGCAAGGGTTTCTTTTTCCAAAAAACGATGCAACTGTGTCGTAGTTAATCCGCAGCTTGAAAGGTAAAGCTCATGCAGTCTTCCATCGCCCATGCAGTTTGTTTTTTTTTTGTTTGCTTGTTTTTTTTTTTTTTATGTTTTTGCATTTAGTAGATTTTTGTAGAGATACGTTACAGCAGGAGTAAAGTTTGGTCAAAATAACATGAACAGCAGGAATGATTTCATTTATTTCCTGTTTGTTTGTTTCTTCGTTTTGAAACTACAATAACAAAAATCAGCTGTGTCTTCATAACCGTCTGCATCATCGGATGTACAGGAAGTGATCGTTGTACAGTGATTTTTATTTAACATGGCTTGCTGGAGGAACACATTCTTTTTTTTTCTCCGATATATAAGGCTTGTTTGTCCTAAATCAGTCATGTTACAGTGCCACCATACACAAAACAATAAACAAAAAACCCAGAAAATAACGCATTTTACTTCTTTTTTCTCATAATTTCAGTACATGTTGGTTACTTTTCTCTAACTTGTTAGCATCAAAAAAGCTTTTTTTTCCCTTTCTCGTTTGTTTCTTTGTTCAATTTGGCTATATTTAGCTCTGATTACATTTGTTTACAGAAGCATATTATCAAACACACACATGTTCAGGCACCTTCTCTTATTTTCACACCATAAACGACCTCAAGAACTTTTCTCTGAGTGCATTGTTGGCTCTTCCTTGCAGGTTTGACTGAGCCATTTAGCAGCTTTTTATTTATTTCTCTTTTTTTTGTTTGTTTGCTTCAATGAAGCCCTGTATGTGTTTCTCTAAATAAAATAATAGTAACTACATCTGAGGACAAAAGTCCCTGTCGGTACCAAGTTGTGGTAACAGATTGGTACAGTCTTTAACATGAACAGGTTATATGTTGTCCTATTGCTCGTTAGGATGCACTTTTCATTGGGTAACTGAATGCATAGCACCATCTGTATATGTCCTCTCTGCTAGAAAGATCATCAGTATTTTCCTCATCGCTGCGCTTTTTGTTCCCCCCCGTGAAAAATGTGATGACAGCAAACAGTTTCTTTGCAGCTGCATTTGAGGCTGATATACTTTCCTTGTGTATTCTATGTTATTCGGTATATACGTCATCCTAATCTACAAAGAAAAGACAAATTGAGTCACGTCCTCTGTTTGTTTTTTCTGTTTTAAACTTGTAATAAGTAGGACTTTTCACTCTGCCTGAGGAGGACGCTCTTCAAAAGTACAGTACAAAGATCTGTTTCAAACAAAACGACAGTTTCCTACACCGAGCCACCTTCCTGCTTCCAAAAAGAAAAAAAAGGCATTTAGAGCGTAATTCGTCGCGTTTCTGCTTCAGATTGTGTTGTGGGAACAACACAACAGTGGTAGTCTTGTACTAGCACCACAAAGGATGGCCACTGCACCAGCAGAAACAGCTAAGACATTCGAGTAGCACTGCAGTGCAGCTTTTTTTCTTTTTTTTTTTTTGTCCCAAGGATCTTTGTTGGGAGAGTGTTAAATAAGAAGAAGGAGCGTTACAGTACAGTACCGATTCTTACTACTCCATGGATGAACTCCTCCCAGTACGGAGAGCAGACTGGTGTACAGTAGCTGCAGAGTTTCAAGCACATTTTGTACCAAATCTGCTTGCTGTTCTCCTGTGAGCCAGCACTGTGACAGAACAAATCAGAACCAGTATTTTAATTTTTTTTTTTCTTTTTCAGCAATGGAAGGAAGCGGTTGTGCAAAAGAGATGGATTGCATTTTTTTATTTTTTATTTTTTTGCTGTGCATTACAATGCCCCACGACTGCTGCTGCAATATGGCAGCTCTCAGCTTTTCTTTTACACAAAACGCACTCAGCTGTTTCCCCTGTGACGACACTTCACTTGACATGGCACTGTTTCAAATATAACTTACACTTACAACAGTCAGTGGAGAGAGAGTCGCGCCGTCTCTACGAACTCCATACAAACAAACGGGCTGATTGTGCGCAGCTTTTAGTGGAAAAAAAAAGAAAAAAAAGAAGCAGGATTGCAACACCCTACTTTCCCCATACATGTAAGTGCTTGTGTAAAAGGCTTTGCTTTGGGACTCTCACATTCAATATTGCATGACTGCAGTTTACACTTAAGGTTCTATTTTTTGTTATCTAACTATATATATATATATATATATATTTTGTAAGTGTATGTGCATGTGTAGGTATAGGTATTGGAAGCCCTGCATTGAAGCCTTCAGCTCCGCAAGTTTGCAATGACCTCGCTGAGGTAGAAACCCTGAAAGGATGCACGGTGCACAAAGAAGTAAAACAGGAGTGGATGAAGACTCTTTCTTTTTTTTTTTTTTTTCTGAATGAATATGGTAAACATGCAGAGAACAATCCATTGCTGCTTAATGGCATCATTAAACGCATGCCAGCACGAACATTTGGTTGTGCACGTACCACAGTCACCTGCTGTGTGAACCTCACTTCATCTAGCATTCACTAACATCACACCTGGCAATGTTTGACACTGATATACACCGGATCTACCCAAACACCGTTTGTACACTGAGGCACTTTCACTGATCCTGTTGGTGGAAGGGATAAAAGGCACTGGAAACTAATCTCAGAATACGTCTATGAAACATGATTCTTTTCTGTGGACTCGTTTTCTTTTTCTACTAAACTTTGTGGTTGAAGACAGAAAAAAAGAAATGACTGAAAATATATATAAACTGTTTTTGTTCTCCAAGAACGTCCATGCACTCCTCTATTGACTAATACTGTAACTGGTGCTTATAATGATTATATGCATTTTCCAATATTACTTAGTAACTTTCTTTGTCTACTTTTAAATGAGAAACTCCGCAGCCTAACAGTTGGATTTCTGTAAATCTGACCACAATTCAGAAAGACCCAGATTTTTCGATTCCTTCAGTTTCCCCGACGACGGGGAACTGCGAAACGCATGAACCGCAACAAGCCGTATACATCATGCTGTATACATCGTACATTAGATATACCAGGATACAGAAGTACCTTAGTGGTTAGGCCATGATGCAAGTTACTTTTTTTTCATGCTATGATCTCATTTATGTACTGTTCCCTTAAGAGTTAACATTCAGTTTGTATACTTCTAAATGATTAGCAGTTCAAAAGAAAAAGAACTCATCCAGTGCACTCTGTATGGCAACATAGGGAGAAGTGGGAAATGGAGGCAGACATCCAAAAGAACATCCTTTCCCCTACTTTGTGACATATGCCTCATGCATGCCGGTATCAAATGGAAAGTCTCTAAAATCATGCTCGCATGAAGCTCACTTTTACAAGTTGTGCTGTGATGCATCTAAAGGGCATGGCATCGGATCACTTGGTGATAACACAATTACGGCAGCTGCTGCGTGAACAGCAGCATTGCAGATGTCCGTGAAGCAAGCAGTTCACCATCTGTTTACATCCAAAAACACGAGAGAAGAGCAGTCTTCCTACTATAAGGTGCTTTGCTGAGTAGCAGATCCTTTGCAGGGGGAGAGGGAAAGGGGTTGTGGGAGCGGGGAGGCGAAGGGTTTGGGGTGGGGGGGGTCATCTACCTTCTTGGCGGAAACCACCTGGCTTAGAGGCTTGAATGTCTGCAGTCATTTCTGGTGCATTGTGCAGCTTGCTGATCAGTTATCTGTAGTGCATGCATAAGATTTTTAGTTATCACACCATCATCTGACAAGACAAGGTGTGCTCTGTGTCCTCTAAGGAGCTGTGTATATGTGTAGTAATCAATGTTTCCTTAACATTATAGTTATTGGATCAATAAAATTAATTATTCTATCTACATTGGTATATACTGTAACAACTGTGTATCTTTTTCTTTTCTTTTTTTTTTCGGCTGAGGATAGTTGTAGGCCTAATGCCAGTAGAGCGCTCTGGGAGCTAAATGAAGCATTCCTATCAGATGGTCTGCTCCCCGTGTGACACAAATGACCAAGAGTTCCTAGCTGATGCCTAAACATCTGTGAGCAGCTTGCTTTTGTTCACACAGTTCTGAGTGGCGATAGTGCAATTTCCAGTTCTAAGGTTCGCCTCCCTAAAGTTGTCGATGCTATTGTTGATGTCTCCGTCAATCTCCATGTACTCTGACTTGCTGACGGTGGAGGAGCTACGGCGGCTGGAGTTGGTTTCGGACGGGATGTTGGGGTTGCTGACATTGAGAAGCTGGGCCTGCTCCTCTCCCTCCGTCTCTCTGTGGTAGAAGTAGTTGAAGTTGGATACAATGACAGGCACTGGGAGGGCAATTGTTAAGACTCCAGCGATCGCGCACAGAGATCCGACAATCTTGCCCCCGATAGTGACTGGGACCATGTCCCCGTAACCCACAGTTGTCATGGACACGACAGCCCACCAGAAGGCGTCCGGGATGCTGCCGAAGTGAGAACCCGGCTCCTCGGCTTCGGCGAAGTAGACGGCGCTGGAGAATAGAATGACTCCAATGAACAGGAAGAAGATCAGCAATCCCAGCTCTCGCATGCTGGCCTTGAGGGTCTGCCCCAGGATCTGAAGTCCCTTGGAATGTCTCGACAGCTTGAAGATCCGAAACACCCTGACCAGACGGATCACCCTGAGAATGGCCAGAGAAGTCGCTTGCTCCCCCACCCCTTCGTTTTCTGGGTCTTCTGCCAACTCGGTGCCGAGTGTAATGAAATATGGGATAATGGCCACAATGTCAATCGTGTTCATCATGTTCTTGAAGAAGGCCGGTTTGCTGGGGCATGCCATGAAGCGTACTATCAACTCAAACGAGAACCAGATTATACAGAGAGTCTCAATGACAAAGAAGGGGTCAGTAAGAATATTTGGTTTGTAGCGTATTGTAATGTTCCCGAATGTCTCGATTCGACCCATCGGGTCTTCTTTTAGCTGTGGTAGAGTCTCCAAACAAAATATGACAATGGAAATGAGGATCACCATCACAGACACAATGGCGATCCCTCTTGCGGTGCCTGAGCTTTCTGGATGCTCAAAAAGAAGCCAGATCTGACGCTGGAACTCCTTCTCAGGCAGCGGACGCTCTTCCTCTCGGATGAAACCCTCATCCTCACGAAACCTCTCCATAGCGTCCACTCCCAGCTCATAAAATTTTATTTCTTCTGAGAACATATCCAAGGGCACGTTTACCGGCCGTCTTAGCCGGCCCCCTGACTGGTAGTAGTACAAGATTGCATCGAAGCTGGGCCGGTTCCTGTCAAAGAAGTACTCATTTCTCAGGGGATCAAAGTACCGCATCCGCTTTTTGGGGTTACCGAGCAAAGTCTCTGGAAACTGTGACAGAGTTTTCAACTGTGTCTCGAACCGGAGGCCGGCTATGTTGATGACCACTCTCTCGCAACACTCGTGGTCATTGTGATCCGGGGGGTAGGTGTCCTGAGGGTGTCCCGGGACAGCTGAGGTCTCGTCCATGTTGTCCCCCGCTACAACGGTCATTTTCGGGGGGAAAGAGGTGGAGGAGGATGCAGCGGAGCAAGAGACGGAGCAGGAATCACGGAGGGGTGTCCGTTAGTCTGACTGGCCAGGCATTCACGGTTGGGAGAAATTTTTCCACTCCTCAGCTTCCCACACCCCACAGATCGTTGGAGGCGTCCCCGTTGCGAGTGGGGGGGGGCGGTTGGCTGCTTTGCCTCAGTGCGGCTCCACTGCGGCTCTCGCTGACTTGACCATTGCAGCTCCCCAGTGCATGTGAAGCAGTCGCTGCTGCTGCTTCTGTCAACCAAAGAGAGAAGGAGGGAGGGATGGAGGGAGGGACGGAGGGGATAATGGAATCAAACAGCCGAGATATTTTGCTGGCTCAGCACTTTCTGCAGTTTAGTTATTTATTTATTTAGTCATCTTCTTCCCTGGGGGCTGCAATTAGAGCAGTTAGTAATGATGGCAAACACATCTCATTCAACAAGAATTTCTCAATGCTGTTTCAAAGAGGGGAAAACATTTTTAGCTCTATGTGCAACTTCGGAGTGCCTGTCCTTCGATTCTCTAAGGTTTTCAAGCCAAAAATGAAAAAAAAAAAACTATTTGTTGTTGCTTTGGTTGGAGAGGTAGCATTGTCCTCATGTCACATCATGTCTCTGCAAGAATGTTTGTTTTAGCTTGTCTTAAGGCAGCAATTTATGCTCCGCCACACTCACCAGTCTGAGTTGGACTGTGACGCATAGCCTTTTATTTATTTTTTTCTTTTTTGTACAGTTTCTGCATGCCTTTAACCCTACAAAGCTAGTGGCAATTTGCAAATGGATAAAGCAAGGGGCACAGCACTGCAGCAGTGTGTTAGTCTTGCAGGGTGGGGGGGGTGGTATTGGGGAACAAAACAGCTCTAAAGCTCTACATAAACTTTTGTATTCAGTTTAAGAGACTTACCGTGGTTTGATCTTGAGAGGTCCTGATCAGCTTCGAGCAGAATCATCCAACAGCAGAGCAGCAGCAGCAGCAGCAGCAGAGGCGTTTAAGGTGTGAAACTTTTAAGTTGCACCAGCCTAGCACCCGAGAG
Source organism: Xiphophorus hellerii (assembly GCF_003331165.1). NCBI lineage: Eukaryota > Metazoa > Chordata > Actinopteri > Cyprinodontiformes > Poeciliidae > Xiphophorus > Xiphophorus hellerii. The sequence continues at coordinate 22,086,492 of NC_045673.1, read as the reverse complement.
TTCGCGTCATCTAAGCTGCACTCTTAAAATAAGACGAGTCGAAGAGGAAAGCTGTGTAATTTAAAGACGAGAGGTGGTGGATTTTTTTTTTTTTTTTTTAAATAAATAAATAAATAAATAAAAGGGCGAAAAAAGGGGGAACTGCTATCCTGCAAAGCCCCAAGGTTGCTTTGGCAGCGGCACGGTGGTGAGCAGAGCAAACGGCATATGAGCAAACCGCAGGAGGAGATGTTGCGCTGCAGTTCGGAGAGAGATGCATTAAGGGGCAACGAGCGAGCCCTTGGCATTCCCAGACATCCCTGCATCAGCAGAAATCTGCCACAAGACGAGATGACGGGCAGGATGTGCTCCGGCGCAGGACGGTGAACGCGATTTTTTTTTCTTATTTTTTTATTTTTTAAAGAAAGGAATAAACACACACACACACACACACACACACGCACACACGCACACACACAATTAAAAATGAGGGCTGAGAAACAGACGAGTGCGGTTTCATCGACGTCCGCACGGTTTCTCAGCAATGTCAAGCATGTTTGGCTTGATCATTTAACATGCAAGTGTAAGAGGAAGCAGGGGGGGCTGCGGGGGGAGGAAGGAGGAGGAAGAGGAAGGGGTGGAGGAGGGGAGGAGTTGGAGGGTTTCGACGCAATGCAGACCGGCTCCACTAAAGGACGCCGCCAGAAGTTCTCCACACAGCACAAAAACACCAACGCCTGTGTGCCAGCACTGCAGACTGCAAGCACACACAGATCATCCGAGAAGTCTCAGTAGTATGACAGCTCGGATCAGATCTGTGCTCGGAGAAAGCTGGTCAGGAGGAATAAAACATCCTGATTGGCTGTGCGGATGTTGCAGCTGACATTTATACATAGTTGGGTTTTGTTGATACTGACTGAAGCATATCAGTGTTTGTTTGTTTTGTATTTTTTTAAACGAAAGAATATTGTTGCATTTCTCGTGAGAGGATAAAGAAAAACGCTCTGCAGAGGACACAAAAGACTTTCAGGACCACGGAGAGCGAAAATCATGGCTCCTACTCAGAAAACCACAAAATGTTCCCCAGATAAATCTGACTCAAAACTTTCTAAACGAAGCTTTAAAACAAACAAACAAACAAAAAAATCCACTATGGATCATTTTTGCTAAAATATGTCCACCTGACACTATGACATCACACTGAGGGCTTTCCTTTTTATTATTAAAGTAATGCAAATCAAACGATTCCTCTGTTGTTTTTTTCTTTTCTATCATTTGACACCAAAGCTGTTACAAACATTTACATTATACAGAAGCATCTCAGTCAGTTTGAGCATCATCAAAACGTTAATTTATGTCAGTAATTGAGTCCAAAAATATTTTTTATCTATTAAATCAATTTACACAACTTGATATTTTCTATTCACTTATTTAATTTCACAGAGAGACTTGTGACTTACAGCTAATCCACAATTCGGCTTCTCTGAAAGTTATTGAATAAAACCAATAAAAGTATTTTTAATGCCGAAATATTTGGTGTGAGTCACTCAATAATAGAGAAAACTGTGGACTTAACATTTGCCCACTAGAGACTCATTGATACCACAGGATATTGGCTGCAACTGTGGCATTCCTCGCAGTAAGCCACTTCTTAACTTTAGTGCTCTTTTCATATTTAGTGTATTTTGCATTTATTTTGGAAATCAAGGTACTACACTGCAGGTGAAGAACGGAGAGGAACAAAATTCAAATTGGTTGGGGTCCAGTGGGGAGTTTCTGCTGTTTGGTGCTGCTGGTTTGTTTCCGCAGGCCCAAAGTCAACTCAGTCATCAGGCAGGAAATTAATGATAAGTCCTCATTATGATTTATGGAGATTTCTTGTTTTTTTTTTTGGCAGGACTTGAACCGAACCAAACTGCAGGAAGCGCCAACATCTGCTTTAACCATGGCTTCACTGAGGTTGCTTGACCCAAAAACTGACCTGACCACATAGAAAATGTACAGAGAAGATGAGAGACACCAGAGCCAACGATAAAGACAAAACTGAAGTCTTTATCAGCTGGGCTTCCTGAACATGTCAGCAGAGCCACAGACTGACCACCTCCACATTGCACTGCATCAAAACAGGCGGTCATGCTTATCAGCAGGCTGATATTTCTGTATTTAAAATATTTTTATTTTTGCTATGTAATGTATTTGTGTTATGTGATATTCTTATTTGCTGAGAAAGCCACTTTGGGGGGTTTTGTAAATTGTAAGTCATAATTATCAGAATTGTCACTTCTTGTAATTAATCAATGTGAGTTTCACTTTCTGTATTGAATTACTGAAGTAAATGAACCTTTTATAATGTATTCAAATGGATCTGTATGTCAGGTTCTTGTTCAGACTGTGATGCACCAGTAGAAATAATAAAACTGGAGTCATGATGATATCTTACTCACAGTAATTCCTTTAAAAAAAATAAGAAAACATGAGATACATTCGGATCTGTGTTTAAATTAGAAAAATATACGTCTTTTATTACATTTAAAAAGTTACAGTTAATGCATGCCATGCATGTTGGCACAATACGGCTCCAGGAGTTTTTTGTTTAAGGCTGGTTGCAAAACAACAACAAAAACCTACAAAAAAAAAAAAAGAAATAAAAAAATCAAGGTACACGTTGCATTGCAAGCATAAGAAAGTGACATTTGAATATTACAAAATTAGAATGTATATACATTAGAATTTTCATATAAATTAATTTACAATGCCAAAACAAAATAGTGTTACTTTACACAAATAATGCACATGATGTTTATGACAACTGACAGGAGCTTTTTTTTCCCAGGATCGTCCACTTTAAAGTCTCTGCAGTGCACAAAAGTTCAAATTAAAAAATAAAATCCATGAAATTTCAAAGAGAATGCCACACGTAAGTCTTGTGACTGAAGGGGGAAAAAAAGCTTCATGTAGTCTTCTGTCTCCTGCAAATAAGCAAAAGTTTATTCAATTAACTTTGCATAGATGACAGATAATTTCTAGATCAATGCGGATCGTCTCTAACACAGGCGATTCAGTCAGTCAACGCTTCAACAATGCAAAGATGTTCAAGAGTTTGTTCTGCTATTTGTAGATGCATCAATCGGCCACACAGTGGCGCTAAAGTACCACTTATCAGATCAGCACTGGTCGGGTTACGGCTGCTCACTGCAAGATCTCTTTAGCAATATCCATAAAATATTGGGAAATATCAGTGAAACTCATCATTGATTATACATACATAAAAAAGTCAACCTTTCAAAAAATAAAGTTGCAGTTTTTCTGAAATTGTGGCATTTGACAGACAAGATATTGAAAGTTAATTTGATTAATGATAATCTGTATTCTTTGTTTTCTTTGATTATAAATGTTGGTGTAACACAGGTCAGTGAATCTCGTCAGGATTGCAAGCATTAATTACTTTCATGTTACTTTCGTGATGCTGTAATTGATAAACTAATCTACTGTTTATTTTTGGATAAATATGTCCATGTGGCCAGTAGTAGAGGGGTTGCAACTCTTTCATGTTGTCAGCCAAATGCATAAAAAGTTTGGAGAACACTTTAAAATAAAAAATAATAAATTAAGTAAATAATACATTTTCTTGGGTTGGGTGAATTAGATGTGATGATCGTGCTTCAAAAACGTCGTCAGAAAAATGTTAACACTTTCACACCATCCTAAAGTTAGAAGCCTTTGATGCTGCACAGGCGAACGCGTCACATGTGGGAGAGTGATGATGCTGGAAGACATGCAGGGGAAAACGACATACTGTAACCTGCAAGGGAGCTGCAGTCCCATGCAGGCCGCAAACCAATAAGCCGTGGACTCTTCAATGCCAGCGCTAGGACACAACACTGGCATTGTAGAGTGTGTGTGTCTGTGTGGGGGTGTGCGTGTGTGTGGTACCAGGTTTTCATATCCTTATGGGAACATATTTCTGTCTACAATGTGGGGTTACAGGGACCATTGCTCCTTGTGGGGACATTTTCTTGGTCCCCATGAGGGAAATTGTTGTTTTTGGGTTAGTGGTTAGGTCTGTGATGGTTAGGTTTAGGGTTATGATAAGGGATAGGCTGTAGAAATTAATGGAAGTCAATGTGACGTCCCCACAAGTGATAAATACACAACTGGGTGAAAAACTATCTTTGTTAAAGGACAGAATTCAGCCGCGCATTACTCACAAACATGGAACGACAGACGGGCAAACACCCCCCCACCCCACACACACACACGCAAAGATAGTTTTTGCCTAACTTTCAGCAACGGATAATAAGTATTATCAGTTTTAGCTAGCAGTAATCCATTTTTTATTAGTTTATTTTCTGCTTTTACTTTTTCCCCAACTAGTCTGGGTCTCATAATTTGATTTCGTCGACATTCTTTTCCTTTTTTTTTTCTTTTCATGTTAATATTTGACGCTGCAGTCTCGAGGAAGGACGCCCACCCTAAAGCCTTGCCCCACCCTGAAAACTTTCTGAACGTCATTCTAACGCCTTAAAATGGCCTGCCTGATACTTAACACCGTAAAATGACACCAGAAAAGCTTAAAGGCACAGACATGACACGCGCTATGTGCCAAAAATGGCACGCTTATTTATATGCGCTGTCATGATGTCATGTAGTTTTTCTAACAATAACCCCACTGTGTGGGAAAAGGGGAGAAGTTACTCAAGCGAGAACGGGTGTGTTTTTAAAAGAAACTCGAATACAATCATTTTAAATGCAGAATGTGAGGTGTGAGGTTGAAGAATCGCCACATTTAAAAATTAAGTTGGTCTCTTCTGGTCAGACAAGCTTTTATGCATAAGGGAGAAAAACACAACATTCTGAGTCGCAATACTTGCTTTTGTATTTATGTATTTATTTATCTATTTATTTAAACCAGTATTCTACTTTTATTTTTTTAAAGTACTTCTTTCTAAATCTCTTTAACTCATTCATAGCCCCGCCCTTAAATCACAAACATTTAGGCCAAAAATTACAATTACAGTAATTATTGTTACTTTTTTCTTTTTTCAAAATCATGGAGATGCACCAATAAAAGGGTGTGGTTTCACATTTGCAATGTGCTTCAAAACTATACATTTTTTGTTATATATTAGTAATTGACAACATGCACTATTAGGCTGTCTAAAAAATATTGAGGATGTCAGAAGGTAAAATAATCTGGTCAACAATCGCATGCAGATTACCGCCTCTGAACCTGGAAGCAGATGTGCTAAGGCAGCAGAAGGACATGCTAGGTTTGTTTCCTGTCAGCTGTGAACGCGGTAACCGAGGCAACAGTTTCCACGTGCTCAGGACAATGGGAAAACAACATATTGGAGAAACATTGCCTGGTCTGGTTTCAGCTGCAGCAATCAAGGCGATTGGGTCAGAATTTGGCATAAACAGCACGAAAGTAACTCTCCATAATGCCTTAGGTCAGCGGTTCGGGCTGCTGCTGGTGGCAAAATGTTGCGGCCAATATTTTCGGGGCACCCTGAAAATACGCTATTAGTACAAACTGAGAATAATTTAAAGGCCACAGTCTACCTCAGTATTATTACGGAGTTCACTGTGTATCCACTGGCCTCCAGATATACCAGGTTACATCTCTGAGATGTCCAGCTGCAAAATCTGCAGCCACTCATGGATGTCCTCATATCAATAAGGACCAAAATCTCTGAGGAATGTTTTCAACATCTTGTTGAATCTCTACCATAAAAACAAATAAATAATGAAAGCAGTGCTTAAGGCAAAACTGGCCCAATCGGTGTAACTAATAAAGTGACTGAGTGGAGCTGACTTTATGCAACATTTCTAAGATATCCTGAACTTTTGTAGATTTTAAAGATGCACAAGTGGCTTCACATTGCATTCTGCTTTGTAAAATAAAATACATAATTTATTCTCTTTGTTTTTCTTCCTTTCATCCAAGCAGCTCTAATGTCTTGTAATTTCATAAAGTTGATCTTCAGACACTCGACTCTGTTGTTGATATTTGATTAAGAAAGACAAATGCTGCCACATGCGCCCCAGTAAAACGGATCTGGAAAAGTCTACGTGTTTTGGAGTTTGTAATGGAACCCCACATGAAACTCTCCCTCGGGCCCCATAAAACCTTGGACCGGCCGTGCATCGTAAAAACCCCTCCGCAACTAAAACTCACCAGAAACAAAAACTTGTCTTGTTTACACATCCGTCAGCTTTCCTGTGTAAGCCTCCGGCTGAGTCGCGTTTGGATGAGTCAGGACCTCAAGGTCGTCGCTCCCCTGATAGGACTCGGTTTTGGAGAGGGACTGGTTACTTTTTGTGGAATCCGTCTCCCCAAAGGAGCTCTGTTGCTGCGGCTGCCCGCAGGTCACGTGGATGTACTGCACATTTTCCTCCTCTTCGTTCTCTCTGTGGTAGAAATAATTGAAATTCGACACGATGACGGGAACAGGTAGAGCTATGGTCAGCACTCCGGCGATTGCGCACAGGGAACCAACGAATTTCCCCCCGATGGTGGAGGGATACATGTCTCCGTAGCCCACCGTGGTCATCGTCACCACGGCCCACCAGAACGCGTCGGGTATGCTCGAAAACGTCGACTCGGGATCCTCCACTTCGGCGAAATACACCGAGCTGGAGAACAAGATAATTCCAATGAGCAGGAAGAATATGAGCAACCCCAGCTCCCTGAGGCTGGCGTGGAGAGTCTGGCCCAGGATCTGCAGGCCTTTGGAGTGTCTGGAGAGCTTGAAGATCCGGAAGACGCGCACCAGCCTGATGACCCTCAGGATGGCCAGGGAGGCCGCCTGCTGACTGCTGCCTTCATGCTCTGCCAGATCCAGGCCTAGGGTGATGAAGTAGGGCACGATGGCCACCACGTCTATCAGGTTCATGATGTTCTTGAAGAAGGCCGCTTTGCTGGGACAGGACAGGAACCTCATGGTGAACTCAAAGGAGAACCACACGATGCAAAGCGTCTCCACCATGAAGAAGGGATCCGTGAAGGGACTGAGCGCTTTGCTGTCTGCGCTTCCGTTGGCGTGCTGCTCTGGCTCTGGGGGCACCTCTCTAAACTCCGGTAAAGTCTCCAAGCAGAATATGATGATGGATATCAAAATAACCATAACGGACACGATGGCGATGGACCGCGCGGGTCCCGAGCTCTCCGGGTACTCGAACAGGAGCCAGAGCTGCCGCTGGAACTCGTTGGTCGGCAGCGGCCGCTCCTCCTCTCTCGGCAAGCCCTCGTCGTCTTTGTACAGCTCTATGGCTTCCTCCCCGAGTTCATAAAACTTTAATTCCTCCAGGAAAATGTCCACAGGTACACCCACGGGCCTCCTGAGCCGTCCTCCCGATTGATAATAATAGAGAATGGCGTCGAAGCTCGGTCTGTTCCTGTCGAAGAAGTACTCGTTCCTCAGCGGGTCGAAGAAGCGCGTCCTTTTACGCGGATCCCCCAAGAGCGTCCCCGGAAAGCGCGACAGGGTTTTCAGCTGCGTCTCGAAGCGCAGGCCCGATACGTTGATGACCACCCTCTCGCTGCACTCCTGGTCCGCCGGTTCCAAGTCAGCAGCATCTTGTAACAAAGGAGTGACCGTCACAGCCTCTTCTTTATTGTCCTGGGACACCACAGTCATGTTTTGTTTTGTTGTTGTTGGGGGTTTTTTTTACCCCCTCTGAGGGTAAATCCGCCACTCACCTCCCTGGTGCCTGATTTTTTTTTTTTGTCCTCCAAAACCTTATCTCTCATGCGGGGCCTCCACTCCAAGATAAAATCAAACTCTCATTTTTCTTTTTTTACTTTCCTCTCCAATCGACTTACTTGAGGATATCCAAAAGTCGTTGTCTGTTGTTTATTTACACCGACCTCTTGTCAGATTAGTGCCTCCGAACTGACAACTTTGAATCGTGCACGGAGATCTCCACTTGCATAAGCAGGACCAAAGGCTCCAGATGGGCTATCATATTCACACCGTTTTAAACTCCAGAGCCCTCCCCGTGTTGGAGGACCGGGTGACACTTGGTGCTGCTGCTGCTGCTGCTGCTGTCCCTCTCCTTCTGTCTCATTTTAGTGAATGCACCAGGATGCTTTGTTTGTTTGTTGTTGTTTTTAGGGAGGGGGGGGGGGGGGGTTACTGATTACAATTTTCCAAATTATTTTGCGGTTTCTTTACAGTGTCTTGCTTCAAAGACCTCTGGTTTACAGTGCCTTGCAAAAGTATTTATATCCATATATTGTCATGTGACAAACACAAGCTAAAAATAAAATCATGAAAAAGAAATGAAATCCCGCATGGCTCTTTAAAACGTTGTTACAGCTATTATTATTATTATTTTCTTTTTCCTATTGAAGTTTGCAAAATAGACCAAGCTCAGCCAAATTAGATGGAGCGCATCTGTAAACATTAATGTTGACATGTATAGAATCTTGTTAGCTCTGAACTTTGACTAGGCCGTTCTAACATGAGAACGTACTTTGATCTAAACCATTCCTTCGTACCTATGGCTGTATGTTTAGTGTTGTTCTGCTGAAAGGTGAACCTTAGACCCAGTTTTATGGGGGTTTTTTTGCAGCCTTAAGCAGGTTTTCTCCTAAAAATACTCTGCTTTTAGCTTCATCGGTCTTCGCATCTACACTTTGGTTTTCACACCACACAGTGTTTTGCATGTAGACTAAAACGTTGAGGCTTGGATTAGACCAGAACACCTTCTTCCACATGTTTTGCTTGGTCTTCGTAGTTCTGTGCAGAGGAGGGTAGAGAGCCCAAAATTTGTACTCAAGTAAGAGAAGCACTACTTCAGCGTATTTTCACTCAAGTAAAAGTAAAAAGTGTAGTCGTCCAAGAAATTACTCGAGTGAGAGTAAAGAAGTATTTGGTAAAAAGTCTGATCAAAACTTCATTTAATATTTAAACATTACATCATCAAATGGACCAAAATGTAAAGTTGTATGGAAATTTTGGTATTTTATAGATGAAAATGTAATAATAATTACAATATGTCTAAAGAGATGGCAAAAGAAACATTTTTCCAAATCAATTTCTTTCAATATAAAAGTGTAATATGAAGCTTTAACAAAAACTGCAGGTGTGTGTCTGTGAATCTTTGGTCATAATAAGGTTGTTCTTCCTTAAATACCCACAATTTATCCTCTAGTAAAAGTAACAATACTTCATAATAAAATTACTGTAGTAAAAATGAAAAGTACAGCATAGTAAAAATACTCCTAAAAGTTTTTGTGTTTTTCGGAAAAAGTTACTTCAGTAAATGTATCTGAGTTTTGATCAGATACATTGATCAGTTACTCAGTACTTGAGCAGACTTTTTACCAAATACCTTTTTACTCTCAGTCAAGTAATTTCTTGGACGACTGCTTTTTATTTTTACTTGAGTTGTAACTCTGACACTGCGTGATTTTACTGCACCTCTAAGGCCTGAGATTAAATTACACAAATTCCCTTTTCTCAAACTCAAAAAGTGAATTTTGAATCAGTGGCATCAGATTAGACAACTTTGTGTTGACCTAAAATACAAATGGAAGTTTGTGTCTGTGAAAAAATAAATACAAACATTTTTAGGGAGGGCAAAGACTTTTGCAAGGCACTGTATTTGTTACTGAAGGCCCAGGTTGTTTTCAGCTCAGGAACGAAGTCTTGATCCCTGCAAGTCCTTCATTCATGAAGTCAGGAGGTTATTCTTGTCTCACTGGGAACCTCCAGGACTCAGACTGGATCTACTTTGAGTCACAGCGCGCCTTCCCATACTTGTTAAGTTTTGGACTTGAGAATACGGGAAATATGTATCTGTCCGAGGTGGATGGGTGGAGGATGGGGTATGTAGGGTAAGTGTTATCGTAGGGTGTGGGGGGGGATTCTGAGAAGAAGGCTATCTTAAGAAAGGGTGGGGAGAAACTACCGACTACCGTAAGAACGTGGGGTGGATTGCGACGTAATTACTCTACTACGGGACATTTACGGGAGAATACTAATAGAGGACAGAGTGGTAAAATACGGTAGTTTCCCAGCCAAACCGGAGACTTGACAGGTATCCTGATAACCAAACACATACAACTTGTGAAGCAGAATGACGTTGTTTCTCCTCTCTTATAACTCCTGCTAGATGTGCCCTGGAACTAATAAGGCAAAAGACCCTGAATGTTCGGATAAAGCCAGTGGCCATCCTGAACCCAGCCAGTGGAAAGTGCTGGCTTCACTGACACATGAGTAGTGGGAGTGGATAGCGCCTTCATGAAGCCACAGCCAAAATAACATTCATCCTTAGCTGCACTCTAAGGGCTCAGTTGTAGTACTTTGAATGCAGCGATGTCTGCAATACAAGTGGCCTCAGTGTTTCTCACGGTAGAGAAGAATACATTCACTGCAAAATGAGATCTTAGATCAGGGGAAGCTCCTGAAAAAGCACCAGTGTTGGATTAAAAGTGCATTTAAGTCTTTCTTGATTTCAGTCTTTCCCACACAAAGTGAATGACTCAAGCTTTAGACAATGTGGCCCAGTTATAGACTGTAAACTCCTGTGATCTAATTATAACTAGCTGTCTTCAATTGCAGTCATTTCATAATGCTGTATATAAGACACCACAGTTGTAGGCTAAACAATGACTGCAAGAATAGCATGGGGACGGAGGGGGTGCTAATCAGTGCAACAAACGCAGGACGGATGGTTTGAATTAATGTGCTGTAGCTCCAAACCTGCTATGAGGAAAACAAGAACCCTTTCACTCTCAGAGGGTTACATTTCACATCAGAGGAGCGTGATTTTTGTCGAACAAAAGAGCAGGATATAAAGTCAAATATCAAGTTTCTGGACTAGGTGTCACCTGCTGCTTGTGTGTTAGCATGTAGCACGCGGCAAATGACATCTGGGTCATGCAGCCACGTCAGGTCAAGACTGTATCCACGGAAACGTACAATAACAAACAAGTGCGGACACTGTGACTCTAAATTCAGCCCGAACAAATGTGAAGAGCGTATTTGTTTAAAATGCATTCGCCGTGACATTCCTCCACTTTAGGAAGCGTTCACCACTGAAGCCTTCGGCGCTGCGAGCTGCGAGCTGCTATTTGTCTGACACAAGAGTGTTGCATTCTCTGTCATCATATTTGTGTAAAGGATAGCTACGTGGAGGGATATAGGGTGGACTAAGCTGTGTGGCAGAATGTCCTAATGAAGCCTGAGGGAGGCGTGCCATGACGCTGGCAGGACGAACGACTGCTGACAGTGAGGGACCTCCTATCGTTATTAATGGCTCAACCTATGAAGGCAGGAGACCCCCTCAGTGACAAAATACTGTTAAGTCACTCATCTTGCATGTCATTTTCGTTGGCAAAGATTAACTACCAAAACTTCTACTCAAAATGGAGACATTTTTGTTGACTGGTGTTATGGTGTTAGCATCATTCATCTGTTATTCTTAAAATTACAGAAATCTTAGGCCTCTTGTTTCCATTTTTTCCAGATTTACAAGGATGCGGGTCCCTGGGCTGAAGCACGTCTTAGTGTCCTATCCACTAAGGAAAAATTATTTTATCATGCAAATTACATTAATAGGCAGTCTGAACATCAGCAGACATGGACCAATGCATTGCAGGTTTAATTGGTCCTCTAGCCAACAATCATCTGTCCATGTTGTTGCCCAAGAAATTGAGTTCATGTTCATAAAAATCCTAAAATATTGCAACTCACATGAATTAGATTTATATAGACTAATATGTTCGCGAAATGATGAAAAACAAGGTAGAAAATAAAAATCTTTGCCCGACCTACTGCCCCAGTACGCCCATTCTAAAGTCTGTCCCAGCATATCGCCTTGTCTTTCAAAACTTTATCATTACAACAAACCTTGATGTATTTTAGTTGAATTTATTTTACTAAAGAAACACAAAGTAGTGCATAGTTGCATAATGCACAGCTTTCAAAACGTGTTAAATATAAACATCTGGAAGGTAGGGAATGCATTTGTGTGTGTTTGTGAACGTCAATGAACAAAAAGTATCATTAAAATCAATTTAAGGGATAAAACTGAAGAGAGGGTTAAAGCAAGGTACCAAAATCCCAAACTTTGAACTTTTCATCTAACTCTCTTCAGTCTAACATCTTAAGATGGGAAGGGCATGGAAAGAAACGATGGTGAGAAATGATAACAAACTAAATAAAGAACAATGCTTAAAAAAAAACAACCTGTTATAGCAAAATAGACGAGAGATGTTCACCTCCCAGCAGCAGCTCAACCCTAAACATACAGTTGGATCTATTTTTATCTAAGCGATGAAGTAGTGGCCTGGTTTAGATGAAAGGTTATTCATTTGCCACAAAGACCCAGTCAAAGTCCAGAACCAAATTTAATTGAAAATTTGTGACCACAGATGGACATTGCTGTCAACAAACCCAGCATTGTCCCACCTGACTGAACCTGAATTTATCTGAAATGAAGAATAATCAAAAATAATTAGTCTCTACATGCAAAGCTATTAGGGATATAAAGCAAATGAAAAGTGTATCACTCAAAATATTGCACAACTTCTGGAAAATAAAATCTGAATAAATGATCATTAAGTATTGCAGTTATAAAGTAACAAAATATGAAAAAAAAAATAGACCGTATAAATACTTTTGCAAGGCTATAAAGTATTATTTATTAGCACAGCATTATTCATTATTCCATCTTTTAAAGCTTGTCTTTGTCTAAATATACTGAGGATGGGTTTCCTTTCAAAGCCATGACAGACGTGAGGTAATCACAGTAGCTGCTTGTGTCAGCAACTCTTCTCGGCTCTCATGTCTTCCTGAACCCTAGGCCAACTATTTGAACTGAGTGCATGCATGTCTGTGTCTGCGTGGACATATGAGTGGTAAGTGAATACAGGTGCATATCGTGTTTGAGTGTGAAAGATTTTAATAAATTGAAAGGGACGTTTTTAGCAATCAAAATGTTGTAGGGTAATCCACTCTGCTCAAATTAAAATAAAGAAATAGTGTCTGTGTGTGTGTGTGTGGGGGGGGGGGGGGGGGGGGGTGATGACAATGTCAATACTTTCTATTCAGTCTTTATGACAATCAGAGCACAAATAATTGTTAGCATTTCAATCCATATTGCTTTTACATAACAAAATTCAGAGACGTTTTTAATAATTGCCATTCATTAAAACAACATTTTAAGCTAAAATTGGGCTAAAATATATCAGGTTTGTTAAAGGATATACATTTTTGAAATTGCTGAAATAGTGCACAGCAACAGAGTCAATAAAAATACACGTTGCTTATTTATTCATTTTCAACTTTGAATTTTACTGGTTTCTTAGTTGAAAGTTACTTGTTCATTGTCTAAACTGTGCAAACTATTTATGCAACTTTCTTGCACTTTAGGTGTTTCTTTCCTATAAGTAGCACAATAGCTTTAAAAACTTTAGCATTATTTTTCTACAACTTCCAGAGCTTCTTACAAAACTTGTTTTGCAGTTTGTAGAACTTTACCAGACCTTTCAGATTACAATCCCAGAAGTTAGGGTACTAACAAAATACCGGGTTCTCTCAGAAATCTTGAACTTACGGTCTGTGGACCTGCTGTGTAGCTGCCTGAACTTTCCCTTAACTTTACTCTTTTGGACGTTACTAGGTCCTTTCCTGTAAACTACTGTTTTCTTTCCATGGAGTTACAGGGTGCTTTCATAAAACTCAGAGTATTTTTCAGAACTTGCAGCTTCAAAAATTTTGCCTGACTTCACAGATTATGTTTCCCAAATTCCTGAGTTGTTGTAGATGGTGATGGCTGTAGCAGTCTGTCGTACAGCGAATCAGAAGAAGCCTCTGACTGAAGACAGTCTGCTGTTTTGTGACAGTCTTATGAAGACGATGCTCAGGTTTGTCCACGATGTTGCTCATTTGATTAAGAGTCCTTATTTGCACAGTCATCTTCAGTGCTTCCAGAGCGATCCCCAGAACCAAACCAGACTTCTACATCAGAGTTTTTTAAGCCACAGCTGATGGTAGAAAAGATTTAACTCTCCAGATTATACATCTTGCTGCAAACACTGAAGCATAATTTTCTCTGTCTGTTCTTGTAGACAGCCAGTTGCGTCTCCTGTCCTATTCTGTTGTCCAGGTGAACAACAAGGTCCATTTCACCACCATCTCCACTTCTTCTAGTGCTACCAAGTAAATAAACATTATTACTTTAAAGATCTGTTGGAAAGCAATAAAATAATGAGCTACATCACAGTTTTCCAAATAGTGAAAGACTCATTTTCATTTTTCATTTTACAATGATGAAAGAAAAAAAACTTCCCTTGACATTGCATGTGAGGAGTAGGATCATAATTGGAAACAAATTGCAATTACAACCACAATCTTATGTGAAAGACGTTCTAAGTCAATATGCCACTGATGTAACTCTGTGGGAAGTGAGAAACGCTTCCTTCTACACATTGAATGTCCACAAATGTCTTTTTCTTAAGTGTTTCAGGCTGTCAAGTCGTTGCCCTCAGTTGTCAGAAATACTGTGGGAAATTGGGTCTTTTGTAGCCACTGCTTCATGCATAGATATTGCCCAAAGTGGCTAAAAGGCAAGTCAAGCTGTTTCGTGTCTTTTGTGTCATACAGTGAATCTGTAAGGTGTGTAAGATGGTACTGGTATCTCAGAAAACATCAGTCTTACCAGTGAGGCAACAAATATCAAATAAATATTGGTCCATCTTTGGTCTAAGAGAAGTGGCTGAAAGGAACAAAGGTTGCTAGGTGAGTTGGTCTTTTTGGCACTAAAATAATGCAAATAGTCAATGAAAGGGTCACCAGTCTGATGGCTACAACGAAACAGAAACATTGAGCTCAGTTTATGACACAGAGTGACCGATAATGGTTGCTGTCTGCAAGGAATCTTTCTCAGTGCCTCCACACATATTCCCACCAACTTCCATCCTTTTTACGAGGATTGATATTTTTCACAGTGTGGATTTTAATGCAACAGTAAACAGAAATATTACTTCTAATTGTATCTTGGATCACAATTTCAGTTGGAATCTTATCAATCAAGTTTGCGTCAAGTTTATTTGTATGGCATATTTCAGCGATGTTGAACAGCGATGGGGCTGTTCAGAGTGCTTCGCACCATAAAAACACAAAAATGCAAAAATGAGACACCACACAGAAAACAAGTGAAAGTTACATTTTGTCAAGAGTCATCATTATGCATCAAAGTGTTGGACAATGTTTCATTTATCATGGTTCAGGCTTATGTTAATTAAAAAGAATTTATGCATTTTCTCCCTCCGTGTTGTACAGTTCTGATGAAGTTATGATATTATTAGTCAGTGATAGGGCGTCAATGATGCAAACTCGTGAATACTACATGTAATCCAGACTCATCAGCCTGATCACCTGGCAACGATCTGAGGGCAGCGCAGCTGCCTCTAATTACTAGTGTGAAAGTTTCGGGTCCAGTGAGCCTACGCTATGTTTATACTGTCCTCATTACCCGTACTTCAACTTAGATCCATCAAAGTAAAGTGCTCAAACCAAGGGCTTCCACGAGGGAAAGTGGACCCCCCGGCCAAGCTCCTTGCCAGTTCCAGCGTTTTGATAGCCACCAAATTTAGCCCGGTGTCATCTGAAGTTGATGTTCATGTTTTTGCTGATCGGCAATGAGGCATGCAGCAAGACATGACACCGGATATCTCGGATCCGGAGGGATGGGTTCCTTTGAATTACCTTGGCATGGGCGGGTCTCACTCCTAGCTTGGATTATTGTTTCACTCCTTGATCAAATTTTTTCCTTTTTTAGCAGACCAAGCTGTCCAGCATTCAGACAGGGTGCGACTAGGGATCAGTTCACAGGAGGACCACACATGGGTTGTTAATCAAGGGGGACTTCAAAGGTCTCAGGAAAATTTTTATTGGTAACTTTGTTTTGCTATCGCTTTACTGTAAGACTCCTCTGACATTAGCATGCAGAGCCTTCTGCCTGAGCTCCTGTTGACTTCCTTAGACATTAAATATTTCTTTGTGACTGATGAATATTCCCTTTGGGGAAAAAAAAGTATCATACACTGTAGTTTTGCTCAGATTTGATTTTTCTAGGTAATCCGAGTAAATAAAACAATAACTTATTACCCAGAGACGCTCTCAATTTTTTATTTTCCAAGTCCAGCTGAAGTCTTGAGTCAATCAGCAGACGGATATTTCTGGTATGCTCCACTGTGTTTCTGTAGGTCACACCTTTCAAAGCTATTTTATCGTGAATTCTAATTTGACACAATATTATTTGGCAATTGTCTCTCTCAAAAAGAATACAACAGGCTAAAAAACAAAAATGTTTCCTACATGCACAATATTAGAGTTAGAAATATCCATCAGTGTTCCAATAAGGTATTAAAATTGGGTTCCCACCAGTTAAGGTAGAATTTCTGAATGAATCAAACAGGAAGGGTTTTTCTTTTTTCTTTTAGATTTGGTAATTCTACATATTTCATTATCGTCTGTCTTCCTGATTACACTGTTCCATTTGCTTCCTATTTTTGTTTGTAACTGGAGTTTCCCAACTCTCATGTCATGTGTATGTGAATTTATAAACAGTACATTTCCTTACATATTTGTTAAAACTGTCACCACTTCCTGACAGAATAACATGACAGATAATCTGTGAAAATAATCCAGCTCCTCTGCCTCCTCCCTGTGGTCCTGCTGCTCTCTGCACAGCGACAGCTAGTCTTCTGTCATGAATGCTAAAGCTAGTTAGCCTGGTCACCGAGGACAACGGATAAACAGTTTGCCTTTAGTGCTAAGATGTGTCTCCACCATTAGCACAGCTGCAGCAAGCATGACTGACATTCCCAATTCGATGTGTTTGCTTTGAAAGTACACTGAAATGACATTTGCTGTAAATTTGGTGCAACCTTTCTGAATTGAACAATGCAGACAACAACTTGCTGTTTAAATTTTATTCTCAGAAATGCACAAGAAAACACAAGAAGTTCCAGCAGCAGCAGCTGCTGCTGCACATTTCTTGATATTTGGGCAGTAAAATGTTGCAGTGAATGTTGCATGGTTTCCTCTGCAAAGCCAGTGGGACGTTGACCCCCACGCAAAGTTGCTTCTAGTTTAGATGCTGAACAGAGGTGTGTTCAGAAACAAATCTAAGCCTAAAGCTGTTTTTAAATCATCAAATGATTAAAACTTTCTGCCTGTACAAATAATTGCAGGAGTTATTTGAAGCAAGTGCAGATTTTTCTCCTCCTGATTATTTATTTTGTAGGAAGTGCCACATTTACACTGGCGCTTACAAGGCCTCACTTGTTCTGAAGTCTAGTTTACTCAGTGTTAACTCCAGCGTTTTCCATTTTTTTTGCACTTCACCTGTCATGTACCTACATATTACAACAAGCCTTACAATGTCAACAAACGCTTGGACTGCAGCGTCAGGCCACGCTAGTCCTGGGGGCTTCAGGTTAATGCCCTGTGACTGAACACACTGCAAGGAAATCCTGTAGCTTTAAAATAAGCCTTAAGAATCCATACGGATCCATTAAAATGAAGAGCTTTCTTTCACTCGGTTTCACAGCGCATAAATTCTACTGTTGGATTTATTTCTGAGGAAACTTGCTGCCTGGTTTTGGGGAAGATAGCAGCACCTGGAGAGTTGTTCACTCAGCGGAAAAGCAGAATTTTTGTTCACAGTGTCTTGGAGAAAAGGTTCAAATATCATAAACCTTTCTACATTTTGCTACATGACAACTAAAAGTATCTATTTATTGTCATTGTGTGTGATTGGAATACACAAAATAGTGCATGATACCAATGTAAAAGCAATAAAATGTTCCTTTTGTAGCCTATGGTGGGGGGGTTTCTGGGATTGCCCTGCATTTTCCCACTTATTAAAAAAAAACAGTGATTTTATTTCTACTCCACAATCATACAGTACTTTGTGTTAGCCTTGCGTTAATCTTACAAAATCTCAATAAAACACGGAAGTCTGTAATTGCAACGCTCTGTATCACAGCTCTGTCGCAATGTAAATCCATATGAAGTATTACATGTTCTTAGAACTGTCTCCCCATAGCTTCGTATCAATAATTTAAAGCCCAGCTTGTGTCAGTACAGATGCAGTATTTTTGTCGTTCACCAGAGCTGTAACTGAATCTATCTCTAAAGTGCAAGCCCTGTGGTAGAACCTTAGAGACGCCTATAAATAAACAGCCAGCGCTCCTTCAACACTCGCCTGTTCGCCACATGGAATGATTAGCTCATGGCAGGAGCTATCTGATCTTACAGTGTGTTGCCGCAACTATTTTCTGTCAGCTATGTACGTTGGTTAACTCATGGAGCGTGTTGAGAATGCAGTCTCTCAGGAATTCAAATGATGTGGTTGGGCTGCAGCATGTTTTGGCCTTTAGTCTCTCTTCCAATGAATCTTGGTTTATGATCATGTTGGTGAAGTAATTTCCATCTCTTTGAAAGGGAAACTGTAGATCAGTTTGAATGCAGTGGTGTAGAAGTTATTTATCGGGTGGCACACATGCTTCTGTTGGTGGTGAAGACTCAAAGAGTGTTAATAGATTTTTTTTTTTAATGAAGATGAACTGGAGATTTAGATTTTCTTGCTTGTTAAACATGTATGTTCTTCAAGATAATTGGGGCCTGCCCATCGCAATGCATAAGGAGAGCAGTGCCTCCATGCATTGCATGGCAGGCACCTATTGTTCTACACCCAATAGAACGCCTCTTTATTTATTATTCTTCCGCGGCCGTTAACGCGGCTCGTACCGCTGCGTGCCCACCCACAAAAGTGGTATCAAAACGTGCGGCCCCGAAAAATTAGTTATTACTTGTAGTGGTATTCGGAGTTACGATGGCGACGTAAAAGGCGAAAAACAAACAAAATTTCCAACTGCCGAAACGTAGAGTGTAACTGACACCAACTGCCGCTCCGTTAGAGTGTGAAATGAAGTGTATTTTTGACCCCAAAACAATTTTGAAATCGCCGTCACGCCCACAAATATCGCCATATCGACATCAAACTCGGTCGTGACATTGATACGCATACCTGTTCCGGTAAAATGTTTTCGAAATTTCGCTAGGGCTTACGGTTTTCTGTCAAGGTGCTTCAGAGCGAAATCATGTGCCTGGGTAAACTGACGCTCTCCCTGATTCACTTCCATATATTTCTGAAAAATTTCAGACCTCCGCACACACCATCTTTCTCTCATCGCTGTTAATAATGTGAGTGAGGTAGAGATATGAATCGTGGGACTATCAGAGACGACAAATAGCCCTCTAATACGCTTCAAACGGTTTTCGAATATGTATCACGGTTCTCGAATGGAAAGGAGTTGTTCAGACTGCTTTTTTCAGTCAAACTGGCTGGCTCAAACAGATAGAATTCTGTCAATTGTGAGTGTGTCTCACTCACAACTGACAGACATGCTTCATTACCATAGCAACAGAACAAAGAGCAGGGCAGAGCAACTGATTAGGACTACAAAAACGCATCACTGTAGTTCTAACTATGGCAGAACTACAACATGGCAGAACTGTCAGTTACTACAGAAGAGGAATGAGCCTTTAGAATTACTTGTGTTTTGGCCATTTTATAACTGATTTTAACCAACCACTGTTACACACAGGGTTAGTGTGGCAATTTAAGATGAAGCTTACTGAAAATTTCAAAATAAAAGCCTGAATATTCCTCTCAGGTCTTTCAGAAAAACTAACTATGTTAAACTATTAGAATTCTGTCTCTCCCTGTTTGTCTCACTCACATGACAGTTGAGCTGCTCTTTAGAACTACAATGACTCAAGGTTAGGACTACAACATGGCGGACACTCAGTGCCTACAAAAGAGGTCTGAGCTGAATGTAAGAATTACAACATGGTGGAACTGTCAGTTACTACTGAGAAGGAATCAGTTGGCCTTTAGAACTACTTGTGATTTGGGCATTTTATAACTGATTTTACCCAACCATTGTTACACATGGGATTAGTGTGGCCATTTACTGAAAATTTCAAAATAAAAGCCTTGACAATTTTTACATCAGGTAATTGCTCTTTTGGGCATTATAGAAACGATTTAACCCAATCACTGTTACTCACGGGATTAGTTTGGACATTTAAAATGAAGCTTACTTAAAATTTCAAAATAAAGCCTTAATACTCCCCTCTGGTTAGTGCACCCGCCACTGGCGGTGCAATAATATTAGCCTATATTATATTTCTCTCTTAGGTTAGTGTGCTGCCTTGAGTAGCAAGGCAGTACATTAACATTAGCACAAACATTAGCATTTCACTGCCTCCCACTAGTGCACCGCCGTAGGGGGTGCAATAATATTACCTTGCATTATCTTTTTCTCTCAGGCCAGGGCACTGTCTTGCGCAGTGAAAATGCATTAGCATTAGCCTTTTCCCTAAAATAAGCTTTTAGCTATTTTTCTTACATATTGGTTCTCAAAAGGTTTGCTGAGGACAAGAGATTGGTTATTGTGGATTAAACATAATAACAGCATTAGTCAGTGGGGGAATCCAACTGGGTTAAACTAGAAAAAAATGCATTCATCCCAGCGAGAGTGTGTTGTGAGAACACAAAACCCAAGTTACATGTAGAGAAGGAGAATTCAATCCATATTACAAAACAAATTAGACTAAAATACTGGGAAATGGTGGTAGGAGTGTGTCCTTTAACCAGTGGGCAGCCAGTTCAAACTCTGTTCATCTACATTGTTGTGTCTTTGGATAAGACAATTCACCCGCCTCGACTGCTGGTGATGTCCAAACTGACCCCTCAATAGCAGCGTTTCCTTACAAATCTTTGTCATTATTCTGCTTATGTCAAAAAAACAAAACCACAATTTCACAATTGCTGTGTTTTGAAATTAAATTAAAATCACATGTGAATAAGCGTGTTCATGTGATAAGTCATTCAAAATCATGACAGTGACAGATGTGAATACTCACTCGAGATATATTCATAGTTCAGCTGTGACGCTAATGTCCATCATCTGTCAGCCGTCAGAGGAGACGTCCGGGTCTCATTCAGGCATTGGAGTTTGGGAGCAGCTGCGCATGCGGCAATTTGGGGAAATTGCAGTCGGCTATTTTACAGAAAAGCTATGGATTCAACACTTTCAAATGATGCACAACTTCTGGTGAATTGTGAGATGCTGCTCTAGTGCTCTAGCTCGAGTGGAGCCGGCTGCACATTGTCTGAAAAAAAAGAAAACTAACCATCATCCTCCTACTACTTCCTGTCGACTTCTTTATTGTTTCAAGATACAGATCATGTAACTCATGTAAAAAAGTTTTTCCATTGCAGTTTCACTGTGGCCAATAAACCACCTCATCCTATCTCAAAAATCAAATAACGCGAGAATTTCCAAAATTGACGTGTTTCCATTAACCAAATTTATTTTTGTATTTTTAACTCTCCCAGTTCAGTGGTTAATGAAACTAACGCAATGCTACTGGGAGAGTGACTGAATGCTCTCGGCTCCTCTGGACTCGATAAAATGCTATACAAGTGCAAGTCGTTTTTCAAAGAAAGCTTTAAAATGTGCTTAAAGCACATCTGCGGCATTCAATTGTAGCATTTAAAATTCAAAAACACCATTAATGTTAAGAAATCTCCTAAATTTGTTCAGTGTGGGATTAAGCTGTGGGGTGTTGAAAATAGCTCTTACGATGACTTTATTAAAACAGAGAGGCTGCAGCTCAGCCTGCGGTTTTACCTTTCTCTTTTTGTAGCCTCACACTTTCGGGATCATGAGGCTCACATTTAATGGCCGTCCTTTACAGAGGCAGCAGATCCCACTGAGTGATTTATTGCTGTTTGGTAGAATAGCTGTCCTGTGAACAGACATTGGCATCACTGTTGGGGGTAAATTTATCAGTTTGCCCTTGAATGTATTACAGTTTGATAGTATGAAAAGGCAGAAATAGCTCCCAATCTCTCCCTGAACAGTGTTGCGCCACTAGATGTAATATAACTGTCTTAATTAAAACAGTCATCTAAATTATTGTATTTACATATGGCCTAAATAGGACAATTATTTTAAAGTGAACATCAGTTATAGAGAGTCTGACACATTGCTTGGCACCTCAGTAAATGCCTTTAATTACAGTAAGATAATATTATACTGAAAAATAAAAGAAAAAAGAAAAAGGAAACCTTAATTTATTCAGTGGTACAATAGTACGAAAGGAATTAAAATGACTGCTTACCAAATAATTGTCACTTTTAACATGTTTAAAATAAATTTCTCTGAAGATTAATTTTTTTTTTTTGACTGATCAAAGTTTGTTGGAATTTCATAAGTTACAACTTTCTGTTATAAATATGTAAATATTTCCATATCTTGTTTTGGAGGCACGTCAGGTAAAAACCTTTTTCTGTCCTACCACCACAAACATAAACATGTAGAGTTTGCTAAATTCTACTAGCACTTTTACAGGCTCCATGCTCTTTGTTGAGACAAGACAGATTATTTTCAGCAACTAAACCTGCAGGCCGGGTTGGTGTGAAACACAGGATGGATAGCTAGAAAAATACCTCATATTCTCAGTCAAGTATGGTGGAGGGCCTGTGATCCTGTGGACCTGTTTCTCAAGCAAAGGTCCTAGGAAATTTGCTAGAGTGTGTTGCATCATGAACATTTAGAAATACCAGAACAGTTTTAGACAAAAATTTGGTGAAAGAAACCTGAAAATGGGTCACAACTGGGTCCTTTTAACAGAATAATGCTCTAAAGCACAGGCTTGGTTCACCGGACACTAAACAAAGACCTGAATATAAAAAAAAGACCTGCAGATTTAGCTGAAGAGAAGAGCATGCAGGAGAGGACTCAGGACTCTGGACTACTGTGAGAAGAATTATTGTGACATGTTAAAGCAAAAGGCTGAGTGCTGTCCTGTTGACAAAAGGGAGAAATGCAAAGTATTGACAATAGTATCAAATTATGCCACTCTAATAAAAGACTAATATTTTTTACACATATTTGAGGGGTGCCTATAAAAGAAACCAGCGATATATTTTCCCTGTCATTGACATCATAAGATTCAGAAAGTAAGAGCAAGGCATCATAATGCATGCCATGTTGTTGTGAAAACTCAGGGAACAGCACGATTAATAAAAAGCAAAATGGAACAACATTTACTAAAGAGATATGAGAAGTCTTCTGATGTGAAACAAATGTAACTTGATGTCCATCATTGTCCTTCTAAGTGCGTATATCTTTACGCAATGCTTCAAATCAAAAACTTTAGGAGGCTGATCATTGCTACAGATTTTTTGCACCACATCCAGTCTTCAAACCAACCTCCCGTTGTTGACTTTTTTTATATTTATTTTTTGGATAATAATAGCAGTTTCTGAAACCATATTACAAAACAGAAAACACGAACATGAGCATAACCATGGAGCGACACGTGTCTGCCATCAGAAGCTGTCCGTGGTGACGCTGGTGACCTGCGGCTGCACTCTGTTCCTGCTGCAGCTGAAGAGCCAGGCTGCCCTCCTGTGGTGGTAGCGTTTGGAGAGCAGCACATAGAGCACCGGGTTGATGCAGGGGTGCAGGTACTGCAGCATGGTGCAAATGAAGTAAAACGTCTCCCAAGCCCGTCCGTGGCGGTACAGTCCCAGGTACACGCACAGCTCCAGCACATATCCAGGCAGCCAGCATACGGAGAAAGTAGCAGCAGCCAAAAACACCAAGACAGAGGCTCTACGGGTGTTCCTGGCACTGGACACCGACATTACGGGGCTCTTGTGGAGAAAGAGCGCCAGGCGAACGTAGTTGAAGGCGATGACCAGCATTGGAATAAAGTAATAAAGCACGAATTGGCTTATGACCACTTGGTAGTGGTGCTCATGAATGGTTGGAAGACAGAAGCTGAAGTTTGCCAGGCTCGGGTTCAGACTTTCCTTGGTGGCAAACATTCGCAGAGGCAGGCTGATGAAGAAACTCAGGGCCCAGACCAAGACAAACATGAGGATGACCAGGTCCATGGTGGGAGGCTGGTACGGGTTGGTGATGATCATGGCTCGAGTCATGGAAACGGCGCACAGAGAGTACGTGCTCGCCGCCAGGCTGAACGCCAGCAGGAACTGGTAGACCTTGCAAGAGATGTCGCCCAGAGGCCAAGAGTGACTTACAGCGGAGTGCAGAGTGAAGGGGATGAGGAGGAGGGTTAGGAAATCAGCCAGAGTCATGCTGAGAAGAAGGATGTCCAGGCGATTCTTACGCAGTGTGTTTTTCTTGGCAAACAAGGAGAAAGCCAGCAGGTTGGCACAGAAACCAATGCCCAGGATCACTCCACAGACACAAGCAAAGATCACCCCATACGTGTTGGGAACGGCCATGTTAGCACTTGTTGGTCACCTGAAAAAAGAAAAAAATGTCTTTTATTACTTCCAAACTTTTGCGTTTTGTTTCTCAAGCTTTATTTTATGTTCTTCCTCTAAATGAACCAGTGTGCTGCAGAAGTTTTCGTATGTCTAGAGCTTTCCACACATGTTGATACATTACAACCAGAAGCTTTTAAATATTTTTTTGTGGATTTCATGTGTTATATGAACACAGAACAGCCTGTAATTGGGAGTGAACGTTAAATAATCTACGACTGTCATTTTGTCTTTGAAGAAAATTCTGTTCTGCATTTGCACAGTTGCTGCTAAAACATCAGCACATCCCTGAAAAAATGCAAGCTTTTTCTGACTTTTTGTTAAATAAGACACCGATTAATCATTTCAATATCTTTTCCACCTATTACACCTATTGCATATATTGTGTAAAATCCAGTAAAAACAATGTTTGAATTTGTCAAAGGAAAAATTAAATGTTACTGTCATTCTGTTGGCAGCATCCCTGACAACATTCATATTCAATAAAGTAGAATATGCTTCCTGATGATGCTCATTTGTCAAAAGTACCTTTTGAAAATAACAACCTGTAGCAAGGCACTAAACATGCTTTTCATCAGCCTGGATTTTATTGGTCTGTTGTGATATTCAAGATGTTACATCAGACCACTAATAGCTATAAGCAAAAATCATCACAATTAGCAAAAATAAAGGCTTAAAAACATCTATCTGTCTGTAATTAATCTATATAATTAGTTTCACTTAGTTAAGTGAGTTACTTAAATAAATATACTTTTCAGATATATTGACCTGGTCTGTAGTTCCTGTTACAGCTTTTGCACATAAAACTACTTCAAATGTTTTTTGTAAATAACTGTATAAAGAAAACTATTAGTTTAGGTGTTTATTTCCACAACAATTTTATAGCAAAAGCAAAAAAAAAAAACATTCAAAAATACTCTGAAAACAAATAAACTTTTGTTTTAACTTGTGTTATTGTTCTTGGAAAGATCTTCATTTATAAGAAAATTCATAAACATGAGTAAAGCGAGCTTATTTCAAATTCACTAATACCAATAACAGTACAATAAAGGAGGAATAATTATAGTTACACCCACCATTGTTGTTCCTCAGCTGTTCCTTCTCTGCTGCACCTGTAGATGAAAGTGCCACATAACGCGTGGGGAATAAGTTGTTGGTTTTGCTGATTTTTGTCTCGTTGAAACGTTCCAACCAGGGCAGACCGTCGGCCTCTTTGGACTCATGACAAACTGTGGCAGCGAAAGGTGAGCGCATGAACGGCAAACATTGCTTGAACCAAATTGATTCTAGTCGACTGGGTTTAAAGAGAAACGTTCTCCGCTGTCTAGAGACCGAGAGAGAGAGCAGTAACATGTTCCATATGCCTGGCAGGTTGGCGGTGAAACGTCCATACTTAATCACTTTTATGTGCTCAGCTGTAGCTGTAAACAAATATATAGAGCATTGCAAAGGGTTTTTAATGTTTACAAGCAGTAATAACATCCATGTCGTGTTGTTTCATTGTAGAAAAAGTCTGAGATTGCTTAGCTTGATACATGACAAATGTTCCCAGAGCTTTTCGAGTTTTCTGCTCAGTTTTAGTTTGTTTCTTAATGCTGCAAATGCATTGATCCAGCTACAGTCTTGATTAAAAATGACCCAATTCTGCAAACTGTTTTCTTTTTTTAAATATCAGTCACACTATGATACTATGAGCCACTTCAGAACAGAGATATTAATGTTTCTCCGTATTGCTCTGATTGATTTCTCCTGTGCTGTCTGCAGGCTCCTAACTGTGGCTTTATCAGGCTTTCCGCAGCATTTATGGCTCTGTGTCAGCTAATGGCCTGTGGTGTACACTGCTGCTGTTAGCACAGGATATAGCTGACGTTGATGCATTTGGTTACCACACCATTACCAGTATCTGTGTCTTTTCTATCGGGGGTTGTTAAAAAAAAGCCACAGGGTCCTCCAGTGGGACATTAACAGCTTGGTTGTGTGATGCATGAGCCAAAAAGTCAACATAAGCATCGATATGTTTTTGTTATTTCCACACCAACCTCTAAAGTAAGTTTTAACCCATAAATTACTCTGAATCGCAGCCTAATTACACTCCGTCACACACTCATGATGTCATTGTGTTAGGAAAAAATGCCTAACCTGCAGTTTAATTAGCTCTACATTGTAGCAGTGTTCACATTTATAGTCTGCGGAATATATAAACATATATGTTTTTTAAAGAAGCTGAAAATACGTCATAATTCAGATCAATGTTTATTTTTAGTCTTCCCAGGGAGCTGCAGCATCATAAAACTACATTCTGCTGGTTTTGCCTTGTTGTTTAAGATCAACTAATGAATTTATTTCAATGACATGCAAAGATGAACAGAACGACAAAGTGGCATTTTTAAATGGAAATGTCACTTAAAGGAGTTATCCCGTTTTAGGCCATGAATTAACTGTGATTGACCACGTCTTTTACAAAAGCTGAGATCAACTTTATCAAGCCAAACCCAAGCCTGACTACTGTCCAGAACTGTAAAATCACTTGAATTGACCATATCTGGCAACACGAATAGGTGTGTATCTGGCAACAAGGTCAATAAAGACAACACGAATCAAAAGGTACCTAAAAGCTACCGTTTTAATGTTTGATTAACTGGAAACATGTACAGCATTCCCTCAGTGCAAGTCCAGAACAACGAAGCTGGGTTGAGCTTTGGCTTATTTATTCTAAGCAAAACAAACAAACTGTAACTTAATTCAACAGAAGCGTTTTTCTGACGATGCCTCTGATAAGTTATGAGTCCATAAGGGATCTGAGGTGAGGAAGGAAAGCAGTACCATCGACAACAGTCGCTACGCTAAAATTCAACCACAATGTATGTAACTAAAGTGCATAATGGAATTAAATCAGCAGCACTGTGATACATTCACAAAATAAATATAGACTTTCAAAGTGAAATAAATTATGGCTGAACCCTTTGAACAGAGGCACAGTCAGGCAAAAAGAAAGTTAACCCTCTGCAAATTGAAACGGCTTGATTGAATAACCACTGACAGGTGTAAGATCTTTGTTGCCATAGCGTCAGGGAGAAAAACCTGCTGCTGATGCCTCTCAGTCTACATTGAGTTGTTTATTTCTCAGTGAAAAATATTTAAGACAGTTGACAATCTCCCCAGGAGAGGACCTTCCACCAATGTGCAATGCTCAAATAAATGCCAAAGAATCCATAAAGATACATCTCATACTCTACAGGCCTGTAAATGTAAAAGTTTATGACAGTACAAGCAGAAAAGGACGTAGAAGTGTGAGCTTATTATTGAGGTTTGCCGGAAAAGTGCTGTTACGTCACAAAATACTGCCAGGTTTGCAATAATGCATCTGTGTGAACCTCAAGACTGAAAACTTGACTTGACCAGGTTTGGTGAGAGACAAAACCATCACATCAACGCATCAGCCCGACTTTCAGACACGGCGGTGGAGGGCTGATGATCTGGGCTTGCTTGTCAACCAGAGGACCCGGACTCACCTTTGAGCCTTTCAGTCAAACATGAGCTAGTCTGCACGTGAATGTTTTCATGAGGCTGTTCTGAAGCCATATTACTGACATTTAACTCATCTAGAATCACATTGAAACAATGAAACAATGCTGTATAGAAAGGAGTGGGGCAGAAAAGGGATCCACATTGATGTGAGTGACTACATCCAGCTAATGGTGGCTCAGCAAATTATTGAGTGATAGGCTGTAATGACTTTCAGCCATATTGACCTCATTTTTGTTTAATGATTAATGACATGCTGAAATCTGTTGAGGGTTTTTATACACCTGAGGTTAGAGAGAAGTACTTTTAAAAGCCGATTAAGCTCAGAGCATTAATTTATGACATTGGAAGAGGGTGTACTTTCTTTTTAACATGACTGTATGACCTGAGCAGTTTGTCGGATTTCTTGTTCCTTTTAGGTTCTTACGCAAATGGAAAATAAGCATTTCCTCGTCTGCTCGGCCTGTGTACACGTTTGGTTATAGATTACAATGTATACAAAAAGACGTCCCAAGGACGACCAAGTTACAGAGGTGGGACGATCTTCCTAATAAATATGAACCTAAGATTTCATGTTGAAACTCCAGGAAGTATGCAAAAAACAGTTTATCATACAAGCACAACCCTGACTCCAGAAACAGTCTGTCAGGGATCAGTCTGTGTCAGTGTCTTAGTGCAGTACCATTAAAAAAAAAACAAAAAAAAAAACGTCCCGGGTTTCTATAGATGGGGTCCTTTGTCTCTTCACGGCCCCTTCCCAATGGCGGCACGGGCTCTTCTCCTCTTCTTTTCGTTCTCTCTCCGTCGCCCTAACCGGACCTTTTTTTTCCTCTTGGTGGCAACTTTAAGGTCGTGCTCCTTGTAGGCCGCGGCTTTGTTGGTCTCCTGGGTGAGGTGGGGAACCGCCCCGTCCAGGTTTACCCTCTCTAGGAGGTCCTTGCTGGCCCCCTGGGGCTTCTGTTGTAGGCTGCTCCCACTGAACACTTGGCTCTGGGTCCGGCTCTGCGCAGGTGGAACATGCTCCCCGGCCGTGTGCACCTCCTCCAGCAGCTCCTGTAGCCACGTGCGGCGCCTGTACTCCTGGATGGAGCGGCTCTTGTCATGCAGCAGCTGGGCGTGGCTCACTGACCTTCTCCTGACAGTAGCAGAAAAGAGGGTTTGTTAAAAACAGAGAGAAAGTGTTGAAAACAAGCTTAATTTTGATGTTTGGGGCTTCAGTATAATCTACTGACAATATGTGCTATTTTTTTTAGCCTTTTTTGACATTCCTATGTTTATCAAATGTTTATTTGGCATATCTTAAATATTTAGAACAACAATTCTTAGTTTTTCCTGTAGCACTTGGGGTCTTTTCACTCTGCAGTGTTGAGTTTATGTGAGGCAGCTAAAATTTATGGTCAGGATTCAGGAAACCTCAGTACAGTAGGTGGCAGCACAAACATGTCTGAGACCTGTCACTACTCTGACTTTAAGACCAGCCTAAGAGAAAGAACCCCACTCACACACACACACACACACACACACCCACATGCCCACACACACACACACATGTTTCTTACTTTATTATGTCCATGTAAAATGGTTCTGCACTTTCTAAATAAAATTTGTTGAATTTTTTGATGCATTTCGGCACAAGGGTATTTTTATGTTAATCCTAAAGTTTATGCATTCAGTTGTAAACTGTAAAATATTACTTACGTTCTGTTAATGAGCACATCAGCTGTTCTCCCTTCAAAAGTCACTGGGAAGCAGAGCAAAAACACAGCCAGACTCCACTGGTGAAGCAGCACTAAAGCAAACATGCTTGATCCAAAGAAATCTGAAGAACAAAATCACGTTATGAGTTACTGAATAAATAAATAAAACATATCTTATTCATTTTTTAGATTTTAAGATTTACTGCTATCTACTGATTTCTAATGTTTAGTAAAACAAATAAATGAATAGATTGGGAAAAAAACTGAACTTACACAACCTTTCCAGTTAAATTCCACGAAAAACGTCAAAGGTTAAGAAGTTAAACTCCAGAGAAAAATATGTTCGAAAACATTTGAAATTATCCTGCCATATGCATTTTTTGGTCCATCTAGTATCTCTTTTGGTGTAACGTCAGCCTCGGGAAATTCCCCAGGAGTCTCCTCCATTCATTTGCCTCCCAACAGTGTGTGTGGAGCTATTTATTTCTCCCCAGTGTCCAAATTAAAAGAGGGACAAAGATAGAAAGCACAGCAGCAGCAGCAGCAGCCCCATTAGCTGCGGCGTTGCAACGCTACCCTGTTCTCCAGCAAGCTCTATGAAGAGTTACTCTGAAGCAGCAGCATCATCATCATCATCATCTCTGGTGGCCCGAGCCGAGAAAGCAAACATCTCAGTCCTGCGCAGTGAGGGAGCCTGTGTGTGTGAGAGGAGCTGAGTGAAAGTTAAACTCCGCTTTAGGTGAAGATGCAGCCACCTCAGCCTCGATCCAGTCTGTGCACCCTCCCCAACCTTCCAACCCCTCACCTCTGTCCCTCCCCCCTTACCCTTCACACACACACACACCCACACACATGCCCACACACCCCCACACACCTGCTGTGACATGGAAAGACGCCCGAAGGACCACCACACACAGAGAAAGAAAGAGAAACTCTTTAGCAAATGTTATTTTAATAATATCAAACACTTTTACACACACCCCAACAAGAAAAGGTCATAAATAAAGCATGCAGTGGTGAATCCTTTGTAAAAAAAAAAAAAAAACATTAGTGTATAGGGGTAACCATACGCTAACCAAGTGGAGAGTGAACGGTTGAAGGCGAGGGGCAGGGTTCCTCCAAGGTAAACACCTCGGCCTAACCACTCTCCCAGGGGAGAATGACCATAACCTCAAAGAAATCCAACCCACAGCCTCTCGCTGCAGACCGTTCAGTTCACCGCCGTTCTGCCTCGGCAAACCAACTCACCACCGAATGGTCACTGTGGCTTCTGATGCGGGTGGGGGGGCTCACATATTCACCTAATGCAGAGAGAAGAGTGCGTCGTTTTATGGCGGCTCTGTTTACTCCCAGATTCGCTGTTTGGATAGGGAATCAAGTCTTGTAAAAATAATTAACTCTGTGACAAAGTGACGTGAAAATACTCCAAAGGTTAGTGTTGGAGCTGCCCATGGGAAGAAATATTCAAGTACTGCAGTGCAAGCTACAACTGCATGTGAGATGTTACACAGCTTTACATTTATTACACTTTATCGGCAGGAAAAAACTACAGCGTGGATTAAAAAATGAGGGATTTTCCAATGATGTTTGCAAGGTCAGTGGCAAGGTTGTGTCATGAGCTGTTGCCTTTTCTTGCGTGGTTATAATTCTTAGTTTAAAATGTGTAACCCTAAAAGGCTTCTGCCGGAAGAAGCCAAGGTTAAATGAAAATCTCCACTGGTCTCCTCCGGCGCTGTAGACGTGTTGTTTTCTTTTCCTGTTGGTCTCTTTCATTGACTAGTTGTTACTGCTGTTTATTGGTAGGGTTAGAATGATTGATTTTAAGTCTCATCTCAACCTCAGCCTCCTGCCTTAAAGTCAAGTCAGGACAGCATCCCCACAGCATGATGGTGCTACCACCATGGGTCACCATGGGGATGGTTCTTCTGGGGTGGTTTGAAGTGTCTTTTCTGTATTTTTTTTTTTTTGTTGGAACATGTATCATCTTGCATGTACCAAAAGAAAAAATCAATGTTGTCCTCAACTGAACAAAGCTTTTTCCTTTGTGTCCTCTTTGTGATGGACTGCAAACTGGATGTTTTACGTTTTTCTTTTAACAATGGTTTTCTTTTTGTCACATTTCCATAAAACCTAGACTTTTGGACAAACCAACGTACATTTGTTTTTGGTTTTGGGGGAGTTTTCCCATTCGGCTTGTGACAATCTGATCACCATGAACCTCTGTGCTGCTTCTCTTGTCTAATTCTCACCGTGTCCAGCCTGTCTAATTCTGTGATCGGTCTTCGTACGTTTGCAGTTGTGCCTTACTATTTCTATTTTCAGATGACGGATTGAAGAGAGCTCCAGGAGATACTCAAAGCTTTGGATATTGTTTTACAACCTAACCCTGCTTCATGCTTCTAGATATATTTATGCCTGACCTTTTGGTGTGTTTCTAGGCCTTCGTGATGCTGTTTGCTCACCACTGTTCCCAAAAAAACCCCTCTGAGGACGTCAAAGAACGGCTGTAATTATTCTGAGATTAAGTTAGACACACCTGGTGACTTCTGACGGCAACTATAGTTGTGATGGGGTCAAAACGCTTTTCAAGACAATGTGTTTCAAAATGCGCAAAATGAACAGTTGAACAACAGTTGTGTACTCCTTGTTTTGCGTTTCCTGGACAAAAAAAGAGCTATAGATACCACAAAATTACATTTTCACAGAGATTTTACTGCATTCCTATGTTCTTTTTTTTCATCATCACGCAGCTGGAAAGCTTGGTCCCATAAATTCTTATTTGGTACAGTTTGTTCTGCAGTTCCTTCAAGCTTTCAAAGTAATTATTGCATACTGTAATTGGAAACAAATGAAAGTTAACAGTGAAAATCGGATTTAGTGTGGGTGTGCGCAGAATTACCAGGAGTCCTTCGCTGTTGCTTCGGTTCAGTTTATGTCTGGTGCAATCCGTTTAAACGTTGCCATGAATCATTCCTGGGTTTTGACCAGTTCTCCTTCGGCAACAGAGCGTACTGTGTTAAAACCCAGAGATTTCAGTGATCCTTTTATGTTTCCTTTAACGTCTGTATGGTTCATAAAGATGGTGCAAGGATTACATGGTTTTATGTGACTGTTCCTTCGTCGGTGGGAACCTGCGTTCTTGGTGGACTGAGATAACGTTGGTGGTCTGTTTTCCTTTAATCTCACTTTACGGTCATGTCAAATGGTCATTTTAGTCAATATTTTGACTTGTAAGAAGATGGCTTAAAACCACGTAAAAAAAATTTAAAAAAGAACGTTTGGGACCACATCTTCTAAAATAAATATGCTCTTCTCTGATAATGACAATGTGTTGACTGCTTGACTACAAATTGTCTGAGATAGAAAACAAATTTGTTTCTTGACAAAATAAAAATACATTTTTAGCAGGAAAATATCCAGCTGCTTATTAGAGATGCTTATTACATTTCCTAACAGTCCGACTTGGGAGGAAAAATGGGTAATTTAATAAAATGGTTATGTAAAAAAAAAAAAACATGTTAAAATTTGCCCAATAAAGTTGTTTAAAACACTTTTTGTCGAAGGGTTATGAAGCAAGTGGAGTGATGGCCAAGGCTGAGGCACGAGGCGCGACACGGTTCGTGCCTCACCTATGATCAAATTACTCGAGCAGGGACCAAGATCTGGTTCATAAAGACGACCAAGCGTGAAGTTTCCCAGATAATAAAACTGGGTGTCTTATTCTGGTCTTTTATTTTGCCTTTATGTGAGCTCTGTCAGTACAATATGACTGTGCATGTCCACAAATGACTTTATCTTTATTAAATTCAATAAATTACTGCTCTTTCGAAGCACTTCTCATGATATTTTGCTGCAGTGGGGATTTATTTTTCACAGTGTCTGTGTGACATAGCCGGCAATCTGAGTACCAGTGGGTTGAACTTGCAAAGTCTTTCTCTGCATTATGTAAACTCAAAGGAGACTGCCATGATTAATGAGTAGGTAAGGAAACACAGGGCCAACAAGAGCTCCCCAAGAACACAGACTTTATTTCTTTATCTGAGAGCTAAAGAACAAAATTACATAATTTTGCCTTGGTTGGTTTGATATTTGCAGCTGGTTCTTGATTTTTCCCATGTCTTATCCAACAAACTTGCAATTAGTAAGAAATTTTAATTGGGCATGGTTGCCAGAAAAAAAACAACTTTCTAGCAACAAACTCAAGTGAAAGAGAAACTTTTGGCAACCCATCTCATGTGTTCAGCCACTAAAGCTGCAGTAACTTTTATTTAAAAAAATATATATTTTTTTACATATTTGTTGAAACTGTCACTACATTTTGACAGTATGAGACATCTGTGAAAAAAATCGAGCTCCTCTGGCTTCTCCCAGTGTCCCCAGAGCTAACTAGAAACAACCAATCAGAGACAGGAGGCGGGTCTTAGCGCTGTCAATCACTCTCCGTGTGGTGCTGGTTATACCTCCCTCTCACTTTCCCCCCTATGCTGCAGCTAGCACAGCCTGTTTTGAGGCTAGTTAGCATGGCCACTGATCAATGGTTTTCCAGTAACAGTAAGTCGTTTCTCCACCATTAGCACATTGAGCACATGAGGTTGATTGACAGCGCCAAGACCCTCCTCCTTGGCTATGATTGGATGTTTTTGGTGCATTTCTTCAGATGGCAATAATACTTCAGGGAGAAGATGGAAGAGACTAATCTTTTCACAAATTATCTGTCTCATATTACACTGTCTTGACAATGATAACATTTTTAGCAAATGTGAAAGAAAAAACTTTTTTTTGTAAAAGTTGATAATTGCAGCTTTACCCGCAGATAGGCAAAAACTTGTTTTTCTTAAACGTTTCTTTTTTTGTGAACTTGTAAATATTTCGTAACATCTTTACTTTTGCAATATCCTGCAAAGGTTTTGTGATGTTTGCAGAGTTTGTCCTTATTTTTACACGGGGAAAAAAAATATGCAAGTGATCACCTTATGAGGCAACAATGGATGTGGAGATTTGAAAAATTGGGAGGAAAAGGCTGGAGAAAGTTATGATATATGTCCTTCAATTTATATGATGTAACTCTGGCGAACAGGAGAAATAATGAATTTTTTTTTTTTTGTTATTACTTTTATGATGTAACAAGTATGAACCCAATCAATCTATTTCAAATCCTCAGTCGGTTGTATGCAGAAACTCTCTGGATTTATTTACCTTCCTGACTAAAATCTGTAAAATATCTCTTTGTGTGGCGATGATTAGTTGCATAGTTGGGCAAGTTGGGTTGGTGGTATTTAATAGAAAACTGAATGTTTTACAAGCAGTAATCATTCAGTTCAGCCCTAAGTCCAGGAAGGTTTTGGAGCTGTGGGACCCCCGCGCTCTCTCCAAAATCAAACTTTCTTCTGTTTCCAGAGAGTCAGCCCCAACACTTTACCGTTTCGTGGGGGGAAAAAAATACCTCATCTGATTCCTTTCTGCAAAGACTTTACCTGCAAAAAAAAAAAAAAATCCCATTTCCTGGCAGACTGAAGCCCGTGGAAAAGGAGCCAGGAAAGCTGCTTTTGATTCATGCTAAATTGCACTCTCAACACAGAACAGTATTCCTGTTCGTTTTTCATCCCTCTCTTGCACCGCACCAACTCCACGTTCACACGTCCAACACTCGAAGCACGCCCACCCACCCAGGTAGGTTTCTAAGTATTTGCACCCTTGTTCTCCAAACAACAGGGCCATGCACTCGGCATCAAGAGAAACATTTATTTCACGTAGAGCGTTTCAAACCTATTTTTAGAGGTGTTGTCCTCGTTCCCTGAAAAGACCCACCCTATTATGTCATAAACTCTGGCTTGGGCAACTGCAACAGTTCCTACTTCTGTTACATTTATTCAGCATGCAATTTATGTATGCATGATGTATTGGTTAAAACTTTTCTCTTTCCTAGTGACGTTATTACACAACAACAACATGCGCTAGGTTTTCACTTTAACCTAATCCGAGACGTCTTCAAACAGGTTGAGTATGGTAGCGTTTCAAACTGAGACAACTAAATGTCATTCTTATTTCTTTTCTTTTTTTTCAAATATTTGAGGTTTTAAAGTATATTTTGTCCCTTTTATGGTGCATTCATGGCTTTGAATTCCTCATATGAGAACCTAAAGTTTGTTATCCTGGAAAACCTCACTTGAAAAATTACATTTGCAGAGCTGCTTTTCCTTCTTAATGGCTTCTTAACACGCGTTACTGTACGGACCATTTCAGATAGTTCATTTAAAGCACGCTTTAAAATGTTTTATTGTGAGCATTTTTTTTTTTTTTTTGGAGAGTCTTCTGCAGCTCATTCACGCCTACTAATCATAACCGTCATGTGAGGAAAGCTCTTTAGCCTCCCTTACCTCTTCCAGGTTTGGCTGTTTTCAGCAGCTCTGCTTCTCAGGCTGGGCTTCTTTCAAATAAATGTTCAACAGACCAGAGCGTTGAGTTGATCCAACTGGTTTTCTTTTGAGTCAGTGGTTTCTTGGTCATTTTTTATAGCCAGGTTTCATGCAGTCCATAAAAAGACAGTTTTACTTTTTAAGGCTGGGGTTAGGTTAGTGGGTGGTTTTCAACCACAGCATAATAACTTATGGTTGCTTTTAAGTGGCAGAAAAATGACAAAGTTTGTTCATCATGCCCTGAGTGAAGAGGTCAAAATGAGGTCATCAATTATTGTTCAACAGGATTTCCGATGTGACTATGAAACTAAATAGTTATGTTGTTTTTGCTATGCAAATTTCTAACTAGTATGAAGTTAAACTTTTTTTCTATTTCAGGCCAGTTGGATTAAAAAATAATGTGGAAACTGGAACTGCTTTAAAACAGTAAAAGTCCACTCAGACGAGCTGTTCGCTTCAGCTTTAGGGACCATTTAGTCTGGATTTAAATAAAGTGGCGACAAGAGAATCATTTACTGCACAAAAGTTATGAACTCCTGGTTACCTCTTAATATAAACTCACTAAAAATCTTCTGATCAGTCCCTTTAATTTTGATCCTTTTTAATCGAATTCGCAGCAAGCTAGTAAGAAATAAATTATCCAGAAAGATTTAATTTATCAGTTGAATGTGGAATGAATAAAATGTGGATTTGGCTTGACTATTACCGAGCACTACAAATGGTGCTGTGTAAAATAGAGCTGCAAACCTCATGGGAAATCAAATGGGTGGCGGTGAAATCTAAATTAATATAGTTTCCATAGAAACTAATTGAGTAATTAAGATTAAAAATGTCATTGTGCCACTAAAAACGAAGCAAAAATACATACGTAGAAATATTGCTGGTACTCCTCTGAAAATACAATCAAATAATGATATTAAAGGAAAAAACATTTTGTCCTAAGAAAGAGAATTTAGACCCAAACCATGACTTCAACAGAGTTAAACGTAACACATCAAACTACTTCACAGTTGTTGCTTGCATTACACACTTCAGTGGAAAAACTCCAACTCGAAATGCACATTTTTAGGTTTTGTCCGACAATGCACAATGGAGTGTTTAGTCAGAGTGTCAGAGAAGGGTCGCCACTTCACCACTTAAGAGGCATACATCCTGAACATTACCTAATTCCTGCTCAGGGTTAACCAAACATGGCCTCCTGTGCCGCACATTTATTTGATCCGAACGGAGCTGTAAGATTTGTCTGTTTCTGTTTCAGCTGCTTGATTTATGGTAATCCTCCTCAGGTAGTGCTTCGCAGGGCTGATTTCATATTTACAACTACATATTGTTTTTATGTTCGCCATAAATGTCAGGCTCCTGGAGACAGCAAGTCGGGGAGGTCCTGCGAGGACAAAAGCGTGTTGTCCGGACTCAGTCTAGAGTGCAGGTACGTTAAATCATTATTTTTCAGACAGGAAATATTTGCCACTGGACGGTTTGCCTGTAAAATGTATTTCTAAGATGAAATGATTCCTCCCTGGCACGGCTAGGCTCATCTGACCTGTGGTGCTTTTTACACTTCAGTTTCCAAGTAAAAGCTGAATTGTTTGTGTGCTTGTGATTTAAAAAAATTAAAAAATTAAAAAAACTGTCCTAGAAAGTATTTCTGATTGATTCCAAACGCAAAAAATAAGTCAACAGCTTCAGTCTTTGACCTGGCCTCGGAAGGTGCCCAGCGCATTAGCATTTCTCTCTTGGCAGCTGCAGTGGTGCTGGCGGGGGTGACGGGTTGGAGGGGCGCAGGTCTTGACTCTCTGCAGTGGGCCCTGTGCTCCAGGCTTAATGGAAGAAGGGAGCGGGAGGGCTCTTACCCCACACTTGTCCCGCAAACCTAAACCACAAGCTGCCCAATGTCTAAGCCCCCCACACCCCTCCAGCCTCACACAAACACACTGACCTCAGAAGCGACTCGAAGGCCAGCTGGACGCGGCCTGACACCCCACACAGCCATCAACAGTGACCACCACCCTCATGCCCCTGACCTATCACCCAAACCATTACCATAAACTTCGGCCCGGCTGCCAAGCAACATACAGGGCAGCGCTCACAGTCAGAGCTCGTCCATGTAAAGATAGCTCTGTCTCGGGGCAGAAAACAGAGCCGGCGGAGAGGGGGCGAACGCCCTAAGTTATGGTGGCGTTTTACACACAACATAAAACCCACTGTGGTGTTTTATGTTTTGTGGCTTTGAGTGATGCGGTGGGGCTGGCTGTGGCGCTGCAGCGGCTCCTGCAACGAGTGTAATATCTGAAGATGATGCCCACTGGTGTTTGAAACGCTTTGTGGCGACTGTTGGAGATTTTCCTGTCCTTTCCTCGCCTGACAAATCGTGTTATTTTACGCAAAAGTAAAAAAAAAAAACAAATAAAACAAAATTGAATAATCAATAGAGGTCTGACTGAGAAGACCACACGCATGTGGCGTTACAGTAATGATGGCTGACTCTGTTTGTTTGCATAAGTGAAGAGCGGGCTCAAATCGTTAATGAGTGCTTTGCGTCCAGCGTGCAACCACAGCTAAGCTAGTGGGTCAACAAGGTTGGCCAGGCAAACCACTGGGTGCGTGTGGGTGTGTGTGTGTGGGTCTGTGAGGGTAAGAGAGAGATTACACACCTAAGCCTTAAAAATCTTTTCCATCTAGCCTGAAGAATCCTGACGTCAGAATTTGTCATCCTTTCAAGCGTGTGTGCATATACCTTTGTTCTACATCATTCATAAGCGTCTTTTCTTTTTTTTTTTAATTATTGACATCAAGCTACATTTACTTGCTCTGGCATACCCATGCAGTCAGGATTTGGTCGTGAAAAAATACAAGCCATCTCAGTGTGAATATTTCAACGCTAGAAACTATGCTTCACTTGAAAATTTCCAAATCGTTATAATGCACAGCCCCGGCCAAGTGCACTTCTCAGACTCTAAGCTGATCCATTTACAGTAAATGAGCTTGTCTCTGTTGGTTTCCTGGCCAATTACGGCACAGTGAACTTTGGTCTTGTATTTATTTATCCGTAGGTTATTTTAAATGGACCGCACTCAATGCAGAGGCCTTGTTGAGCAGTCTTGTCCTCCCGGCCAGCCCTGGGACACGCTAACAGTGCTTGGCAGACAGACGCGGATGCTGAAGGCAGCCTCTGGACAGCTTTATCCTGTGTCGAACGAGGCCACCCGCTTCGTTCTCACCAGGGCACAGTGACTGGCACGGCACTCCCAGGCCTCAGTTTTCACCTCTCAGTTTTCTGCCTCTCCGAGAGAACTGGAGAACGTGGCACTCATTTTAGAGTTTGGACAACCCAAGAGGACATTAATGTAGAAACCAGAGAGTAGGAAGTCTCGAAGTACTAGAAAATATAACTGGAGAAACTTCAGTGGGGGAATTTTTAGATTTTTATTTTAAGGTTTGATACTGTGCCTCACAAAAGTATTTACACCCCTCCCCTTGAATCTTGTCTCACCGCAGCAACAAACTGCGGCGTCGGGATCTTGTGTGATGGTCTTGTTAAACGAAGGGCATCTATGAACTGTCATTTTAAATTCTTCCCCCAGACTTAGTTTTAAGTCTAAACTTTGATCAAATAATTCCAAATCATGGATATCCTTCAGCTTTAACCAGCCTGACTGCATGTTTACGGTTGTTTTCCTGCTGGAAGGTGAACAATAAGGAATAGCAGTGATGTGAGCTTCAAATTTTATCAAGACATTTTAAGGATTTTATTGCCATGAAGGTGACAAGTGATGATAAAATGTATTAAAAACTCATTGCTTCCTTTTTCAATAGATCAACCCCCATATAAACTGAAACTTACCCAAAATCAGAAGAGTTTCTTCCATGTGCAATCTGTGTTCAGCAGCAAGTACCGCCAAACAAAAACATGAAAAAACTTTAAATATTTTGATTTTTGTCAAGGTTCTCCTGAAACCAACAATGAAAAAAAGCTAAGCTAACAGCACAGCGATCAAAAACAAACATGCGACGACCCAGCTGAAACTAAAACTAAACTTCATTTGCTTTTCTTCTTTTTTTTAATCAAGAACTGTTTTAAAACTATCATAACATAAATATGGATGTATTACGAATATGTTGTAAATTGTGATAACTGTTGTGACTGTTTCATCTTGCTGAGGTCTTGCTTTCATCTTTAATTTAGAGAAGATTTCTACGATTTTCCAGTGGCCACCCGGTGTGCGGAAACCTCAAAAATAGCATTTTCTTATGTGACAACAAGGTTCTGATTATGTAAATGTACAGAAATGTAAATCTGCTAATGAACAGTGAGTCTATTAAACATTCAATTACTCTCTGGGCAAGAGATAAATCCACTCCAAGTGTAATTCAAACATGGGCCCTAGCCAGACATCTTGTTTTCTGTCGGAATGTGGTTTTCCAGCAGTCTAAATCCATGAGGCGAATTTGCTCACAACAGCCAATGCGTCTCTTCAATCTGCATCCCCTTGTAAAGCAAGGAAGGAAGTCAGAGCTCACAACTGTTTATTTAATGCTGCCAATGGTCTCCAGGCCCTTGTAACATAACGCCGGGCTTTCATTGCGTCTCCGCTGCATGAGTAAAAGGGAATTAGCTTTTTAAAGTTTGTTTTGTAAGAATCGTAAATAAAGCAGCACTTATTCAGACTGAGATCCTCTTTCTCTAAGATGGGGTAAGGCTTGCATGGGTGGCATTGGAAATACTGAGGCAAGCTGAACATGTTTATATTACCGTGCCCCCAGGGAGAGCGCAGCTTTGTGGTGCAGATGGATTACAGGGGAAAGGGGCTGTTGTAGCTGCTTAAGGTTTGGTGTTAATGGTGGGAGAGAAGTGGCTGTGTAGGTGTGATATGTTCGTTTTGCAGGCCAGTCATTTCTGTTCACGTCAGTGGGGGACGGGGGGATTCCCATGCCAGCTACCGAGCATAAAGACCACTTTGAAACTTTAAATAATGCTGTATTGTCAAGGAAGTGGTTATAAGTTAAGCGATTCTGTAGAAAATCAGGGACGGAAAAAATACTAAAGTTTTTTTTTTTTTTATTAAGTTTAGAGTTTAACCATATCGATAGTTTTGCATAGAGATTACTTACAAATCAAAATATATGAATATGAATGTTTTCCTAAATTCCAAAAAAGATCCAGCAAAACTTAAGCTGCTTTTTCTGTTTCCTATATTGTCATGTATGTTGAAGTATTAAAAAGCCCGATGAGAATCAACGAAATGTTGTAGAACATTAAAGGTGCGGTATATATGTTAAAACTGTCACTGTGTCGTGACAGTACAGTATGAGACAGACAATCTGTGTAAAAGGATTAAGATTAGGGTTTGAAATAACAAATCAGAGCAAGGAGAAAGCTCCTAGTGTTGTCAATTAAGCTCATGTACATGCTGCTCACTGTGCGAATGGTGGAGAAACAAGTTAACGTTCCAGGAAAATTGTTTATGGCCTGAGCATTCATTCAGGCTATTTTGTGGTGAACTAGCTGCAGCATAGCACAGAGTAAGAGGGAGCAACGTGAGTAATGCATGCATAAGGATGATTGTCAGCACTAAAACCCTCCTCCTGGTTATGATTGGTCATTTCTGATCAGGATTGGGGCATTTCTACAGATGGACCACTGAGAGGAGGCAGATGAGCTTACTTTTTTTCTTAGATTATCTGCCTCGCATTACTGTCTGGATGTAGTGACAATAATGCTTTGGATCTGAACAAAGTAAAATCTGCTGTGTGGTCTACACAGACACTTTGATGACATCTAAGCACAATCTAATAAGTAACACGTAATACCACACAGTCACAGCCAATGCACTCTAAAAGTCATCGTTGGGGATTTGAGAAACATCTAGAGTTTTAGGGAAAATCCACATTTATTAGATCATCAAAATATTGCTCAAAAGCAGTGATGCAGTTTTTCCAGATGTGCATTTAAAAAAAAACATAGCTGTGCAAAACTGGGCTGTAGGGCTCACCAGCTAACACTGTGGATGAAACTGGCGTCAAATCCATAAATCTGAGTTTAGTTTGGATAGGACACTCAGGTGTATACTGGGTCAACCCTTTCTCTCTTTGTTCAATAGTCCCACCAGTGCCAAGTGGGTAAAAATATACAAATTTTAAATATCTTACTGCAAGAAAATCTAGGAAATAAAAAAAATCATCCAGATGTTTTTAGATTTATTTTAACACCTTTGCAGCTGTTCGTCTCTGTACCCAATCAGGCCTCCACATGTAACAGCACACCAGCTCTCCCGTACGGTAAAGAACCATAGTGAGAGCAGGAGTGTGCTGTTTGGATGGGATTCTGTTTGTGTGTGAGCATGTATCGGTGCGCGCGTGGGTGTGTGTGTGTGTGTGAGCAGGCATAACTGAGGTTGCTGAGCCGTGGCCTTCTCAAAATTAATAAGGACTTCCTTCCTACCAGACAGTCAAACACCTGATCATTTACCAAGGAGAACGAAGCCCACGCATCCGTCAGAGCTGGCAGCCTCTAGCCTTCAATGAGGATCGGCTTGTGTTCTGTAGCTGCCCATCAATCAAAATGTTCACATGCCGGACATCCACGCACAAATCATGTTTTCTCTTTATGCTCCACCCCGACTGTGGGAGAGAATGTTTGTGTGTAAATTTACACTCGGAGAATCCTGGGTGGCGACTGCGTCCAGCACAAATTCAAAAAAAGGTTTCTCCACTAAGCTTGCTTTAAAAATGTTTGAGCCAAAATAAACCAGGTGAAATGTGCATTTTATGATGTGCCTAACCTCTTACTTCTCCTCCTTGAATATCAGATTATGACATTTTTTATTTATTTTTTTTTCCAAAAATGAATTAGAATGGCTGGTTATAAGTACAAAAAAAACCAAATCGTTAGCTTGCTGCCAAGATCTTGAGTTTATGTCTGAAAACAACTCAAGGCTCCAGAGGTAAAAATCCCCTTTTCACAACATCAAGTGTCGTCCTTTCTCAGCAACAATTTCATGCTGTTCACTTTTTAAGGAACAATATACTCGTAATTACTAATCAATTATATTTATTTGTGTTTTGGCCATTAAGGATGACGTCTCTCTACAGAATCCAATTCCATCAGAGCTTAAACTAAGT
The DNA here is from genome assembly GCF_003331165.1 of Xiphophorus hellerii. Taxonomy (NCBI): domain Eukaryota; kingdom Metazoa; phylum Chordata; class Actinopteri; order Cyprinodontiformes; family Poeciliidae; genus Xiphophorus; species Xiphophorus hellerii. The sequence continues at coordinate 22,043,354 of NC_045673.1, read as the reverse complement.
AGTTTAACACCAAAACTCCAACTTAAGTTTTCCCCTTGGTAGGTAATATTTGTTTTACTTTTTGACCAACATACAGAGAAATGTTGGTAACAAAAATGTGATGTATTTTTGTTCTGCAATTATATGTTTATCTGATAGCATAAAATCACAGCCTAACAGGACAACAACTGGTTACACTCACCAGCAATGTTTTTGTTACCTGACTCATAAAGAAAGTAAAATGATAGGATCTATTAAAACAAAATGAACCAAGACATTTTTCACTAAAAACAGAGCCGCTGTTGCTCTGGGCAACAGCAACAAAAAACAAAAAACATGTGAAAGGCCTGGAGTCGACAAAGCTTCACTTTACGTAAAGGAAATCTCCTCGAACAGTTTGGAATGCAAAACTTTATTAAAGATCATTTATCTAAAAGGAGTTGCACCTTTACTCTGCTTTTTAAAATGGACTGGCATTTTATTTGTAATTCTCTCTCTGTTTATTCGGCTCTCTGAAAGCGACTCAGTGATTCTGTGTTTACTTGTGTCTCTTTCCAGGACTAAGCTATTGGCAGAACTGCTACTGTAATTGATTTGTTAATCTGTTGCACGGTAATTATTATTGTCTCAGTGATTTCTGGTTGAAACCATTGATAGAAATATTCCTTCCCATAAAAACTCATCCTGGACCAACACGTCTCTGTTTTTTCTGACTACAGCCTGACCTCTCGACCCCCGGTGAGTTGCAGCAGATGGCCGTAAATACTGAGAAGTAATTCTTCTCCACTGCCACCATGCGCTTTATTTAGAGTTTGCTTTTAAATGAAGAAAAATATATCTATTAAAATGTACCCAGGGTATTGTACTTCTTGTACTCAGTCAAACACACAGAATATATCATATTTACTAGTAATAATCATGTTAAAAGTCGTATTAAATAAGTTACAAAACGTCATTTATGTCAGCAATACATTATCTACAGTAGATGAATTACACACAGACGGTTGTTTTTATTTCTGTTCATTTTGATGTTTTTCTGTTAAAAGCAGAACTTTATGGAAGGCACTTTCTATTTCACTGAATATGACTCTATAACCTGCGTAATGACTTGAAAAGCCAGGTGATGGTTATTTGCTTGTATGGTAAATTACAGCCAGGTCACGTAGCAAAACATTGGGCAAATTCAACCGTTTTTTCTGACTTGCAGACAAAACATAGTTAAGGGTGTGAGGTCATTCCTAACTCTGAAGGTAAATGTGATGCAACATTAAGCCTCCGTAATGAGAGTAATGGTCTCAGTCTGGCCATCGTACAACACAATGTTTTTCTAGTTTTATGATCTATTATCTCGTTTTTAGTCTGTGAAATACGATGCTATTTCTTTACTTACGTCACTGTTTATCACACTGATGTGAATCTGATTTTCTTCTTTTGTTGTTGTTGTAAAAAGTCAAATGGTTTTGAAACATTGGAGCCAGTAACGTTTTTACTAATGTGTATGAAGTCATAGTAACACCAGAGGATTTTGACTACAACTAAACCACACACCACAGATTCACACCGACTGATGTGTTTTTAATTAATGTACTTTAGTTTGCTTGAAGAGTTGATGAAACAAACAAGACATTTCAAGGACACAGGTATCTTGTCTGCAGGTAGGTGTTTCAAGACAAGAAGAAAATGTTTGGAGGATATCAGAATAATATATTGAAATCTACTTTGTAGAAGCAAACATGGAGAAGCAACATTTAGTTTTGTCAAGAACAAGAATCCAGAGAAACCCCTGCTTGTTTATCTACTTATTATCCAGAGAAACTCTTTATAGCTTATGAATTATAAAGTACTTATACTTATATAGCAAACCAGGACAGGAGCATCTAGTTTATATACTTCACTCAACCTAGAACCGGAATTAGAACAAACTTAGAATCCAGAGAAAATTCCTAATAGTTTTTCTAGAGAAACTACTCATTACCTTAGATCAACATTTAGCATTAAACTTTTAAGACCTAGAGAAACTCCTGTTAGTTTACAGATCTAGAACAAACTTAGAAAGTACCATCTAGTTTCATCAGAACAAGAATCCAGAAAAAACCCTACTTGTTTATAAATTACAGACTACTTATTCTTAAACATGGGGAACTAACTTGTAGTTTTGTATTTTTTTGTTTTCTTTATTTCTTTTGCTCTTTCCTTTGGTTTGTTGTTTTGTTCCATTTCCATCTAATTCATGTAAAGCACTTTGAACTTATAAATTTTTGTTGCTGAAAATGTGGTATATAAATAAAATGACCTTACTTTACCCCACCTGTTGGTAAAGATCACCGCACCAACGCGTTTGAAAAAAAATTGTCTTTTAGAGTAATATATATGGAAGTATCTACAGAACCAGTCTGTGAGAACCGATTTAACTCTTGTAGGAGTTGCAAATCTTGTTTGTCCGTCCCAGTAAGTCCAACTCAAGCCACAGGAACATCCGATCATAGACAATCAAAAACAAGTCCTCCCTGAACTGTTGTTTTATTAATGGAGTCTTCTCTTTGAATGTAGGTTTTCCACAGCAACAGCCTGACCAAATTTAAGCCCAGCTATTCTACAGGGCTACGATCCTCGGCTCTGTTTGATTAGAGCGAAGCACTGGAGGTCCAGTGCCGTGCTGTTTTCTTTACCTGGGCCCATAACTCTGAAAAACACACAAACACTTGGGTTGTAAATGACCTGTTCATCACACAGCGACAGGAGAGGTGATTCTGGACCCTTGGTGGGCCAGGTGTGCAGATGAGGACAGCTGTGGCGTGCCAAGACCCGTTGGCGTGGCAACGCAGGTTGGTGGAAAGTTCTGGAATCTGTCGCCGCCGGCAGAGCCGAGCTCCTGAGTGCGACCGGTGTTGGCTTTGCCTCCAGCTGTTTCTTTACAGACATGCTGAACGCCAGCAGGAGCCAGGGGCCAAGATCAGCCCGTCGAGTCTGGCCACACACAAGCCACTTAAGCGCACACATACACAGACCCACGGCCACAGTTATTGCAAGCTCACGCAGATAAAAACGGGTACGCTTCTGGCAACAGCAGCAACCAAATTTACCAAAGTAGTGAGAGGTTTTCTCACATTTGAGAAATCTTCAACCTTATTAGTGTGTTTGCTTCAGGATAGGTCAAGAATTATTTATTCATCGACGTGGCCTAGACAAAACCTTACGGAAGGGCAATCTGTGGTAGAGTTAGTAAATCCAATTATGTATTTTTTTCTTCTGCGTCACAATGATGTGGTGCTTTGCGTTGGTCTTTCAAACAGAATCCCAAAAAGCTCTGAAACTTTTGATAATTTTGTAATTCACTGTATGTGCAAAGACATGTTTTTGTACAATGTTTGGGTAGTGATTGCAATTTTTGAAGGTTTTTTTGTTTGTTTGCTTTTTTCTATTTTAAACATTTTTGTTTTCTTGACATTTACCCTGAATAGACTAAATTTGCTTAGTTGTGGGTAAAACTGTATTTCTTTTACAGAACTGTACAGTAAATACTGTATTTCTGTTCTTAAAAAACATACTTTCAATGTCTTCTTAAATATAACTGTAACTGCACTGTAGTTTAGGCTGATTATTGACTTTATGTGACTGTTTGTTTTCTACGTCATTTTAGTCAGTTTTGCTGCAATAACATTCTTCCAGCACTAATATTGAGCAAGTGTAAGTTTTTCCTGTGTAAAAATATACAAAACATGCCTCCATTTTTTTTTATTATTATTAATAATAATGTGACAATGCATTACAGAGTATGCTGTCTTTGACTGAAGAACCTTTGATGGTGGTGTCAGTGAATAATTGCTATGTTGAAACGGCCCACCGCAGCAAAATAAACTTACCATCCTTTGTTTTTCTTGTGTGGTCGACAGTAATTCATTGAGCAAAGAGTAATGGGAGGGAATTCTTTTGAGGCCCTTGTTTGCTAATTCATTACCTTCTCAAGACCAGGAAAAGTGGCTGCGGAAATTAAAATTTATTGAAATCTATTTCAGTGGTAAAGCTGGCAGTGTTTCTTGGAGAGTCAATTCCTCTTTGAAACTTTCACAGTGAGTTTTGGTCAACGGAGGAGGTGAGCTGCCTCCGCGGTCGGACCCAGAGGAGGAATGTGTAGGTTTTGCGGCCGATGGAAGCCATGGACTTAGAGGAACTTGTAGATTGGCGTGCTGAAAACAAAATATAAGCTGATCAGCAGTCTTTTATGTTTAAAATGAAAACTGTTTTTTTTTTTTTTTTTTCACTTTGTTTCCTGCAGGTGAGTGGCCAGGAAAGTGTCATGTCAGCACTAATGTTTCAGCGTTCCTGCAGAAAGGGAACGGTCAGGAAAGGTTGTTGGCTGTTTGACTATCTACAAGCTTGGACAAAATGTGCAACGATTCATAAACGTTGGTAAAGAATGTGAGAACGGGCAGAGTATTATGTTCACCTTCCAGATATCTTTATTTTGGACTGATGATCAATGAATTTTATGACTTTCATAGACCCACAAATCTGGAGGACATCCACCCTTGGCTGGAGAACAAAACAAAAGCCACCTCAGAAGTTAATCACATACAGTAGGTTTATTGTAATACATGTCTGAAGTTGGGTTTTACCACCCTGGTGCTCTTTGAACTCATTAAAGCGTTGACTTTCTTAGAGTTGCCATTCTGTTTCCATCACTCGACAGCTCTTCAGCAGAAACCAACAGTGAAAATGGCAGTCGATGCAAGAAGGCACTTAAGGAAATGTCAGAAAATACTAAAACAAAGTTGACCAGACAGCTTAAAGGGTTTGCAGTTTGTCATCTGGCGGCCATAAGTGGATAATGGTAAGTGTAGATGGTAAAGCCAGATTTTAGTGGTCTGATCTCAGTGACTTTGTAAAAGGTTTATTCATAACATATTTGACCGGTTGCTTAAGCCCTTGGTATGGACAGGGAATATTCCTGCAGCACTGGCAAAGTTATTGCCAAAAGCAATAACATTGCCATCAAATCGTTTCACAAAAGGAAAAAAATGTATTTTTTTTTCTTTATGTTGTTACAGTGTAAAACCCTATGTACTCTGAATGTTTTCAAGGTGATCCTCAAACTTCAATGTATTTTATTAGGATTCTATGAGTTTGACACCCCTGATGAATTACACACATATGGATGTTTGAAAGTCTTTATTTCTGTCAATAGTGAGGACTTTTCACTTGCAGTTATTGAAAACATGATATTCAAAATTAGAACATTACATCAGACCAATAAAAAGAGAAATTATTTTTAAATACAGAAATATAGATTTAAGTATATTTAATACCTGCTTATTAGAATACAGTCATATTCCAATTTCTTGAATATTTATTTCTACTAACATTAAAATACACACGTGGACTTTATAGATAGGTTGGACTGGATTTTGGGAGTTTTAATACAATAATCACTCCATACTTTTCAGTTTATTATTTGTAAAATAATATCAAATTTTATTTTCCTTTCACTTCTCAATTAAGCTCTGACTTGTGCTGGCCTATTTCATGAAAATCCCAATAAAATACATGGGAGATTGTGGTTGCAGGCTGACATGTGAAACAGTTTAAGGAGCATAAATACTTTTTGCAGAGTGCAATATGAAGTTTTTCCATTACTACTTGTCATCTTTGTACTGCATCACTCTGTCTGTTATTGGACAATTATCTCAAAGTCTCCTTGGATTAATTGTGACGCGACTGACTGAAAGCCTTCCTCTCCTGCGTCCCCTCTCGCTGGGTGCAGAGTTGGTGGATACGGTTGGCTGCAGTCATAACAAGCATTTTTCAAAGTAAGCTTGATTTGATGACAAGCTCAAACATATTGAATGCCCTGCACTGTTTCCAGGCCAAGTCTGAACGCTGTCCAATGGGGACCAATGAAAGAGAGAGGAGAATAGGGACAAATAGAAAGAGATGCTCTTAGACAAAGCATTACTAAATATAAAAAGAAAGAAAACTACTTTCTAAGTACCAACAGGGGAAGGTGTGGTTTCCTTCGGCTTTTACAACGATTTTTACTGAATTTGCTTCAAATTGTTATGTTGTCGCTACAATTTCAGTCTAGCAGATGGTTTTGTTTATTTGTGGTTGCTGTGCACTTACTGCTTTGCCAAAGCGTGTCCATGGCTAATAGACTTCTATTCTTTCTATTTATTTTATTTTCCTCTGCCCCTGCTGATGTTCTTAGTGGATCTTCTGTTTCCACACGCATGCCGACTAGCAGCCCTCTCTCTCACTTCGACAGCCGAAGCTTCCACCTCATCTGCAGGGGTTAAAGCTATAGAAAGGTGACAACAGTTTTCCTCCCTAGTTTGCCTCTCTGCACCACACTGAGCCTGACAAGCTGCTGAAAAATAGGACCAGGTTGCATTTCAGCCTCAAAAGAATGTGCAGCGGCTGTGAGTAACCCTGTGGTCTGCCTTGGCATGTTTGGTCTGGCTCCTCGAAATTTCATGTAGAGTGCCACTGAAGACAGAGGGCATGAACACCAAAGGAAAGTGTTGAGGGCGTTCCTACTTTTGACCAGTATTAATGCCAAGGCCTAATAGTAGCACCTTAATCAGTCTCCCTAATATTAGCACCGTGAATATTTTTACTACTGGGTGGTAGTTGGTAAGTTAGGATTAGTAAGTTAGTCATTTTTGTGCCATGGTTGTGTAAAGAACTTCATCTGACCGACAGTGCCGTTCAAAAGTTTTCTTACCCTTTGTGGAACCAACTCTTGCTGCAATTGTAGCTGAAAAGTCTACTGGGGTTTGTCTTTGCTATTTTTCCACCGTTCTTCTTAATCTCAGTCAGATTGATTGGATTAGATCTGCAAACTTCTGTTTGAGGTGTCGTCACAGGTTGCTCTGACTGAGCCACACTAAATACACTTTCCCATTACAGTTTTGGCTGCATGTTTAGGGTGGTATCCTTCCCAAAATGGGAACTTCCGTCCCAGGCTTCATCACATTTTCTGTCTGTGGTGAAGAAAATAATCCCCTCACCATGATGCTGCCCCTACCATGTTTCCCTACAGTGATGTCCAGTGTACAGATGTTTGCTTTTTTTTCCCTTTGAAAAACCTCAAATTTGAGCTTCTTTCATAAATATTTGTGTACTGCACAATAACTCAAGAACATCAAAATTTGTGAAATCCTAACAAACAGATTGTTATTTGTAGATCACTTCTGATGTTAAAATACAATGGTTGCATTGTATTTTAACTAGGGGTAAAAGGAGTTATTTTATTTTTGTAAAAAATAATTGCAGACCTGTATAATTTTCTTTTCACTGGCACAACTTAGTATTACTCCTTGTTAGTCTAATACAGGAAATCTACACAAAAGTTATAGAAATTTGTGGTTATAATTTGACGAAATGTGAACAATTTCAAGGGATGTGAATACTTTTGGAAGGCACCATATGTGGTGCTGCTATTACCTGAGCCTAACACACAAGAAAATCCCATAAAGTATTCCCAAAACATTCTTATGTCAACTTTTATTCTTCTTAACAGGAAAGTTTGCATGGTTGAGTTATTTTTTTTCCTCTGCACATCAGATATATTAACATCTTGAGCTATTGAAGCCATGTGGTTTTCTCATTAAATAGTATTCAGGAAATTTCCCATGGCTGGTTCCTCTATTATCAAAACCAGAATCACTCAGGGCTTATGGGGGACTCAAATAAGTTGCAGCTGCCTGGAGAAATGATCTAACAGGAATGGATATCAACTAATAGATAACTTGGACAATTTACCTGAAACGGTGGCTGATATTCAATAATGCCCCCACTGACTACATTTCTTCCGCTGCACGGTTGCGCTCTCTTATTACACCTGTGCTGAATCTGCAGGAAAACCTATATCCTCACTCAGAGGGGCGTGTAAGAGAAGCGTGTAAATTAGACGAGAAGCCGATCTCTGGTCAATCAAGCCACCCAGCATGTATGCTCACTGTAAATTAGGATTAAAGCTGATATCCCCAGCAAGGCCAATATTTTTTCTGCTTCACCACTAAATGTCGGCGATTTATCATTCAAACATCCTCAGGTTTTGTGTAGATACTTTTGGACCTCGGGTTCAGTGGGTTTGATCCTCAGCCAGACACAATATCAATTCCCGGCCAAATGTCCAAGCTGTGAACGCTTGTCTGAGAGTTACCGTAAATCCTTTTGCTCCCACCGCTAAGAAGCTCAGAAAGCCACAGCCCCCACTATTTGCCACCCCTGTGGTCCTCTCAGGTAGCCATTGATACTCCCTAAATTATGATCTTCGTGTATAGGAGAGCAATGCAAGAACAGAGCTGAATGGATAAAGGCTTACCTGTTGCCCCTTATTTTCCTCAGTGGATAAGGACTGGGGTGCTCAGTTGTCCTCTGTTTTGATTAATCTGAGTTTTTATTGGGAATGATAGTGATGATTAATGGCCCATTACCCCGCCTCTGTCATAGAAATGCTCAGATTTCATACATTTCCTGATCAGACTTGAGGTTTCTCTCACTACTCTATGGCAAAATAGTAGTGTATATACTGTATATTTACACATCAGAAGTATAACAACCCATTTACACAATTCCTCCATGGATATCATGTTGTTGTTCCCATGTTCTCACTGGGTTAGCTTAAACCTAGCATAAAAAATTTTATAAATTTCTTCTACCTAGGCTCCTTATTTGAAATCATTCCAAGAAGTACATTACGATGGTGGATAAAGTTTAACTTTCTTGTTAGACTTTAATAACCCTGTTACTCAAAATTAACAAACACTAGTATATATATAACATTTTCTTTAGATGTTTATTTAGAGGTGTCCAACACTCCCCCCACACCACCACCAGGTTCCCAGCAGGTTTCTGGGATCAAACATCAAGGTCTGTCTCTGGTCCTCGACCCCTGCCCAGGCCCCTGTGATGGGCAGGGCCGAGACTGAGAGGGCCAGCAGAGACAACACACCAAAGCTGTGTGTATCTGCACAGAGAGGCCTTTCGCTCGTTGCCATGTTGTTGCTCACCGCAGGACTGCAGTGTTTGCTTTAGAGCCAGTGCATAAGAGAAAGGCGGACCACCGGCACTCGCCACCCGCTGGGCGCAGGGCTGGACCTGGGGCTCATCTTTGTTGAAAATGGCTCTGGAACATGTCGCCGCCCACCAGGTGGTCTATATTTAGCAACAAACTGAAAAACCTCTTCATTCTTAAAAAGCTGTTTAGATTTCCACAGAGAAGGCGGTTCAGAGGAGGACGGGTGCTGATGCTGAGCTGCTGTGGTTTGAGAAGCACTTGTCTTTATTCCTGACTCATTTGGACAAGATATTTATGAATTAAAAACTGCTTTTTTAATCAGTTTTTAATTTAAAAAACTGATTTTTTTTAATTAAAATGTATTGAGACACGGCAGTGTCTCAATTGACACTGTTGTGTTTTGACACAACAGTGTCAACTGAGACAAGAGGAGTAAGATAGCATGTTATAAAAAACTGATGGATCAGTTCAGGTTCTTCCTGGTTTTTCTCTCATCAATCCATGAGATGTTGGGCATCATGGCCGTGGAGTAAAGATGGAGCCTTGCTGCCAACCTCTAATATATTCTCTATTTACTTATAAAAATTCATGCATGAAGTGTCTGAGAAAACTACGCTAAAGGCCACGTCTTGTTGGGGGCTGCACAGTGTTAACAGTGCAACAAGGAGGCCCTGGGTTCATATGGGCTCAATCTGCATGGAGGATCTCCTTAGATACCCCAGCTTTCCCCCACCATCCAGAAACATGACAGTTAGGTTAATTGGTTGCTCTACAATGCCCTTACAGGGGCAGTACGATGTAAAATCAACTTTTTTTAGATTTACATGATGTTATCAATATTATTCTCTCATCAAAAACATACCTGGGATGTTGCTTTAATTCTGTCATGCATGTTTGAGAAATCTGTGCAATCTCCCATGGCAACCATTGAGGTTGGTAAAACGCTTTGGTTAACTCCCCCACTCAGCTCCTTCAGACTAGCCAGCAGCAATTAGCAAATATTTGGTAGAACTCCATCTGCTGAGCTCATCATACGATCTATTTCTCATCCAGTACATTCTAAATGCTTAATAAATGAATGCTGTTGTGATGACTTCCAAAAGGCAGAGTGTTGGAAAAAGCAGGAGCTTCTTAAAGAAACAGAGGCACAATTTCAAGGCGTTAAATCGCAAAGTCAAATTTCTTTTAAGTCATGTTTGATATATACAGCATTTCTATAGTTTTGGTTTTAGTTTCTAACAACTGAAGGTGACATAATTTCTGGATTGTGCTATAAAATGGTTTTATGTGGCTGGACAAGACATAATGCTGCCCCTTTAAGGATGTTTGTAAGTTTGTGAACGTTGAGAGGAAACATGAGTGCAGACAGTCCTGACAAAAGCTACAACTATCCTTCCCCACAACCTGATGCAACAGCATAAAATATATTGTTTTGTGTTGAATCCCTACAACAAACAGAAGCAGCAGGAGTTCCATGCAATTATTTATTACAAACAATTTTAGAAAGACAATATTGCCGTATTTTGTTTATCGGGGTAACTGTGCCAAAATATTGGGCAATACGTCTCGATCCGTAATCTAATCAAACAATAAAATGCTGAGTTTTCTCTTTTTACTTTTAACACCTCTCAACATCTCATTGGAATTGAAAGGAAAGCAAATCCATGACAGAACATGCATATTACTTTTTTGGCTCTCGTGTGCCTGAATGTGAAACAATCCCCCTTTTCATGACCATAGTCTCATTCAGTGGGTGGTGAGAGCCCCACTGTGATTGGGGATGAGGAGGCTTAGTGATTTTTTTCTTCTTTTTCTTTCCAAGGTGAGCACCTCATAGGAGATGAATGTTTGCTGCCATTAGTAGAAGTGTAGGAGTGTCAGTTAACCCGACACTGGCACCAGCAATACTTAATACCAGATGGAGGGAGCTGTCCTTGAAGTCTTAACAAGCAGGCACTGAGAAACAAGCCTTTATTCACTGCGAGAGAACATAGAAAAAAACGATAACCTAGCAAGGTTACCACAAAGTGTACGTTAAATCCCACATAGGAAAGGGAGGAATAAAGGGAATTGAAAGGGGTGGGAAGGGGCAGAGGTCCAAAGTGGATAAAAACACAGTTTAGATGTTGCTGACTGTAATTTTTTTATTGCGTTCAAAATAGGCAGGAATATAAAACAAAGCAGTGGTTGTCACGCTAACGGGTCCAAATGCTTAAAAGGTGTCAAATTATTGTACCTCAGCTGGATACATCTGTGTTGGACGCCAGGGGGTGTGAAAAGAGCCAAACCCACCAGACTTGGCACATTTGTCCTTCACCGCTGGCACCGCCGAGCCAAGCTGTGAGGCTTCGGAGCATTGATAGAACCCTGACATTTTACTACCAAAAACTATGAGCTGATACAAGATTGTAGACTTCAAGACTGCCTCCTGGAAGAGTGGTAAACATGACAGCAAGTGCTTTTTCCCCCAACATGATGATGAACTCTGCTGAAGGGGGGCCAGTCTGGGAGCAGTTCATACCAGCAGCGAGACACGGAGGCCCGAACGTTTCCATTTTCAAGATTAAACAGATAAGATTGTATCACCTGAAGTACCAGGTTTGTCTTGGCTGTTATAGATACAGAGTTGAGGGCTATTACTTAGAATAACTTGACACCAAAAAAAACCCCACATCGACCAGTGAGGAAATCACAAGCACATTTAACTTAGTCTACAGAGGCACCTCACACAAAGATCCCTAAAGAGGTAACTTGTTGGCAGCTTTGATAAAATCCACTTCGTTTTCTTTTCAGGAACTTTATTGGAAATTGAGCTCAAAACCTGCCAACCTTTGCAAAAAAAAATGTTGAAACAACTGAGCTGCTGGCATGTTCGCTGATCTGGCACTTGCACCGACAAGTGCTGTTAAGTCTCCGTTAATTATCCACTTCTCATTCACAAGGCTAGCTTAAAGATGAGGTAAAACGACTCAATTAAGAAAGAGGTCACTGGACTTGAAACATATACCAAGGACATAAAACGGTGAAAGGGAACAGCAGTGGGATATCAAATCTTCTGAGGGCACTTTGGCTCTTCCACAACTGGTCCAGTACCAGTGTTCAACCATGCGGACAGAAAAACTAAGCAGAGGCGAGCCTGTTAGAGTCAGCCAAGTTAAGCACGGAAATAGTTCTTTCCTGTCAACCCAAGAGTCTGGCAGTCACCTTTGTGAGGTCGCCCCCTCATTTCGGTTTTGAACCATCTGCCGAACTGTTCAGCCTTGTCAGGCATGTTTCGAAAAGATTCACCTGCTGGTGGACCTTGATTAGTTTTTTTAGACTTGATGTTGCAATAACATCTTTTGCAATAGTAATTAAAAATAAGTTATTTGAAAAGAGAAAAAAAATAGACTAAGGTATTAATCAGCCAGTGCTGAGGACTTGAGTCTATAAATGATGAGATAAATTTTACCTTGCTTCAACAGTTCTGGTTACCTATTATAGGCCATTCACACATTTCCTACCCACCAAGTAGAGGTATTCAAATCCCTTGAACTGACTTTGCATTTTTTGTCATATTGCAACCACAAACCAATAAACAGATATCTACCAGAGACTACTATGCCTTTATTGGCACAAAGACAGAACTTCAGTGGAGTAATTGCACTAGGTTGCCTTGTTTAATAATTTAAATGCCTGCCTTATGAGCAGATGAATGCGGCAGCGTCAGCCATCTAGAAATTATAGTAAAAGTCGAAAAGGACATGAGGAAGCCCAAAATTGTCTTTCATGTATCTTGGCTGATTTAATTTCCCACCATGTCACACAAGTAGACAGTGTGTTTAAGTTGTTGCCTTAAATTACATTCACAAGTGTGTCTCTAATGAGCTCAAATGTTTTGAAATACATCATCGTCTGGGCTTTCCTAAATTGTTTGAAATAGTAATGGTGGGGTATGCAAACCTCTGGGCTGGCATTCCAGCTAATAGAAATAGTTGTGGTAATCCTAACTAAGAGACAACAGGAAAAGTTTGCTGTTTTATTGTTAGACAACGAGGAAAAACATTTTGGTTTTTTTTCTATCTTCTATGTGTTTGTTACGCTCAAACTGTATACATCTATTTGACATGGACAATAAGGTTTCCAACAAATGATCCGACAAGATGTCCCATGGCGTCCTGTCTTCACTCACTTCACAACCAATAATGTTTGCCTTAAGTTCAGCGAGGACATGAGCAAGTGTGTCTTTGTATTAAAGTGCCAAATAAAATGGGAGAAGCCCAAAACATAATAGTAATGCAAATAAACGGAGTAGTGCCTTTGATCCAAATAGGCAGGCAGCCAACTGGGCATCAACAAGGCCAGAGAAGCAGTCTCATTTTTCCTTTTGACAGGAATGTCTAAGTAAGTAAGTGTGTGTCCTTAAAGTGGAGTTTAGATTGTCAACAGATGAAAATATACTGCGTTAGCATTTCTACATGGCTGTTCAGAGGCCAGGAGACACAAATCCCAACTCTGTTGAAATGCACTGGCCCTGCGGCCCACATCCCACCCAGCCTTTTTTTGTACAGGAAACGGCAAAGAAGCTAAACTTAATTGGTTTGGCATTTAGCTATAGAATCATTGGGGGATACGAGATTGTGGTGACAGATTAGTCGAGACAAACACAAAAGTTATGGTGGTACATGATTATCCAAAATTTGGGGATTATTTAAATCAGTATGGCGTAAATTTGGAAACAAAAAATAAATCTGGACTGAGCAGCAGATGTAAGCCGTAGAAGGGGCGTGTGTGATATAAACAGTGTATTGCAAACCAACGCTTGTTGCGTCAGTGGAATTCAATCAGATATTCCCTGGATGGGAAGTTCTGACTTTTCCAAAGGTGCTTCTGTCATTGGCTTAACTGGGGTTAAGAAATGGTTGTAAATCCAAGACACGCTCCACTGAGGAGTCTGTGTTCAACATATTTCTCAATGATCAGAAATCCTCTGTTAGAACATTTCCGATGGATGCTGGCCTTCACTTGACATGCACCGTCATTTCCAAATACCACATAGCATTTCGTAATTCATTTTCCTATTTGACTTTATGTAACTGCTGACTATGTTTTATTTCCAAATCAATTAAGAAAGCCTGTCTGTGACCAGTTGTTTCATTTGTTCATCGGGTTCAGTAAAGAATGATCCGTCAAGAAATGTCGTCAAATATTCTCTCTGGTTGACATCAGGTGGGGCGGTCCATTTTAGATGATCTCATTCTGAAAATATGAACGTTGACGATTAAATAGTAGGCTTTGATAATTTCTCAGAGGCCATGTCTGTTATGCTTAAAGAGACTCTCTGTATGATTCTTGGCCACAGCCTTGTTTTCTGTGCAAATTACACACAAAGAAAGCTTAAGAGGTGTTTCTCAAGGGCTCAACAGTTTTTTATGCTTTCACTCCACTGGCAAATCTGCTGTGGAAAAGTTGAACTATACTTGAAAAGCTGTGTTCTCTGTGGTTTGGGAGCTGAGGTGAGCATCGATTGCTCGAGTCCTGCAGCAGCATCCCAGAAAGTCCCCCAGAGGAGCTAGTTAGAAGGACAGGTGGGGAGCCACTTCAGTGTCACTTCCAAGCAATGCCCTCTAGGGCTGGTGGTGTTAGAAACCTGCACGCCCAGAGACCCTTCAAAGACGGCTGGAACATATGTTCAAACAATGCCATATCCTTCTAGAGAGGTCTCGTATTGAAACGAATATGCTTTCGATCTATTCGGTTTCAGAAAATCCTGAAAAGATTTCCACATTCCAGGTCTCCTAAAAGCCAACTTTATAATTCCTTTGACCCTGTGAAGGGTCAGGGGTTAGTTGAAATTTTTTTTTACTCCTTTAACTCTACGATTCTCTGCTTTTTCTTCTCAAGATGTCTCAAATCATTTTAAGCTATCAATACAATCATTCTGCTGTTATTCTGTCAACTTACGGACATTTTTCTTTCCATTTATCCATTATTTTCAATTATTACAGCTATTAATGTGTTCTGTCTCAGGTTTTCTTTTAAGTTCACTGAAAGTGAACAGAAACTTTACAAAGTTATTTTATTTTGCGTACTGACTTACAAAAAAAATCCTTCTTTATAATTTATAAGTATATGGATATGCTGCCCCCTTGTGGTACATGAGGGATGATTAAATCTAAACCGCTTAATATTTGCATTGTTATGTAATGTTGTTATTATTAAAATTAGCTGATTATAGGCTGGGAAACTGAAAAATCCTTGCTATAAGATAGCTAAAATTAGTTGGAAACTAATTAACTCATTAAATGGTCGGTACTATTAAATTCAAAGAAAACTGATTTACATTAGTAACTTAAACTACCTTTCTCGGCTTTCCGTGGTATCAGCACGTATATTCAAACCTAACTGCACATTTGGTCGCCAGTATTTACACAAAGATATCGTGTATAAAACAAACTCAAACGCGTCGTCCGGTTCCTTTGTGGCGGCTTCTTGCCACTGTGCCATTCATAGCCGGCCAATCAAATTAAAGCTCACAGCAGCGTGTCGTCCAATAGCGGCACAGATTCTTGTGTGGCCCTATTGCAGCCGCGGACAGACAGAAGCAAGTGGACCGGTTGGAAGCTAAGCTAACTATTTCAATTGAAAGCCCGTTAATGCCGGATTTTGAGCGGGTTTCTGTCCCAGTATATGCGTAGACCCGTTTCCAAAAATTCCAAGCTACATGGGAGCATTTTTGTTCCTAGGCTAACAAGCAGAAGTGGACGTTTATTTTGACAAAGCGCTTTGGCGGTGCTAGTTGAGCAGGCAAGCGGGTAGGCGCCACTTCTGTTTGACAACAGCGCTATTCGCACACGTTTCTGCTGTTGTTGTTTTCGGAGCAGCTTACTGGAGTAGATAATTCCTCTGAGCTGCGAGCAGTAAAGGAAGAGACCGCATTCTGAAGTAGTTTTAAGGCTATCGCTAAATATAAGGTAGTATGGCAGAATTTCTCGAAGATCCGTCGGTTCTCACGAAAGATAAGCTAAAGAACGAGCTCACGGCGCACAATGTCCCGCTTCCGAGCGGAGACCAGAAGAAGGAGGTTTACGTGCAGTTGTATCTAAAGAACCTGACCATACAGAACAACAAGAATATTCCTCCTTTAGACACATTCTCCAGCGACGAAGAGCTGCCCACCCCGGTTGTTTCCAACAGGAGCCGCTCTGGAAGAGTAAGTTTGATTCAGAGGCTGCATGGATTTTTATTTTTTCCCCAAAGTGAGGCTGTCTGCGGGCCACCGTCTGATTTAAAAAGTTGTGATTTGGTTTCTGTTTTCTCCTTCCTGGCAATCCCTGTTGCTCTAATTGAATGCTGCTCTTTATGTATTCTTTTCTAACCAGAAAGCAACGAAAAAGACGGATAAGCCGCGCACAGAGGAGGTGGAGGTGACGGAGCTCACAGATGAAGATTTGAAACAACAGCTGGCAAAGCATGGTGTGGACACTGGACCTATTGTTGGTGGGTTTTCTCAGAGCCACACAGCACGCACATGTTATTAAAATTTAAACTCTCCCTTTTCAATTTCTAATCTGGTAAAAGTTAAGTTCTGAAGAACAATTCGTTAGCGCATTGTAAATTCTATAAAATTAAATGAATGAGTGAATTTTTTTATTTTATTTCACTTAAATAAGCCATAAAGCAAATGGATAAATCCTGAAATTAAACCCTTACAAAGACATCATGTCTGTCAAGCTTCAGAACTTAAAATATGTTTAAGTATGTAAAATAAAATATGTTAAATAAAACTTGTTTATTTTACATATTTCATGTAAAATTTCACCTAGTTTAGGTCAAATAATCAAGTTTTTTTTTTTTACCTTAACTATTTGTATGTTAGGGTTAGAGCTGTAGTGTGAATTAAGTTTAGGATTAGGAATTTATTAGTAAAGTTTACAAATTGAGTTTTTAAATTGAATGGAAGTCAATAAAAAGTACTACAATGGATCGAAATCTAAGATTATGACTTTAGTTTTAAAAAATGTAAAAGTCTTTAAGTAGATGGATATCAAGGGGACTTTTATGAATAAAAAATGGATAAATGTCACCGTAGTGTTAAAATTATTTAATAAATAAAATAGGGTAATAAAACTACCCTTTGTGATAGGCTTCACTTAAAATGATGTGTAAAAATGTGATTTGTGTAAAATGGTTATTGAACTGAAAATGGAAGCTGTTGACAATTGGGAAAATGTCCTTAGTTTGTCTTTAGAAATTGGAAAAAAGTTGTCTCAATCTTAACGGTTCTGGGTCAATAATAGAAGATTGTAAAAGCTATTTTACAATCCTGCTATTGTCGCATAAAATATCTGTTTGCACTCGTTGCTTCTTTATAGTTAACCTGGATGGAGTTAATGACGGATATGGCTTCAAATTCTGTATTCAAATCTGACGGAAAATGAAAACGAAAGTAGATATCAATTGTTTCTTTCCAAAAGACCAAAACTCAAAACAATAGTGATGACGGATCAGCCGGTTTTGACTGGACATGCTTGCAGCTATCGCTCCCTGAAGCAGAACATCACGCGTCATTCCAATTGTCCTCTTTGGAGAAAAAGCATTTCTCTTGTCTTCTCAGCTTCGACCCGTAAGGTGTACGAGAAGAAGCTGCAGAAGCTTCTGGATGAGCATGCGGCTGAACCTGCAGCTCCTACAGACGTCACAACTCTCCCCAAAGCAGACAGCAACCAGAACGGCAACACAAACTCTGACCACTACAGTGACAAAGAAGATGGTGAGCACTGATCACTTCCCTTGTAATATATATATATATATTAGACATGAATAGGTTTATTGGGGCAAAATAGCCAGTAGCACACATTTAGTATTCTTATATAGACCTCTAAATAAGTGTGTGGTTCGTTTCCTTCTCATTCAGAAGAGATCATTCCCACTGAACCAGAACCGGTTCCTGTGGTTGAGAAGCCTGTAAGGAGCAGAGGAAAAACTCCTGTCACAGTCAGAACCAGCAGCAGACGACAAACCAAGGCGAGTCGCGCTTTTCCATTTAGTTAATGTGAACGGTCGCATGTTGGTGTGAGTTTGTTTGAGAATGTTTGATTCTACACCGGTAGGTTGTAGAAGAGGTCATCACTGAAGAGACTCCAAAGAAAGCCAGCAAGAGTGTGGTTGAAGATATACTTGCCAATGAAATAAACACACCCACAGGCATCAGGTAACTATTGAGGTTACGTTTTATGTTATAGGTTTACTTTTGCTGTTCAGTTTTATTTATACAGCGTCGTCTCAAGACACTTTACCGATTCAATCACACATGCATTCCAGCTCATCCTAGTTGTGAAACTGTGCAGGAAGTTCAGCTAATTATTCAAAGTAGTTGAAAAAGTTTTTATCTAAGGAAACCCAACAGATTACATTGAGCCGCTGATTTTCAGCTTTCACTCCTCATGGACACGTAGCGACAATGGCTTGCGTCATCTTTGACTTTATAGCAGTCCCTCATGCCGAGCATGTAGCAACAGCGGAAAGGAGAAAATTCCACTTTAACAGGAAGAAAAATGCAGCAGAACCAGAACCTGGCTGAGTACAACTGAGGATTTAAGAAGACAGAGCAGATACACAAAAAGAAATGGATGAATTGATGTAGGAGTACTTTCTATGTCCATGAAGATAAAAAAGTAAGTAGGAGAGGAGAACGATTAGTTGAAAGCAGCGTTATCTCAGCTGATGCTCCTCCAGGAAGGAATCACAGCCAAACGTAACGCCAGACCAGATGTAGCGTCTATGGAAAGAAAGACAACTAAGAGAAAACATAAAGTTAACTGTTGAAACAACAGCAAATTATGCAAATTGGAGAGTAGCAGTAGTAGAAGAAGTTCTGAAAACGTGGTCAATAGTCTCAGAGCTTTTAGTTGCAGGTCAGTCTTATTTTTTTGCCATTAAACCAATCAATTAGTGTTTCAATTAATCAGCTAATTAATTTAAAAGTTGATCTTTTTTTGGTGTATTTATTTTGGGTGCAGTGCAACCTGCAGGCGTCCAATCAGAGGGGCAGCCGGTCGGCCATTAAAACCCAGCGATTACTGGCTGGACGAGTCTCGTGTGCAGCGCACTGTTCACACAGAGAGCCGCAGCTACACCGAGATGTATTCTCAACCAATCAGCTCTGCCTCCTCCAGCAAAGCCCCGCCCAGACGAGGTTTCCTCTCCCTGCTGATCAAACTCCTGCTCCTCATTGTGGTGGTTGGTTCCCTATACTATGCATACCAGAACCTCAGTTCGGATCAGATCGACGTCCTGAAAGGCCTCCTAGATGCCGTCGTCGTCCCGGTCCAAAGTGCTGTGGAGACAGCCGCCAACTACCTTGGCATCGGCGGCAGCACCGCCGCCGCCATTGGCAGCCCCGACAACTAAAGGACCGTCAGCAGCTCGCCACCATGCCCGGATCACCTCCCATGCCACAGCGCGCCACAACTCCAACAGCAGGCCACTCCCCCTTTTCTCCTTTTCCCGTCACGTTTGGACAAAAAGACAAAGTTTTAATTGGAACAACAGACTTTATTTTACCAGACTCCAACTTTTCTCCCGCCACAGCAGGGGGACGGTTCCTCAAAACAGTAGCTTCTGAATAACGCTGTTGCTCGACAGTCAGAAGAGACGACTTAAATGTTGATTTTAATCTGTGAATCGTTTGTGTCTCTGTGTGCATCTAACCCGTATATGTAGAAACGAGTGTGGAGCGGAGTGGCCAGTTTTATCCGTGCATGATTGTAGTTTTTTTTTTTTTGTTTGTTTCTTTTCCCCTTGACTGTCATACTGTAGTTTTGATCCGACGCGCTGTGCCAGGTGTTTTTCTGACTGTGAAGTGCCTGGACACTTGTTAGCACATAGTGCCCCTCCCCTTCTTTTATTACTTTCACTCTTCTTTTATTTTTTTTGTTTTCCACACACAAAGCAGCGCTTCTATTAATACCATAATGTTCTCATGTTTCTGTACGAATTAAAAAAGAATTGGCTTTGTAGCAGTAGAGGTGAAGGTAGTTATTTTTATGTCTGTGGTGCTCAGGTTGATTCATTTCAGACGTTTTGTGGTGGTAGGAGAGACAGGCGGTGCCAGCAGGTCACCGAATGAGGAAAATCAGCCGGTTAATGTTTTCCTGTCTTTCCCAGGGGCTTTCAGTCGTGATTAGTAAAATCTAAACTTGGTATTGGAATCATGATTAACTGACTATGAACTGAATGCTTTTTTTTTTGGCATTTTTTATCAGCATTGTCGTAAATTTACAAAAAGAAAATCCAAATTTAGTGTATTTTTTTTTATTTGTATTAACTGCCATATATTTGACTTAAAGGAGAACTCAAAAATGTAATTGTTATATTCCATCCTTATCTATGAGCCCATAGGAGTTTATGTCCGCCGAATTGTGTTCACAATTACGTCTCTTTTTATTTTAACCATTGTTTATGAGATTTTTGATCCTTCAGTCCATCATACAGGGCTGGCTGTTGCAGTGCACCCACATAGCCCGCCTCAAACGGCCGCAAAGACGACACCAGGAGGAAAGTAACTCGCTTCAGGACGGTTTAACCCAGTCTTAAATTAGTCAGCGCCAAACTAAAGGCGAGGTTAAATGCTTGGACTTTGGTTCGCTTTCTCAGCAGAAGTGAGGACTCGCTCACTTGGAGGTGACGTTTGGAGTGGCACAGATTTTTGCAGGGGTTTTGTTTCTATTTTGATATTTTTCTAAAGTGGCATGCTCAACGTTTTTTATAGACATTTTAAGGTAACGATTTCAAGCAATATGTTAGCGACGCGAGTAATACTGTACAGTAAATCTGAACCTTGCTAAATTACAAGTGATTCATCTTCAGGCAGCTCTCCAACAATGGACACAAATGACTGGGGTTATGTGGGTAAGGATTTTTAATCTGTTTATTTATGATAATGTAGGCTGTGTGTCAAAAAATAAATTCGGTTGTCACCACATTTTCTTTTTGTCCACTTTTAGCTTTTTATTAGCGTAAAGTCATTGCTTTTACAGTTTTTTGTGTCATACAGTCTTTGATAATATGGACTTTGCTTTCAGGTTTTTTGGATAAGTATGGTGAAATGTTCAATAGCCTTATAATGCTGAATAAATGCAGTAGTTTTCCCATTGTTTTTTTTATTAATTTACCACATTTTGTCTTTGATTTACCTGTCAGCAAATAGAGTTAGATGTAGTGACCACACTGATTGATAATCAATAAAGAGTCAGTCTACTTTAGGTGGAACACAACCAACAATCCTTATGCTGGCTCTAAAATGCCAAGAAAGTAAAATAGGAAATTTTAAGATACTGTTACAAACAAAACGAAGGACCCAAAGTGCACAAACTATTTTAAAGACCCGACATTTAGTCTATGAAACTAGTCCAAGTTTGACAAGTTCAAGACAAGTGTTTAGATGCCATAAAGGTAATAAAACAAGATACTGAAAGTTAGCTTAAGCATTGTTTCATTACTGGCTGATCCAAGAGATAATAGGACTTATTACTGTTCAAGAAGGGTTAAGGGTAATACTGTGTACTTTTAACATCTAGAATGTCTTAAAATATGAGGGTGAAAAAGCAGCATGTATGTAAAAGTAACTTTTTGTAGTGGGAAATGTGGGAGCTCTCTGGACCAGAGATGCTTTATCTTGAAATGTTGAATCAGTCTGTTGTGGCTGTGAAGGCCTCCTCCTCGGATGTCGGCTACCAATATTGGCTGAAGTTCAAAGCTCAAGCAAACAACACATAACATCTACAATAAGTTGACTTTGGTTACAAGTACGCTACATTGATCATTTGTCTACAAGCTCTCTTGTGATCCCTAGCTGTTTTTTTATTTTTTTATTTGCAAAAAAAAAAAATTTTTGAAGTACACCTCCCTAAAATGATTTGAATCTTTTATGTGAGCCGTCTGGCTTGTAAATGCTGATAAAATCAGACCTGTGTTACAAAGACAAAACTGGAATTGTAGGTTTGTAAATGTATTTCCTGAAAGTTTGCGTCAGTGAACCGTCAGGCAACAATTTTCCATTTATAATTTGTCTATGCCACTGTTTTACAGTGTAACCACAAGATCTGACGTAAAACTTATTTTCCCAACCAGATGAATTATTCATTTTTTTTCTATTTTCCAAACCTGTGCATCCACAATTAAGGTCAACATCGCACAAATGAACAGAAAAGGCAACAGGTCCTCAATCTAGCCCAGAGGAACTGACTCACAGTCAGGTTATGGAGTCAACATGACGAGCATCTGCAAGAAATCAGTCGTCAAGTATCCATGGTTGAACTGCAGAGAAGGAGAAGTCATTCACCTTGTGTCTGTAATGTTGTAGGCTTTCTTTAAGGTGCAATAAGGACAATTTTCACCCATAATAACTAAAACACATTATAATAAAATTGAAAGTAGGGAGTTAAAATGTTTCATTATATCCAAAACCTCTGCCGCAAAGCAAAAAGCTGAATGGGAGATAAAGTAAAGAAACCTTGTTTCCGTACGTCTGGATGTTTATTTCTGTCCTCTTTAACTCCTTGTAGCAGAACAAGGAGTAACAGTAACGCCAAACATCACGAAAAAATAAATGTACAATAATGTTTTTGACTGAACAAAAGTTACCAGTAAGTTGTGATAATTGTTGTGAATTGTTTACATTTTCAACCTTGTTTCTTTGAAGTGTTTTTGAAGAAAAGACACCGTGAATGTCGGTCTGTGTAGCCGAGGCGACCCACTGGAGACGGAGAGGCTTAGTGAAATAAATCCAGGAGGTTGACAGCAGGCAGGCAGAGCGGCACGTCTACAGCGGATCCTCTTGTTCTGGAGAAAAGGCGAGCCGCTTCAACTAACGTACGCGGTACCTCAAGACAAAAGGTAAAAAATTATTATTTTCATGCTAAAGTGATTTGAACAATCCGGTCAACAATTGTAGCCTGATATTATTTGCTGCTTTTTATTTATTTAAAATCAGAAAAGGACGGGCTCTTTGATCTAGAAAGGCAGCTTAAGTTCATTTGGACAAGAAAGAGGTTTAAAGCAGTAGATCTAGTATTCAGGTAGATCATGTGTAGTTTTACTTTCTATAATTCCTTATCTGCAAAATGTCTTAATAGGTCCAAAAGTAGTAAAGAATGTGTTCTAAAAAGGTGCATTCAATTCTTAAAACAACAGTTTAACATAATTTTTCATTATGATTCAGAATTTCTTTGCTTTCTACCCTTAGTTTTACATAATTTGCATCTGAAAGGAGACACCTATGCCTGCAGTATGTTTAATTTTTTTCCAATGCATGTTCTTTCAAGTTAATATGTGTATATACCCAATTAGAATTTCAAATCACATTTTCTCCATCGCCACTGTAAGACTGACCTTACACGTTTATGAGACACAAATGTCTGATATTGTTGTAAATGAAAGCATGCTTTTATTGTGAAGACACAGAACTGCTGTCCCTTCTTCCTGACCTTGGTGCTAAGCCATGTAAATACCTCCCCATGTTTACGTGCTTGGAGGGCACAGCACTCTTGTGATCCCTGACTGTTTCTTCATGGGTAATCCAGTGTCACTCAGTTATAGTGAATGGACAGACTCACAGTTTTACAGTAAGCGGTATATTGTTGTCAGTAACGTCTGCCTGTGCTTAAAGATTTGTTATTTGTATATAAAAACATAATTTTTCTCTCAGTCTGACATGAAATCAGACTGAACTCTTCCTGTTTGTAAAGCTGTTATTACTGCCAAAATTATGTCCTGTTTGTTGTCTGTCTCTGACCCCCTTGAACTAATCAACATGATCTTGTGTCAGAAGACAGATAACTAGCTGGTCTCACTTGCTTTAAAGCGCAAAGAGATTTCGTTGGAGCAGGTGGGCGTGGCGAATTTACAGGTGACGCCGTTGCCATACGTTTGGCTCTAAATTCCACGTATTTCAGCTGAGCTGCACCAAAATCACTGGGATCGATCCTTATCCACCCCCCCGACAGGAATGCAGTCCAATATTTGGTGGCCGTGGCCTAATTCCTCAACAGCGCCCCCTAGAATATTTTAAACGAATAAAATATTCAAAAGAAAATGCAAATTAGGAAGATGAAATAACTGTAATTTTAAAAAGTAAAGAAGATTTTATTTATTTATTTATGTACCAACTTTATTCCATTCAACATTATTAAACATTGGAAGTTTTCCAGTTTCAACAAACTTTAAAATAATTTTTGACATTAAAAATTGGAAAAAACATGAAAAACTAATTATATAAAATAATCATCTCAAAGCTGCAGTTAAACTGTTAGAAAACTGTTGCTTTCTACCACAGTTTTTCCTTCCACTGAACCTTCCATTTTAAAGCTTGGATACAGCATTCTGTGAACAAAAATGCTGCAACTAGACCACTTACATGGAGACAACATAACCATTCTAGATGAAAAATAATGTTTTTATTAGTTAGCAAACAGTTTGAAAATAACATTTGTTTTTATTTTATTGTCAGTCCTTTTAAAAACTGGACTCCTGTTTATTTTAGACTTTTTTAACAGTTTTTCCTTCCACTCAACTTACCATGAATATGCAAAAGTTTAAAAATCTTTGTATTAAGCTGTAAGCTATAATAATCTAAATTTCATTAAGATGCGAAATGTATCACTCTGTGTGTATTACTGTAAATTCGTAACGATATGCTAATTTACTGAGCTTTTTTAATTCAAATTCTCATTTTTAAATTATGTTTATGTTATGTTAGGGTTAACCCTAACCCTAATCAAAACTAAAACTATGTATACCTTTAAGAGCTGCTGATGCAGGTAATTGTGTTCCATAAATAAATGTTCTTAATGTACAAATTTCATTTAGATTAAAGCAAACAGGAAGAAGTTTCACTTCATGAGAGTATTACTAGAGGGAAAGTTGAGGTTCCTGGGTAGTGCAGGTGCAGCAGATGGAAGCAGTGTTAAGGGATTACAGTAACTCCTTTAGCAGTGTGCAGTCAGTGAGATTATAGTGTCCCGTCCTCCATGAGGGGAGGATGGCTCAGGGAGAGGAGGAGGAGAGAGGAGATCTGTGCAGCTCGCAGCTCCTCCATCCGGTCCTGAGTCACATGTCCTCTACGCTGCTACCGCTGCTGCTGCTACTGCAGCACACCGGGATACCTGCCTCGATTTTCTGGACTGCACAGCCACCACTCTGGGAAGTGTCGTTGATGCAGCTCTAAGGGAAGCACGCCTTAGGTGTCCCCACCAGTCTGCCATGCTGATTACATGGTGGTATTTATACCTAGCAGCTCGGAGCGTCGCCGAACAAAGCAAGTATTGCTGCTCTTTCTGTGTCTGACTGCGTGTCGTTTCAAGGTGAACTCTGCTGACAAATCATGTGTGGGACAGAGCTCAGGAAGTGTGGCTTCTAGTGGCGGATTATGGGATTTAGATGAACAAAAAAAGGGGGGAAATGATACCGAGATAACTGCCACCTTTAATTCTTGATCCTGCTGCACTTTGACAGACTGCAGTATTTATGAAGTTTAGACATGCGGGGCAGCTCGCAGAGCACGTTGCGTCTCTTTGAAACGGTTAACTTTTGGCTATTGTTCGACCGTAAAATGTTTCATTTTGTTTCATTAACACGTTTCAGCACTGAGAATGGCTTCAGTCCTGCAAAAGCTGATCACCCCACTGTTCACCGGTACTCCCGAGCCCCCCAGGAACAAAGTGACAGTAGTGGGTGTGGGTCAGGTCGGCATGGCCTGTGCTGTCAGTATCCTGCTCAGGGTAAGATTGCCACTGTTTTTGCCTTTTGCACAACATTCCCTCCCCACCTGCTTCTGCCACAGTACGGGATAATTCCCTGGATTGGCAACAGATTACTGATCTCTTGGCCTCTGATCTTGATCTTATCCCCTCTATTTCCAATTGTCATGAAAGGAGGTGGCTTACACGCACTTTCTACTGAACCATGTCAGACTGTTTTCGCAATGTCTAAAATAGGACAGTTACACCCTATATATAGCGGGTAGAGCAAAAACTGTGACCCCAAAATGAAATGTTTAAATATAACTGATTTCTCATGATAGTTTTGGAAGCTGAATCTGAGGAAGGTTTGTCTAAAGCATCTAGATTCAAGGAAGTAGTTGAGTAGCACATTTCTGTGATCAAAAAATACAGTGGCTTACCAAAGGATTCAAGCATAGCGATGCTTTTTTTATATATTTTGGTACAATTTAAGTTAGAACTTAACTCCGGCTGAATGACTGGGATCACTGTTGTGATTCGAGATAAAGCTCCACTCCCTTTCTCAATTTATTTCTAGCCTCTGACAGGTTTCCTTCCAGAATTGCCCTCTATTTAGCTGCTTCTATCTTCCCCTCAGTTTTGGATCTGGAGAAATAGCATCTCCTCTGCATGATAGTTACACTACCATGCTTCACAGTGAACATGGTATATTCTGTGTAGTACCAATTATAGCATAAAATAATGGCATTTTTCAACCAGGCCTGAACGTACAAATGGTTTTCTTTAAATACTAGCTTTCTTTATGTTACTCTTAAATGGAGACTTAGAGTTTTGTTGGCTTTACTGAGTGTTTTAGTTTGAGTATTCAGAATAATGAGGGTCAAATACAAGTGCACAATACACTTCTTTTCCTGTTCCAAGTTATGCAGTATTTTCTGTTTCTCTGTCTCATAAAATCCCAATAGAACATGTTGAACTTTGTGGCTGGAATGTGACAAAACATGTGAGGGATACAGCATAAGCAGTTGCAGGTTGAGCGCTAAATGTTGGAGCTTTAAAATAAATTGCTTGAACGCGCAGGAGCTGGCTGATGAGCTGGCCCTGGTGGATGTGCTGGAGGACAAGCTGAAGGGAGAGATGATGGACCTGCAGCACGGCAGCCTTTTCCTCAAAACCCCCAAAATAGTCGCAGACAAAGGTAAATCTATTTTTCTAAAAACACTTAGAAGATGTTCAACCTGCTGCTAATGGTGATGGTTATTCTTAGCAATTAACTATTTCCCATTAGTTGTGGGCACATACAGGCCAGCCTCCCACCTCCTCTGGACCCTCTGTTTTTTGCCAACAGTTGACTCTTGCACAAACTCTACACACCTTCACAGCACAACTTTTGAATAACAACATCTCCACTATACATTTCTATTCAAACGGTTATTAACATGGAACATTATATTCCAGCTGATTCTGAAAATAGAAATAAAAATTTAAGACAAGTATCAAACAAAATGTGCAAGTAAGACGTTACTCTGTATTAAACTGGGAAAAGGAGATCCTCAGGGATGTGTGCTCAGTCCTTTGCTCTTCACTCTGTTGACAGCAACATCTAGCCCAAACCAGCTCATTAAGTTTGTTAATGATTCAACAAGACTCATTAAGAAGTGATGATTAAACATTTGAACAGTGGAGAGAGAGAGAGGTGAAGCAGTTACTGATGTGAGAAGTCACCGTTTGTTTTGTAATGTCGACAAGACTGCACTTTAGAGAAATTACCATCTATTATTTGTAGATGTAAATATAGACTTGCATCTTAAACTGCAAAGTTTGTTTTGTTACAACTTATTGACTGCCCTTTTTCCTTTTCAGATTACTCAGTTACAGCAAACTCTCGCATCATTGTCGTCACAGCCGGAGTCCGTCAGCAGGAGGGGGAGAGTAGGCTGAACCTCGTACAGAGAAACGTCAACATATTCAAGCACATCATCCCTCAGATTGTACGATACAGCCCCGACTGCATCATCATTGTTGTTTCCAACCCGGGCATGTCCAACCCTTCCTTTATATAAAACACAGCGTTTCCTCTTCCATATAAAGATTGCAATATTTATTTTAAATACCGCTAAAATGCTTTTAACAGTCGACGTTCTGACCTACGTGACCTGGAAACTGAGCGGCCTTCCGAAGCACCGCGTCATCGGCAGCGGCACCAACTTGGACTCGGCCCGCTTCCGCTTCCTGATGGCGGACAAGCTTGGTATCCACTCCAGTAGCTTCAACGGGTGGATCCTGGGAGAACACGGAGACACCAGTGGTGAGGAATTTGTTTGTTTTTACTTAGATATACTGTATGTTGGCACTTTGAACTTACTGCCTCATGACAATCTCACAATGTGCATGTTAGTGCCTGTATGGAGCGGGACAAATGTGGCCGGAGTCAGCCTGCAGACATTGAACCCCAACATCGGCACAGACTTTGATGAAGAGAACTGGAAAGAAACTCATAAGATGGTGGTGGATAGGTAAACATCAGGTCAAATTGGGAAGCCGCTACCTTTTTTCTAGAGGCTCTTTGTTCTGTTCGGTCCATCTGTCATTTGGTTTTACATTAAGATATTCTAAAGAACAACATATTTATCTGATGATTTACACAGGAGAGGGATAAATGAAAATGCGTAGAGATTTAGGTCTGTTACCTTATTTAGCTGTCGATATGTGGCTGTTTTCTTTCTCAGTCTTACATAAAGAGACATCTGAATCGCCTGAGTGCCATGTTCTCCCATCTTTCCCATTTTTAAGAATACGCCTGTATTCCCCTGAAAAACAGAAAGTGGGTAATTTATTAAATGATTGTAGAAACTCTGATCAACAACCACGGCAGCAGTCATTTTGAGAGTATTAATAAATGTGTCATTGTCATTTTTTAGCTGTTTAATTTTGGGGCAAGACTCTGAACCCAGATATCGCCGCTTATGGAACCATTTTCTCTGCTCACACTCCAGCATGGGCTGATAATTGTTTTGACATAAATAGAAAGCAGTTTTGGTGTACGTCTTCCCTAAAACACAGTAAAACCCCAAAGATGCCTTTACAAGAGAAAATATGCTTTACATGGAGTTTGTTTTGTAATTTGACATTAACTTTAGCTAAATTTAAAGTCTCAGCAGAATTAGGTCCAGGCATTATTTAGTGAAATCTTTTATTGCGTGTAAAGCTGTGTATTTCTGTGTCTTTAAGCGCGTATGAGGTGATCAAGCTGAAGGGTTACACCAACTGGGCCATCGGTCTGAGTGTGGCCGACTTAACTGAGAGCCTCATGAGGAACATGAACAGAATCCATCCGGTCTCCACCATGGTGCAGGTAAAGCATAAATGCATTCAGTCACTCATTCATAAGTAACTCGTATTTGACTTCTACTTCTTATAGCACCCTTTCAGAAATGTTAATGCTCTCTGCCTTATAATCAAGTTGGATATTTATCAGCTTCTCAGTTTATAAGAAAAATACATATCTAATTCAGGAAATTATCTGATATTTTGATCATTTTTCTATAGCTTGAGGAATATTTCAGCAGGCAGACCTGATGATTCCATATCTATCTATCTATCTATCTATCTATCTATCTATCTATCTATCTATCTATCTATCTATCTATCTATCTATCTATCTATCTATCTATCTATCTATCTATCTATCTATCTATCTATCTATCTATCTATGTTTATTAATCTACCTATTAATCTTAAATAATCTATCCAGCTACCTAGTCTTATTTTGTGGTTGTAAAGTCACACTAATATTTTTCTTTTTTTTGATTGATTGATTTTTCTCATTCTAAACACCACTGCAACAGGATGGAATCAGGAATCCCTGCGACTTGGTTTTTGACTTTAATGTTTCTGCCTCAACAGGGCATGTATGGGATCGGCGACGAGGTGTACCTGAGTCTGCCCTGCGTGCTGAACAGCGGAGGCGTGGCCAGTGTGGTCAACATGACCCTGACAGATGAAGAGGTGGCCCAGGTGCAGGCCAGCGCCAACGCGCTGTGGGACATCCAGAGGGACCTGCGGGACATCTAACCCTCCACTAGGGGGCGATGCAGAAACATCTCCACGGTTGCTCTTCACTCTGCAGTCACTGAAAACCATTCAGTTCCACTTGCTGCGCCTCACTCACTGCTTCCTGTAGATTCTTATCACATTTAGCCGTAGGTGTCATTTTGAACATTTATAAATGTTCGTGAGGAGATTGAAGGTGGTAAAAACAGAGGGAAATGTTTTGATGTACATGTTCAGACACACAAAGTGTTGCTTTGATACAAAATAAAGAAGGTTTACTGGGTTGTGGCTTCACTTATTGACATTAAATATACTCTGTTATGGTCATAGTGCTGCAGAAACACATCACTGTGTCTTAATGTCAGCTAAGAGCATCATGTCTGACCCCCACATGGCACCTTCAGTGATGACAGGGTGGTGATGTTTGACTGCAAGCTGTTGATATTCACTCAGCATCTTAATAGGTGACAGGTTTAATTGACAGGATAGGAAAGAAGGAAGGAAACAAAAAAAGAAAGGAAGGACATAACATGTAAAGAATAAAGTTTGAAAAGATAAATTTGTTTCAAATGTTCCTTTCCCAACTTTACCATACCAGGAGCATACTGAAAACAATTTCTAAACTTTTACAACAGGAACCCATTTGCTTAAAAAGCACATTGAAAGAGGAACCAAACAAAATTTTCTGCCAGCAAACACATCACAGCACGAGAATGTAGTCAGTCATAATCAATTTACATTTTTAGAACAATGAAGTTTATTTAAGAGTTCTTTGCTGCAGATTATCCATTCATACCAACAACGACATTTTAGAGTTCAAATATCCAACAGCAAGTACGACAACTGGATCAGGCAAAAAGTAATCAGAGATGTTGTAAGCTCGAGTCTCGGTAAACGTGTCTGCCGCCACCTGAAGAAGGATGAAGAGATTTTAACTTCTAAGCAGGTTATAGAGCATGTAAATGAAGCGCAAGTTCACCTTCTTCTGCAGCTTGTTGCAGGAGCTCGACAGAAGCTGAAGACAATCCCAGCCCATCGTTGATCTGATTAAAGTTCACTTAAGAGGAACAAAACAGAAACGTTTGGAAACTTTGAAAAATCTTTAGCATAATAAATTGGTGTATAGTTTTACAGGAACTGGTTGTCGCCGTCCCTCTGGCCTTGGATGCATCATATTTTTTATGCATGAATTTAGGAGAAGTTTTGAAACATGGTGATGAATCAAAACATTTATTAATTTATTTGTATTAGTATGTACTCTTTTTTTTTCTGTCTATTACTCACTCCCAGCCATACCACCAAATCATACCAAGATCACATATTTAAATCAAGACTTTTAGTATTTCAAAATTTTGAAGAGGTCAAAGGAGCCTGTTCTAACACATACATTGAGTGGATTTGTAGTACTTGAAAATATGAATTTAAAGATGTCATTTTTTTTATTTAATTTGCTGGTATCCAAACTAAATTTCAAGTAATGCTCCATACACATTGCCCTCCTAAAATAATTGCGTTTGGTATCAGTGTACAATTGCAAGATTAACAGCGTAAAGAAAAAGATGAATAAATAAATAAATGTGAGACGCACCTAATTGTAAAGCGTCCCCTTCTTCTCTGCTGCTGCGCTCCAGGGTTGAGCGGTGTCCCTCTGCAACGTGTCAACATTTTTTCCTCAGCAACAAAACAGCTTCAAACTGCCTACATTTTTTTTTTTTTTTTCTTGCTATAAATGTTCGCCTTACGTGCGCCTTTAAGATACAATATTGCCTGAGGAGTCCAGTTTCTCCTCTGGAAGAAAAAAACAGCAAATAATTAAAAGATTTTTTTTTTTTTTTGCAATGTTACTTCTAGACAGGAAAATACCTCTATCAAAAATCAGCCTGTACTTACATATGGAGCGGACCAGCACTGAGAAACCAACCACACCACAAGAAGAGTGACCTTTAGAGACATTTTTTAAGCCTGCAAAGGAAAATAACTTATTGACCAGCAAACTGTCAGCACTTTAGCTCTGCATCTACAAACGAGTTCAAATTGTTCCTCATATTTCTAATCCTGTACATGGTGTCACTTACTTATATGCTATTATACCGTAGCATACGCACTGCATACATCCTGCTACCAATTATCCCCAATGTTTTGCTAGAATTATTTAAATTACATAGCAGACTCTTAAGTGGAGTATTACTTTCCCTAACACTAAGTTAGAAGCACACATAAACAGTCACTATGAAAATTATAAATCTTGACACAAGATTTATAATTTGCTTAAATGTAAGCAAAGTTAAACCTTTAGTAGATGGCAACATAAATACTGCTGTTTAAAATCTAACGTTGGAATTTCAAACATTTTTGAAAGACAATCATCCAACTCGCTAACTAAGGCTTGAATAAGAGCAATAAATTTGAATTCCATCCAAATGTACACCCTAGGCATCACCAATAGTAACTATTTGTTGCAATGATAGTAATAATAGTAATAAATAATAATAATAATAATAATAATGCAGTCTTACTGTTATTGAGTTTTTTGTTCTGCAGGCTGTAGCTTGTGTAAGTGTTGGATCAACGTTCCTTCTGCCTTTCAAGACGCATATTAAGTAAACCAGCTCGTTATGTGACATCAGTGATGAGGCTGACAGGTGATTTAACGACGTCACACCTAACACTCCAGCTGGGATGGAGTGGAAGGTGCTGCTGAGGCTGTCTCTTCATGTTAGCAACATGTGCTGGGGAGAAGTTTGAACTTTGAAGCCTCCAATCTACAGAGGATCTTTGCAGGGTCACACACTACATGGAGTTTGACTTATGAATGAGACTCATGTGATGACAGCGTGACGTCAGTATAGAGGGGGTAAAAGACCCCACCGCCAGGAAGCTTAAAGCTGTAAAACAGTGTGAGCTTAATTTCATTAGAGCTACGCATTCAGTATCAGAGACATTTCTTTGCACTATCCACAAGAGAAGATGTTGTGTAACATTTGCATAGACTATCAGGTTCCCACAGGCGACTGCACATCACTCAACATTGAGGTCATCAACATCAGAGTTCATATTTTAATACATCCAGAAATCAACTGTAATATATTTAAAGATCCGTTTTGAAAATGTCAACAGTGAATCAGTCCAAAGTCACATATTTGATCTGGGAATGACATCAAACCCAACTAAACTGTGTTCCAGCTCCACGTTTAAGTGGAATAAACACAGTTACCAGGCTAACTACTGTTAGCAAAACAAGCTAATAGTGTTTTTCTCATTGCTAAATGCTCAAACCCTGGAGCAGCATGTCCACTGAAGAGGGGTGAACGTCATTGAGATAAAAACCATCAGAAGAGCAAGTAAACTTTTTACACAGTCCATCGCTGAGTGTCATATGCAAGGCGGCCATGTTGAAGTCAGGGTTGGTGAGAAGCTACGGCTTTTGTTCTGACTGGATTAGGACGTTTTATTTATGATTCCAAAGTCAAACATGGATATTTACTGTAGACTTCTAAGGAAAATTGAAAAACATAAGGGAAATGATGAATGCAGCAGTGGCTTATCTTATGAGCAGTTGCCCAGGGCAGCATCACGAAGGGGAGCAATAAACACCAAATAATTTATTCTGCACCCTGTATGATGAGGGGTGTGAACCGTCAGACAAGGTTTCCGCATGTTGGTGTCCCTGCTAAAGCCTAGCTCACATGGCACGGTTTCCAATGTTTTGCCCCAAGTTTCCCCTTAGGGCAATCTTAGAACGTTTGGAGTTCTAAATGTTGTGTGTCACATACGTCCGATCTAACATCGGGCATTTTCAACATGTTCAATTGTGAGCGCGGTGACGTAAGCACGGAGGGGAATCCCAAACAGTTGACATGGCGCAACTGGTGGACATCAGAGATGATATGTGGAAACAGCATGAATGTTTATTCAGCATTTCGTACAAGGAATATCAACAGAAATGATAATGAGAGGAACTGGAGCGAAACTGGTACCACAGTTGATAAACCTGGTAACTTTTCAGCTGTCATTAACCTGACATAAATAGGTTATAATGATGAGGCTTCATTCAATTAGGACTTGATGCTGACACTAGCTCGCTTAAAATGAGTCCACAAACTATCACTATTGCTTCTACATCGTCATCCGTGTTTGTTTATTCTAAATTCACATATGTTGGTGGTTTTACTGGATATTCTTCTGGAATCGGGATGTTCCTGAGTGGAATCGGTTCGTGTTGTGGTGTGTTGCTCCTGCCGTGTGGCTGGACACACAAACCGACCGAACCTGTTGGACTTTTATTGGCTTCTGTGTGATCACAGGTTTGGAAAATCGGTCGACAATCCTTAAATCGTGCCGTGTGAACCAGACATAAGACTCACAAGTTCTACTCCTCTCCTCTCTACTACTGCCCTAACGCTCTCTGATTCTGGTCGCTATGGTAACGTTTACACCTTCAAAATAAGATACAGATGCGCCACAAAAACGAACATTTTACTTTCATGAAAATTTAAACTCATAACGATAAATCAATGGGAGCCCTGAGCTTGTTTCTCTGCAACGAGACGGTCCCATCAGGGAGTGATGAGAGACGAAGACACCAGAAGTGTTGCTTATTCACAGGGAGCTTTGTCTCTATGTGGCGAAGCAGTTTGAAGCTTCATTGCCTCATTAGCGAACCGGTCACCATATCATGCAGAGCGGGCTTGGAATGTGGGAATCACCTACCGGGATAAATCCATTCTCCTGTCTCTTCTCTGGGCCTTTTCCCTTCCCAAAGAAGCCTTCTAAAGAATCTGATCCATTTCTTACTCATTTTGCTGCTTGCGGGCTCAATGTTGGCGCGCAACCGAGAGAATCCGGTTAAAGGATTTTCAAAATAAAAGATCCTTCAGACTCAGATAATGCATAAAACGGAACCAATACCCGGTACCAATTGGTCCACGGGCCGGTACCGATCCGCGGACCGGGGGTTGGAGACGACTCCTCTACTGTACAGACATCAGTGAAAGCAGGTGAATTAGCGCCATCCAGAGGTGAACAATAACATTTCCAAGGTGGAGTTTGTTCTATACGATTTTGTCTCCTTGCTGAGAAAGTAACGTTTTATTTCTGATGTCCGAACCTTTAGAAGTTGTTTAACCGACCTAATAACTCAAATATTGTTTAATTCCATTATCCAATAAAAGTTTTAAGATTAAAAAAAAAAAAGCCATGTTGGAAATCAGCTGCATTGCACCAGTCAATTTTCATAACTGTTAACATGAAAAGTCTACTTATGACAAATTATTAAATTCGCCCAAATAAGTGTGTGCGGGATCTTTTAATCAGCACCTTAAATATTTACTTCTTTTGCCAACAATAAGACGGTCTTACAAAAATGGATCTGCTGTCAAAATAAAAGCTAAAGTGGACGAGTTCTTCTTCGTTGGTCCTTCTAAGTGAGCTGCTGGTCCAGATGATAGATCGTGAGGCTCAGGGATCAAAAGCATCTCGGTGCAGTCAAAACAGGAGCCCCGCAGGGTGACTGTGCACTTACCTCGTTTACAGTAATATGTTGGTGACTCTGCAGTTGTGTGGCGAGTCACTGATAGACAGGAAGCTGATCACTGGAACCCCGGTGAGAAAACTACACAGCTTTTTACTTAAATGGTCAGAATTAAGAAATTTGATAACAATTTTAACTATTTGGACGTAAATACTGAAGACTTTTACATTGGAGTTAAAAATTGTAAAAGCTAGTACTGCACATATCTGGTCTAAATGTTTATTTGCAATTTTACATAATTAATACTAGACTGTGTTACAGTTCTTTTGTTTTAAATTGTGTTAATACCATGATATTATAAAACTAAGATATTTTACTCTAGTTTGTCACATGGTCAAAACCTCAAGCTGGACGATGCTTAATGTACTTGAATAAAAAAAAAAAATCCAGGTTGGCTTTTCAGAGAACATAAAAAAAACACACACACACATTTGCAAAAAGGACAATTTATTGCAGGTATACATTTAGAAAAATCACTGTAAAAATTACAGTACAAACATCTCAAAACATATTTTTACAGAAACGCACATTTCTGTAAAGATTACAACCATGTTTTTAATTCAAAATCCATTATCAATAATCCAGTCACATGTCATACAGGATTGCTCCCAGGCACTGACTTTCCTCTTAGATAGTCCAGTGTTGCCAAGTGTTTAGTCCATAAATATTCCAAGGAAAGGTACAAAGAGTTTTTTATTTTAAAAAAAAGAAAAAAACAAAGACAAACATTTGCATTGTTGTTCAGTCTCACTCGGATACTCCTTGTGTCTGGACGAGGGGAACGGATGCTGTCAGAGGAATGTTTACAGACACATTTGTGTGTTTTCTGCAGAAAAACGTGTGAATGAACTTTTCTGGAGTGACGAGGACTGGAACGTACAGTCACGATGAAAATCCATGATAAATTGTGGAAAGGTCCCCCCTTTCACGTCGACAGCGTAATGTTATACCATAGCGTTGCTCTCACCAATTTTGTCCACCAACTGAAAGACAGCAAGCAACAAAACGACCACTGAAAATCTCCACCAACCTTGAGTTGTACGCGTTTCTCCCACGTGACACTTACCGTCCTAATCCCTGGTAAACTGAGCAAAGAGCCGATAACAGGCACTCGCCTGATGAATCCAACCGCCACCGGGAAGAATCCCCTGTAAACGCCAAGCATGAGCGACGTGAGCCGCGGAAAAGTGTGTGCGAGTGTGAGGCGTTTTATCAGCCTTTGACCTGACCTGAACAAGAGGAAGAAACCGTAGATTTCCAGGACGACGCCGATGATCGGCCAGCCGGTCAGAACCACAAAAATGCCTCCCAGGAAGAAGCTAGTGGCTTTCGCTTTGTGTCTCTGGAAGAAGAACCTGACGGTGCGCTCGAGGCCGATGACAAAAGAAAGGCCTGCCACGAAGAGAATCTGCATGCAGATGCAAAATATTATAAGGTTTAGAGATACTATCCAATAAAGATAAAAGGACACTACTATTGAGCGAAGACACTTTGTCAGTTTCCTCATATCATGCCGAAAACTCAGACATTTGTTGTTGAAAACATTTTTTTTTCATGCTTTAATCAATTTGCCAGAAGGAAATGCTTAATAGATTGGACCCGACCAGGACATGTTTTTTCTGTGGGTAATCTAATGCAAGTTTGATTGATTTTACAGAAAATTCTGCAAAGTAGCAACTCAAATACTCCAGAATGCTTCTGTCTATGCAAATTCACCAGTCTGCTGTAACTTTAGCCTCCTATCGACAGCTTACTTCTGTGATGTCACTGACCAAAACAACCAAAAAGTATATAAAAAATAAAAAAACTTTTAATATTGTGAAACCATGCAGTGGAATTGGAAGAGTGTTTGAAGAACTCACATTTCCTATCGCCAACAGAGCTTTATCAAAAAACAGCATCATCCCAAAAAAGAGGAAAAACACACCGAAGCCCGTCAGTCCCATCCCAATTTCTGCGAAGTTTAGGGAACAAGAGATTTGATCAGTATTACGTCAATCACTGCTGCTCACATGTAAGCAATAAAAGGAAGAGCGTACAATGAAAACACGATTAGAATAAAGGAGGGCGTGAGTTTAATGAAGTAGCTGCTGATTTAAATGTCTACAGTTTCCCACATAATACAGTAAATTGTAAATGTCTAAATAAGAAATAAACCCTCCACAGTGACGTAATGATGCTCTCAACCAATCGTTTTTT
Organism: Xiphophorus hellerii; assembly: GCF_003331165.1. Taxonomy (NCBI): domain Eukaryota; kingdom Metazoa; phylum Chordata; class Actinopteri; order Cyprinodontiformes; family Poeciliidae; genus Xiphophorus; species Xiphophorus hellerii. The sequence goes on along the minus strand of NC_045673.1, from coordinate 22,005,850 downwards.
CGCTGTTAGCCTCGTACATTTAGCTAAACACAGTTAGTTACCGACAAAGAAAGGCTGAAAAAAAAAAAAAACAACTCTTACTTTGTGAATCCGTGAGTGAAATCATTTTGAAAGCTTCCGAAGATTTAACCAAACCAAACGATGACCGCCGCTCCTAAAATCTGTGACTGTTAAAGACCAGAAGCTAATTCAATTGTTGCTACGATGGCTGTAGTGCCACAACCACGGGCAAAGCTAGCGGTATGTTACGCCACCACGTCAAATGGAGCCACGTACGCACTCACGCAATGCATCAGAGATCGTCTATATTGGCATCACGCACAAACGTCAGACTCTTGAGCTTCTTTTGGGATCATAAGAGAACTTTTAGTCAATTGTTAATGCTTGACAGAGGTTCAGGTCAATCAAAAACGACAACAAACGAGAAATGTTCCTAATCCCAGGAGATTAAAGAATATGTTGTTAGAATAGAATAGAATAGAATAGAATAGAATAGAATAGAATAGAATTATACTTTATTGTCCCACAGTGGAGAAATTCAGGTGTATCAGCAGCATCGGGGCATGTAGGTTCACACAAAGATAAAAATAATTAGGATATATATTAGAATATAAAAACAACAACCAAAATAAAGAATAATGTACTAGGTACAAGATTATAATTTAAAAATACTGTATAGTTATCAGAAATATCATACCATGATCCAAGGAATGAGCAACTGAGTAGGACCACAGTTACTGAGTTTGTCAGGAGGAGTGATAGTTATAGTCAGTGTTCTTCTCCCAGTTGCTGGGAGAAGGATCTCATTTGTTTGATTATTAGTATGATTTAGATTAAATGGAAAATGCTGATGGAAAATAACATATTTCAACAAAAAAAGTACTGCTAAGACTGGAGTTTGATATAGAAACACTGATAAAATAACAAGTCAGTAACATTCATCTAATTCAATTAAATTTGTTTATTTAATTCGAATATGCATAAATTACAAATCGGTAGACTTGAATATTTGTATTCTAATGTATAATATCAGTATTGAAATACAGAAAATGAAAACATTTCTATATAACAAATGAAACATTCACATTTTCAAAAGAAACTGTATGTTGGGTTCAGAAATGCACCAACGAAAACAATATCTTGTAATATAGCAATCTGTTTTGTTGTCCCTTGTGTGTTATAAATCCATGTGGTAGGAAAGTTTCCAACACTTTTTGAACTGTATTAATAAAATGAACCAACTTTCCAACGATGTTCTCGAACACAGAAATTCAAACAGAGTGATAGCTCTTTATATTTTAACTCATACTGAGTTCAGTACGTTGCAGCGTTTACGCGCGTGGCAACTAGGCGACGAGCTCATTAATTTGTTATATTTTAGGCACTTTGCTAAAATAGATTAACCGATTCTGAAGCATAACACACAGTGTTTTGTTTTTTAAAACAAATAACGGGAAAAGTTGTTCAATGGGTGTCCATTTCCGCCTTTTAAAATAAACTACAACTACCATGACTCTAGTGAACCGGAAGAGCGAAATGTCACATGTCGACGCGTTCAAATGACACAGGAGTTTGCGGAGAAAGAAGACCTCCTCTGAAACACAAACGGCAGCTAATGTTCAAGCATGCTCCTCTCATTTATTCGCACCAATAAGTGAGCCGTATTATTTATTTTCGTGATTTTTTTCGGCCGTCATTCATCATGGGGACCGCGTTTGCTGTGGTCCTTGTTTTTGTCGGCTGTTGTAGCAATGTGGTGTATCTGGAGCTGCTGGTGAGGTCAGTCACAAACTTAAACTGAGAGCCATTAAAGTTTAGGTTAATGCGCATAAAATATTTTCAATTTTAGTTTAGCTGAAGCGGGGACGTTCAGGTTTATGTACGATTGTGTCACGTCAGCAAACTATACAGATTTATTTCCTTTAGGACTCCTACGCAAACTGGAAGCGGGGTTCTAAGTGAATGTGTAGTTTCTATATGTGTGTGAGTAGACAGTCGGTATTTTTACTACAAAAGGTAACCGCAAGACACCTCTTGGTATCAGTTTTCATCAGTGGACAGAAATAATTTTCTCTAAAATTGAGAAACTTAGAATGAGATAAGAGCAGTACCAAAGGGAGAAGAGCATAAATGTTAAATAGTAAGACTTAACCTGAGCAGTAAATATCCATGAGTTGTTCATGCCCTTGGCAGCAAATTAAATTTTCACTTCTAAAACGTCTTGGAAAGTATTTCACCCCTCTTCGACTTTTCCTCTTCCTTGTATTTTGTGTGACAGACCAACCCCTGGTATCTGTAAAGTGGAAGGAAAATGACGCATGTCTTTCAGGAAAAGAAATAATAATATGCATGGCATGGAGCGCCTACAGACTGAAATGTGTGCCCATTCCTTCTTGCAAAATAGCTTCAGCTGTGTCCCTTAGCTGGAAAGCATCAGTTGTCTAACTTTGACTGCATGTGATCCAATGGATTTAGATCCAGACTTTGACTGGGCCATTTTAACACAGGAGTGTGGTTTGATGTAGACTGCTGCAGCTCTGCTTCAGTGCTTGCAACTGTTTTCTTCCAGCATTCTGTCCTCTTTGTTGCTTTTTTTTCTTCTTTTTTCACATATCTATTTTATTTAGTTAGTTAACTAGAAGAGTCGAATGTGAACCGGTTCTCATTTAGAACAAATGGCAAGAAAATTTGGTTTGTTCATTTGTCTTATGCTGTTTGTTCACTAGCAAACACGTGAAGCCTTCAGAGAATTCATACTGAGATTTTATCACATAGTTACTATTTACTAATTCAGTTTTTTGTTGTTGTTTTTTGGCCAATTGCTTCGATTAACAATATGGGATTTCACAAATTAAAATTTGATACAATACGAATCAGATTTTGCAGATTTTTATTAGTAAAATAAATCTTGAAAACCTTTTCTGCTCATTCGTTTTCACAATTTTTCTCCACTTTACGTCGGTAGATCTCAAAGGAATCTGTTCACAATACATTGCACTTTATGGCCGTGACGTGACCAAACGTGAAAAGGTTCGAGGGGCTTCAATACTTTTGCGTGACACTGTATCCATAAACTCGCTCTTCTCTTATTGAGCGTTCCTTTTTTTTAAAAAATAATAATTTCAGATTTTTTGCCTCCGTTTTAAAGTGCTGTTTCTCTTTTTCAGACAGTTTCCAGGATGTGGCAACATAGTCACCTTTGCTCAGTTCGTCTTTATTGCCTTAGAAGGTTTCATATTTGAAACTAAATTTGGGAGAAAGAAACCAGCAATTCCTGTCAGGTAAAAAACAGTTTACTACACTTAAATGAGATGCTGTGGGTAAGACTAATTGTTGATATTAAATGAAATTATTCTTTTTTTTTTTCAGTAACTATTTTATCATGGTGACCATGTTCTTCACTGTCAGTGTGATCAACAACTATGCTCTTAACTTTAACATCGCCATGCCATTACACATGATCTTCAGATCAGTAAGTGTCGCGTCTTGTTATCATTTAAGCTCCTCCTGTTCTCCTCCATTGCTTTTGTTTAAGCTTCTCCTCTTTTCCACTCAGGGATCACTAATAGCCAACATGATCCTGGGGATAATCATCCTGAAGAAGAGGTGATTCTTCCTCTGCTTTTCCTTCTGCTTTGTTAAATATCTTCCTGTGGATTCAGTGCATCTCACCTTCTCTACCTGCAGGTACTCAGCCAGCAAATATCTCTCTATTGTTCTAGTTTCCACTGGTATCTTCATATGCACCATCATGTCAGCCAAACAAGTGGTGAGTCCTCTGCAGGCATGTTGTCTTTTCCAGTTCAACCGCTGTTGCGCCCCAGTAATAATCCAGAGCATCTACTGGTTTGTTTCAGCATGAGGTGTCCAGTGATGGATCGGAGGAGCAAGGGTTTTATGCCTTTATGCACTGGCTTATTGGTGAGTGTTGGTTAAAAAAAAGAGCAAAAAATACAGGAGAAAAAATCTCTCATTTTTGTGGCAAAAAGTATTTGGTCCTTTACTGATTTCTCTGTTGTTTTATAATGATTTAATTGAGAATAACCGTGATATTTGGAAAGTTGAGTTCAATTTGACAAGACAAAAAAAAAAGAAAACAATCTCTTAGACACAACCTGTGTATAGACATGATGTAAACTAAAAGATCTCAAAAAGCAAGACATTATTTCTTAAATGAATCAAATTCAGGAACGGAGCAGAAACAAATTTAGCGACCTTTATCAGTGTGGGAAGGGTTGCAAAGACATTTTTAAGTCTGCTTTGACTACGGCAAACCAGTGTGAGCGACATTACAAACACACAGAGGAAATATGCAACAATCGTACGATTGGATCACAAAGGGATCCGGAACAAAATGTGAGGCAAGTGCAGACCTCACTTGCAGTTTGTGTTACAGCGGTTCAGAAGAAGCCTCTGACTGAAACATTGTTTTTATAGAACAACCGCCTGAAGAGGATGGTCATGGTTGTCCATAATTTCATATGAGTGGGGAAAAAATTTGAGCATAAAGAACACAGATGCTCATCTCACATTTACCGAAATGCATCTTTACGAATATCCAGACCTAAGGGGACATATTTTATGGACCAAGACGAAGCTAAAAGGATTTAGGTGTAGAGAGTCTGGTTTTATCTAGCAGAAAAATAACAGCATTTCAGAAACAGAACTTCATACCCACAGTCAGACATGGTGGCGGTAGGATAATGCTCAGGGACTGCTGGCTGCAATTCGTTCATAAGCTTACGCTAAAAGGGTTAAGCAGCAGAACATTATCAGCTCGCCTTTCTGTTGCTACTTTTACACGCGTGGCTTTATCTTCAACAAGGCATCGCCATGCTGACCTTTGCCCTGCTGATGTCTGCGAGGATGGGCATTTTCCAGGAGACGCTCTACAAGCAGTACGGGAAGCACTCCAAGGAGGCGCTCTTCTACAACGTGAGTGTTCCTCCGACTCAGTCCGCCACCGAATGAAGGGAAAACGTCTGAGTTAGTTCGTTTTAATTTAACATCTGCCCATGTCTTCAGCACTGCCTGCCTCTGCCCGGTTTCCTGCTTCTGGCCACTGACATCTACAACCACTGCATCCTCTTCAATCAAAGCAGTGAGTTTAAACAGATTATTAATTCAATTCACAAAAGGGAAATTAACGTGCATACCTTCAGTTATTCAGGTACACACATGTTAGCGTATGGGGTGAACAAATTCTTTTTGCCGTTATTGTTTTGTTGCAGCTCCCGTTCTTGTTCCTGTGGTCGGGCTGACCATGCCGACAATGTGGCTCTACCTGCTGGTCAATGTCGTCACACAGTATCCTGTTGTTTTTCTGTTCTTCTTTCCTATGTTATATGGACTGATGTGTCTTAACACAGAACTGTTTTTACATCATTTATACCAAAAATGTTTGAATATTCTCACTTTTGCTTAACACAGAAGATCTACGATTCTTTTCTCGTAAAAGGATTACTAAAGTTAGAATAATGTTAGAACTTTTCATTATTTTAGTTTTGGTTTTGATACCTATGCTTGAGCAAATATATACTAGAGTTAGTTTTCAAGTGCTGGTTGCAGAGAATATTGTCCCGTTTTGCTTTTCTGCTCTTCATCAAACAACAGAACTGTAACATCTGCTGATTAGCCTGTTCGGCTAGCGAACCTGCAGAACGTTTCTAACATGGCGGTCCTATTAAGAGTGATTTGGTGGGGCTCTGTTTGTTTCCTCACCATGATTGTTCTTCAAGACAACAGCTGACTTTGGGTTTCATTGTAAGCGAGGGAAAAGTGTAGGATCCAAAACTTTGACTAGTTACAAAGGTGTCAAAATACTTTAGAGTTATAACCCATAGAAGAGCCTTTCCAGTATTTATTTTATTCTTATTTTATATATATATATATATTTATGACCGCTCTTTCAGTCTTGCTGCAGACCTTAACCCTATTTCCAGGTATGTGTGCATCCGTGGCGTCTTTATCCTGACCACAGAGTGCACTTCGCTGACCGTCACCCTGGTGGTGACCCTCAGAAAGTTCATCAGCCTCATCTTCTCCATCCTGTACTTCCAAAACCCCTTCACCGCCTGGCACTGGGTGGGCACAGCTGTGGTTTTCATTGGCACCCTGCTGTACACAGAGGTTTGGAGCAGCGTGCAGGCGGCTCTGCGGGGGGCCGGAGTCAAGGAGAAGAAGGCAGAGTGACGAAGGAGAGACCGCCGGCAGATTGTAAAGAGGGAAAAAAAAATCAGCCCCCTTGGGCAAATTTGAAATGTTCTTCAATCTCCTGTGGTAGTTTTATACAAATACGGTCATTTTGTTTTCATACTTGATCCTACATGTTTTACCAACTGCAGTTTAAAGGAGGTGCTGATAATAATCTGCTTTTCAGTGATTAAATGTCATGAAAAGACCAAAAATGGTGGACACCAAATCTTTTCCCATCAGCGTCCACGCGTCTCTGAATGGAGCACAGACGTTATGAATCGACAATTGTTTTGGTTTTTTTTACGCTTTCTTAGCCACACCTTGCCAGCACTGCATTGAACTGCTTCCCCTCATTTTACCACCTCCCTGAGCTGCTCTGTTGGAACGAGATCTGGAGACTGGAAACCGCTAAAGTACACTAAACTCAATTTCATGTTTGTAAGAAACCAGTGTAAGATGATCTGAACATGGTGCATCATCCTGTTTGAAGTAGCCATCAGAAGAGAGGTAAACTCTGGTTATAACGGGACAGATGTGATCACCAGCAATAATCAGGTTGGCTGTGGTGTTTTAAACGATGCTCAACTTGTAGTAAGAGGTTCACGATACCACCGTCATCAGTCTGAGCAGTCGTCATATTCTAGTTGGATGCATATTTTCATGATATTGATGGAGGACTTTGACCCCACTGCCTGAATGTTGCAGCTAGTTTTGGTCACTTTGTTCGTTCTGCTCTAATTTTAGCCTCGGTTTCTTGTTGTTGGCTGGCAGAAGTGGCACAAGGTGTGGTCCTCTGCTGCTGTAGCCCATCTGTTTAAGTCTTACATGCTATAGCACTGATGGTTGAGTTTACTGGATACACTTAACAGTAACAAGACCATCAAAGTTTCGACTTTCTTCCCTATGCTGATTCTCAACTTGAACTTCAGTGCTGTCATTTGTGCCATCAGGCAGTTGCACCTAAGAGCACAGAGGTTTCGTCGACATAGCTAGAGAGCTTGGGAAGGAGTAATGGTTATTTAGTTCATTCAGATCTGGATCTGACCTCTTCAGCTCACCATCACCGCTCAGAACATGCAGGTTGTAAGCTACTGCATAAATCTCTAATGCAGCTCCAGTAGACAAGGTCGACCAACGGACGGTTTTTAAACTGCACAACAGTTTAGCCTTGCACTTTAAAGTTTTGCCCCTTCTGTTCCAGAAACTTTCACATTTGTAGCACTCCTCAGTATCCATTCTTACCCTACTTTCCCCTTAAGAAGTGTTTAGACATGACTTTTTTTTTTTTAGCAGATTATTGTGATTTGACTAGTCGTGTTATGCACAGAGGTAAAGATAAATCAGAGTTTTACTGTATTATGCCCACCAACATTTATATTGGGGGCCGATGTTGGTTAAAGCAGATAATTGCTGCGGTTTAGGCCTCTGGCTGCAAAGTGAGACACATATTGGTGCAAAATGTGATACATAATTTGTAGAAATGTTCTTACTTTCTGAAATCTGACCACCTCCTTTGTAGGGTGTCCTGCATACACTAGGATGCCTTTCGTCAGCCCAAGCGAGAAGCCAATTTTGAGCTCACAAACACATTGGAAAAATAAATCCAATATTTTGGTATTTTCATTACTTTTTTCTTTTCTTTTTTTGCCAAAAAACTCAACTGTCACCAGATCTACTGTTTTGTTTCAGCATTTGTACCTCAGTAGCATTCATTGACCAATGGTGCAATTTCTTTGTCTTGTCTGTAATAATGCTGTTTAGATTTTTTTTTTTTTTTTTTTGAAAGTGTAAGGTTAACCTGAAAACCCTTGCATAATGAATCATGAGTATGCAGGTTATTTATATGGCTCCTTGCTCTTAGACCATGTTGTCTCAGGTGTGTTGGACCGGTGTCAACAATCTCTACACTCCGCGCTCTTCGAAATTAAATTAATTTTAATAAATCGCCGGGTCTTGTGGCTTTTTGAAATAAATATTATGCAACATGAAGGGTTTTTGTTTTTTTTTCCTCCTCTCATCCAGTGCTGGGACAGACAGTTCTCTCACGGCTCACTGATTTTTAAAAGCCGTCGGACCAATCCACACAGCTGTAGTTCAGCTCCGTCCAATGACGGCGCAGGTTGTTCCCACGAAGAGGTGGGAGAGGCCGACTTGGAGCAGCTGTGAGAGGATTGATCAGCCAACATTATCTGAATTAATTCGTTTGTGTCGGTGACTGAACCGCCGGGGTTCGGTGTGACCCAGCAGAACCGGATGGGGGGAAACGGTTCGAGCCGCTTCCCTGCGGAGGATGAAGGAGGAGGCGGGGTAGCTTTTGTGAAGGGCATTCGGGTGAGTGGAAAGCTCCGTGGAAAATCAATGCAACTCTATGCACGCTGTTGCTGAAATCACGCATCTAGGGGATCGTGCGTCGGAGCTGAGGTTTTAGTTGGAGTGGTGTCCACGGTCCGTGACCTGGTGGTGTCGTTTTAAAAAGACAGGAACTGAGCTCCCTGAGTTTGTTGTCACTTTGTTTCCTCCAGCCCCTGTGATAAATTTAGACGGAGCACAGCTTGTTGTCACTCGCATTCAGGGCAGAAATAAGACGCACGACGCGTTTCTTTTATAACTTCACTGTTTGTTTGTTGTTGTTTTTTAAAGTACTCATCCTACATGCGTTTTTTCTCCCATAACATTTTGTCACCTTGTGCTGGTATTTCAGGATATGTTTTTACCAGCTTTGGAAATTTACAGACGGACATTTTTGCCCATTAGTCATATAAGAGCGTTATATGCTTTGCATAAGGGCGCTGTGCAGCATGGTGTAAAAATAATTTCTAGACAGCATTTTCTGTATTTAACAACTATTGGTATCTGTGTGTGTGTGGGTGTGTGGGGGTGGGTGTGTGGGTGTGTGTGTGTGTGTGTGTGTGTGTGTGTAAATGACGTGATCTATAACTGAAGCAGGAAGGACAAAGTTGACCACCCTCTGTGCACGTGGATTTCTGCTATTTTATTTTTTACAGAATCTCAATTACAAAAGTCTGTATCTTAACAAGGCCATTCTAAAACCATTCCTCTGTAGCTCTGTATCTTTAAGTTTCTTTGAATAAACATCTACATCACAATAAATAAAAGGACTAGGCAATAAATCAATATATTGCTGATAGACAATAGATCAATATCAAATGGAAAATATGTAAATGCCAATCCAGACCCGCACAGCATTCTGGGGGATGTAGGCAAAAGGAGAGGCTTTAGCCACTCTGACTTCTCACAGTTAAGCAAGGCATCAATGAACTCTCTCGCTCTTTGGTTACCTAGCAACAACCTGTTGTGTAACTTGATCGCATCAGTGTCTCATTACTTGGGGGAAATGAATACAATAGCTCAAGAGGAAATTGTGAATAAAACGTGTAATGTCAACACTTTCAGATGTTTGAAACAAAAAGTAGTCAATTATCGATACTGACTGATTTGAAACCCTTAAATCGTGATACGTTTTTCCGCCATATCACCCAACCCTAATTATCTCCTACCAGAAGGTGATCCCATTAGTAAAGTATGTGTGTGTTTTTGTTTTCCCTCAGCTGTCGGACAGAGTCATCAACCGCATGAAAAATTCGACAAAGACCAGCTGTCCTCACTCCTCAGCTGATCCACCAACTCAGGTTGCAGCTCCGGTTCTGGCCCCATCTGGCGAACCGTTGTTGCCTCTCCAGGCTCCTCCCTCACCTCAGCTCATACCCACTCCTCCTATTCCTCCCACACAGGAAGGCGTACCCACGTCTCCGTCAGTGGAAGCTGCTGCTCCACCTGTCAAACTCATCCCTCCTCCTCCTGTGAAGTTCCTCTCCCTCCCTCCTCCATCTCCGGAGCCAGAAACTCCACCTGCCCCTTCTTCAAGGGCTGAAAACACCGAAGTGCCTCAATCTCTAACTCCACCTTCTGCTCTGGAACCACCTGAACCCAAAGAGCTAGAAACACAGACTACTCCTCAAATAGAACAAGTGAAGGAACCAACGCCTTCTGAACCAGCTGCTGCTGAGCCTCTTGAGTCTGCTGCCACACCAGTTCAGCCAGTACTCTCACCCTCACCTCTTGCTTCTGCCCAACCTGGAGCTCCTCCAGAGTCTTCTTCACACGAAGCCTCGTCGTCACGTCGACATGAAGCGCTCGCTGTGGTCCCCGCTCCGCCACATCTGGAAGCGCCGCCTCCTAAAGAGCCACCAGTGACCACAGGTCTGCCTCCTGTTGTGGAAGACGAAGAGCCTTCCTTACTACCGCCGCCTGCAGAAGGTTGAGATTTTATTTCTTTATAAACAAAAGTCTTGACATACATGTGGCTCATTAACGTGCTGCTTGAAGGGGTGTGATTAATTACTATGCTAATGTTTGCAGCTTTAAGTTCTTCCTGAGATACAAACATTAAAACATCCCATTCAGGCGCTTCAGAAGAAATTCTCACATGTTGATTCCTATATTTTTTGTTTTTTTTAATTTAACTTTAGGTTAATATAAAAACCTCTGGCTATCGATCAATTGATTTACTAAGTTAGTGGCAGATTATTTCGGTAATCGGTTCCTCTCAACCAGTCCAATGAATAATTTTAGCCTTGGTTTCCTTCTTACCTCCTTTGAAAGTTTCTTACTGATGCACATCAATAGAGCAAGAACCAACCGAAGGTGCTGCAGTTTCATTTTAGCGTTTGGGGAGACTTCTCTTAGCGTCTTGAAGCCTGTTTTCAAAATGAAGGACGATCGGACCAGGCATGTTGGCAGTCGTTTTGAACGTCCTGCACTTGTGGACTCTTTTTCAGACGTTGATTTCTGATTCTTGTGAAACTTCTTTAAGTCGCTTCCCAGACTTATAAGATTCTGCATCTTCTCTCTGGAGGCGTCAGGCAGCTGTTCCTGTCTCACTTCGACCTCAAGCTAAATCCCTGAAATTGACCGGTTTGCCCTGGCAGGGCTGCGAGGAGGCTGCTTCAATAATCGAACATAGTATCTGAAAATAAAAGTTTTCTGGTTTTTATGGTACTTTCCCAGTTTAAAAAAAATGCTATTGTGTGCAAAATAAGTATATCAACTGATATTTTATTGCAAAAAAAAACAAAAACATTGTAAGGTTTGGAATGTAATACTTAATACTTCCACACACCATATTGTGATTTTTTTTGTTGGCACAATTTTTGTTACATTTCAACACCAGTAAGAAAATCAGAATTTTTTTTGTTTGTTTGTTTTTGTTTTATTTTTTATTTTCTTGCAAAAAAATAAAAAATGTTTTTATTTTTGGTATTACCCACTTCCCCTGAAGTGATGGAGGAGGAACTGAGAGAGAAAATCAGAGCAGAGATGCAGAAAAGTCTGGAGGAGGAGATCAGCCAGAAGAGATGGGAGCTGCAGCAACAGTAAGGTTTCACTTCCTGCCACAATTTCATGTTTCTCTTTAACTGAAGTATAGTAGAGCTTTTATTAAATAAAGTCACTGTCCGGTTTCATAATACACAAGTAAACGACAGTGTTACCTCTGGGCTGGTTAATTAAATTTCTGCAATTGTTAAAGATCACTTTAAAGCTAACAATTTTGGTGCTGAAAAGATTTGATCAATGTTTTAAAAAGACCAAGAACCAAAGTAGATAAATGAAGTAATCACAGAGTAAACATAGAAACAAGCATGATTACTCATAAACTGCAAATCAGCCTAAAAGTTAGCAAATTAAGGACAATGTTCTCTTGGTTTTTTTAAATTGAAGATATAGAGTTTAGAAGTAAAGATATTTGATATGTAATGCATCAGTTGTGCTTAATCAGTATGCAAGATAAAGCCCTCATGTATTAGTTGAAAACACCAGGAATTGTTCCTTTATCAGCTAAATAACTATATATATTTTTTTCTACTGGCCTAAAATGTCTGTGGTTTGCGTTTGCGAAGGCTGGAGGAGATCCAGGTTCTGCGGCGAGCCGAGGCGACGGCGGCGGCTCGGGCCGAGGTGGAGGAGCAGGTGAAAAAGACTCTGGAGGCCGAGAGGGCGACGCACATGGAGGAGCTGACGGAGTCCATGGAGAGAGAGAAGACGATGGCAGAGCGCGAGAAGCTCATGGCGCAGCTTTATGTGAGCAGAGAACACAGTCTGGATCTCTTTTGAATGCAACAGGATCTCTCTCTTTTAACACAAACGCTCATCTGCTTACCGTGTTTCTTTCTTGTCCTGGTGTTTCAGTGGATGGAGCTGAAGGTAGGGCAGGAGCAACTTGATGTCCGCATGTCTCACTGCTGCATGTCGTTTCTGGTCACACCTCAAAGCTTGCGGTGTTATTTAGTGCTGTGGTTTCTATACTAAATGAAGAGAATTTTTTCGTAAGAAGCATGTGGGTGATGGTTAAACACACGGCACCTTGCAAAAAATATTCACACCAATTGGACTTGTTTTAATTTTGGCGCTTTACTACGGCAAACTGTCGTAATACAGTTAATACAAATGCAATCCATCAATTTAAAAAAAAAAAAGTACAAACAATTCCTTTTAACACAGATTTTGTGCTACTTTGTTTTGGTCTGTCTCAAAAAATCCCAACAACGTACGTTGGACTTTGTGGTTGCAACGCGACAAAACGCTGTAATGTTCAGGCTGCGTGCAAGGCTTTTTTTTTTTTTTTGGAAACCGTTATGCTGATACTGACATTGAACTCATGCAGGCTCGTCAGCTGGAGGAGAGAGAGAAAGAGATGAAGAAGCGCAATGAACTCTACAAGGAGCATGTTTCCAAACTAGAAGCAAAGGTAACTTTAGAAGTTCGTCACCCGTTCAGGTTGGTTGAGGGAGATACTGCGCAATAATTTTAAAACAAAAATACTTACAAATGTATTTTATTCAATCAGTGTTTAGAGTCTGGGGCAGCAGAAAAAAAAAAGCAGTTGGGAAAATTTTAGGTTGTTGCTTTGATTTTTTCCCTCCAGATACGATAGAACATTTTTGTGAAACATTTAATGCTGGGACGATGTTGGTATTTAGGTTTGACCAAACTGTTGGAGACATTAATTTTTTTTCATGTTTGTAAAAGCAAATGCAAGGCAAGAGATTTTTACTATATTGCTTAAAGCTTAATTTTTCTAATATTCACAAATTGATGAAGCAGTTGCTTTTATTGTTAGGTTTTTTTTCGCTCCTAAATTTAACACAAACGCATTCAGTAATAAAACTAAAATAAATTTGCACAGGTCTCAACACACCCTCTCTTTTTTTTTAGCTTTAATATTTGCACACACATCATTTCTTTTCATTCTTATTGGGGCATGGACGTTTGCAGAATAATGCCTTTTTCAGGTGTGATTTAGCAGTAAGAGAAGAACGTCTGAATCTGTCTGATTTTTAGCCGTCGTTGGCCACTAAGAGGCAGCAAGACTCAATTTTCCACTGAACCACTGGAGGTGACTCGTTTATTCACTCCATCATTTGCATTCTTTTGCTAAACATGTCTGTTCTCCTCATAGTGCGCAGAGTTTTACAAAGTTTCAGCGGAAAATTTCCAGGAAGGCAAAGAGGAGACTCGCAAGCGTTTTGCGTAAGTTTTTACTCTGTGTTTTTCTTTCTTGGAAATTGCATCAAAATAAGTAACATGCAAAACTCACAGGAACCTTTGTTACTGCTAATAATCCTGATGATACAAGTGACTGAAAATACAGAAAAGGCCTGCCTTTTTCTTCTTTCTTTTTTTTTTACCAGGATCACACTTATTGGCACTAATGTATCAAACACATGTACAGTGAAAAAATTAGAGTATATGGTCGTTTTCACATTCAGTCTGGTCTCTAGTGCATATATCTTAGTACACCTGACATAAGACAAAAGTAACGCACAAGCAGTTCTTTAGCCAGGTAGGTGTTTGTTTTAAGTCAGTAACTCCTTAATGATGATGAAAAAGTACTTGTTCCTCTCATAGATTATTTCACTCAGAACTTTGGAAGAATGTCTCGTATAGGCCTGTCACGATAGCAAATTTTGCTGAACGATTAATTGTCTCAAAAATTATTGCGATAAACGATAATATTGTTTGAAGACCTTTTTACACTGAAATGACGTAATAATGCATGCTATTTCTTGCCAAAGTTAGATACACTTTATTTTCAAAAGAACACTAAACACTGGAACTGATAAACAAAACAACCGAAAACTAAAATAAAATGGATTCTCAGTCTCCATTAACAAAAAATGTACTTGAATAAAACCTAAACAACATAAAGCCAAAGTGGAAATAAATACTGCATTCAACCAAAAGAGTGCAGATTATGAAGTCTGTATATTATGTTGCCCTTCAATAATCATTAGATTTAAATAGAGAAAATGGGCACATCGACTACCTGATGCAATAGTTCACACTACATGATTTTTTGCTCCTATTTTTCCCCTTACAACAATCTTAGATCGTTGGTCTTTCTAAGATTGTGTGGTGTGTTATGGTAGATCGTTGTTGCCACTCCGATCCAAATCAGGGTTTTTTCCCCGACTGGGATCGTTAACGCAGCCTGTTGAATGTGACAGGTAGCCAATCAGAAAGCGCGGATTCTCCTCTGTGTTTTCTGAGGGGAAATTACGGAGGGGAATCCCAAACAGCTGACACGGCGCAACCGGAAGTCCAGCGGACATCGGAGATAATATGTGGAAACAACATTAATGTTTATTCAACATGCAAAGAATATAGAAATGACAAGAGGAGGAGTTGGAGCGAAATTGCTACCGCAGTTGATAAACCCGGTAACTTTTCAGCTGTTCTTCGTTAACGTGACATAAATAGGTTATAATGATTTTCATTCAGTCAGGACTGACACTAGCCACATGCATTGCAGGTAGATTGTAGTAACGCATTGATTAATGCCTGGTTTTATAATGAGTTCACTGGACTTGTAGCCATTATTTTGTGCCCATTGTTGGACACCACACGGCAGGAACGAACCCGATCGAACCGTTATACCTAGGATTTCTGTCGGCTAATGTGTGGTCTGTCAGGTTTTGAAAATGGGCCGACAATCGGCCACAGCTCTAAGATGGTGTAGTGTGCGCTGGGCTTTACACTAAGGAAATGAGGAAGGGAGGAGTCAGTGGAGAGCACTGGAGTTAAGCCTTTTTTCATTCAGTGTCTTTAGCTGAAAGAGAAAAAGGCCGGAAGAGACGATGATGCCGATAATTAAAATGACGTTGATAGTTTTAATTTATCGTACGATTAATTGATTTATCGTTTATCGCGACAGGCCTAGTAAAACAATCTGCTAGTGAAACGATTATTTTTCATTAATTTTTAGAGACCCAACACTGAGCTCTGGATTTTGTATTCTACTGTCTGAATCTGTACTGTGTGTGTGATTAATTACAGACCTTTTGCACAAAACCTTTAAAAAAAAAAAAAAAAAAACTACCAACATCTTTGATTCAGATCTATTGTGCATAAGAGGTGAGGGTTTCCATGATCCAGATATTATATATATATATTTTTTGGGTCTTCCAAAGCATGGGTAACACACATTTGGAAGTGGGTCACTGTAGCACAGCTTACTATAGCCAAGACTGCTTTGGATCAGCTGGAGAAATGTCTCAGGAAGTGTGTGTGTGTGTGTGTGTGTGTGCGGGTGTATGTGTGTGTGTGTGGGGGTGTGTGTGTGTGTGTGTGCGGGTGTATGTGTGTGTGTGTGGGGGTGTGTGTGTGTCATCATTGCATTTCTGCACAAACCCAGGTCTAATTTGCATCTCGGCAGTTTGATGAACTGATGAGTCTAAATTGGCTCTCTTAGACATCCAGCACTTCTCAAATTCATATTTGCACATAGATTACAGAAATTAACTTTGGTGTGCCTTCTTTGTGCTCTTTCCCCTTCAGACGTTTTAACATCCAGCCCCTGTGCGGAGACCTTCAGGGTCAGATCCTGAAATGCTACAAGGAAAACCCAGGAAGAACTCTGACCTGCTCAGGCATTGCATCGGCCTACGTGCAGTGTGTGGACAACGCCAAGAAAGTAAGAACTAAAATGTAAACTACGCTGAACCTTAGAGCTTCCTTTAATTTCTCATCGCCTTCTAACTTTGTTTCCTCTTTTTCTGCAGGATAGACTAACCACTGGAGGTTAAAGGGGAAACAAGGACATTTGCTGCTGCAACAAGATAAAAATAAACTCAAATCGAGACGCCGAGAAGTGAAAACATTCAAATTCAGCCGCTTTAAATGTCAAAATGTTTTTCCACAAAACTGTCCATGGCGTAGCAACCCAGTGTCTTTTGTCACGTGCACAAACCAGTTTACCTTTAAATGAATGACATTCGATATCAGTGTGTAAAACCAACCGTGCCACGGCAGTAGCAAACAGGATTTATAAGTGCAAACAAGGTAAAGATGTGCATCACTGGTTAGTTTAATCATTAGGCACGAGTGCCTTGAATTCAGGAAAGCAGATTCTAAGTATAAAAATAAAAACTATGCAAGGAGGTGAGTGTTTATGCTGGCCAAAACCAACAACCAAATGCATCGGTGAAGCCTAGAAATAATGGAGTCCAATGTTTAAGGGAAATCAGGCTAAATAAAGCACCACCAAACAAAATCAACTGACCTGCTGGATGCTTTATTCTGTTTTTATAAACCAACAACCCGGTTGACTGGAACCTGTGCTGCTGTGACAGGTTTTCATGCCATTTACAGTGTTTACATTGTTTATCTGCTCGTTCTTTTTCCAACACATGCGTGATGCCCTTTGTAATAGTCAGCTTTACCCAAACGCTACTGTAAGTATTTGTTAGCTGTAAAACCAGACTCTCCTGATAGATCTGAGTTCAGCTTTAGCAGGAAACCATCCTCCTCTCAGGGCGAAGCACCACATGAGTCTAAATTATACCTTCCTCACTGAATGTGTCACATGTTGGCAGACGTGTATTTTTTTAAATTGGCGGGGGGTGGGATATGGTTGAGGAATACCTTTGTGTTATACAAACAATGGCTTCCAGAAATTGAAAGGGTGTGAAAAATGTTGGAAATTCACAATCACCGTGACTCAGCTCCTCACACTTCCGGATTGAAGCACAGATGGAGTTGAATTGGTGGCATGTGAAGCTGAACAAAAACGGATTCTGCAGGTCGGGCAAAGATCAGACTCCAGCTGTTTGACGAAAGGAAACCAGGCACAGTTCATCACTTGCACTATACCAAACTATCCGAAAAGTCATGTGGTGCCAGCGATATGATGTGGGGTGGTTTCTTGTTTTGGTTTGGGGTTTTTTGTAAGTTATTGAGAATGAGATTTAAATCTTGATTAGAGTAGCTCAAATGTTGAAAAATTGACTTATTAAGGATATACTCCAAAAACTGGGGGGAAAAAAAGGTTGAGCTTGAATGAACAGGAAAAATTTAATCTTGAATATAGCTGTGTCTAACCATATCATTTTAACACATTTACTCCTGCAGGGTCTGACAATTGAGATTCCTGTTAAGTTTTTAGTGTTTTGACTGTGCACTTGCAAAAAAAATAATATATATATATATATATATACAGTACAGACCAAAAGTTTGGACACACCTTTTAATTCAATGAGTTTCCTTTATTTTCATGACTATTGACATTGTAGATTCACACTGAAGGCATCAAAACTATGAATAACACATGTGGAAATATGCACTAAACAAAAAAGTGTAAAACAACTGAAAATACCCCTTATATTCTAGTTTCTTCAAAGTAGCAACCTTTTGCTGTGATCACTGCTTTGCACACTCTGCATTTTCTTGATGAGCTTCAAGAGGTAGTCACCTGAAATGGTTTTCACTTCATAGGTGTGCCCTGTCAGGTTAATAAGTGGGATTTATTGCCTTATAAATAGTCATGAAAATAAAGAAAACCCATTTTAATTAGGTGTGTCCAAACTTTTGGTCTGTACTGTATATACAGTATATACGTATATATATACAATTTAGGTTTCCATTTGTCAATCTTCACTGATAAAACCTTTTGGTTTCTGAAGATCATCCGACATGGTTTCCTCCCACTTCCTGTTTGATGAGAAGATGGATGTATGTGTGCAGCGTTTTTATCTGCATAATATGGATTTATGGCACATCTCTGAGCTAAAAACTTGATTCCACTGGAATTGGAGAGCTACTGTTGCGACATCATGAGACATGACAGATACTGATCTGTTAATAACAATGTTAATAACGTTAATGATCAGTTCATTAACAATCATACTGTTCTCAAAACTCAGCAGCAAGATTTTAGTATATTTCTAACAAAGCAAACTGAAATGAAAACAGAAGAAAAACATGATTTTTGTGGCTAAGGAAAAAGAATGCCAGCCCATCCGTACATCTCTGAGTGCTACAGAAGTCGTTTTTTGTCATCGGCCCATTTTCCTTATATGGTAAGTAGGAACGTTTTCACCATCCGGCTCCAGATGCCATCGTGTGTTTTTGACATGTCTCTTTGTCCAAACTTTTCAAACCATCAGATTTGTGGCCATTTGATTTGCTTTCTTCATTTGTGTTTGGGGGCAAAAAATAAATAAATAATAAAATAACTGGAAGGAAAAAAAGAAGTGTAACAAGAAATGAAATGGCAGTTCCAAGTTTACCACAGCCACGTGTTTAGTGACTCAAAAGTGTGTTTCATATGTCCCTTCTTGGTCACATATACTGTATGTCCCATCAGGTGGAAAAAAAAACCCTTCTCTAAATGTAGATGTATGTGCTATATCTATGATGCTTTGATACATCAAACGCATCACCAGCGCAGGTTGTTACGGCAAATACTGATTTATCAACTTCTGACTAAGCTCTCTGACTAATATCTGTATTTTACTCTGCTGGTCTGCAGCTGAAGAAATGCTAACTTACCCGTCGTGTCATCTCGAATGAGTCACATTGGCAGGGAAGATTATTCACAGCAAACCACAAAATAACCGATCAGAGAGATGATAATCGGCATCAAATTGAATAAGAGATCATCGTCCTGCAGCATGACTGCTTCCAGCTCTTGGCTCATTATTATAGCACATAAATATGATGATGCTGAAACACTGTTTGTTGATTAAAGTCACACCAACGGTCCACTGTCTTGAATACCGAAAAGCATACCAGCTGAAATGACAAATTCACAATGACCAGACATTAAGCTGAGAAGCTGAAACTCAGACTGCAGGATCAAAATGAAACCGCTGTGATTTCCTCTAAAATGCCTTGCAAGGAAATGAGTGGGATGCGTCAAAGGCCGGTCATTGTTGTGAAACGCTGATTGTCATTTTAGTCGAGTTGCTGTTGGTGTCGGTGAATATGTGAGTTTCAGCGTCACATGATTGTAGATACACTTTGTCCTGCCTCATTTAAGGAAGAAGTGGGTGACTGCATGTTTGGTGAAACTGTTTTGGAACAAAATTCAGGACTCTTAAGAGTGTTTTCTTATGTCAACTTTTAGATTTAGGACGATTTGCCTCCTTAACTTCCAGTTATTTGTAGTTTGTTGAAGCTCCTCATTATTCTCATCCAACATTTTTCAGATTACGCAACCGCTTCATACTTATTCGCTCAAACTGGACCTCACAACGTGTCTCGGTGCAGAGAAACAGCTTCTCTCGTCCTCAGGCGATACTCGGATAACAAAAACCAGAAAAGACTAAACTAGAAATGAAGCTGTGGTCTCCGTACCAGAACTGACGTCTGGGTCAGCCACAGAGGAAGCAGCGCTCACTTCATCGCAATCTATCTAAGACTTAATGTTTGTCTGAGCAATAATTTAGCTGAATGAGACGACTCAGGAAGGTTTGGAGAAATAGTTTTCTGTCTTTGTGTTAGTCTTTATCTCCTGGAATTAACTGCACTTCATTTCATGATCTATTAGCTGCACTTTAAACCTCTGTTGTTTTGAGTCTGTGTAACCTTTAAGTTCAGTGATGAAATAAAAACACATATTGTTTCCAACGTCCCTTAACATGTCTAAACATTTCACTGGAAAAGTATGTCCCTGTTCACTTGCTTTCTTTATTAAATTTATAGGAAAAAAGAAGAGCGTTGCATACTACTGCTCTCTGCTGAGCTTTGCTGCTAAAAGGAAGGCAATAAAGCATTTATATTAGAAGGACATGTCTCTTCAGCTGGAAGGTGAATTTCAAAGAACTAACTAATTAAAAGCAGCAGTGTTTTCATGAGCAAAATGAAATAAAAACACAAAGCAGAGAATATTTGTGGCTGCGTGCATGTTGGTATTTGGTATTTCAGAAAGGCCAAATAATATGTCACTTTACAACTGAATAACAACTGTTGGTGTGATTCACATCTCATCCCAAATGGATAATATAAAGGGGGGATATTATGTAAAAGTGATTCTTTTTGAGCCCTATCTTATGTCAAAAATATAAAAGTAGTTGCTTTGATTTGTTGCTTGAGAAATCTTTGAATCTCCCGTGGCAACCATTCGGGGTGCGTAGACACTCCCACAAAGTGCCGCATATTTCCACAAAGCTCCTCCTTGGAGCCGAGGTTCCGCCTCACAGAGCACCTCTCCCCCCGTGGGTCGCCCACTCAGCTCCTCCAGACTAGCGGCAGCAGATTAGCAAACATCTGGAACTGAGAGTCTGCTAAGATTATTAACTACGTCTCAGTCCAACACGCCAAAGAACGGCTGTAAGCAGCGTAATGGAAAGGCCTTGTTGGAAAGAGTTGGAGTATCAATTTTTAAGAAAATATTTTGTCTGTTTTATTTACAATTTAAGATACAAAATTGTATGTTGAATCTCCTCCATGTTCTTCTCAGTAAGAATTGGAAAAATATTTTTTGTCATTACAGCAATCAGCCCTTTTGTTCTAATTGCTGATGAGCTTTTTGCGTATTTTCCCAAATGTTTCTTTGGTGGTGAGACTGGAAGCCCTTCTTGCCATCAACCAAATCTAAAATCTCCACCGCAGATTCAAGTTGGGACACTTCTTCGAAAAGAAACGAGTTGGTAAAAGTTAAAGATCCCTTCATACCTCAGTTTGCCACGGGTGTGAGGATCAGTGTGTCCGATGTTAAAATTAGTTTGGTGATCTGAAGCATTTAGCAAATGGAAGAAGAAATCTGTAAGGGAAAAATTGTTTTTCACTGAACTGGACAAAGAGCCACAATCTAAACTTAGCAATAAATGAGTTGCAAAGTCACTGAGTTTGTTATGTCAGCCAGCCATTTCTGCAATGGTGCCATGGCGACCGTTACTAAGGATGGTACTTCAATGAGATTGTTGCATAAAGTAGCTGTTGTATGTATATGTGTTTTCCCTTTATGTTTTATTCAGTGAGGCCAAGGAGGAATATAATGTTTTGTTCTATGTTACACCAACAATAAAGCTGGGCAGATGGAGTTTGGGCAGAGCAGGTGCAAGAAAGTTTTTATGTCAGTAAGCAGTTGAAGCTATATTAATGGTAATGGTCAACAGACAGCAAGTAACACTGTTTTGAATATCAGGTGTGCCGGTTGGGGTTGGTTTCCTGCACTTCACTTCCCATAAAAATAAAACATAAGATTGACTTTTTGTGCTACATTTACCTTTTTTTTTTTTGCAAGTGCAAACATTCATAACTGTTTCCAGTCTTCTTCTTTTAGAAAGACTTGATGTAAACAAAATAGTTGAGGTATTTCTAAAGCAATTTCCCTAGCAAGTGCCAAAGCTCCCAACACCTGGAATGCAACAGAGAAAACAGCAATCCCTTCTAGGCATTGTCTGTATCATTCCATTTTTAATCACCCGTAGTATTTATTAGGCTGGACTCACTACATATCAGAGAGATCTCGCATAAAACATTTTTATCAAAGAGTTTTCAGCTGACTTCAAACAGAACAAGGTCAGTGTTTCCATTCCTTTCATGATAAGCAATGAGGCTTCTCCATTATGAACAGCATTTTATATGAAATTTAAAAAAAGGACAGAGCTGCAGGAACAGGTCCAATGTTCTCAGAGCTGACTGAATAGTTAAATGGCTTTTACGTTTTAAATTTATGCCACGTTTTAAAATGAAATACATTCGCTGTTTACCAGACTTATGTATTTAAAAATGTTGCGTAAAGACATAATGTCACTTTGTGTCTCCACATGTGACCCAGCCGTCTATTTCACTGATGTGAAATAATAGCATAATGTCACTCGATGTTTTCTGAAAAAGATATGTGGCTCAGCTAAAATGAGTCAAATATACAGAAAATAGGATTTTGGCAAAAAATTTAACATCACACTCTTTTTTTTCTTCTTTTTTTTTTTTGTACAAATACGCACTTCTCAGAGAAACCACCACCTGGTGCTTATAATTCAGCAGGCGAAGTGTTGGAAGAATTCAGATTACCGATCATCATAAAACAAATTCCCCTCTGTTGCATTTTCGTTTCAGGCCTAAACGTTTTACAGAAACAGCCACAAAATAATCCTTAGAACAGGGTAAAGGTTTTAGGTAAAGGATGGCAGCTCTGCGTTCAATGACCAATACAAAAAAAAAGATTTATACACATATAATCATACATATTAGTTCTTGTTTCTGCTCTGTTATAGTAGTAAATAGTAAATCCACTTTCCTATGTTTATTAGCTGGTGTCCCACAGGACTCTATATTTTGTCTAATTCTCTTTTATATGATTATCAGTGATTTATCCTCTTTATGTGGATGCAATGTGTTAAGGATATGATACGTACTATGGCAAAAAAAAAAAAAACACAGAAGAGTTGCATGCTGGGTGATACATTCTATGGCAAAGATGAACTCAGCAGATATTGTTAAAAACGTCACAAATCAAATGCATATTTACTTTGTGGGGGGAAAAAGACAAGTGTATATCAAATTCCTGCATTTTTTTTGTTTGTTTGTTTCCAGAGAGTTGCCTCACAATGTAAGAATTTTAAAAATATTTAAAGAATATTTGCTGACAGATAGGACTCTGCATGAATTTACCATTCCAAAATGTGTCCTGCTTAAAGAAATCTGCAGAGAATAGAGGCGATGGAGAGGACAGAAAGGTGTGAATTGGGTCTTAGACCGGGTCATTCTTAACTCGGCCACCCAAAACCCGGCTTGCAGACGTCAACAGAACCACATCATCTGCAAAAAGGAAAACTAAAACCAGACACCTTCCTCTCCATGACTACACCCAGAGATCCACAAAGATGATTGGTGATGGAGGACGTTTTGGATCAGTCAGACCTGACACTGTGCCAAAAAGGTTTACACATACAAAAAAAAAGAAAAGGAAAAAAGAAACCCTACATCTGCGGTACATTGCGACACAAGCGTCAAGTGACTGGTCAACCAAACTCTGCGAA
The DNA here is from genome assembly GCF_003331165.1 of Xiphophorus hellerii. Taxonomy (NCBI): domain Eukaryota; kingdom Metazoa; phylum Chordata; class Actinopteri; order Cyprinodontiformes; family Poeciliidae; genus Xiphophorus; species Xiphophorus hellerii. The sequence goes on along the minus strand of NC_045673.1, from coordinate 21,982,370 downwards.
AGTGAAGATTTGACTCATTGTTTCGCAATAAGAAGAAAATCCCTGCTGCACCTCATCAAGTCGAGGTTCAATAGCTGGTTGGAACCTCTTTTTTTTACATCACAGGAAAGAAGACTTCCTGTTGATACTCATGTTTTAATCAACTGCACATGCTGGATGCCATCAACTTGAGACGCACGAACTAAAACGATCCTCTTGACTCAATTTGCATTTATCTTCTTTCTATGTGTAAATGAAATAATTTACCACTAGCTAGTGGACACGAGGATAAGTCAGCACTCTGCAGACTCAGGGCGGCTCTTTCCTTTCTAATACGCTGAGAGAAGGAGTCAAGGAGAGAAGCACATGTTGTGTCTGAATGGTAAGTGAAGGAATACGTTGGGTCTCTCCTTTCCTCACATCAAATGGGTTAAAAGGAACTGAACCACATGGAATCCATACATCGATTTTTAGCTTGCGAAAGAGAAGAGAAAGGGAATAGCAAGTGGAGTTTATGTTAAGATGCATCGAGGTCTGTTCCTTGAAACGAAGCCGAGGAAGAGGAGGAGGAGGGGCTCTGCGAAGCAATCAGGGTGAGAAGTATACATGACTCAGCCGTCCTCCTCTTCAGTGTTGGACAGATGAAAAGAGGAGTCATCGTTTGGTCAGCTGACTCACCGGATTTCAGGGGAAAAAACCCCACGTGGTTTTGATGGTGTGTGTGTGGGGGGGCCTTGTGCATGCTTCCTTTACAATTGACGCCTTTGGTCCTCAGCAGAGGTACAGTTATTCAGTTCCCCGTCACTCTGCAGGAATGCAGGCTGGGATTCCTGTGCTGTGACTCGTGACCTTTCACCTGCCATCCCCATATGGATACCATTTCATCCTTCCTTTCTCTCTTGGCCAGGGAATTTCCCAGATTGTGTGGTTTGGCTCTCGGGGAAGAAGTTATACTGCATAGCATTGTTACTTCATGCTGAGTTTAGTTCAATAAAAAAAATTAAAAAAAATCCCAGTTTTATTAATGCTTTTTTTAATGATAACCAAAAAAAGTACACTGTAAAAAAAGTCAGTAAATTTACGGTAAAAAACTGTAAAAAACCAACAGTTTTTGACCGTCGTATCCAAAAACATTGCATTACCGTAGAAATTACATGGAACTACCGTAAGTCGAAACTGCAAAGAAAGTCAGTAAATTTACGGTAAAAAATTGTAAAATGCCAGCAGTTACTGACCAGAATATTCACAGCATTATACTGCCGTAGAAAATACATGGCATTATCATAACTGAATAAACATATATCCTAAATAATTGTGACAGTCACGAATGTAGAAAATACAGAAATATAGTGTAAAAATATAAGTAATTGTAAAGTTCTTAAAAAATTGTAATATTGCCAGCAGTTAATTACCCTAAACTTAACAGTAGCAATCAGCCAAAATTACAAATTTTGCTGATGTTTAGATCTACAATGTAAAAGCGTAAACAAGACTGCAAAATAATTTTTTACAAAGAACAGAATGCTGGTGTGATATTTTGGTTTCTTTTTTAATAATGCCTTTAATACACCAAACTGAAATCTCAGCAGTAGACCAGGCATCGATCTGGCGATCCACCGATTGCAAAGCAAACTCCTACAGCCAACGCCACCATCATTTATGAGAGCATTTGATCATTAACATTAAGAGAACTGTATGTTAGCCCCTCTTGCTTGAATGAAGCTGAAGTTGGTTTCCAATTGCTGCTTCCAATTTGGGAAATGGCTAAAGGGCAATTCCACCTAATTTTTCACTGCAATCAGCATCTTTAATTTACTCTAGCTAAAAAACTACAACACCTAGACTCTTCAAATCTGGACTAGATTATTCTCAACTCATATCAGAATATTTAGAACCAAGTGTGGGATTTGTAAAACCTTTATCTGATTTGTGAAACTTCAATAAAGAACAATTCTAGTGTTATCCAAAATCATACAAGTTGTAAAGTCACCCATCATTGAAGTTTCACAAATCCCACACTTGGTTTTAAATATTGTGCTATTAGTAGAGAATAGTCTAGAGCAGGGGTCCCCAAACTTTTTCCTGCGAGGGCCACATAGCTGTTCCTTTCTCTGCTCGGGGGCCGGTCTTAGTTTTTGGAGAAAGATACCTTAGAAACTTATTGTCGGCGGGGGGGGGGGGGGGGGCTGTTCTGTCTTTGAAACTGTCGACGGGGGGGGGGGGGGGGGGGGGGGGTTGCTGACTACGACACATTCGCGGTCGCTTTTAGATAGATTTTTACCCAGAATGGAAATGGAAAAAACCGTGAGTGAAACGGTGACTGGGACTGACTAGTATATATTTGAGGGAAAGTTAGTTTAACATCTGCTCAAGAGCCCCCTGGTGGTTGAAGAGAAATCCACAAACCAGAAAATACAATATATGAAAAAATACACTGAATGCTCTCTGGTATGAGGAGGCGGGCCAGATCCGGCATTGCCAGACCAAATGACGCAGGCCGTAGTTTGGGGACCCCTGGTCTAGAGAGTTTTTCATTTTGTTATTGTGATAAATAGTAGGGTTTACAGTAAATGGAGACTGTTATTTGTCATGTAAACAAATAATTATCTAGTTTGCATTGCTGCTTGATCCTTCAGCATCAGCAGCAAGATTCTTTTAACTCTGTTCCTGTAGTGGTGTCCTGAACTCAACACAGTAAAGTCACTGTGCTAACTAAGGTTGCTAACTAGGGTGCTGAGAGCCCAGTAGGCCTGGTCCTTGTCAAGATGCTGCTACTGTCTTTGAAATCAAATTTCTGCTATTTTTGCACGTTCAGGAGGAGAAGGGCAACACATCACAGGTGAGTCCCTTTCACGGTTTCAACTGAAGTTAGCTAACTTTAACCAACTGACAAAGAAATGTGTAGTTTCTGAGCCATGCTGTTTATGTACATGCACTGCAGCTAGATATTTTTACTATATGGAACATTTAATCTTCACAGATGCAACACTTCCATTAATGTTTCTGTAGGAACGGCTGCATAGATTATATTTCTGGTCTACTTCAGACTACATGTGCTTAAAGTTATTGTTAATGGCAGAAGCAACTTTTTCCAAGTTTGGTTCAATAATTAATTTGAATTACTTTGAGTGTGAAATGTTCATGCATGCAAGTTAAATCTCTGAAGAACATGTTAGCTTTTGTTTCAATATTTTGGTAATACTTAGAAGTATAAAGCTTGGCATCAGAGATATTATTTAATATTTTCCTTTGACCTCTTGACTCTCACACCCAAAATACTTGCACTAAAGTCACTGGGTCCATGACAGTTGAAGGATTTGAAGATAAGAGAATTTAAATATTAATATTTTACAGCTTTTCTCAGTTTGGGTGCATCTCTCAGAACAGAATTGAAATTCTTAAAACTACCTGTTCAATCTTCAAATTACTGTGTCACTTCTGCACATCAAAACAATTAGTTTTGCAAGTTTTGCTTTTGTACATCATGTAGCTGGTTATGTACACTTCTATGCTTTTATAATTGTAATTTGCTTTTATCGTCTTGATCAAAATATGTTAACCCTCCTGTTGTCCTCGGGTCAAAATGACCCGCCACTGTGTTAAACCCCCCCCCCCCCCAAAAAATCCCCTAAATGTAATTTTTTTAACTTGAGATTTTAAGACTTTTCCTAGATTGGCCCAGACAATAGAAAAAGTTCAGTGTTGCTTTTATTCTCATTTCCATGTAAGCTGTACAAAAAAAGGTACAAAGATGGTCTTCAGGTCAAAATGACCCGTGAGGCAAATGGAGTTGAAATCAAGGTCACAGAGTTATTTACAAACCATAAAATGTTACAAAGTTTTAGTTGTGTCTCAGATCAATCAGTAGCAGAAGTGAGCAGAGAGTGGAAGGCCAATTTTCCGAGCCACAATGCCAGTCAAACTCTTTCACACCTACTCAAGACTGATGCGATTTGATGACCGTGAATCAAGACCAGCAAGACGTATGACAGACAAACTTGCAGCCATAAGAGAGGTATGGGACAAGTGGGTGGAGCGGTTGCCCTACCTCTACAATCCAGAGCCTGATGTAACAGTGGATGAGCAACTGGTTCCATTTAGAGGTAATCTGTTTTCATATTTGTAATAAAAGTGATTTTCACTATTGATTTCTTTGACTGTTTTCTGTGACACTGATACTAATCACTGATGCTAATGTCTTTTGTCCAAAGGTTGTTGTCCTTTCCGGCAGTATATGCCCAGCAAGCCAGCAAAATATGGGATCAAGTCATGGGTGGCTTCTGAATCAAGCTATGCTTGGAAAATGCAAGTCTATACTGGGAAGTCAACCAGTGGATGCCCAGAGAAGAACCAGGGGTTGCGAGTTGTGCTTGATGTGACAGAGGGACTGAGGGGTCACAATGTGACATGTGACAATTTCTTCAACTCTTATGAACTCGGACAGCAGCTCCTGAAGAGGAAGATCACCATGGTTGGTACAGTTCAAAAGAACAAGCCTGAGCTCCCACCTGCACTGCTTGGGTCAAAGGAGAGAGAGGTCTTCTCCTCAAAGTTTGCCTTCACACCCACCACCACTCTAGTTTCCTACCTCCCAAAGAAAAACAAGAATGTAGTTCTTCTGAGCACACTGCACAAAGACGGCGACATTAGTGACCGTGAGGACAGGAAGCCAATCATCATCCTGGAATAAAACCGAAACAAAGGAGGTGTGGACAACCTAGATAAGGTGATTGGAGCATATAGCTGCAGAAGAATGACTGCCCGCTGGCCCCTGGTCATCTTCCACAACATCATTGATGTGTCCTCCTACAATGCCTTTGTGATTTGGATAGAGATCAACCCAACCTGGATGTCTCATAAGCACAACAAGAAGAGGGTGTTCCTGGAGCAGCTAGGAAAGGCACTTGTAACTCCACTCATTGAAAGAAGGAAGCATGTCCCCCACACAGAAGCCTCAGCAGCAGTTGTGAAAGCTATTCAGAGTGCAGCAGCTCCTGATCAACCTGAGGATCCATCTACCACAGCCACTTCCTCAGCTAAGCCAAGTAAGAGGAAGAGATGTCAGTTCTGCCCTCAGACTGTAAAACACATACTGTGTGCTGCAGGTGTAAGAAATATATCTGCAAAGGCTGTGCACTTGCATACTGCCCTACATGTGCCAATTAGTTGAATGGGTTATGTTATTTTTCATATTTTTGTATTGTACATCCTCTTGTTCACTGGAGAAAAGTAAAAGAAAATTAGTCACTGTGATGAATAAAAATGCATTCGAAACTCATTTTGCACATTTTTTTTCTTAAGCTATAGAAATTCAAGTGGAGAGGGAAAAGTCAAGTATTCACACATTTTGTGGTGAGTGACAATATACAAGATAGAATTTGGTGTTTAAAATTCAATTAAGCTGCTTATATTGGGGGTTTATTGAAGACGGGTCATTTTGACCCGGAGGATAAAGGGTGTATACAGAAAATGAGGACAACAGGACAACAACGTGTCTGTGTTGAATTCTCAACTTCCAAAATAGCATCAGTTCATTGTGTAAGTCTTAACATGCATAAGTCTTAAAGTTGTCATAATGTGAATCATATATTAATTAATTTATATTCTATTATTTTCTAAATCTGTCCTGAATTGGTAAATTGCTCCCAAGTGAGTCCTGAGTTTCTCTAACAGGTCAGTGTATGAACCATTAGCTCAACCAACGATCAACCAGTTTTCTGAAACAGATTGGAGGTGCATCTTGTGAACCATCAGTTGGCAACATTATGCTCTATATAGTCAGAACACAACACAATGTTACATGTCTGAGAACTGATGAACAAGTATCTGGGCAGAGTGAACAGCCAGAGAGAAGAAGAGGAGTGAGGCTGAGGAGGAAATAGTTGGGAGGAAAGCAGAAGAAGAGTCAGAAGAGGCTGAGGACATCTGCCAGTTTCCATCAGTCCAACATCAGGACATGGCTGAGACCCACAACATGATGCTGATGGAGGTCCTCCCACCCTACTGTTCATTCCTTAACCCCACTGAGGAAAAAAGATTCCTCAGTGGAGTTAAGGAACAAAGTGACTATGGAAATTAAAATGTAATGTAATTTCTACAGCACTGTACAGTTTTCCTTGAGGAGATTGTCCTGTGGCTCCTTTTCTACTTTTTTTGTTCTCTGCATTTCTGTCTTTTTCTTTCTGAATCACCATGGCATGGTCCATGAATAAATTATAGCAAAAGCGTAAATCAGTGTTTCTCAATCCTGGTCTTCAGCGTCACCCTGTCCTGCAGGTTTAGGTATTTCCCTTCTGCCACACACCTGAATTGTATCTCTGGATGATTAACAAGCTTCTGCAGTACTTGATTGTCATCCAATCATTTGAATCAGCTGTTCTGGAGTAGAGGCACATCTAAAACATGCAGAGCAGGGGGGCGTTGAGGACCAGGGTTGAGAAACACTGGCGTAAATGATCCTTTTGTAGTCTCTTCTCATGACTAATCGATTTGACTGTCTTATCTGTACATAGAGAGACTATAACTTATTATTTTGAGTCACTGATATGTTAACAGACAGGATTTTAAGAGCTGAACTAAGGATTTTGAAAGCAAACAAATGCTATTTTTCCTGTTTCTACAAATTGTTTTGAGAAATGCGCTTACTGTTTTGTAAATGCCAACAATGACTCGAGAAATGCACCAAAAGTGACTGAGAAAAACTAACCTAGCATAAATTGTCTCAGCTGTATCAATTTGTTTGCCTGTATGAAAAGTGTTCACATTTACAGCTTTGTTTCTGCTAGCTTGCAGGAAATGTAACTTACATAAATGGTTGAAGACAACCTATTGGCCTTCATGAGACTCAGATAAATGGTGAGTATCTATTTCATAAATTGCCTAAAACAGTTATATTTGTTTTTAGTTTGTGTATTTTGTCTGGTTGCAGACCAGAGGATCACACCTGTTGACAACAAACAAAGGTTTAACTACTGAATTTTCAGTCAGAAATGATCACACCACCTGGTTGAAGTACCTGTGTCCATATGCAAGTCAACAAAGGTGAAACAAACATTTAAGCGAATAAGATGTTCATGTAGTGCATCTTTCTAACTTTTTCTTTTTGTTTTCCAGCAGAGAGGAAACACCCGATTGACAACATGCGAGTCTCAATTTCAACCTGTGACTGGGAAGACTACAACCATCCTGAGCAACGTCTGATCTCAGCGACTTGTGACTCTCAACCCAGAACAAGAATCCTTTTATCACCATTTTGTCTTCTACAATATGTTATCTCTTATGTGGACACATACTGTTTGTTTTGTTTTTGTTTTCCAGATCTCAGTAATACCGTGAGGAAACTGGACATAAAATAGAATCAGTTCTTTTTTTAACTTGACTTTTTAAATAGAAATTGTTTCTTTAAGTGGATTACTCGTAATCTGTATTTTTGTTTAATTAGAAATTATTTTCTTTATAACTTTCTGTATAGAAATGCTTGACAAGTTACACTTCCTTGGTTGTTGTACTATAATTTGTATGGTAAAATTCTGGTAGGAACAGAGACCAGTAATTTACCATAAGTTTTTTTTGGGGGGGAGGGTTTACAATAAAATGTCAATATATCATACAGTCTGGATGTGTTTTTCACTCATGTAGATATTATGCCTCAGTCAGCATGACCGTATTTACTACGGCAAAACCACATTTTATTTTTTTTAAAATATTTTAGGAAGTACGGTATTTTACCGTATTTTAAAAATACGGTAGAATCCTGCATTTACAACATACGGTAAAAAACTGGCAGCTGTGGTTGCCAGAATTTTACCGTATATTAAAAATACGGTAAAATCCTGCATTTACAACATACGGTGAAAAACTGGCAGCTGTGGTTGCCAGAATTTTACCGTATTTCAAAAATACGGTGAAATCCTGCATTTAGCAAATACGGTAAAAAACTGGCAGCTGTGGTTGCCAGAATTTTACCGTATTTTAGAAATACGGTAAAAAACTGGCAGCTTTGGTTGCCAGAATTTTACCGTATTTTAGAAATACGGTAAAAAAATGGCAGTTTTGGTTGCCAGACTTTTACCGTATAAAGACGGTAAACTTCTGGCAACTCAGCTGCCAGTTTTTTACCGTAAAATGAGGCCGTTTTTTTTTACAGTGTACTTATCAGAGCATGCAAAGCAATCATGGTCCAAACAAATCACATGTGTGGCGTTAATGAAGTTCCTCCCTGTGTGCGTTTGCGAGCTCGAAGATGCCTCGTCACGCTGGGTGTGTGCAGCGTGTGTGAGAAACGACGGGCGACGGTGAATCCGGGTGGTTTCACTTGTGAGAGAGCGCACTAGCGAAACCTCGCATGTTGACATCTTCCACATTCACATGAGTACGAACACGGCACACACGGCGTCTCCGTGTGTGTGTGTGTGTTTACTTCAGCCCACGGTGACTCAGAGCTCCGATAATGACTGTGGCAGCGCGGCGGATGAAAGTCTCGCTCTGACTGCAGCCGGCAGAGAGAAGCAGGACTGAGGGCTGAGCGCCTCAGAGCCTCCCCGCTGCTCGTTGGGTTGAAACGCATCCTGGTCCGAGGCACGAACTGTAAAAAAAAAAAAGTCCATTAGACGGATCTTCAGGCGCCTGGAGCAGGACTCAGCTCCAGGTCCGACCGGCGAGTGAGAAAACATCACGAAGGGAAGAGAGCTGTGCGTCGTTGGGCAGCGGATGGTTCACTTGCAACAGGTTCGTATTTTCTAGTCGTCGCTCTGTTTTGTTTTTCCCATGAAGGGATTTACCTCTTTGCGTGTCTTTAAATGCCGCAGTTTAACTTTAGATCGTTTTTGAACAGTCACTTTGTAACGTGGTGAATCAGAAAGCTTTAGGTTGTCAGAGAGAAGTTTAAACTGTGTTTAAATGCACTGAGGCTGACTGTGTTTCTGATCCTAACTAATTACTCTATCAGTGGTCAGGAAAAATCTGCTCTAAAGATGGCAAGAAAGACATTACTACTGAAATTAAAAGGTTTCCTTTCTCTCAACTGCTATTATAATTATATATATATATATATATATATATATATATATATATATATATATATATATATGTTTTTCTTGTTCTTTTTTTACTGATGACCTTTGTGTTTCACGTCAGCACACCTAGAGGCTGTCCAACGGCACTGCATGCAGCATGCATAAGTAACTTGAAATAGCCCATAATGTCATTTAAGCCCATGTGAGATAAAATCTTTCACTTTGCCTCACTGCTGATTTCAGACAAGGTAATAAGGCTCCAGACTATTAAATGACTGGCTGACACTTGAAATCCCCTTGTTACTCATCTTGTAGCATCAAATTAAGTGACATTTCTACTTCCTGGCATAACTAATCCCATTACTTTGTCTCTGTTTGCACAACGACTTGTAAGTGATTCTGTGAGTCATTTGTCAAACACACAAAAAAAGCCCTGATTGTCAAGGAAGTCAAGGAATAAGAGCTGTTTTGTTGGTAAATGACACACATTCTAATTAACACTGTATCAAGTACATGCCAATCTTTTGTTACTGGACTAGGTGTGTAATCCCTGTGGTGCAATGGTTGACTTGGACCAAAACCAGACATTCCTGACATTTAGTAACTATTGAGGAAAGAGTCCTGAGATCTTTATAGACTTGTTAAAATAACCAGGCACCTCGAGTTGGAGCAGAGAGATGTTGGTCTGCCTTTCAAAAACTGGAATTATGTCTAGACCACACAGCTTTCCCCTGGAGGGTCTTTCAACTTAATGCAGGGGTCTCAAACTCCAGTCCTCGAGGGCCGCAGTCCTGCAACTTTTAGATGTGCCTCTGCTGCACCACACCTGAATAAAATAATTAGGTCATTAAGGCTCTGGAGAACTGATCTACACAAGGAGGAGGTCATTAAGCCATTTCATTCCAGTGTTTTGTACCTGTGGCACATCTGAAAACTTTAGGACAGCGGCCCTCAAGGACTGGAGTTTGAGACCCCTGGCTTAATGGATCAAATGGGCAGATAAGTGTTTCAAAGCATCAGGCAACGACAGGTATTGAATACAGTCAGCACTTCTTGTTATTGTACTCCGTCGTGCTTCTAAGTCCCTTCTACATCCTTCACCAGAAACAAATTGGCCAGATGTTTAACCTGGGAAGCTGAAGCTCCGTCCTTCAGAGAGACAACGCCTCTGGTTAGACCCTCTTGAGCTGATGTGTTGTTTTAGAGCCTGGTGCTAGCCGATGAACGCAAACCAATCCGACACCGTAGAATCGAAACCATATTTCTCAGATCGACTTTGGTCAGTTCATAAAGGTTCCAGTCTTGAGGTTAGCTGCCTCTCTTCCTCTCTTTCTCTCTCATTCGCACTTTGCTCTAATGGAGTGCTGAGTAGAGACCAGCCCCTTTCAGGAAGAACTTCATGCTCATCTCCATCTGCATGAGTGTGACCTCTGCTCTTTCTGTCTGGATGATGACCAGCTGACTCACTCCTGCCTTCAATTGTCAGGTGCCTGATGACACCAGGGGAAATTTGTTGGACAGAGCAAAGGCAAAGCTGACGTCCATCAGAGCTGTGACTTCCCCCGTCCCTTGACTCTCGTTTACAGTTGGCTTTTTCTTTTTTTTTCTTTTTTTCTTGAGCACTAATTAATTCCTAGGAGGTAAAATTCAATTTCATCCAGATGCGATATGATGTAGCACTCACACCAGTCCTTTCTTTGGATGACAATGGAGATGATATGTGTGTCCCTGCTTTTTGATTGAATTATTCAGTAAGCAGTGAAAGGAGAAAATCAAAGGATGATGATGGGATGACAAAGAGTTTGTCACAAGAAAAAAAAAACTTCACCCATTTTCAATTCCCATTTAAGTAAAACCTTTGCGTAAATGACTAACTCTGAGTTTAAATTGTACTTGGGTGTCTTAATTCCCAAGTTCCCACATCTGAAAAATGGACTAACTTTCCCTAAGGTTGTAATTCTGATGGAAGTTCCTCGCCAACCTGATGTGTCTAAAACAGCTACAATAAAGTTTTGATTGTCTTTAACAACATCTTCACACTTTTGTTGGGCTGTGACTCATATCAGTTACAGCACAACTGCATGAGTAACATCAAACTTCACATTAACTGCCACCTCAGGTAGAATGTGCAAAAAAATCAAATAGATGCATTTAAATTGCAGTTTCATCACCTCACAATGAAAATGTAAGAAGAATACATATAACCTCAAGTTTTAGTACATTTATGTTTTAGGAAAATATATTAAAAATACAAATAATCAAAATTATTGCTGAAATGGTTAATCGAATTAATCAAATTAAACTAATTATCAATGAAATAATGTTCAATGTTCAAAGGCAGTTTGCTGAAAGAACAACACAGAGCAGGAACTAAGCCAAAACTGTACAAGAAACAGTTTTGGCTAATTATATATATATATATATATATATATATATATATATATATATATATATGAAATGAAAATCTACAATCAAGCACCTTTTCCCATCTATTTATTAATAAAACAAATAATCAGCAGACTAGTAGACACTATTATTTTAGCTGTTGATGCAACACTTCCAACAAATGATCAAATGTTCACTAAAGGAACACTACATTATTTCATTTTAGGCAGCCAAATCTTAGTTTTCTTACTCAAAAAAGTAATTGATTTACTTGCATCCAAACCTAAAAGACTCTGGACTTCACCGCCAAAACTAAATCAGCGGAAAATACCAGTGGAAATATCCAAAATGCTGCATCAGCTAAGAAGCCCCACTGATGGTTATCAAAGCAAGATTTAAACATTTTAAAAGTAAAATGAGTGCTGTGCTCTCTTTTTTTTATGTGTAATTAATTTAAATACTTTCAGTAGAGATGCATTACCTTCTTGATCTAAAATGAAAACACATTAACGTTTCTAGATATGATTGCAAACATGATACTGCTTGAGACATCAATCTTTTTGTTCATTTTGTGTTTCTGCAGACACGGGTTGATCCAGGTAAGTGGAACATCAGGTCACATTTCGGACTTCCACCCAAGCTCTGCCGAGGCCAGCCGTCCAACTTCTAAAATTTCAGACACTGACGATTGGCTCCGGTTTGACTGCTTGTTAATTTAGCACCCCCCCTGGTGTCCATCCGCAGAATGAGCCACTCGCAGAAAGAAGAGCCTTTCAGCTTGGCTGTGCATCTGGATCGACTCCTACAGTGTCAAGAATTTCCTTCTTTCTATATAACTTTGCATGAAGCTAAAGATTTAAATCTTTTTGTCCAACAATCTGCCCTCAGGAGCTGATTTCATTTGGGAGCATAGATGTTTTGTACCCAGTTTCTAGCACCACATGAAATCAGTGTTCTGGGAGGCGGACTGCCAGCATGTACATCTCTATACGTCAAAGTCATTTTCCTCTCGGGGCTTTATCAAGATCTTATGTCCTCAAATGACCAGTTGTGGAAGAATGTATTGATATAACAAACTGTTGTTAAGTAGCTGCAGGTGCATTCAAATAGTACTTCTTAAAATGAAATGATATTTAGCATCTTTTCACATTTATGTAATTTAGTACTATACAGATAAAAACTGGTTTGATTTAATTGACGAAATAATATTTAAGCACAAAACCGTTATCTTGAAGTTGTATTTATGTGGCTCTCTAGACTTGGGATTAGTGACTTCTTCTCTGACTGGCCTGTGTTAGTACAGAACTCATTTCACTGCGGACAATAATACTTTATCAGCTTCTGTCAGCATCTATACACAATATTTTTTTGGTGCAACACATTCAAGTCTGAGATACAGAACCCATTTTCCTCCTGAATGGTATAACGGCTGAACATTTCCAAGGTGTTCATACTTGCCTTTAAGTGTTTTTATTTTTTTCTTAGACACTGAGGAAAAAATGTCTATCTGGACTCAAATAGTGTAAATAAACGCATGGCTTCAACATTATATATAGAACAGTAGAATGTTTATATCCTCATTGTGGAACAATAAAATATATCGCTATTCAATTCTGTTCTATGCTAATTATTATAGGGATTTCTCTGGCAGAAAGTTATAATACGGAAATGTTACACTAAACTTTACTTTTCAAATTGCCAAACATTTATGTGATATATTATTTAAGTTGGTTTTGATACTTTTTAAGGGTTTCGGGAAATGTTTTAATGTTTGTCTCTGACCATTTGCTGTTGTTTTAATCATGTATTTCCAGACGTTTTATTTAATCGAGACTGTAAGTTACCCTTAAAAATGAAGTACAAACATGGATGAGAGAAGAAAAAGTTATTTAAAAATCTAGTAGATAAAACTCTATCTACAGTGTGAGAAAATTTAACAAAGATCACCTAGCAGAAGATCGGACATAACACATAACACCAACATAGCTACTACTATATGCCAAGTTTTCAACTCTGAACAAATTACCTTATTTGTGCAAAAAATAAATCAATAAATGTCCAATATAGCCCCCTTGAGTTTAAGAGTCTAATGGTTCAACAATAGGCGAAGAAAAGCACCCAAAATAATTGTGGGACCTTCAAGAAATATAATACTTATTAGAACTACTTTAAAAGATTACAAGAAAGGTTTGCACCATAAACGCGAAAATAAATTAGTAAATGACTCTTTTTTTTGTTAGGGCAATGTAATAATAGTAGTAAGAAAAATACCTCAGACACCCACTCCATTTAATTTATATCAGAAATCAGAAATAAGTTCGTTTTTTGTAGGACAGAGTTTCAGCCATTTCTTGTCGGTTTTTATTTATTCTAGTGCTATCTGACTGTGGGAGGAGCAAAGTTCTGAGCTTTCTCCTGATTGGTCCATTTCCAATAATCCGCCATATTCAAACTTCCGCCGTCCAGTGTGTGTGTTGTCATTGATTCCGTGTTTTCTTTGTATAGATAAAGCAACTTTTCATACACTCGGACATAGTTTTTTACCATCTACTCATTAATACACATTGGTATAGGATATCTGACAACTAACTGACTCACAAAATGGAAGAAAACGAGGAAGTTCACGGAAGGACGGTGGGAAACCAGAAGCAGAAACTACGGAGGATTTCATCGAGGACGTCTACTACGAGTGTTATCAGCGCTGCAGAGCCGTCGCCCCCGCAAAGACTGCGGAGAAAAAACTCGAAGTACGTAGCTGCAAAAACAAAACAAAACAAAAAAATACCCCGCTCATCATTTGATAGCACTAAGTAGTAAAACACCTAGGTAAAAATAGGTTTATTCCCTGATAATAGCCCCACTTCGTCGACTGAGACGGGCAGGGCTGGCATTAACTGGCAAATGATGCCTTCAGGTGCGCCTCGTAGATTCCTCGGATGTGCCACTTAATAACATTAAGTGTTTGTAGAAAATTCTAGTGAATAAAAAAGAATTAATAATGACAATAATTCCTCGTTACAACTTAAGTAATAAAGGTAGAATCAATTGAATTCTCGAATGACTGTTTATTAAGTCATCTCATAAATTCTTAATTATGGAGCTCAGTTACAAGGAGTTGTTTTTGTCAGAAAATATTACAAAATTGCTTATTTTATTTCGAGCAATAGAATTTACTAACATTATTCAGCCCAACTGGCTATGAAATTGTAAAATATATCAAATCTGTGATTATTGAAGATTCTCTTGGTAATGGACAGAGAAAATTTTCAAAAATCTTATTTTTATTTTTTCATTTATTAACTGCATCAAAACTAAAAACTATGCGTCAACCAGAAATATTTTTTGATGCACTTATTTGAGATGAATAAAATCAGATAAAGGTATGGAACATGCTTCGATGCATAAGCAGAAATAATTTAGTGATTAATCAGTTTATTGTTGAATTTAAAATGTTTACCTTGGTTTGATATCTTATAGTCGATAGGAAATGAAAACAGTTTGAATCAGTGAAAACAAGCAGGTCAAAGAAAAGTGTAATAAGTATCAGCCTTTTCAGTGTATCTTCAAATAACATAGCAAGTGGAATACATATTTTAACTCTGATCAACAGTTTGATCGTTTCTGCAGCTGAACTATTACACTGTAGTAAGTGATAAACTATGTCATGCATTCAAATTGTCTTTGTATTTGTCAACTTTAATAAATGCAAATAGTATAAGGAGTTAGATAAGGAGTTTTCTTCAGCCGGATCACTGCATTCACAGCATGTAGCAACTACAAACGTTCAGCAATGTGCCAAATATTATGTCAAATCATCAATAAAGTGTTTCACAAAGTATAAACTCATTTTAAAATATGAACAACAATAAAATAGTTGGGGGAAAAAAATAAATAAATAGATAAAAATAGCTTAAAATATATAAGAAGATACAAACTTAAAGGTTGCACAATAAAAGCAAACCTAGTATGCTAAACTAGAGCAAAAAGCCGGTGAATGTCTTTATAAAATGTGGTCATGTGATGAACACAAGCATAAGACTGGGCCAGTTTGTACAGCTGGCTTTTGATGGCTCCCTCTGAGAGTCACGACACTTTGTAGCTTCACTGTTTGGTCAATATAACGGACCGTTTTGGGGGGTTTTTTAGAGCCACAGAGCTGAACGACTTCTTACAAGGCTTTAAATATTAACATCGTTCAGTTAATGAAATGACATGAAAATTACATCCTTTCTACTACAGCTGCTAAAGCCCAGGAGAGTTTGAAAATAGGGTGTGTCCCTCCCTGTTTTTGAGATAAATTTGACTTGCCAAATTTATAAGACAGTTTACAAGCTTATAAAGTGTAAAGTGTAAACTCATTAGAGTTGTATTGTTACTGTGCGGATGGTGTTCACTTGTTTCCACTGTGAAATGTTTGCAGAACATTTGTGTCTTTTCCTGCAGACTGTCACTGCAGAGAGGCAGCTCGTTCACCTTCCTCACTCCCGGGACGCCTTGGGACTTCAGTCTAGTGAGTTTATGTGACAGTGCTGCTGCTTTTATTTACTAATGACTTATATGATGAGATTACCAGATAAATGTAAATAATTATCTACCTATTACATCCTTTTTTTGTATCCTGTTAACCTAGAAGTTAATTAGTTGAACTGTTTGTACCAACTCTTTCCATTTACAGACGGTGGATATGTACTTTGGCAAGACGCTGAAGTTTTACACGAAATTTGTTCTGTTTATCTTTAATCGGGTGTCTGAAAATAAACAGTAACCTTTTGTTTTGCTCCTATAGAAAAGAAAGCGCAAAGATAAAGAGGATGACACCGTCAGCCTTTCCAGCTTTGACCTCAAGGTGAGCGATCATCCTCTGTATTCGATGCAGATCTTCTACTGAAAGAATCCATACAGTACATTATAATCCATCTGCGTGACTCAGATCTCACATATAACGAGCTCAGATTTAGCCTGCTAAAACTTTGTACATGAAAACGACTTTACCTGAGGAAAATATAAAGAGAAAACCTTAAACATGCCATTCCTCTCTGAGGGTTGTTTTTGCTTCGATATCGCTGCAATCCATACAGTTATTCAGTCTGCATTCATAGACTGACTCGTCTAAATGAGTGGTTAAACTTTTGAAGAATCTGTATGACATGATAAGTATTGTTCTAACAGGAAAGTACTATTGAGTCTCTTTCCTGTTTTGTGAGGCTGCAGGAGCTGCTAGACTTGTCCTGACCTGCATTTTGGTTTCTTTGAGCTGCAAATGGTCTAAACACATAAACCGAATCTTATTACAAGCACCACGTCATTCAAATTCCTTGCCCAGAATTTTACATAAAAATATATATACAGTATATATTACACATAATAACTAAACATGTTATTTTAAAGGTTAAAAAAACCGTTAAGGTGAATCTTTTCATTACATTGTGGGCAATAGGCATTTCTGTGCTCACTCATTCTCAAAAATTTCAAATATCATCTTAATTTATTGCTGTGGAATAAAACCTAAAGATGGAATGAGTGACTTTATATATTGACGATTTCATATATTAATTCAGTAGAGCTAATGTGAGATGGCATTTTCCAGGAGCCCAGTAATAAGCGAGTGCGAACCCTGGCTAAAGTTTCATCTCTCGTCAACCTGATATCTCCGTCAAAAAACGGAGCAGTGCGGCGCTTCGGCCAGTCCATTCAGGTAAACGTTGACCTGTTCACACATTTATACCATAAAATAAGGTGTAACTGTCTTTCCTACAAACGTGTGAATTTGTATTTCCCCATTTCTCCCCAGTCCATGTCATTACGTAACGATGGGAAGTCGCCAGGGACGACTCTCAAAGCTCCCAATAAGGCCCCTGCTATGACTCCCACCAAACGCAGGAACAGCACGCTGTGGTCGGAGACGCTGGACGTCCATCAGAAGAGCGCCTTCTCTGCTAAGGAAATCAAAAGACAAGAGGTAGTGTGAGTCAACATTTTCAAGATGGCACAAGGAAACAGGAAGGTTAATAGATTACATTTATCCTGCAGGCAATTTATGAACTTTTCAGGGGCGAGCAGGACCTCATCGAGGATCTGCAACTGGCACGAAAGGTTGGGAAAATGTCCTGCAAATTAAATTAAACATCTCGTATTAAATGTTTTCACAATCCCCTTATGGCGCTTCCCGCATTTAGGCCTACCACGACCCCATGCTCAAGCTCTCCATCATGACCCAGGAGGAACTAGCTCACATTTTTGGTGACCTGGACGCATACATCCCCCTCCATGAGTGTGAGCTGCTGCTGACCAGCCTGTCCCTTAAAGCCCCATTTGTTCCTAGTAACTGCTCCTGATTGGGTGATCTTTGTTTTTTTCTGCAGACTTAACGATGAAGCTCACAGAGGGAACAGGCCCTGATGGAACAGTGGATCAGATCGGCCAGATAGTGATAGACTGGGTAAGTATGCAAGCAGGAAGACGTAATGCGACATATATTATTTCAGTGCACTAAAAAGTAAAATGTCCTTTTAGCTTCCTGGCCTGAACGCTTACAAAAACTACTGTAGCAACCAGCTTGCAGCCAAAGCACTGCTGGACCAGAAGAAACAGGACAAGCGGGTGCAGGACTTCCTGCAGCGCTGCCTGGAGTCGCCTTTCAGCAGGAAGTTGGATCTGTGGAGCTTCCTGGACATCCCGCGCTCACGTCTGGTGAAGTACCCTCTGCTGCTGAAGGAGATCCTCAGGCACACTCCTCCTAATCACCCCGATGTAACCAGTCTGGAGAGAGCGGTAGGTTCTCATGTCTAATGTGACATGTGGTGATTTCGCACACACTTTGATTTACAGTTGTGGTTTTCTCAGACCTGAGCCTCCAGAGTCACGCAAAGACAGTTACAAAGTCGATCTTCTGTCATCTGAAGAACATTTTCAGGATTTAAAGACTAATGCCCCTGCGAGATCTAGAGAAAGTCATCCATTCGTTTATCTATTGTCGCATGGATTACTGTAACAGTGTCTTCACAGACCTGCCTAAAAAAAATAAATCATCCAGCTGCAACTGATCCAGTATGCTGAAGATGGAGCACAACATATTAAATTTGAGTTGGTGACACCTGCAGAAACCCTGGGACTGTGGGACTAATTCAATTCGGTTCAATTCAACTCAAGTCACATGAGAGACAAATAGACTCAAAAGTGGCAGCTCAGACAATATAATTCATAAAATTCACACATACCTACAGATATATTTAGGTAGTACAATTTTTATGATTGTGTGCATTGTGAAGTAATTATGTAACCCAAGTGCAGCAGTGTAGCAAGAGTTCTTAAAAAAGCAATAAGAGTTGTTAAAATTATGCCAGAAGCTTGATTTTGACTACATATAATGTGTAGCTTTTATGCAAAGTCTTGAAAGACATTTTTTTTCAAATATTGGATGCATGTATATATATGAGCTTTGACATTGTGAGAATTATGTTCACCCAGTTCTTCTTTTTAGAACTCATTAGAGTTGTATTGTTTCTCTACACCACAACAACAATCATTCACATAACTCACTAAGAGCTCCAAATGAATGAAACATTCGTGCTGATGATGAGCGTATGTAAACATTTGACTGGAACTCTACTTTACTCATTGCCGCTTTTCCAAATCATTCTTCCGTTTGGGATCCAGGTCACAATAATTCAGGACATTTTGTCCGACATCAACGTGACTAAAGGGGAGTCGGAGTGCCAGTATTACATAGACAAACTGGAGTTCCTGGATGAAAAGCAGTGGGACCCTCTCATACACGACTGTAAGACCCTGTTGTGTCACGGCGAGCTTCGGACCAAGAGCGGTTCGGTGAGAACGGCGGCTGCCCCCCTCGTCACCTCACCTCTCTCTGAAACTGTAATCTGAACAATATAGGCTTATTTCTCCATTAAAATGGTGTTCCAGAGGCTACACGTGTTCCTCTTCTCCGAGCTGCTGGTTCTGACCCGACCGGTGACGCGCAACGACAGGAGCTGCTTCCAGGTGTACCGGCAGCCCATCCCAGTGAGAGACCTGGTTCTGGAGGACCTCCAGGACGGAGAGGTCCGCTTAGGCGGGTCATTCAGGGGGGCGTTCACAAATGGAGAGAAAGGTAAGTAGAGTTGTGCTCCGCAGTGACGCTGCAGGGGGTTGTGTTGCTTTCCAACTTATTCCTTCAGGTCTGCTGTTCTTTAGTCCTGCTTCGTACATGACGGTTTCCGCTAGGGGTGAAACGATTAATCGTGATTAATTTATGATTGAAATAATCATCAACTAATTTAGTAATCGATTAATCATTAACTGGACTATACTGACTCGAAAAAATGCCATTTGCTGAAAGAACAACATACTCAGAGCAGTAATTAAGACAAAACTTTACCAAAGATATGTACATTTAGAATTTAAGATAAAAAAAAACACCTTCTTTGTCTATAAATATGTTCTATGCAAAACTCCTCAAGCGGGATTGTTTTAGCTTCACCCAGTTCAAATTCTGGAGGAAAAAAAAACTCCTATTAAACACCTGTTGATATCCAGTTGTTAATCCAAAAATAATCAGCAGATCAGCCCTACACTGTCTTGATGTTAAGTAAAGCAGTAAACTGAGCTTTTCACATGTTGATGTTAGAAGTATTTTCTAGCTGCAGATGAATCCTTTGCTAGAAATAGCCAAGCGTTCACTAAAGGAATGCATTGTCATTGCATTTTAGACAATAAAATGTTTTTCTTACTATAGAAGAGATTAAATTATTTGTTTATTTAATATATTTCTAATATTGCATGAAATAGTTTAAATGAAAAATCTGCAGAATAGGCCAATTATTTTATCCGATTAATCATCAGAATTATCGACAGATTAATCAATAACTAATACGATCGCTAGTTGCAGGTCTAGTTTTTGTGTTCAGCCGTCCTTTTCACATCCATTCAAGTGTCATGTCAGCACTTTAACATGAGCCATCTACTGTAGTAGAGAGGTTTAACATACATGGAAAGCTAATTAAATAACATTTCCTAGATAAATTAAAGTAGACATTCTTTTTGGCCCTTTGCAAGTTGGATTTCTTTCCCCCTCCAATTAACCTGAGATGTTGGGTTAATTGGGGAAATTTGTCATAATTTAAGAATGCAAATCAAAAAAAATTTTTTTTTAAACAAGTAGTTGCATGATTTCACAAATCAGTTTGGCCTTCTTGAAACTGTCTGAACATGTCTAAGCTGTGAGTGGGAGGAGAGATAAAGAGTCTGGCCTTCAAAAGTAAATTTTGGTTCAGTTTACATTATAGTAATAATCCTTAGATTTATTCCTTATATTGCATCTCTCTTTGAATCGCTAAAATAAAGACATACCTTATGGTTTTTGAAGACATTTCAGGATAGCACCCACACTACCATGACCTGGTTAACAGTGATTTGTACTATTTGGATCACACAATATCATGAAAATATATTTCTGTTGAAAGCTATAACGATATTGATTTTGATTAACCCAGATTTTCCTGACTCTTTTCAATCTTTGCCATTACACAATGTCTTCAACACTGGAAATGCACTAAAAACACATCAGGTAGACTAAAGGCCATCCAGCTGGGGAGATCTATCATCAGAACCCAGAGTGTGAATCGCACAATGCTTATATATAATAATCTATCAAGCAATACATCCATGCAGTTCTTTGTAATTGCAGTACTGAACACCCGGACATTGTAGTGATACGTATTAAAATCTTACCCAAATCCTAATTAATGGGCTTGGATTTGATTTCAATTTGTTCATTTCTCCTCATCCAGTGTCTATTTGAAAACTCACAGCAGGTACTCAGTCGGGTTACGATCTGTGAAAAACGTGTAATATTATGTTGCATCCACTACAATGGACTGTATTATAGTGGTGCTTCGGTTTGGGCATGAGACTGAACTCATTGTAGCAGCACACAGCCTTTCTTCTCTGCACAGATGATATCAGGGGTCCCCAAAAAAATGATTCATCAGACAAAGTAACTTTTACACCAGTTTCTGTTGCCCACTCTTGAACTTGCAATACGATTCAGTCTGGTCTTGATATTATTCTAGAACAAAAGCAGAGAAAAGCAAAAAATGTTGCTAAAACTCACCTTCACCTCAGTGTTCATGCAGATGCCAGTTCCAAAAAGACGATCCTGCAGACAACACTGAAGTTATTGATACTCAAGAAGTATATGTTTTTTAAGTCCTTTATTGAACATGCAGGGAAATGTATATATTATATAAGTAAATATTTATTTTTACATTTGGGGATGAAAATAAGCACACAAAAAAATAATAAAACTAATCTAAAAAATGTGAAGCTAAGTATCTGATTCTTTTACCTCTGGCCAAGGAATGGTGTGTGTGTTTTTTTTTGGTTTTTGTTTTCACAAAATAACATTATTTTTCTGACTTTTTCCCTCTCTTTGCTTCCTGTGCCTCTGCAGCTAAGAACGCTTTCCGAGTGAGCTCCATGGACCCGTCCCACGGCCAGTCGCACACGCTGCACGTCAGCGACGTTTACCACAAACAGCAGTGGCTCAACTGTCTGCGCACCGCAATCACCCAACAGCAGGGGGCTCCAGCCAGAGTCCAGCCCGTCCTCCCCTCTCCTGCCTGTGACGAAAAGACGGACGAGAACTGCCCGCCTCCTCCCAGCCTGAAGCTCCGGCGTCAGACGCTGTCCAAAAACAGGCTGGAGCAGAAGTCACAGGGATCACAAAGGAGGAAGGAAACCGGAGTGTAGGCAGACCCAGACAGGGGCCTCTACTCTGACAGACGCATCCTCAGCATGTGTCCTGTCAGTCAAGTTTGTCTCATTGCTCTTATCATGCTTGTCTTTTTAGCTGCACTGAAGCTCCCATTCCTCTCCCCCCCGTCCAAAATGTGTTTTTGTGGGTTTTTCTTTTTTTAAAACATGTATTTAGTTTACAAAAAAAAAAAAAAGAGGAAAAGGCGATCCATTTCACTTGACTGAGTTAAAAGTTTTACACCACTTGTTGCTCTCAAGTTTCATTCTGTGGTGGATGTGTTTAACGTGCGTTAAGCCGTACGTTGAGTTATCTGGTCCGAGATAAAGGGACGACGAAACCAAGGTGACATCTGAGTTTCACACGGGTCTGAAAGTGTTTGCTGCAAGATAGCAAGCGAGATATTGCTATGTCCAATAACAACTGAAAAAAAAAATGTATATAAGTGTAATCTGTGAAAACCTGTGAGCTGGATGGCAAAAATAAGTAAAACGTGTTTGCTCGTTACTCTTTGTACTGCGCGTTATTGGCTGGGGGGTGTTTGCACTGCATTCGCTTTTCAGTCGTACTTTGACCCCTGTAGCCACTTCCTGCTACTGATGGGTTTTCTAAAACACAGTGTCACTGCATTTCTCTAAAATACTTTTTTTAATAAAAAGAACTTTGAGTTTTTACAACTTAGAGTTGCACAAGTGTTAAAAGATAATGACCAGAACTGAAGTTTGGGCTTTTTTTTTTCTGTTCCGTGTGGTTGACTGGTTAAAAAAAAAAAAAAAAGTCTGATGCAGGTTTAGTTCCTTTTTCTAATGGCTGACAGCAGCTTGTTAACACTTCAGTTGAGTCAGAAGCATTTTTTGCTTGAAAGAAGAAATCAGGATTTGCAAGGATAACGTCAGCCTGATACACATGCAAAAAAGGGGGGAAAAAAATCATTTTCATATGTAAATAGTAGCCAAATTGATCAGTCATTAACTTGACAGTGAGCAGTTTTTGAAAATGATGTCATACTCAGCCTTATTATTATTATTTGCATTAAAACAATAAGATAATTCTGCTTCTTACCATTGGCAAATATAAGGAAACCAACATGAAAGAAAAGTAGCCGACTGCCTAAATGAGAAACAGACACAAAGTTGACTTCCCCCTTTGCTCCCCTTCCCCTAAAAGGAAATGAGATTATTTCTGCAGATGGATTACTTCATCGCTGTGACCAGGTAATATCTCTAAACTTCAACAAACTTCTTCAATAACATTCAGAACCTTCAGAAACCTTGAAGTCCTACATATGCTGCCTTTTTTTTTTTAACTGTTTCTCAACAATCCCATTTCCTCCTGAACATTGATAAGACCTTCACAAAGCGACAAACTGCTTGACATGCAGATGGTGGCTTCAGCTATAAGTGATCAATAGCAGTCTGACTGAAAACCCTCTTTCTCCGTAAATGGACGTGCTGTTTGCAGGTGACGGTCTGCTCAGTGCGTTCGGATCAGTTAATAGTCAACAGATGAGGTGGTTTGCTGTTGGTTTTCGTCTCTGTCATCCTGTTCCTCTCTGCAGTTAAGAGCACCTGACCCCTCCCATCCCCCCATGTCATAAACAGCTTGGGCTTAAAGTAGCATCAAATGACCGACTCAGACTTCAGGAAGTGAAGCTAGACTTCTGAATAGCTTGACTTTCTGAATCATTTTACAGTCAATTGGAAAGCTCTTGACTATAAATTGGTGTCTTTGATTTTTCTTCTTTTTTTTTCTAATCGTACGTGGATAATGGATCATTGAAAACTGGGTATAGCTCTTTAAAAGTACTTCCACATTGTGATATTTCTCCTAGTTTGGTTCTTTCTCTGAGATTTCTTCATCTAAATTCAGGATTTTACTTTTTATTTTTTGCAGTTTGGAAAAGTTTAGCTGTAGTCAGGATAAGAGCATTTTCGAATTTAAACACTCTTTCTGTTATCCCACCCTCTACAAGTATGCATTTATTGATTCGTCCATCCATTTGCTCTCTAATCAGTTTGTAAATCATCCATCCTATCTGTCCATTCGTTAATCGTTTTTCTATTTACCCATCCATTTGTCAACCTGTTTGTTCATATATATGTATTCATTAGTTTCTCTATTTTTTCCACCATAAATGTAACAATCAGATTTTTTCCATCTATGTAGTTCTGCACCAGTAAAGCTTTGATCACAGTCTGCTTAAGAACGTTGGAAATTTGAGCTTGGAAAAGTGTGGAATTTTTATGTAAAACAGGAACCCTATTGAATTTATTTCATAACACCTTAACAGCTTTTTCTGGGACATGTTGGACATTATTTGACCTGTTCAGGACTGTGGTTAATGATTTATATTTTCAAAGCAGAATCTCGAAACCACGACTTTGGGGTTGAAGCCCCAAAGTCGTGGTTTCAGCTCAGATTTCTAATCTGTAGCGATCAGCCGCCGGTGCAGAAGGAACTCTGAAAGCATATTGGTTCATTTTGGGGGAAGACGGCGCGTTATTAAATGTATAGAAACTACCCATATTTATATTTCTATTCCTGCTTATACAGGAGAAACTGTGATCAGTTTCTCCTGTTATTTTTACCAAAACAATGGCTCTCCTATTTCCGAATCCATATGCAACCCCACAGTCAGGTAACACTTCCGTAACGAATCCTGTTGAGACTCCTCTAGTCAAATCATATGAATAAAATATGTGTTCAGGGTATAATATCCAATTATAGACCACCGTTTCTTTCAAATTTCTGATTTGTATCACGTTTCATTTTAGAAATATTGTTTTAAATTGGCTTTTTCCCCCCCTTTTTTTTTACATGTACTTTTGAGTTTTTATGTAAAACATTGACTTCAGATGCTCACACTGTAATTTAGCAGACCAATAATATTGAAATCAACGTGAATTTTTTGGGCTATTTCATTCACAATCAAGACAAGCATTTCAGTGTTTGCTACAGTCTGAGCCGAGTAATCGTTTTTCATGTGCAGTCATGCTGCAGTGCAGCTCAGACAGAATGAATGCATAAATCATGGGAGTGCACCAAGAGTACGTTTTGTGGGGTCTGAAGTTCATTTCTGCCTTACTGCAGTTGCTTTTATCTGATCTTGAGCTTCTTTGTTTTTTCTGCTTCTAATGACCTGGACCTATTCATGCGTTTCAAAAAGAGCAGCATGGTTTATTATTGTTTTTCTACCAACAATATCGTCCATTACAGATTTATTTACTTATGAGTAAAACAGTAATCATGATGCAGTCATATTCGCCAGATACAAGTACCTTCTGAAAATAACATTTAAGCTGGTATTAAGCCCACGTTTCTTCATTATTATTATTTTTATGATCTGACGTAATTCTAATCTGAAACTTCATGTTTTCATGAGATTTAAGGGAAAAAATGATCATATTTAATAAATTTAAAGGCTTTCAAACTTTGAGTTTAACATAGTGAAATAAGTTACTGAATAAATTTAATTTTCACTTTGTATTAGAGAGAGGTGGAGTTGAACACTGATTAATTTTCCTTTTAAAGTACAAAGTTAATAGTTATTTTCTCTGAGATATTACAGGCTTAATCAGATAACCGGATTAACGTGACATTCTAATGTAGTTTTTTTTTTTTTTTTTTTACAAAATGTACACAGTATTTATATTTCAGAGTTTCTAGCTAGCGTTAACGTTTTTAAAATTTTTCTCACACTACTGTATTTGAACCTGCAGCAACACTCACTCCCGTTTCTGCCTCGATCCACGAATCACCTCCACAAATCACGACACAACGGATCTAGAGAAAAATTAAAGACTGATTAGAAACAAAAGATGTAAATCAATTCTTAATATACCAATTTTGTTTTCTTTTTACTTCCATGAACTTCATAGAGGTATGACCTCTTTATTTATAAATATTTACATATTTACATAAAAAATAAATATAGTGACAGAATATATACAAGTACACACAATTAATAATGGAACAATACATTTGTTTAGAGTCAGTTTATCATTAGAGACTTTAATAAAACTTCCAGAAAAAACAAAAAAAAAGCTACGTATGTATTCCACTGTATTAAAACCTCGTCTTTTGGTTGTTTGGGGACTGGAATATATGTTAAATAAAGTGAACAAAGAGGAAAACATATAATGTTTGCCTCTACATAAGACTCTATAGAGAGTTTTTGTTTCCTAGAAGTCAGCACAGTACGCCATGATGCCCAAGCAAATATATTTCTGATTTAGCAGAGAAGTAGACACAGATTTCACCCCACCTAAATGAGTAGTGGTGCTCCAAAGTCCGTGCTGCCGTGATTCAAACTAATCGTTTCGATGGAAAGCAGTTCCAAGAAACATGAAACGCCAGATTCCAGGCGACAGCTGTAACATTGGAAGGAAGGTGGCCTGTAGTAACAAGTGCAAGGACTTCTTCTGTAATTTCATACACATTTCTGAAGAAAAGATCTGAACTGGCCAACACAACGGAAATCTGTGTTTCATACTGCTTTAATAAGGAGATGTACTTGTTAATTAGACAAGGTAATTGAGTGTTTAGACTCTAGATTCAACCGGCCTGCCTGTTTTTAAAACATCTGGCCAGTTTTACAGTCCAGATTTTTTTTTTTTGCTCTCTCAACAGCCTGCCACATTGCATCCTCCACAGATTTACGCTTAAGTCTGTCAGATGGGGTCATATTTCAATGACAAGAGGCTTCATGTAGGAGAGGAATCTTGTGATGCTCTTGGGCAAGAGCAGCTCCGAAATGACTTTGCGCGCTCTTGTGCCGAGAGTCCTCCTCAAAGCCACTCTGCTGAGCTGCTGCAGGCTCAGGGGCGTATCTGAGGAGGGAAAGAGCCAACACCAGATGTTTGGTATTTGCCGAAGCTCTCGCCCTGTAAAAGGAACGGTCAGTTCAAGTGGGAACACGTACTTTCGTAGAACTCGAGGCAGAGGTGGGAGGGAGAGCCCACGCTGGTGTAGTGGATTGGCTTCTTGTTCAGGTTGTCTCGAACGAAAACGCTCCCCCCGAACTCCACAAGCAGCTCTATCAGATCGGTGCTCTTGGTTTTAGCGGCGTGGTGAAGGGCCGTCTCGTGGAGCTTGGAAGCGTTCACGTTTGCTCCTGGGAGGAATAAGGAAATCGCATTGTTCCTGGATGAGGCATTTACGTTTGTGTGCTGGTCGTGCAGAGCTTAGCAGGAGTGGTCATACCAACTTAACTTTTCCACACTTTCTAGTAATTTGATGTATTTTACTGGGGTTTTGTGTGATGCACCAACACAAAGCAGCACATGACTGTAAGCTAAAAGTAAAATGGATTATTTCCAAATGTTTTACTGATAAAACTGTGAAAGGTGTGGCATACATTTGTGTTTGTATTTGCTGTTAGAAGCTGCAAAAAAACTTACAACAATTTCGGAGGTCCCCGTTTTAGCTAGACACCAACTCCGCACATATCGTCAGAGGCGGTGGGGGCGCTACTTTGTATTGGTTGGATCTTATAATATTCCAATAGTCTACGCTGACGTTTGTGATTGTAATGACGCAAAATGGTAGCCAGCCTGTTTGGAGGGGGTCAGCTCAGTTACCTGCAATGAGCAGCACTTTGGCGCAGTCGAAGTGTTGCCTGGCACACGCTACATGAAGCGGCGTTCCATAGTGACAGTCGTGAGCCTCCATGAAGGCGCCTCGATCGATCATCAGCTGAACGCAGTCTGAGTTACCTGACATGAAAGGCAAGGTATCTTTATTAGAGGCATGGAAACAGTGGGCCACTCTCTGACTTTTCAAAATCAAAAAGCAAGGTGACGTTTGGTCTTTTGTAAACTTTTGTGGCATTGTAATCAGATGCTAAAACAGTTGTTGATATATATATTTTTTTTTTACTTCCCATATCATCCTCTTCACACAGCATGGTGGGAAAATAAACTTCAGTCCTTGTTCCGATGTTTTCATCACATCTCTAGTTTTAAAGAGCCTAAATATTGCTCAAACTGTTGAAATGGGAAAGTTTAGGATAGAAGTTGTTTTTTTTTCCAGCTGCCATTTCATGAAGTACCGACAGGTCTTACTAAACGTGCAAATCATTTTGTGCTTTTGATTGTGAGGGGTTAACAAAATAAAGGTCTTTGAGTTAAATTATGTTTATACCCAAGAGAAAAAGGGAGTTGTTTATTGCAAAATGTAAACATTTCTAGACAATCTAATTAAGCATGTGTACATGAAAAAAAAGGACACATAAATAAATAAACTGTCAAGGAGGTAAAGGTAACAAATATATTTTTTCTGAAATTTAGAGCACAGGTTTGTGCTACAGCAATTTAAAAAATGAATTCATTTTATCTATATCAGCTCTACATGAGCAATATCTAAAACAGAGAACACAACAATGATTTTCTTTTTTTTAACAAAACCTAAAAGAGCTAAAAGAGGAAATGTCTAAGCTAGCTAAGTCCTTTTCGACTTTTCAACAACACATCTGTGTGCCGTAAATTAAAACACCAGAATAATGCTTAAGATGGCTTGTAGCTATCCACTATAAATAAAAAACATTTTCCGGAATCAACTAAACGCCTTGAAAGCTTTGAGAGGATTTTCAAAAGAAGCCCCAGGAAGTGTGAGCATGATAACCTATCTCGAGATTGCATATCTTGCTGACTTGCAATGCTGTTTGCATGAGCCCGTACCTCCCATGCACGCCTCGTGAAGAGGAGAGAAGGTGAAGAGTGGAGGATTGACGGTTGCTCCGTACTCCAACAGCAGCTTGACACAATCCAAGCTCCCGGCTGCGCAGGCATCACACAGCGGGGTGCTTCCATCGATGTTCCGGGCATCCACCTGCGGGACGGCCCCGTAATCGCATGTAAAAAACACCAGACGAGCCACTTTCATGTGTACAACCACACCGGGGTCACCTCACTTGTGCACCAGCGGCCAGCAGCAGCCTGACGCACTGGGTTTGACCCTGTATGCAGGCCTCGTGCAGCGGAGTGATGGAGTCCACTGCAACGATGTTTACGGCAGCGCCCGCCTCAATTAGCTGCTGCAGCTGCAGGGCTCGGCCCTGCGCGGCGGCCTCGTGCACCGCTGACCGGTCCGTCCAGAATCCGAGGCCATGAGCTGCAGACACAAAATAGCAAAACAAGTCTGAGTACTCCTGCTC
Source organism: Xiphophorus hellerii (assembly GCF_003331165.1). NCBI lineage: Eukaryota > Metazoa > Chordata > Actinopteri > Cyprinodontiformes > Poeciliidae > Xiphophorus > Xiphophorus hellerii. The sequence goes on along the minus strand of NC_045673.1, from coordinate 21,953,086 downwards.
ATGTCTGAGGCGTGGGACTGTGATCCGTCTTCGGCTGTCCAGCTTGATCTTTCAGATACACACGTGCGTTGTCCTCTACGCCTATTGGTACCTCTTATCGTAAACGTGCAAAAATATTTAAGATAAATTCACTTTTATGAAGTGCGCAGGTATTGCAGAATTTTCTTTAAAGTACCACATTTACATCCAATCTCACAAGCTTCCCACGGCACCACAGAGCCTCCACTGTGCTTAGTGGTAGGGACGGGAATTGATATCACTTATCGTTTTGATTCCTTATTGATTCTCCTATCGATTCTCGTCGAGTTTTGAAATAAACTCTTTAACCCAAAAGATGCAACATGTTGCCTTTGATTCAAGCGAAATTAAAGTCGGCTTAAAAAATAATAATCCCTCTGGCAAATGAACATTTTAAGATGAAATGCAAATGTCTGCACAAGGAACAATCTTTCAAGGCTCAGGGCGCATCCAGCTGTGGAAAACGCCCGTTCAGATGTTATTTCTTTTCGCCTCTGTCATTTTAGTCTTCCCTCCGTCAACAAAATATGTAGCTAGAAGTCTACAAGAGCTTACATCTGAGCGAGCATCACTCCGGCAGTCCTCATCAACTACAGTCATATTGAACATATTGGAATATTAACGATAAGCTCCTGTATTTCTGTAACTCAACTCACAAGTTGTACACAATACATAGGTTAATTCCACACATGCTGATGTTTTAAAGTTTTTATTTCTTTTAACAATGATGATTTCTTGCTTACAGCTAATGAAAACATGACATTTAAGATTAGAATATTACATCAGACCAATAAGAAAACATTCGTAATGCAGAACTGTGGGTCTCATGAAAAACTTGCTTAAATGTTATTTTCTAAAGGTGCTTTTAATGTGACAAACGAACCTCGTCGCAACCCATATTATAATTTAGCGAATATGACTGTAAATGTTAATATGAGATGGAGATTATTCATACAGGATGGCGCTAACATGAGTACAATAACGTTACCTGGGGCATTCATGGCAGGTGTCGCTGTCACCTCCCTCCCCCTCCAAAAGGTCACCGCCGTCGCTAAGCAACGTATCAAACACTTTACGTTCGTATAAATCAGCCACATGCTGTGTGGCGAACTGTTTCAGGATGTCAATGTATTTTAGACTTACAGTATATTGTGATTAAAGCTCCGCACATGTTGCAACCGGCTGTAGTATCTCATTCTTTTTGAAATGTAACTATAGTTTGAAGCGATTCTGCCGCGACGCCATCTTGGATATTTATATTATCGTCACGCAAGTACGTCACACGTCATTGGAACCGACAAGCGAAATCTCTAGGAAGGCTTAATGCTCCTTTTAGAGAGATGTCAGTGTTTTCCTGGTGGACTTCCATTCATATGTAAATACTTTAAAGTTAACAATAAATACAAAAGAACTCACATTGCTGCATTTTCAAAGTTTGTTTTTGATTTATCCTGATTAACAAGAATCCATTAATTACTAGAACATTGTTTATGTTCTTGCTGATGTCAGTTTATGTGTTCTGTTTTGTTTGTAACTACGGAGCCTGTCTAGTGATGTGGGAGAGGAAAAAAAATCATTGCCACGACATTGTGGGCATGACTTAATATCTCGTGGTCACAACTTTATTATTATCATTGTTGATAATAATGGACAAATCCGATTTTATTTCTATGTGGGTAAGGCATGAAGTGTAGCTTGTAATTATCTTACACTGCAAAAACACAAAGACGACAGAGACTTTAATTCTTTGCCATTGCACCACTTTGCAGCGTCAAGGTCCCATTTTGAGCATTTTGCTTCTTCATCACACAGTGGTGTTATACAGCAACCGTCTTACAGCTCAAGTGACAGTCATTTAGCCACCTAACGTTTGCAGGAAAGTTCCTATCAAAATCTATATTTACACTACAGAGACAAGAGTTTGTGGTTTGCCAGATGGAGTACCCAAGACACTCTGATAAAGGTCAAGCAGTAGATATTTATTTATTTATATTCAGTTTATTCTATATGATTTGGCATGGTGACCAATTTGTCCCAGGGGCAACTCAGTGGGCCTCGACTCACATACCCTAGTCTCAGCTGCAAGCATGAAGCACATACAGGGACGCAGCTAAGTACTTTCTGAGGTGTTTTTAGATAATATAATATAATATAATATAATATGCTCCCCCTGAGGGTGTTCAATACACAAACATCTGTCAGATATAGAAGATGCAGACTATAAATATTTATTCCCTCATAGTTTTGGTGCCTGGCGCACCTAATGTGCACCACATATAGTGCACAGCCATGTTTTGTGCCACTGGGCACATACTCCGCATTGAGTGCAAATGCTTAAAAGCAATAGAAAAACATTTAAGACAAATCTGACAAATAAGTGGCACCTTTTAAATCTGGCGCCCCATGCTTTTTAATGTCGCCCTGGGCGACCGCCCTTACGGACGACTTCAAACACTTTTCTCCTTCCTAACGAGCTTAAAGCCTGCTGCTTTCCATGCTCTCCATTTATCACTACTTTAAGAAACCACGCTAAGGTTCCCTGGTGGCTGCATTTTCAAAAGCTCACTCAAGCCAATAAATGAACGCTAACATAAAACTGCATCTACCAAGCTCACATAATCACTGGCCAAATCTTTTTATAAACTGGTATCTCAGGTTAGTCACACACTGTAAGCTACTTACCGATTTCTCCATACAGCGACGGTCTGACCCGGGTTATCTCCATTTCATGTTCCCGTTCTGCTCCTTCCGGCTCTCGGCGCAGGTTCAGCCGAATGTGTACTTCATTTTGAAGTAAAGAATTAACGATGCATGTAAGCAGCGCATTATTACTAAATAACAGCTGGCAGTGGAGCAGAGTCCTGTTCAGAGAGAGCAGCCGGGGTGCAGGCTAAATAAACAATGTCTGAGGATTCTGGGATATGTAGGCGGGGGTGGGGGCCATAGACGTTACATAAAACGCAGTGCTGTCCAAACGTCAGTATTGTCCTTTGTAGCGCTTGAAAATGAGCTCAGAAAAATTGAAATTTAATACATTTCACAATTTTCTCTGAAAGCCATTATTTGCTATCCTTTTGAAAAATGATTCTTCAACACAGACCGAACTCCATTTTGTAAAGTTTTGTGACTATATAAATTAATGGAACAAAGGTTCTAAAAAATGGTCTGGTTGATCTTATATTGGTTGTAATAATACTTATTGGCAGTAAGTGTTGTGCATCAAAGTCACAAGACTTTTTTTTTTTAATGTCGTGACAATAGCAGGTGGGATTAACACAAATGTCCAAACAGACAGTTTTTAACCTTTAAAGTATGGCCACGGTCAATAAATAAGAATGATTTCCGATGAGGCTGGTTTCTCAGATTAAAAAGTACTTTTTGAGAAGAACAAGATATAAAACACACTTTTCATCAAGCCCACATTTGTGTATTAAAAGTGTTTTTATTGTCTTGTTATATTATAATCTCAAATGATGTCTTCTCATTAGCTGCAATTGGAAAATAATCTTAAATAAACAAAGGCTTCAGTCATAATTCATCTACATAATGTGTTTCACTGGGATGATTAGTAAATAAATTAAATTAAGTTTTAAATTATTTTCTGATTAATAGAACATATTTTTACTTAAATCAGTCTGACATGAATAAGAACTTTTTCAATCTTTATGTAAGGTTAATTTCCACTCAGCCATATTTATGGTTGAGTTGTTGATGGTAGTGGAAGCCACAAAGTCTTAGACAGGAAGCTGAGGTTTGACTAAAAGGAGCCATTTAAAGCAAATCATCTGACATGGCATGGAAAAATGTACAACATGACAAAGTCCTCATTGTAATTTTATTAAATTTGCTAAAATGAACTTGAGTTCAGAAAAAAGCTACCTGAAGGCTGAACATTTCACTTGATAGTAGACACTTTTGAATAATTCATGCTCCCTGATTGGTGGGGAAGGAAAATTTCATATTAGCTTTGAGAAATTATAATTGAACCAAAATATACTTCTTTTTACATATGTTATGTTTTTACATAGCATATTATGTTATGTCGTTTACGTAACATAATATGCTACGTTAAAAAAAAAAACATATTTGTAAACAACCATATTTACACATTTGTTTGTAAAAATGTTGACCAACATATTTTTTGTTTGTAAAAACCAAAAACAATATTTGTTTTTACTTACTTTACATTAAGTAAAAGTATATGTTACTGCTGGAGCAGAAGCTCAAAAGCTCACTTGATCTTGACTTGTAGTATGAATACAGGCCGTGACAGCGGGGCCTCACGATCCTTCTGACTTTTGGGGTTTTAAGCAGGAGGTGTCAGAAAGGTTTCCGCAGAGATAACTGGCTTGTGGCGGCCAAGCATTCATACCGACGTCGCTTTTTGATCCTTCGACGTCAACTCTTCCTATCATCGTGAAGCTGATTTCACCAAGCGTTGGATTGTTCACCCACTGATAGGGAACGTGAGCTGGGTTTAGACCGTCGTGAGACAGGTTAGTTTTACCCTACTGATAATGTGTTGTTGCAATGGTAAAAATAGCAAAAGTTAAATATAAAAGTATATTTTACTTTTATTGTGAAAGTAAAATATACTTTTATATATTGAGATTCAATTTTAGGTAGAGGTTATGAACACTTTGAATGTTGATAGCAAGATATTTTTGGTTTAACTGCAATCGTTTGCAAAATTCCTTTCATATGATATCTAATATAAAACATCTTCTTTCTGAGAAAATTCAATCCAAAACCCCAATTCACGTCCACCAGTATCCAAAACTAAATGTCAGTGAGGATATCCGAATTTGAACTGTCTGAGTCCACAGGTTATCTAATGTCACTTCCTTCCTTAAAACCGTCTCGTTGCTCGAAAAGAGTTGAGTGTGTTCTGTTGTGGCACAGGAAGTTGGTGTGGCTTTCTTACAATTTGTGAACAAAATTCAGAGAAGGAATAAGGATATGTGACAGGGAAGTGGTGAGACCAAGGGTAATGTTACTGTAGTAGTGGTTTAGGGTTGAGTATAAGAATGCTGAATATCTTCTTGAGATAAAGGGCTAAAAACAAGTCCAGCTCAGAATTGGTGTTCAGGTTTTCAAAACTTTGATCCCTAAAGCATCTTATAAAATACTCCTGTAGCTTTTAAGCTACAACCAACAGATTCTGACTTTGGGATCAATACAAGATGGAACGTGTTTTGTTAAAAGTTGATGTAGATAATCAATTTCTTTGCCATTTGGACCTTAGTCCATGAGTGTGAATACTCTAAAACATATTCTAAAGTTTCCTGGGAACCAGTGTAAAGAGCAGGTGTAATGTTACTTTGGGTTTTGTGAAAAGTCTTAGTGATGAATACTGAATAAACAGAAGGTGTGAAATTTATGATTTATCTTGAGTCACACTGGTGAAAAGAGTTTTACAGTAATTTAGGCACAAGGACACCAATGCATGATTAAAAGACAAATACAACTGGATGTAATCCAAGTAGCAGTAGTGGTGGAAAGAAATTGCCAAATAAAAAATAATCACCACAGTATGCCAGCCAATGAATAAAAATAATGTTGGACCCAGAAGTAAACCATGCATGTTAATGAGGCAGAGTCAGGCAAGAACTTGCATGTCCAGATGGAGAATTTCCAGTCAGACAAACGGTGAAAAAACAAATCTAATGCAAAACTAAAGAAAAAAAAAAAAACAGACTGTAAAATAGAATTTGTGAGAATCAAATGACTCACTGAGTTCAAGTGCACAGATAAAGACAAGTTAATCAGTGAGATAAAACAAGGCTGCAACGGCAACATAAATGTCCTAAGCTTTAATAAATTTTTCCATAATGTACGATCGTTATTTTTCATAATGTTACAATTACAAAAACTATGCATCTACACTCTTATTTATTTAGGATGTCTTAAGGTGTGTCAATCTTCTTAAATGCTTTGATTAAAAACAGCAGATGTATTTTTGTCCTGCATTCAATTACTTTTTAGCCAAAACTGGGCGCTTTTGAATCTGGAAAAATTATTGTCAGTGTTATATGTACAGACAGACTTGGACTCATTTTGTTTCATCATCTTACTTGTAAAACAACTGACATCGGTCAAGTTTTAATTACTTCTTCATTTTTCACTAAACTGGTCCATTTTTCTCATCCTCTTTTCTTTGGTTCTTTTGATCCCAAAAGCTACTGTTGGCTCTGTCACATTGGTGTTGGTAATGTTATGGTTTCATTGTGCTCTTCAGCAATTCAAGCCTGTAAGAGAAGACAAAAACAACCACGGTTACATCCTCCTTTACATACAGTGAAAATTGTCTCTTTTATTAAAAAGATGTTTTCTTTCTATCCAAAGTGGAGCTTAATGTTATTTTTTTCTGATAGCTAAAATCAAACGTCAACAGAATGCATTGTCAACAGATATTTGATCAAATTCTTACCTTCAGCTACTTTCAGTTTCAAGTTGGCTTAATCTGATTCGAAACTGCTCCTGAAGGAAAATGCCATTTTAAAGGAGGACCCACCTTATCATTTTGTTGGTCTCGGTTCTGTTATCCTCTTCTGCATTTACAAAGAATTTAGTTAAACGAACAGGAAACTGTCTTAGATTATATGCTGGTTATAATCTACTGCTCTAAGCAGGTATAAATCAGCTAAAGCTTGGATTCCAGTTGTGTTTTTTTACTGTAAATATCACTTTCTCTTGGTAACTGAGATCATCTAATGGCTGATATACTGCCATACCAACCAGTTTCAACGATATTGTTTTTTTCTCATTTCCAATAGGATGCACTGCCGAAGCTGAGCCGGTTGCTTACTTGAAGATTCTATATTTTGAAAGTATGAATAAGGGAAATACCCAAACTGTTATAGAACAGATAGCCTAATTAACTTCCTCATTCTACTAAGAATAGTTACAATAAGCCACATTAAACCGAGCCCTGTCCTCATACGGTTTCGAGAAAGCTCACGCTTCACATCGCCAGAGTGGTTATGTCTTATATATTTTTCCTAAAGGCAATGCAGGGGAAAAAAAAGACGTACGAGACGTGAACCGCAGGCGCAAACTAGCTTCGCCACGCCATAGCTCCAGCAGCAGCAGCAGCAGCAGTAGTTTGGTCTACACTTTCAAGATGGACGCTTTAAGCTCAATAGGTTTCTGTTTCTTTTTCGTCGCGTAGAGCCCATATGTTGGTTGCCCACGCCAGGAACCTCGTGGGAGACATATGTAGTAGCGTAGCTAAGCGACTGTGTCATTTGGAAAGCGGAAGAAGTGAATTTAATGTGGACATTTCTGCTCCTTCGTGTTTGGACCGAGGGGTATTTTGTAACTTCCTGGTTGTCGCATGAACATGCCAGTTGGAAGTGAAGCGACAGCGCGAGGGACTCTGAGAGCGTCGGACATTTCGGGATTAATGGGATTTTATCGGTCGTTTGTGATGTTCAGAAACGGGGACAACTGGTTAAAACGACAAGCAAAGGGAGAAGGACAGATTTCATAAGCAATGGAAAGTCGAAATGGAGGAGCCTCAAGTGAAGGTGACGAGCTTCAGTGTTTTTTTTAGGACTTTTCTTTTAATGGGTATTAATTGGAAATATCCATTTGTAATATTGTAACCACTTTGAAGCATATTAAAGGAAATAGGCACCTAAATGCTAGGTGTTGGTTCTCAGGTCAGAATGTCCCAGGATTGTGAAATACCTTTTTTTTTTTTTTTTTTCTTCCCCTGCTCACTGACTGCAGTTTTCTGTAATTTTCCAGCTCTTTGTATATGTTCCGCTCATGGCCATATTTTCTGTTTGCACACCAGGTTTTTTAATACCTGTGTCGGAATCGTCGGACGCCTTTCAGAGCAATATATTGGCTCCACTTCAAAGTGCTTACTTGTACGAAGAATCGGAGCAGTTTTTCAGATACAAGTCTGCTGTGTTAGTCAAGAATCCTGATCTGGAGAACAAGGTCAGCTCAGTCTTTTCCTCCTCACCACACAGCCTCTGTTCAACACTAATCACAACTCAAAGAAGTTCATTTTTACAATATGATTATTGTATATTGGCTCATTTAAATAACCTTTCCTCTGTTTTTCTGAAAAATATAATGACTTAAAGTGCGACTTTAATATTGTCTTTGTCGAAGTAGAACGTTCTTTCGACTGTGTCAGCTTTCAAATTGATTTCTGATCGTCTTCTTCACTTTAGTACAACGCATTTCGAGCAGGGAAAACAAACGCAGGGTACTCAGAAGATGATCTCAAAGAAACATACGGCTTTTTGTTGTTTGACGACGGTAGCAAGGTACATTTCGCCGTGACCTACACAGCTCAGAGAATATATGTTTAATTAAATGTTGCTGAGGGTCATATTTTTTAAAAAAAACAAACTGTTTTAATATTTTTAAAGGCAAATGCACTTGGACAAACTGGTGTAATCTCTGGAAACAGCACATGTACAACTTTGGGAGATCCAGCAAAAGGTAAACCTCTCATTTTCTTATGTACGACATGCACACACCCTGAAGTCTGATGCAACCAGGCGAATAAGAACTAGAACTGCAGTATTTAAGATATAAGTATATGTATATATATTTCAGAGGAACTTACCGTTAAAAATGATTTTTTAAAAGCAAGTCTTCATCCGTCTTCCCAGTCGAAAGACACTGTTGTTTGTCCCGCAGTGCAGTAGTCCCTTTGAAAGTGAAAGCAAGTTTCAGAGCTTCATCAATGTATATAACTGAAAGTGGGAAAAAAAAATCCTAAATTGAAAGTGAAACTCTAAATCACAGTATATGTACACACCACTCTGAACTGCATTTACTTCAGAAGTAGCATCACTGTAGCAGTCTTGATTACTTTTCTCCGATTTTTCTGCATAAATATATAGTTGAAGTGTTATCTGTTTTGATGATTTGTTTCTTAGAAATCCTTTTTAGTGAACTGAGGAATAAAAGGCCAATGGAAGAGCACAAACAAATAAAAGCTTTATTGTTTCAGATGTAACTCTATATAGTTGTGCTGTGAACTTCACTTTGCTGGTTATTAAAATGATTTTTGATCCAGTTCTTGTGTGATATAGACTGTGAAGGTAGTTGCAGCAGATTGTCCATTTCTCTCTCATTCAAACCAGCTTTTATTTTCAGGACTCTGTTTCTATAAACTGCTGACAAAGCATAATGAAAAAGAACCCACCTGACAGGTCTTTGACTGCTCATGTTTCCCACTAAAACCAGATTTGCGACTTTCTCTTTTTTTGCAGCCTACAAAACTTTCAGTGACTTTTACCCATTTTCTATTTATATTTTTCATATACCAAATAATATTTTTCAGTATACAGAGAAATGACCCTTTTTATTGCATTTGTTATAGCAACCCCCCCCCCAAAAAACAACAGCAACAAATGATAGCTTTGTTGATTTGGGGCGAAGTTATTTCCCTTCTGTATTTCTATTGTTTTTCTGCATGTTTCAGCAGCAGAGGCATGAAGATAAATGTCGGGATTATGGCCACTTGTGAACTCAATGAGATCATTCACATTTCTTCTCCTGCATAAGGCGTGTCTCTCACAATGACACGGCCTTTCTGCAGGGTGTGGTTGTTCTTCTCGGGGTGTGTCAGGTTCCTGGGAACCTGTTTCACATCGAACATTAAAGCATTCCTATGAGGCCTTCAAATAGTAAATGTTGCTGTTTTTACTTTATTCTAAAAACATGTATTTAAGTGAATGTTGTTTTTTTTTTTTCTGTTAAAGGTGTTTACATATCGATGTACTCTGATTGTTTGGATATAAACCGTTGGTATCATGGGAAATCTGGATACATTGCCATCATCAGGCTGACAACGGTACTGAAAAACAAAACGATCGAACATCCATTTGGAAGAATTACCGCTGATTATTAATTATTGTTTTGTTGTCTTCGTAAAGGGTAAAGTTAAAAAGGTCGCAGAGAACTACACACAGAATTTCACAGAGCCCACTGTGGGCTGTGACTGTCATGTGTCGGACCAGTTGCCTTCTGTGTCTTCCAAAACCAGCTCCTTTCTTGCATTTGAGAGAACTCAGGTAAAGATTTCAGTTATTAGAAGTGCTCCTGTTGTCACAGCCGTGTCAAATACAGTACGTTACTGTAGTTTGCTCCAAACACCAGGCACCTAGAATTGATTTTATCTCTTTCAGTTTTACATTTATGAGCTGCTACATGATGGAAGCAGTGAAACATCTCAGTCTCCCAGCGCTGCATGTCCATTTGCCATTGTGTCATTTTCATACATGGATACAAAAGCATCACCTGTTACACTAGGGAAAAGGTATTATTGAATACAGCATGTTTGTTTTAGTTACATATATTTAATATTAGTTTTAAAATCATTTTAATTATGTCCCAATTTCTCTTTTTAGTGAGGTGCAAAAACAGGGTGAGTACAATTTGAACAGTAGCAAAAACCTTTTTTAAACATACTCATTTCCTGTAATTGCCTTTAGTGGTTTGTGTACATTTGCAAGTACTTCTAACACCGTAAAGGAAGAAATATTGTCTGAGAAACAAATTAATTTATTTACAAATACTCTATCTCCTTTAAACTCCACAAGTTTCTTTTATTTCTACATATATGTGGCTTCCGAATGTAGAACCACTCAACAGAGTACGGTACATTCAGTTCAGTCTCAAATCACAATACCAAAACACACAGTCACTAAATGAAAAGGCTTCTCTGGGTAGTGCAATAGTTGGCACATCTTATTTCACCACCCAGTGGGCCTGAAAGCGAAGCTCTGAAGCTGTAAATCACAGCACACCAAACCACAGTTGCTCAAAGGTTTGTCTTTAAAAAATCTTCTCAACCTTTAAAACCTGTTGCAGGAAATAATAGTCATAACATTCTTTTAAAAAGTGATTTTTCTTTTCTTTTTTACTCCTTGCACATACTGAAATTGCTATAAATAAACGTACCAACTCTTCACAGATATTGTTGTAACTTGTGATCATAGATTATTTGTATTTTTTTTCAGTTCATCACTACTTACCATGGAGGGGTCAGCTTCAGATACAGAACCAGATTTACCATATTGACCTGAGATCCACTGCTGTGGCCTTTGTTCCTGTACAACTGTAAGTTAAATCTGCATTTTAACATCTCATCTGTAGTTTCTTCTTTAATTTGTAAAATGTATCCTAATATTTGTTTCTCCCTTTCTGTTAAAGACCGTCGGTGATCAAGGTTAACCAAGCCATTCACATGTCAGTTCTGAGAAGCCTGTTGCCAAGAACTGTTTTTGAAACGAGCTATACAGAGGAAGGTAAAAGAAAGTTCAAGCATTTTTTTTTTACACATTCAATCCAGGACTTTTGGATGAGTTAATGCAGCCACACATGTCGATGTTTTTGTTTTCTGGTCTCTTTCAGTTTTTTTGGACGGCTCGTACTGCGACTTGTGTGAGTTTGTATCCTCTGAAGCAAACGAAGCCAGCTCATTTGCTCTGCTGCTCTCAGAGATCAAGGAGAAAGATTTTGTGAGTCTGTAGAGCCTAGTTACTGTTTTACATAAAATGACTAACAAAATCTGTTATTAATTTAAAGTGATGTAGATCAAATCCAAATTCCAGCACTAAGTTTGTGTACCAAAGCTGCAAAATTATTATTGGATTGTTTTACTTTTTAATATCTGTGTAAAGAATCATCACAATAACATGCAATGGGAATTCATGCAATGTTTCATTTTGCATGCAGGACCAGATTGCTTTTGAGGTTAAGTTTATTTTTATCTCTAACGTAAAAAAAAACATTGCTTGCATTTGCACAGGCTCTCATCATTCCTCTGATTGATGGAGGATTTCTTATCTTAATGCACTCATCGCACTTCCTCAGATATGATGGTAAGCTATGAAAATGAGACTGTATACAGGTTGTCAGTTGCACCTCCAATTCTGTCTATGAGACAGACGCATCATTTTGCACATTTTTGCTCTTCCAGATGCGGAGTCTGCTTCGGCAGAGGTCATGAAAGGCCTCTTTGTGTTTCCTGACTCACGGTTTGTAAGGAGAGGTGATTAATGCATTTTTTTTTTTACATTTTGACATTTATGGTATACCTGTTACTTGTGTGACTTCATATGCAACTTTAGTTTTATCTGGATTTCCATTGCAAATGCAAATTAGATTGAACCACCTAAGGTTTTCAAAGCGTTTGTCTTACAAATAAAAAAATCTAAAATGCCTGGCATGCATTATTCAGTTCATTATCCTACGCTTATTCCTACGCTAAATTAAATCCAGTGCTACTAATTGCTGCAATAAATTGGTGAATAGTCAACATGTGAGTTATTTAAACTCAGGCCAGGAATAAAGTTGTGGAGAGGTTCAAATCAAAGTTTTGTTACTTTGACTTGACGAAACAAACTTTGAGTTATTGCTTCAAATCAAAGTTTGAAGTAACAAATCAAACTTTGATTTGTTACTTCAACAAAGCATTGGGATGTTAAAGCATATTAATGCTTTATGATCTCATTGAGCACTGTTGAATCCATCATCTGAAAATGCAAGCCTACTAAGAAATTACTATCAACCTATAGTTACTCATAATGCAAGAAAATCGTGAGTTAGAAAGCTGCTAAGAGGGTCATGGTTACTCTATAGAACAGGTGTGTCAAACTCAAATACACAGTGGGCCAAAATTTTAAATTGAACAAAGCCGCGGGCCAAGGTTGAACAAATGAATCTTTTAATATGGACCCAAACAAGTTTTGATTTAACAATAAATATTGAACAAACAAGGCTTATATAACTTAAAAGTGCAGGCGTTCATAATTGAGTTGCTAAAAATAATAATAAAATATATAAATGGCATATTAAATAAAATTTAAATAAAAATTGAATGCCTCCTCTCTGAGGCAAATGTCAAAATTAGCTTTGTACACAGGCTAATAAATTTGAAAATAAAATAACATAACTATGAATAAATCATTAAATAAACTATGAATAAACCATTCAGGCCTTGAAGTAACAAGAAAAGGTGCATAGAAAACTTATTTATTGCTCATTTTGCGACACACTGATCTACTCTGATGCGGCCAAGCCAGATACCTGGCATCTTTTCTTGGATGCCAGTTCATCAATGTCGGGGCTCAGGGTTTGAGCTGAGGAAACCTTCATTATCGAACAAAGGTGTTCGTCAGTCAGACGTCTCCTGTGAGACGTTTTCGTCATCTTCACTGAGGAGAAAAGTTGCTCACATACATATGTAAACAGATATTCTGTCTCCCACCTGCCCAGAAAAGTTCTATTTTCTGCCTTTCTTTTCGCCATTTTTTGGTAGGGTAACACAGTGACAGCTGTAGTTTGAGGTCGCAGTGTGGTTTGGGGGAGAGATGCGGGGTGAGCCGGGGCTTTCAACCGAAGGAGTGCGCAAGAAGACTGATCACCACCTTCCTAATACATCCATGTCCGCTACCATAAGTGCTACTGACACAGAGGAGGAGGCGTGTCTGCCTCTGTCCTGATTGACGCACCAAAAAACAGCAGAGCATTATGGGATTTGTAGTATAAGCAGTGAATGCGGCGTCACAGCGTCGCCACCATATAATACCGGCGGGCCGGCTCTAATATTAATTTCAAATTGCCTCGCGGGCCAAATATAATTACACTGCGGGCCAAATTTGACCCGCAGGCCAGAGTTTGACACCTATGCTATAGAAGCTGTATGAATATTCAGGTGGGAGGTGAAACTGTTCATAGGACCACTTAACACTACTGGCCTCTATGGTAGATTGGCAAAAAGAAATTCAATGTTCCAGATAAACCATAACAATTAAAATTTACAGTTTGCCGCAAGCTACGGGGACATAAAGAACAGCGTGCTCATCCAGTGAGCCAAAATTAGACAATTGTAACATAATGTGAAGTGCTGTGTAGCTGGAAACTAATACTGTATATTATCCTCAACACACTACCCCCCCATTGAGCGTTGTGGTGGCAGCTGTGGGTATCAGGCTTTTCCTTAGCAGGGAAATGTAGAGCTAAATACAGGGGTATCCAATAAAGAAACATGTCAAGAGGATGCAGAGAATTTTAGGCCAGACTTCAGGTCCAAAATCATTTAGTCATTGTATGGCCTAGCTTGAACTTTTCAATAAAGAGGAATAGGCAAAGACTTTTGTCTCAGGCTCTCCAAACTACTCGGCTAATTACAATTGTTTTTCTGTCATAAAACTTTACAAAACTAAACACAAAAATGTGTTGTTGTTTTTTTATTTGTCACAGACACAAAATTTCGAGAGAAAAACTGTCCCCTGTCATCTGAAATTCTACATATTCTACCAGTGCTAAGTTACGCCGAGGGCGAAGCTGAGAAAACGTCCATGGATCCAGAGGATGAACTTTGTGAAGTTTTGACTGAACACATGCAAAGTTATGCCACTTTAATAAATCCAGGATTTTCTTCAAGTCCTTCAAGACCTTCAAGGGAGCTAGGGATGTTTCCAGATCAATATGACGTGGCTGACGCGCACAGACATCTCTATTTGTCTCCTGAGTGGAATAACAGAACATGGGAAACCTTTAAGTCATACCTGAGCAAACCAGACTCCTTCCAACTCCCAATAGCTAAGGTTTCAGAGATATTGGCATCAGGACAAGAGGAGCGAAGACAGGAGCTTGATGATGATGTCTACATCTGTCTGTCATCGCCAGAGGAAGCGCCAAGTAGCCCAGTTTGCATGGAAGCAGAAGACCAGTCACCGGATGAGCAATCGATTTGTAATATTGGGGTTTCTATGGATATTGGTTTTCCAAGTCCTGAATTTCAAATTGCTGCAATACCCATGTCTCAGAATATTGTGCGAGACAATGTGCAGAGTGACATTGTTACCAAAGATGATCCAACATGCGCTCACCTCACTGATCAATCTAACAAAGCTGATGATCCAGGAGCTCAAGACCCACTAACTCCTCCAACATCAGAGGATCTTCCTGCAGAGTTCATTGTCAGCATAACCTCAGCAAAGCGAAAAGTTCCAGATGAAGTATCAACATCCAAGCATACTGACTTTAATTTTTCTGGTCTTTCAACCATGGCTAAGTTACAAACAGCAGAAGTAAACTCTGTCATTGATCTGTCTGACAAAGCAAAAAGGTGTTTGGATTTCCCTAAGGTCACCAAGAGTACAAAAAGAAAGAAACGACGAAGAATATATTCTGTGGTGAAAAAGAAGGTTTCTAGCTCTTCTGTCAAGACTCATAGTTTAAAGACTGCTGTCTCCTCAGTTAAGGTTGAACATTTAAACCGCGAGACACAGGAGCACAGTGAGGAATTACATTTTCCTCAGTTGAGAAGTTCATTAAAACCGAAGTGGAAAAAACTTAACAGACGGAAGTGCAGATTTGGTACACTGTCATCAAAAAGTTACAAACTTAGATCTGCTGTTGATTCAGACAAAACTGAAGAGATGAAACCAGATGTAGGACTGGTGAGTTTCCAAGGGGATAGTTTCTTAGAGGTCTTGCCTCTAAGAAAGAAAATGGAGCGCTGGGACCTGAAGCCCGTCTTGAGTGAATGTGGGAGGATTTTGCTTCCTTTTGGCTCTGTAGATTTTTCTGATCAGGTTAAGTCTATGCTGTGTACAAAAAAAGATGAGTGCCCTGAAAAGGTCTCGCACGATGTTCCTGTAACTCTTCCTGACCCAGTCACAATGGATAAGCAACTTGGCTCAGCTTCAGAGACAGCAGTTGCTGAAGCCACATCCACAAGCACTATTGATGATGAAAACCGTCAGCTTGATCATGAAGACATTTTGACACCGCCCGTTGATTATAGTGGGCGAGTACCATTGACTCCTAACTTTTGTTCTGTTTCTCCAACAAATGACACAAATAATTTAGCAAAAACTACTGAAACCAAGCAGCTTGAAATCTTTTCTCCAGTCGAGCTTTCACCAAAAGGGAAACTCCTTCTTAGCAAACTAAAATCGGTTCTTTCAAGACGAAAAAGAAAATTAGACCTCCCCACCAAACCACAAAAGAGGGAAGATGTTGACCAAGAAAGTGACTTTTGTTTTAAGAGAAGCAAAGTGAACTCTGACACTGAGACACCCAAGGGTAATAATGCAACTCCTCAAAGTGTCAATGTTTCAGAAATGGCATCGGTTGACCCCCTTTTTGCATATTGCTTAGGCTTGACTCCTAAACAGAATCTAGAAAATGTTCAAAAAACCAACAAGGTGGATGCTCTGCTGAGGAACGATTCAACACAGAAAGAGGAACATACCCCCATAGACAAACAGCCACAAATAAGTCAAAGGCCTCTATCAATTTTCCCAAGGAGAAGTAGAATTAAGACTCTGAAAAGGCATCAGGGCATCTCTGCTGAAAACGTTAAAAAGAAATGTAAGTCATGTCTTTCAATTATTTAGATCTAGATACTCTTGGGCTGTGATGCAAATGTCTGACATTGATACCAGCTTGTTCTTTCATTGGCTCTGTCAACTCTGTAACTATCCTAAGCATGCTGTTGCTACTCTTTACTGTCTTTATGCACTTTAAAATGTAGTTTTTCTTTGCTAATGCAGCATTTTTGCTTGTTATGTCAAAGCATGCCACGATTAAATAAAGCTTACACCTGCCTTGTTAAGCAATGACAATATCTGTTGGTGACAAATTTCTTATTGTAAAACAAAGGTGTATTTCATGTGCTTTCAATGTGCTACTTTTTACCTTCATGCATTTTCTCTTTTTCTCTTCTGTTTTGTCTTCACAGGGTGGTTGCATTTTCAAACTCCAGCTTGTTTTACAACTGAAAAAAAATACAATGACTGTACTAGTGATAAAACTGTCAGGAAGACTGTTAAAGAAAAAATGAAAAGTACTTGCACATCTACAGATGCGTTGACCTTACTTGCTGACTTGGCACTCAGTAATGACAAAGTCCCTCCACAACCAAATCAGACACTTGAAAGAACGCCTAAGGACAGTGTGAAGAAATGTGACCTTTCAAAAAGTCTTTCCAGTGCTGATCAAGAGTCAGTTCTCCACACTCTACTTAGAAATCCTGCTGCTAGAGCCCTTCAGTCTCTCGAATCCCCTTCAAAATGCTCCCTTGTGGCAGAAAATAATTTGGTTTCTTTGATATCTAAAGATCATGCATACTCACTGCCCCCATCTTCTCTACTGTTGGATTTGTCAGGTACAACCTTCCAGGTACCACCTTTAAGTGGTTCGACCAGACTGCTGAACCATCACCAGTCAATGTATGGCGATGGAGCTAAAACACTACACCCTTCTGTCAGTACGGGAGACATAGGTGAACACACCAAGACTCCAGAAAACCTGCAGAAGCACCGGCGAAAGTTAAAACACTCTCGCACCTTTGTAATGAAGGAGAAATCCATTCAAGTCACAAGAAAATGGGAAGAAAACTACAACTTCAATCTAGACAGCAGGTTTACTAGTGATGCAAAGGACAAAGTCATCATCCGAGCTTTGCACGGGTATGTTTGGTTTCATACTTGGGTAATTACTGAAGGGTAATTTCATGTTTTGCTAAACATTTCCTGGTGATGTATAATATTTGTTACATTTTCAATAGGCCTTGGGATTTCTCCATGCAAGACACTGCTGAAGAAGTGCGACTCATCTTCCACATGTGGATAGGTTTGTTTTACAGCCGGTCAACATCCAGGTTCTTTCAAGTGGATCCAACTTTGATGCAGCAATGTTCAGAGGAGAGTGGATCTGTGGATGTGGCCAGTGGAACGTTATCAGACCGAACGAGGCGTGAGCCTGAGATCTGTTCAGCTGTGGATCTTTCAGGTCTAACAGAGACTCCAGACCTAGACGCTTCAAAACTGCTGGACCTCAGCAAAAAAGACAATGCTGTCTCTGAACCAGAATCTGGAATTTTGGATTTGTCAGTGAAAAACTTTGATGTTAAATGGGTTTCAGTGGAGCAACAGCTCAACAAAAAAGTGACTCTTGTGTCCAACAAGCCCTTAAAAGCATTGAGTGCCCTAAATCCAGCACCAGGCCTACAGGAGAAAGAAGCATTTCAGGTTTGGCTTTCTTATTATTATTATTATTATTATTATTATTATTTTAAAAAATTATTGAGATTACCTTTTTGATGCAGACCTAATAGATAACCAACTCTGAGTCTGTTTGCCTGGGGTTGCAAACACTTGCACAGTCTCCTAAAGAAAAAAACGACTTATTGCTGTAGTTAAAGATGACTATCATTGGTTTACATAAATTTGAAAACATTCTTATTATCAGAGCAGCAAACCTGGGTCTGAATAGTCCAAAACACACATCACTGCTGGTAAAAAAAAAACACATTTAGAAGACTACACTAATTATTTACTGACTTGCACAAAGCTTTTACTTGAATCCCATTGAAACTTGAGCTAAAGATGGAAAGTCCGTGCCAAACAGCCATTGAATCTGAACGAACTTGAAAGACCTGCCTAAAAAGAATGTGAAGGGGTGTAATGCTTCAGGAGATGTCGGAGGCTCGTTAAACTAGAACGGACAACTGCAAGTTGTTGTTCAGCAATAAGGGTAAATGAATGATTAAAAGCATCTGGGGACTACTTAACAAAAATACACACTCATTCATTGGGTAGTTGGCATTCACATGTTAGGACGGTGTTTGGTGACATACCAGTAAAAATGAAATAAATGGCCAATATAGCCATTTGTGAAGGCACAATCTTCAAATCTTGCCTAAGAGACTGTCTGTTTTGGGGTGACCCAATCAGTAAAACAGGATTGAAGTTGATTGACCAATGTCATTTCTCTGAACAACCAGGCCAGGAGAGATAATAACAGACACGAGTTAACAAGAAAGTGTAAAGGGTGTGCAATGTTGTTAGCGTCAGTGACTGTTTTATAACTATCAATCAGGATGACAGCCATTTTAAGTGATGACCCATTTATTTGATCCACTTACACATGCTAACGGGAACAACACACTCCTTGACTCCTGTTGAAACAATAATGTTTGAACCACTTATGAGAAACTCATGATAGTCCTAGGATTAATTAACAGGGCATTTTCACATTAACTCATACATTTTCTTTAATAACAAACCGTACAATACACAGTACAACAATTATCTAAAATAATTTCTGTGTTTACACATTTCAACACAATTTATACCTAGTTGTAATTGTGTTTTTATGAACTGTGTTGTTGGTAATCTGTTAAATATATTGTAAAACATTGGCATTTTTAAATCAGAGAGGCAGTACTAATTTTTAAATATAATTTTTTTCTTTCTTTCCCACATTCTTTTACAGTTCGACAAAGAGATGGTGCTTTTCAGAGATATTTCCAGTGAGGTCAAAGATGATAAAAACATCAAGAGTAAAACAGCTGAAACTGAAGACAAACTATTACATTTTGATCACAATGAAGCTCCTTCTTCTAAGAGTGACTGGATATTTTGTCAATCAGAGGTGATGAGGAATTTACCCCTTGAGCCTCAATCTGATGGAGCTACACTGGGAACTGAACCTGTGGTTCACAAAAGCAGTGAAGACATCAGCTTCAAGAAAGTTGGCATTGAAAATGAAGAGGATACAGTAAGGACCATACCCCAGCAAGATGCATTGTGCTCACCTACATCTGTTATGGACAAGGAGGTAAACAGTGGAGAAGAATGCAATGTGATTCATACAGGCGTGGGACTACAGGAGAAGGAAATCTGCCAGGATGGCAGTAGAGGTCCTTCTCTGGATATAACGAACACATATTCAACAGGAGTCAAGGAGTCTGTGAACAAAGAATCTGATATTGTTTGTAATGGAAATTATGTACATGAAAAGCTGCCAGGTGAGGAAAGTCCAGCCTCACTAGACAGGACTGACAATCGAGAAGGAAATATGGACTGTTGTACAACAGCTGCGGTGAAAGATTTTAAAAATGAGGATGTTTGTGTGAAAAAAGATGGTGATCAAAACGAAAGCTGGATTTCTAATGCTGACATTGATGGAGACTTGAGAAATGAGTCATTACCCAAACTGTGTGGAGGTCGTGCACAGCAGGGTTACATTTCAGAGGATAGTCAAGTAGATGAACAGCTGTCATTGTCAGCCAGCATGGAAGATTCTTCGCTGGGTGTAAATCCCAGTGTGTCTAAACATGAAAGTCCCTCCTTTGAAACTGTTAGCACTCCATCAGAAATTGCACCTGAACTTAAAGACACTGCATCACAGGAAAACTTGGATATAAACAATACAGACTGTCAGAAGGTGGTGTTGCCCATCTCATGTGAGAGTAGCTATGACTCTCCCACAGCTCCATGTTTTCCTCAGGAAAAAGACAGTGTTGAATCCCCAAACAAAATGGAAACATCAGACCAAAGTTTGGAATCCAATTCTGAATGTGAAGAGAAAAATCTTGAGCAAACTCTACTAGAAGTACAGGAGTCCCCATCCAAATGTGAAGGCAATAATGTGTGTGAGGTGGATGAACAGCTTACTGACAAGACTGATTCAAAAACTGATGAAACAAGTAGTTTCATCAAACTTTTGCAACCTGGGAGCAAAAGTTTAAATTTGGTTTTAAATCCAACACACCCACCCAAAGATGTGGGTGAGGTACATGTTGTACCTCCTGAAGACAGGGTAGAAAAAGTTGTTCAAGATCAGGAACCAATACCCTTAATTAGTGACGCTACTAAACCTATAGCTGCGCTACCTGACCAAATGTCGGTCGCATCAAATATTAGCACTGAGGGAGAACTATCCCCTTGCAAATCATCACTTCTTGATGAAACCTACACACCAGAAATGTTTAGGGAACAATTTGATAGCAGGTCCCCAACTCCTACTATAGATGAAAAACCTCATGATTTAAACTTATGTTCAAGCCCCAGCAGAAGCACCGTTGATCTCACTGATTTTGAAGACGACCAAAATGTGACTGAAAACTCAACACCTACAGATGATCTTCCTTTGGATAAAAAACTCCAAACTTCTACAGTTAACACTAATCCAAATCCCCCTGTCGGCCTTTGTCCTGATATCAAAATAAGAACGCTACGGGTTTTGCAAAGTTTAAACGAATTCACTGAGATTCCCAACCACCAGGAGACACTAGCAGACCCAGATTTTCCTCCCCACAAATCTTTTGTCTCAGGGGAAGTTTTACAAGAGGAGGAAAAAACTAATTTAAGTAATGAATGCTGTTCATATTCTCAGCGTCCAGTCATGGCAGTAAAACCATCTAAAAGCGAGGAAAGTCAGGCGCATTGGCAGTCAAAAGACATAGATCCTAAACCTACCTCCCAGTGTAAAGAAGCTAGTGGCAATTCTGTCAAATACTTATCACCAAATTCTATGATTTTGAAGGAGACAAAGCAGTTTTTTAAAGAAAAGTCTGATGAAATTGATAGTAATCACAGCGTCTGTGAGCCTTCTTCCAAAACCCGTTGGTTGGCAAACACAATCTCCAGTGAATCTGACACAGAGGAGGAGACAGACACAGATTCCCTATCAAATTCTCCTCATCAGAACTACAGAAGAACCATGTCAAAACTCAACCAAGTTTCATCATCACCTACATCATCTGTGCGATGCTCTAAATCTGAAGAAAGTTTCCCTGAATTGGGGGATCAAGACCCCAAGTTTATGGAATATACTGCAAATGGGACAGCTGAGAATATAATCATACATGTTACTCAGAGAGACAGCTCAGACAAGTTACTAACTTGTCACAAATATGATGCTATAAGTGACGATGGTCGCATTGCAGGTCCTCAAAGTTCACTCAAGTGCACAGTCTTTAATTCTGGTCAGAAGAGGCCCTACTCTTTTCTGGAGCAGCTCTCTCAAAGGTGCCTTCAGAATGACATCACTCGGGCGTCAGTGGAGCAAGAGTGCCTCATCTTTTCAGAACAGATGAAAAATCTTTTGAAAAGGAGTAAAAAGGAACCCCTCTCTCAACCGGATACTCATAACAGTTCAGCGTCTTGTACCAGTCCTCTGACTATCAGCTTTTCCAGACTTGAGGAGCAAGAGGATTCAATGGAGTCTTTGGACACCCCTCTTGTTAGACAAAAGATACAGGTGGATATGTCTAACAGTAAGGTCCAGACGGCTTTCACAGAGGAACGAAAGGTGATCCATGCTCTGTCTCAGGAAAACAGCAACCCAATGGAGCAACCTGGGATTTCTGCAATGACTGCAGAATGTGCTAGACTCTACAATGCAAGGATGCATGATGTTTGCTCTGCCAAAAAGGTCCCACCCAGATCTAAAAGCAGAAAAGGTCATCAGAGCGACCCGAGAACTGACAAAAGTAACCATTTTGACTTCTGTGATCAAATGAAGAAAAAGCTAGATGAGACCTTCCGGAGTAATCTGAATGCCGTTGTGAAGAAATCCTGTAAAACAAAGTACAGATTCTTTATATTGGTGACATCTGATGACATCTTCTTCAAAGAAACAAAGGTAAAATGAATTTCAAGCAGCTTGGTTTTAATACTTTGTGTTGTGGCAATGTCTTGGAATAAAGGTATTACCTTATATAAATGGTGTATATTCTCAGTCAGCCAGCTGCCAAGTATCTTCTTGATACCAGACTTAATAGGCTGGGTGGTGGTCCCTCTTTCGATAGGGGGTAACCAGAGGATGTTTTCTATTAATAGTAGAATAATACATCTCTGTTTCACTGGTTAAGTAATCACTATGGTGCAGGAGGCTTGACTGTTCAGGTGACAGTCGAGCCTCATATTGAAAAGCAGTGATTTGGCTTTCTATCGGATCAAGGAACCACTGGACCAGCTCTTTCCACTTGCAAGGATATATGAGAGTGCAGGATGTTTGTTTAATCAATCATAAAGTTGTTGATTTGAAGAATGCTTTCTACATATGAATAGTAGAGGGTACTTCAGCATGATGGTGTGCCAAGACATTTTTTTTTTTTTTTTACAGAAGTAATCCTGTTTACTTAAGTGACTGTTGTGAGTGACCCGTTCACTAAATTATCTTCCACCAAAATGAATAATAATGGGGGGGTTTATTTATTCATTCATTTATGGTTTTTGAAACCAAATTAGAAAAAAGACAAAATAAAATAAGACCACTTTTTTTTTTTATAATTAAAGCAAAGCCACATTTTGTTGGTGCACAATTTCTGGCAGAACCCCAGAAATGACGGCCTGAACTTCTGGCACATTTTGTTTTCACTCAGCATTATAGAAACTACCGAAGTCTGACCATCAAACGGCAGCAGATTCATTTTTGATATGAGATAGCCATGGAGCTGTTTTGTCACCTTTCGTACACACCTTGTATATTAGGCGCACATGCTCAATTTTGCCCTATAGTAATGTTGGTGCGTAATTTCAGTCACATCATCAACTAACAGTCTTTCTTTTGAAAATGGAAATGATTTATGCAATGAACTGTAACACTCATGAGTAGGCTATGAAGGTGCTCTATTTCCACCGAGAGGAGTAGATGGCATTTCTGTGTTTATCAGCTGTAAAGGGTATGATTAGAGAAAAAAAAAAACATTCTCTGTCTGTTCACTTCTTCCTGTCATATCAGCTACTTTCCTATCTTAATTTCATAACAAGGTGAAGCAGAGCTGGGAAATTTAACACTAGAACGGCCACAATGTGTCAATTTGACCGCCACATTTAAACCTTAATCCATTCACCTTATACAAATATGCAAAGGGTGGGAAAATATATTTTATATGTACAATATTGGTTGATCTTGGTTATCGGATATAGATATTTTCATGTCTATTCAGGCCTAAAAATGCACACGTTTCCTTTTAATGTTTATGCCAAACCAATAAAAGATTCACTTATGGCAACGGTTTATTTATAAGTTGTCTTTTTTTATTTGTTTCTTACCTTTTTATAGGCTCAGCTGGAAACGGAGGGCCACACTGCTGTGCAGCCATCTGAATTCTTCCTTGGCGAGGACGGTTTTTCATCGCTACTCATTATCCTCAGAAACGAAGATATTGCAGAGCACATTTGTAAGGTAAAGGAATAAGCGGGCGAAACAAATCTACATCTGTTATAGGACGTAGGGTCAGGAGTTAATGGCTGCTCTCAACTTTTCAGATTCCACATTTGCTCAAGCTCAAGATGAGTCCAGGTGTGCTGTTTGCTGGAATCGATGAACCAGATGATGTCATCAATCTCACCCACCAAGAGCTGTTCATCCGGGCTGGCTTTGTAATGTTTGACAGAGCCGTGCTGGAGCCCCTCAGCGTTGGTATGTTTACCTAACTGAATCCTTTTCAGTGGTTCTTAAAGAACCTCCTTCTCCTAGTTTACCTAACTGTATCAACTTTGTGTGAATTTGCAGGCAACATGAAAAAAATCTCCAAAATCTTGCAAGAGCTCAGCAAGATGGGGAAGTGGAAATGGATGCTGCACTACAGAGACAGCCGTCGCCTGAAAGAAAACGCGAGGTTGGTTTCATTTCTTTAAAAAAATGTCACTTTTTTTCTCTTGGCACGTCACACTTGTTATACAAGTATTGATTTTTGCTTATTTTATTTATTTTGACAGGAAAGTTTTCCTCAAGTGCAGACACGTATCGAAAAAATGTAATATCTTGAAAAAGTTCAGTGTCTTTTCATGAAGTGAAAACCGTATGTCATTTAGATTCATTACAGAGAGTGAAATATTTAATCTATATATCTTGTAAGTTGACGACTACGGCTAATAGATTATCTGTCTCCATAATTTTAGAATATTGTGGAAAAATTACATTTTGGAAACTCATGGTGTCACATCATGAACAGCTAATTAACTCAAAACACCTGCTAAGGTTTTCTGAGCCTTTAAATGGTTTCTCAGTCCAGGTCAGCAGGACACAGAGTCCTGGGGGTGACTGCTGACTTGACAAATGTTCAGCAGTCATCGACATTCTCCAAAAGTAGGGCAAGCCACAAAAGGTCAGTGCTCAAGTAGCTGGTTGTTCACCATTTTCCTTTTGCACCACAAGGAAACTTAAAACTTAGGACACTTTTTTGGTGGTTTACGTTGTTTTGTCAGTTTGTCCTCATCTGACCTCAAACCTTGTGATTTTGTAAAGGCAAAATATTGCTGAGCACGTTATTTTTGACAAGAGGCTCACAGCAGCTCTGCAGTCTGACCAGTTGTGCAAGTTTTGTTTGTTTTTAAAATGTGAATACTGAAAGGATAAAGGAACCGGGTTTTGTTTTAGTAGCTTTGGACAACAATTCTCTAAATGTTTCATTTATATTTCAGAGCACTACCTCATGAGGAGTTTAAACATGATTGCTCTGCTTCATGGGTAGTGCTCGATGTTTTCCAATAAAATAAGGTTCCTCGTGTTGAGCTTAGTCCTGAACCAGAGACAACCTGGGCCAAGGAGAAAAAAAGAGTTTCATCTTTTCAGATAAAAATATGGTTTACTTTTAATTGGGAATTCAAGGTCCCAGAGTCTGAAGGAAGAGTGGAGAGAATCCATGTTGCTTCAGGTCCAGTCTGAAGTTTCCACAGTCAGTGATGGTTTGTGGCGCCTTGTCATCTGCTGGTGATTGGCAAACTAAACTGGCCTGCACCTCACAGAGAATCTTAAGGCGTATTGTCTAGAGAAAGATAAGACATCAGACAACACAAAGGTTTTCCCTTCTCTAAATAAAACAATTCACATGTAAAGGTTTAATCAATTTAGGCTAAAACTGTAACCTTATCCAATTTTGCATGAATGATGTGTCCTCAGGCATGTACCAATTGTGTTTTATTGTGAATATTTGTGAATGTGACTTTAAAACTTCAATATGACTCAATTCAACTTTGTTTTTTGTAACAATTATCTGTGTAAATGTTGGACGGATTGTCTTAATGATAGTCTTATGTTAAAGTTTGACCTTTCTGAACATTTAATCCAGGTTGAGTGAAGAAGCAAACGAGAAGAAGCTGTTGATGTACTGGTGCCAAGATGCTGATATACTGGATGTCTTGCCTTACCACGAGTGTGACCAGATGACTAGAGATCAACCAGATTATCTGGCATGTCTGCTCCGACTGCAAGTCCAACATGTATCGTCTCGTTTTCTTGTTTTTGTAACTGGTGAGGAACTATGTTTGACGCTTTTTGTTGGTTTTAGATGTCTTGTAATTTAAATAAAGCCTGAGTTTGACATCAACCTAAACTAAACTTTCCCTGTTTTAGATTAGGTTGGATTACCAAAGTTATAAGACCCACACATCTTTACTAAGTGATGGTAGCTCAAAAATCTGGACTTTGTTGTCCTTAAGCCACTTTGAAACCAGTTTTGCAGTACGCTTTGTCATAGTTTATTTGGAAAACCCATTTTTGCCGAAGTTGTAACGCCCATCACATCATGTCGTCACTCCTCCACATTACGGTTGGGAAGGTGTTTGCAGACTTCTGAGCTTTCCTCCAAATAAAGATGATTGTTAAAATCAACTCAACTCCAAATAAAGATGATTGTTAAAATCAACTCAACTCCAAATAAAGATGATTGTTAAAATCAACTCAACTCCAAATAAAGATGATTGTTAAAATCAACTCAACAGTTTTAGTTCTGTCAGACGACAGGAGCCGTCTCCAAAAATTAAACCTCTGAATTAATATAAATAATTTTGGTCTTGCAAACTGACCTGAAACAGTCTGATTTAAGGTCTTGAACTGGTTACTGAACCAGGCACTTCAGTGTGTCCAGAAAGCAGGAGGTATTGAGAAAGGTTGCGTTAAGAATGGCATCCTAAAGCAACTATTCACAGTCAGTTTTACGTAAAATCCAGTAAATTATTGATTTCTTTTTTTCTTGAGGCCATGTTCTCTTACTACTCTCTGCAAAAGCTCTAATATGGTTCCCTTCTTTTTCCAGATGCAACGACAGACCGTGCCTTTGAGAAGAACGGGATTTTCACAATGACTTTGAACACTTTTCTGACAAAGTCTTCAACAGAAATATTCAGAGTTTGACTGAAAAGGGTTGAACTGATGATCAGGTTCAGTCTCTGAAACATGAAACAATCAAATGCTCTTTGTATGTGTGAATTAAAAAGCCACCAGTCATGGATATTTAAAATGCCTACTACATGAGAAGCTAATCTTTCACTAACTTAACTGTTGAGTTTGTTTGTTTTTTTTGTAAGTGACAATTATCAGTTTAACTTTCAACAGGCTGTTCCGGTCATGTTTCTGTATAGCCTCGGTAATGATTCAGTTATTGGATAGATTGGCTGTATTTGCCAAGACGCTGGCAGCTGTGCTGTTCGAACGCAGTTTGTATTGTAATTTAATTCAACGTTGTACATTGTAATGTAAATCCACTTACAAATGATTTTTATGTTGTTCATATTTGTTCCGACATACTGACTGTATAGATTTTCAACAAAGCAAGAAAGCTACGTTTTGTCCTTTTTTTATTAGCAATACATATTTAAAGATTACACTTGTACAGTATTTCCTGACTTTATTTAGAACAAGAACTAATGTCTAAAGTTTCTATGTTGGTTTTTTTATGTGTTTAAACCAGTTTAAAACCCTGTTTTTGTATCTAGGAGAATAACTTCTATTTTCTTAATGTTCGATAACTATTTTTCTTCTAAATATAAATCTGTCTGAAACTTGAAGAGACCAGATTTTGTCAAGCCGACTCATTTGAAATTCAGTTTTAGTTATGTGCAGGATCTGGGCTTTACACCCAGTTGTTGCACCTGCGGAAAACTTGAAAGGCACCACACCAAAAGATAATGTGGGGTTCCTGCACAGTCTGGAAATGTGTTTTTCAGCTCCGGATAAGTTTATAAAAAATGTAAAGACGATTTTGAGAAAGAGCTTTCATTTCCAACTCGTGTCACTTTGCTTGATTAAAAATTATTTCTGAAACAAATTGCTCTATTTGGTGCTTTATGCAACACTTGTGTAGCGCCTTGAGGAAGCATTGAAATACCCCAGGTTATTATGACAGTGTTCTTTTTGTGATAGACCATCACTAAGTAGAGCATAATAGTCAAGAAGGAAAATGATAGATGGTTGAATGTTCTTTTACAAATATAAATCTCAAAAATTGTGCTGTTTGTATCCATCACATTATACTCTGAAACTTGGATAGTCCACCGTGAGGGCAATTTCATTTTAACTCCAGCTGTTCTCTGAAGGCATCAGTGATATTTTAGAGAATATTGGTGAACAAACAGCATCACATAAAAAGCATTGGACCCAGGACAGGTCAGGAGTGATGTTTTGAAGTAGCTTTATAACCCAAAAGTTGGGTCAGCAGGGACGGTGAAGATTAAGGGCGTTGACAACAGTACAGTCCCGAATTTTACTGAACTTTACCGGTCGAAGTTGCAAAAGACTCGAGACTGAAGAGGAGACTCGCCTTCCAGCAAGACTAAAACCTTACACCTGAAACCAGAGCTACAGCGGTTTAATCAAAGCATCTCTGCTTTTGAGAACTGCCTGATCAAAGTCCAAAAGACGGTCTGTGTCGGTTCTAGATGGTCGTCATTCATTTTGGGTGTGACCTGTTTAGCCAAAGAGAATGGGCAAAGAAAGTCGTCCCTGATCTGCTAAGCTCAAAGATACATATTGCAAAGACCTACAGAAATTGCAGCATAAGTTGTATTGAGCCAGGAGAGATGAGCACAAATCCACACCATTAATTTTCATTCATAGAAAAAGCCTTGCATTTTTCTTCAATTTTACATTTATGCACTGCGTGTTGGTTCATCACATAAAATCCTACTAGAATACATTAAGTTTGAGGTTATATTCGGGCTAATTTCGTAAAAGGTTCAAGCGGTACTGAATATTTACCATATTGTCGGTTTTTCTTGCTTGATTTATCTCTTCAGGCCTTGAGGCTATCATCTTACGCATGTCTCGGTTTTATGGTGACTGACTGATAAACCACAGATGCATTAATGCTAACAACATATCATAAGTACTGATGGTAACAGAGTTGAGCAATGTCTATCCATCGTATAAACCCCTTCTACATGCAGGGTTGCTATCAATCCATATAATGCGGTTTCCCTTGACTACTTTTATTTTGTATGTATTAATACTAACCCTGAAAACTGGGAATTGTGGGAACGGGGAGATTTGAAGTGTTTTAGATGTAGTTCTTGGTTATTCTGACCTCAATGAGTTCACAGTATACTCCTGGAGTAATTTTAGTATTTGAATCGTTTGCCACAGTTTCATGTTTTTTTCCATTTCTAGATTACCGCTTTTACTGTCGTCTGTTTGTTGCCATTTTCAGACAGATGAAATGGATCACTTTTTTTTTTTTTTCATCTGTTTTTCAATTTCTTTGGATCAGGGCATGATGCTTTTTGAAGTATTTTATCCAACTTGACATTAGTACCATTCGAGTGTTCAATTCATCTTTTGAAAACCACATTTTTATATTTGTCTTGTGTCTTAATAAAATTCTTTAATTATCTGAAACATTTAGGTGTAAATAGAAGCACTATCACAGCTTTATCAACAAAGAAATGACTAAAAGACCAAGCTTGAAAAGGTGCTATCTGAAAGCAAGCTTCCAAACGTGTCCTATCCTCTACACCACTACTATACCACTGAACACCAACAGTTAACATTTTAATAGAAATTTAAATTAATGCCACTACAAATCACTGGGTCTTATTTTTCATAATAATCCAGCACCACCTTGTGTAGACTATAGAAGGTGCGAAAAAACAAGAACCGACGAGCTGATATCGTTTACGTTCACCTGAACTTTGAAACACAATGACGAGTCACACGAGTTAACAAGAAAGTGTAAAGGGTGTGCAATGTTGTTAGCGTCAGTGACTGTTTTATAACTATCAATCAGGATGACAGCCATTTTAAGTGATGACCCATTTATTTGATCCACTTACACATGCTAATGGGAACAACACACTCCTTGACTCCTGTTGAAACAATAATGTTTGAACCACTTATGAGAAACTCATGATAGTCCTAGGATTAATTAACAGGGCATTTTCACATTAACTCATACATTTTCTTTAATAACAAACCGTACAATACACAGTACAACAATTATCTAAAATAATTTCTGTGTTTACACATTTCAACACAATTTATACCTAGTTGTAATTGTGTTTTTATGAACTGTGTTGTTGGTAATCTGTTAAATATATTGTAAAACATTGGCATTTTTAAATCAGAGAGGCAGTACTAATTTTTAAATATAATTTTTTTCTTTCTTTCCCACATTCTTTTACAGTTTGACAAAGAGATGGTGCTTTTCAGAGATATTTCCAGTGAGGTCAAAGATGATAAAAACATCAAGAGTAAAACAGCTGAAACTGAAGACAAACTATTACATTTTGATCACAATGAAGCTCCTTCTTCTAAGAGTGACTGGATATTTTGTCAATCAGAGGTGATGAGGAATTTACCCCTTGAGCCTCAATCTGATGGAGCTACACTGGGAACTGAACCTGTGCTTCACAAAAGCAGTGAAGACATCAGCTTCAAGAAAGTTGGCATTGAAAATGAAGAGGATACAGTAAGGACCATACCCCAGCAAGATGCATTGTGCTCACCTACATCTGTTATGGACAAGGAGGTAAACAGTGGAGAAGAATGCAATGTGATTCATACAGGCGTGGGACTACAGGAGAAGGAAATCTGCCAGGATGGCAGTAGAGGTCCTTCTCTGGATATAACGAACACATATTCAACAGGAGTCAAGGAGTCTGTGAACAAAGAATCTGATATTGTTTGTAATGGAAATTATGTACATGAAAAGCTGCCAGGTGAGGAAAGTCCAGCCTCACTAGACAGGACTGACAATCGAGAAGGAAATATGGACTGTTGTACAACAGCTGCGGTGAAAGATTTTAAAAATGAGGATGTTTGTGTGAAAAAAGATGGTGATCAAAACGAAAGCTGGATTTCTAATGCTGACATTGATGGAGACTTGAGAAATGAGTCATTACCCAAACTGTGTGGAGGTCGTGCACAGCAGGGTTACATTTCAGAGGATAGTCAAGTAGATGAACAGCTGTCATTGTCAGCCAGCATGGAAGATTCTTCGCTGGGTGTAAATCCCAGTGTGTCTAAACATGAAAGTCCCTCCTTTGAAACTGTTAGCACTCCATCAGAAATTGCACCTGAACTTAAAGACACTGCATCACAGGAAAACTTGGATATAAACAATACAGACTGTCAGAAGGTGGTGTTGCCCATCTCATGTGAGAGTAGCTATGACTCTCCCACAGCTCCATGTTTTCCTCAGGAAAAGGACAGTGTTGAATCCCCAAACAAAATGGAAACATCAGACCAAAGTTTGGAATCCAATTCTGAATGTGAAGAGAAAAATCTTGAGCAAACTCTACTAGAAGTACAGGAGTCCCCATCCAAATGTGAAGGCAATAATGTGTGTGAGGTGGATGAACAGCTTACTGACAAGACTGATTCAAAAACTGATGAAACAAGTAGTTTCATCAAACTTTTGCAACCTGGGAGCAAAAGTTTAAATTTGGTTTTAAATCCAACACACCCACCCAAAGATGTGGGTGAGGTACATGTTGTACCTCCTGAAGACAGGGTAGAAAAAGTTGTTCAAGATCAGGAACCAATACCCTTAATTAGTGACGCTACTAAACCTATAGCTGCGCTACCTGACCAAATGTCGGTCGCATCAAATATTAGCACTGAGGGAGAACTATCCCCTTGCAAATCATCACTTCTTGATGAAACCTACACACCAGAAATGTTTAGGGAACAATTTGATAGCAGGTCCCCAACTCCTACTATAGACGAAAAACCTCATGATTTAAACTTATGTTCAAGCCCCAGCAGAAGCACCGTTGATCTCACTGATTTTGAAGACGACCAAAATGTGACTGAAAACTCAACACCTACAGATGATCTTCCTTTGGATAAAAAACTCCAAACTTCTACAGTTAACACTAATCCAAATCCCCCTGTCGGCCTTTGTCCTGATATCAAAATAAGAACGCTACGGGTTTTGCAAAGTTTAAACGAATTCACTGAGATTCCCAACCACCAGGAGACACTAGCAGACCCAGATTTTCCTCCCCACAAATCTTTTGTCTCAGGGGAAGTTTTACAAGAGGAGGAAAAAACTAATTTAAGTAATGAATGCTGTCCATATTCTCAGCGTCCAGTCATGGCAGTAAAACCATCTAAAAGCGAGGAAAGTCAGGCGCATTGGCAGTCAAAAGACATAGATCCTAAACCTACCTCCCAGTGTAAAGAAGCTAGTGGCAATTCTGTCAAATACTTATCACCAAATTCCATGATTTTGAAGGAGACAAAGCAGTTTTTTAAAGAAAAGTCTGATGAAATTGATAGTAATCACAGCGTCTGTGAGCCTTCTTCCAAAACCCGTTGGTTGGCAAACACAATCTCCAGTGAATCTGACACAGAGGAGGAGACAGACACAGATTCCCTATCAAATTCTCCTCATCAGAACTACAGAAGAACCATGTCAAAACTCAACCAAGTTTCATCATCACCTACATCATCTGTGCGATGCTCTAAATCTGAAGAAAGTTTCCCTGAATTGGGGGATCAAGACCCCAAGTTTATGGAATATACTGCAAATGGGACAGCTGAGAATATAATCATACATGTTACTCAGAGAGACAGCTCAGACAAGTTACTAACTTGTCACAAATATGATGCTATAAGTGACGATGGTCGCATTGCAGGTCCTCAAAGTTCACTCAAGTGCACAGTCTTTAATTCTGGTCAGAAGAGGCCCTACTCTTTTCTGGAGCAGCTCTCTCAAAGGTGCCTTCAGAATGACATCACTCGGGCGTCAGTGGAGCAAGAGTGCCTCATCTTTTCAGAACAGATGAAAAATCTTTTGAAAAGGAGTAAAAAGGAACCCCTCTCTCAACCGGATACTCATAACAGTTCAGCGTCTTGTACCAGTCCTCTGACTATCAGCTTTTCCAGACTTGAGGAGCAAGAGGATTCAATGGAGTTTTTGGACACCCCTCTTGTTAGACAAAAGATACAGGTGGATATGTCTAACAGTAAGGTCCAGACGGCTTTCACAGAGGAACGAAAGGTGATCCATGCTCTGTCTCAGGAAAACAGCAACCCAATGGAGCAACCTGGGATTTCTGCAATGACTGCAGAATGTGCTAGACTCTACAATGCAAGGATGCATGATGTTTGCTCTGCCAAAAAGGTCCCACCCAGATCTAAAAGCAGAAAAGGTCATCAGAGCGACCCGAGAACTGACAAAAGTAACCATTTTGACTTCTGTGATCAAATGAAGAAAAAGCTAGATGAGACCTTCCGGAGTAATCTGAATGCCGTTGTGAAGAAATCCTGTAAAACAAAGTACAGATTCTTCATATTGGTGACATCTGATGACATCTTCTTCAAAGAAACAAAGGTAAAATGAATTTCAAGCAGCTTGGTTTTAATACTTTGTGTTGTGGCAATGTCTTGGAATAAAGGTATTACCTTATATAAATGGTGTATATTCTCAGTCAGCCAGCTGCCAAGTATCTTCTTGATACCAGACTTAATAGGCTGGGTGGTGGTCCCTCTTTCGATAGGGGGTAACCAGAGGATGTTTTCTATTAATAGTAGAATAATACATCTCTGTTTCACTGGTTAAGTAATCACTATGGTGCAGGAGGCTTGACTGTTCAGGTGACAGTCGAGCCTCATATTGAAAAGCAGTGATTTGGCTTTCTATCGGATCAAGGAACCACTGGACCAGCTCTTTCCACTTGCAAGGATATATGAGAGTGCAGGATGTTTGTTTAATCAATCATAAAGTTGTTGATTTGAAGAATGCTTTCTACATATGAATAGTAGAGGGTACTTCAGCATGATGGTGGGCCAAGACATTTTTTTTTTTTTTTACAGAAGTAATCCTGTTTACTTAAGTGACTGTTGTGAGTGACCCGTTCACTAAATTATCTTCCACCAAAATGAATAATAATGGGGGGGTTTATTTATTCATTCATTTATGGTTTTTGAAACCAAATTAGAAAAAAGACAAAATAAAATAAGACCACTTTTTTTTTTTTATAATTAAAGCAAAGCCACATTTTGTTGGTGCACAATTTCTGGCAGAACCCCAGAAATGACGGCCTGAACTTCTGGCACATTTTGTTTTCACTCAGCATTATAGAAACTACCGAAGTCTGACCATCAAACGGCAGCAGATTCATTTTTGATATGAGATAGCCATGGAGCTGTTTTGTCACCTTTCGTACACACCTTGTATATTAGGCGCACATGCTCAATTTTGCCCTATAGTAATGTTGGTGCGTAATTTCAGTCACATCATCAACTAACAGTCTTTCTTTTGAAAATGGAAATGATTTATGCAATGAACTGTAACACTCATGAGTAGGCTATGAAGGTGCTCTATTTCCACCGAGAGGAGTAGATGGCATTTCTGTGTTTATCAGCTGTAAAGGGTATGATTAGAGAAAAAAAACAACATTCCCTGTTTGTTCACTTCTTCCTGTCATATCAGCTACTTTCCTATCTTAATTTCATAACAAGGTGAAGCAGAGCTGGGAAATTTAACACTAGAACGGCCACAAGGTGTCAATTTGACCGCCACATTTAAACCTTAATCCATTCACCTTATACAAATATGCAAAGGGTGGGAAAATATATTTTATATGTACAATATTGGTTGATCTTGGTTATCGGATATAGATATTTTCATGTCTATTCAGGCCTAAAAATGCACACGTTTCCTTTTAATGTTTATGCCAAACCAATAAAAGATTCACTTATGGCAACGGTTTATTTATAAGTTGTCTTTTTTTATTTGTTTCTTACCTTTTTATAGGCTCAGCTGGAAACGGAGGGCCACACTGCTGTGCAGCCATCTGAATTCTTCCTTGGCGAGGACGGTTTTTCATCGCTACTCATTATCCTCAGAAACGAAGATATTGCAGAGCACATTTGTAAGGTAAAGGAATAAGCGGGCGAAACAAATCTACATCTGTTATAGGACGTAGGGTCAGGAGTTAATGGCTGCTCTCAACTTTTCAGATTCCACATTTGCTCAAGCTCAAGATGAGTCCAGGTGTGCTGTTTGCTGGAATCGATGAACCAGATGATGTCATCAATCTCACCCACCAAGAGCTGTTCATCCGGGCTGGCTTTGTAATGTTTGACAGAGCCGTGCTGGAGCCCCTCAGCGTTGGTATGTTTACCTAACTGAATCCTTTTCAGTGGTTCTTAAAGAACCTCCTTCTCCTAGTTTACCTAACTGTATCAACTTTGTGTGAATTTGCAGGCAACATGAAAAAAATCTCCAAAATCTTGCAAGAGCTCAGCAAGATGGGGAAGTGGAAATGGATGCTGCACTACAGAGACAGCCGTCGCCTGAAAGAAAACGCGAGGTTGGTTTCATTTCTTTAAAAAAATGTCACTTTTTTTCTCTTGGCACGTCACACTTGTTATACAAGTATTGATTTTTGCTTATTTTATTTATTTTGACAGGAAAGTTTTCCTCAAGTGCAGACACGTATCGAAAAAATGTAATATCTTGAAAAAGTTCAGTGTCTTTTCATGAAGTGAAAACCGTATGTCATTTAGATTCATTACAGAGAGTGAAATATTTAATCTATATATCTTGTAAGTTGACGACTACGGCTAATAGATTATCTGTCTCCATAATTTTAGAATATTGTGGAAAAATTACATTTTGGAAACTCATGGTGTCACATCATGAACAGCTAATTAACTCAAAACACCTGCTAAGGTTTTCTGAGCCTTTAAATGGTTTCTCAGTCCAGGTCAGCAGGACACAGAGTCCTGGGGGTGACTGCTGACTTGACAAATGTTCAGCAGTCATCGACATTCTCCAAAAGTAGGGCAAGCCACAAAAGGTCAGTGCTCAAGTAGCTGGTTGTTCACCATTTTCCTTTTGCACCACAAGGAAACTTAAAACTTAGGACACTTTTTTGGTGGTTTACGTTGTTTTGTCAGTTTGTCCTCATCTGACCTCAAACCTTGTGATTTTGTAAAGGCAAAATATTGCTGAGCACGTTATTTTTGACAAGAGGCTCACAGCAGCTCTGCAGTCTGACCAGTTGTGCAAGTTTTGTTTGTTTTTAAAATGTGAATACTGAAAGGATAAAGGAACCGGGTTTTGTTTTAGTAGCTTTGGACAACAATTCTCTAAATGTTTCATTTATATTTCAGAGCACTACCTCATGAGGAGTTTAAACATGATTGCTCTGCTTCATGGGTAGTGCTCGATGTTTTCCAATAAAATAAGGTTCCTCGTGTTGAGCTTAGTCCTGAACCAGAGACAACCTGGGCCAAGGAGAAAAAAAGAGTTTCATCTTTTCAGATAAAAATATGGTTTACTTTTAATTGGGAATTCAAGGTCCCAGAGTCTGAAGGAAGAGTGGAGAGAATCCATGTTGCTTCAGGTCCAGTCTGAAGTTTCCACAGTCAGTGATGGTTTGTGGCGCCTTGTCATCTGCTGGTGATTGGCAAACTAAACTGGCCTGCACCTCACAGAGAATCTTAAGGCGTATTGTCTAGAGAAAGATAAGACATCAGACAACACAAAGGTTTTCCCTTCTCTAAATAAAACAATTCACATGTAAAGGTTTAATCAATTTAGGCTAAAACTGTAACCTTATCCAATTTTGCATGAATGATGTGTCCTCAGGCATGTACCAATTGTGTTTTATTGTGAATATTTGTGAATGTGACTTTAAAACTTCAATATGACTCAATTCAACTTTGTTTTTTGTAACAATTATCTGTGTAAATGTTGGACGGATTGTCTTAATGATAGTCTTATGTTAAAGTTTGACCTTTCTGAACATTTAATCCAGGTTGAGTGAAGAAGCAAACGAGAAGAAGCTGTTGATGTACTGGTGCCAAGATGCTGATATACTGGATGTCTTGCCTTACCACGAGTGTGACCAGATGACTAGAGATCAACCAGATTATCTGGCATGTCTGCTCCGACTGCAAGTCCAACATGTATCGTCTCGTTTTCTTGTTTTTGTAACTGGTGAGGAACTATGTTTGACGCTTTTTGTTGGTTTTAGATGTCTTGTAATTTAAATAAAGCCTGAGTTTGACATCAACCTAAACTAAACTTTCCCTGTTTTAGATTAGGTTGGATTACCAAAGTTATAAGACCCACACATCTTTACTAAGTGATGGTAGCTCAAAAATCTGGACTTTGTTGTCCTTAAGCCACTTTGAAACCAGTTTTGCAGTACGCTTTGTCATAGTTTATTTGGAAAACCCATTTTTGCCGAAGTTGTAACGCCCATCACATCATGTCGTCACTCCTCCACATTACGGTTGGGAAGGTGTTTGCAGACTTCTGAGCTTTCCTCCAAATAAAGATGATTGTTAAAATCAACTCAACTCCAAATAAAGATGATTGTTAAAATCAACTCAACTCCAAATAAAGATGATTGTTAAAATCAACTCAACAGTTTTAGTTCTGTCAGACGACAGGAGCCGTCTCCAAAAATTAAACCTCTGAATTAATATAAATAATTTTGGTCTTGCAAACTGACCTGAAACAGTCTGATTTAAGGTCTTGAACTGGTTACTGAACCAGGCACTTCAGTGTGTCCAGAAAGCAGGAGGTATTGAGAAAGGTTGCGTTAAGAATGGCATCCTAAAGCAACTATTCACAGTCAGTTTTACGTAAAATCCAGTAAATTATTGATTTCTTTTTTTCTTGAGGCCATGTTCTCTTACTACTCTCTGCAAAAGCTCTAATATGGTTCCCTTCTTTTTCCAGATGCAACGACAGACCGTGCCTTTGAGAAGAACGGGATTTTCACAATGACTTTGAACACTTTTCTGACAAAGTCTTCAACAGAAATATTCAGAGTTTGACTGAAAAGGGTTGAACTGATGATCAGGTTCAGTCTCTGAAACATGAAACAATCAAATGCTCTTTGTATGTGTGAATTAAAAAGCCACCAGTCATGGATATTTAAAATGCCTACTACATGAGTAGCTAATCTTTCACTAACTTAACTGTTGAGTTTTTTGTTTTTTTTTGTAAGTGACAATTATCAGTTTAACTTTCAACAGGCTGTTCCGGTCATGTTTCTGTATAGCCTCGGTAATGATTCAGTTATTGGATAGATTGGCTGTTTTTGCCAAGACGCTGGCAGCTGTGCTGTTTGAACGCAGTTTGTATTGTAATTTAATTCAACGTTGTACATTGTAATGTAAATCCACTTACAAATGATTTTTATGTTGTTCATATTTGTTCCGACATACTGACTGTATAGATTTTCAACAAAGCAAGAAAGCTACGTTTTGTCCTTTTTTTATTAGCAATACATATTTAAAGATTACACTTGTACAGTATTTCCTGACTTTATTTAGAACAAGAACTAATGTCTAAAGTTTCTATGTTGGGTTTTTTATGTGTTTAAACCAGTTTAAAATCCTGTTTTTGTATCTAGGAGAATAACTTCTATTTTCTTAATGTTCAATAACTATTTTTCTTCTAAATATAAATCTGTCTGAAACTTGAAGAGACCAGATTTTGTCAAGCCGACTCATTTGAAATTCAGTTTTAGTTATGTGCAGGATCTGGGCTTTACACCCAGTTGTTGCACCTGCGGAAAACTTGAAAGGCACCACACCAAAAGATAATGTGGGGTTCCTGCACAGTCTGGAAATGTTTTTCAGCTCCGGATAAGTTTATAAAAATGTAAAGACGATTTTGAGAAAGAGCTTTCATTTCCAACTCGTGTCACTTTGCTTGATTAAAAATTATTTCTGAAACAAATTGCTCTATTTGGTGCTTTATGCAACACTTGTGTAGCGCCTTGAGGAAGCATTGAAATACCCCAGGTTATTATGACAGTGTTCTTTTTGTGATAGACCATCACTAAGTAGAGCATAATAGTCAAGAAGGAAAATGATAGATGGTTGAATGTTCTTTTACAAATATAAATCTCAAAAATTGTGCTGTTTGTATCCATCACATTATACTCTGAAACTTGGATAGTCCACCGTGAGGGCAATTTCATTTTAACTCCAGCTGTTCTCTGAAGGCATCAGTGATATTTTAGAGAATATTGGTGAACAAACAGCATCACATAAAAAGCATTGGACCCAGGACAGGTCAGGAGTGATGTTTTGAAGTAGCTTTATAACCCAAAAGTTGGGTCAGCAGGGACGGTGAAGATTAAGGGCGTTGACAACAGTACAGTCCCGAATTTTACTGAACTTTACCGGTCGAAGTTGCAAAAGACTCGAGACTGAAGAGGAGACTCGCCTTCCAGCAAGACTAAAACCTTACACCTGAAACCAGAGCTACAGCGGTTTAATCAAAGCATCTCTGCTTTTGAGAACTGCCTGATCAAAGTCCAAAAGACGGTCTGTGTCGGTTCTAGATGGTCGTCATTCATTTTGGGTGTGACCTGTTTAGCCAAAGAGAATGGGCAAAGAAAGTCGTCCCTGATCTGCTAAGCTCAAAGATACATATTGCAAAGACCTACAGAAATTGCAGCATAAGTTGTATTGAGCCAGGAGAGATGAGCACAAATCCACACCATTAATTTTCATTCATAGAAAAAGCCTTGCATTTTTCTTCAATTTTACATTTATGCACTGCGTGTTGGTTCATCACATAAAATCCTACTAGAATACATTAAGTTTGAGGTTATATTCGGGCTAATTTCGTAAAAGGTTCAAGCGGTACTGAATATTTACCATATTGTCGGTTTTTCTTGCTTGATTTATCTCTTCAGGCCTTGAGGCTATCATCTTACGCATGTCTCGGTTTTATGGTGACTGACTGATAAACCACAGATGCATTAATGCTAACAACATATCATAAGTACTGATGGTAACAGAGTTGAGCAATGTCTATCCATCGTATAAACCCCTTCTACATGCAGGGTTGCTATCAATCCATATAATGCGGTTTCCCTTGACTACTTTTATTTTGTATGTATTAATACTAACCCTGAAAACTGGGAATTGTGGGAACGGGGAGATTTGAAGTGTTTTAGATGTAGTTCTTGGTTATTCTGACCTCAATGAGTTCACAGTATACTCCTGGAGTAATTTTAGTATTTGAATCGTTTGCCACAGTTTCATGTTTTTTTCCATTTCTAGATTACCGCTTTTACTGTCGTCTGTTTGTTACCATTTTCAGACAGATGGAATGAATCACTTATTTTTTTTCTTATCTGTTTTTCAATTTCTTTGGATCAGGGCATGATGCGTTTTGAAGTATTTTATCCAACTTGACATTAGTACCATTCGAGTGTTCAATTCATCTTTTGAAAACCACATTTTTATATTTGTCTTTGTCTTAACAATAAAATTGTTTGATGATCTGAAACATTTAGGTGTAAATAGAAGCACTATCACAGCTTTATCAACAAAGAAATGACTAAGAGACCAAGCTTGAAAAGGTGCTATCTGGAAACAAGCTTTCAAACGTGTCCTGTCCTCTACACCACTACTATACCACTGAACTCCAACAGTTAACATTTTAATAGAAATTTAAATTAATGCCACTACAAATCACTGGGTCTTATTTTTCATAATAATCCAGCACCACCTTGTGTAGACTATAGAAGGTGCGAAAAAACAAGAACCGACGAGCTGATATCGTTTACGTTCACCTGAACTTTGAAACACAATGACGAGTCTGAATTTTCCTAGTTTGCTTAAAATGCAACAACTTCAACAAGGGGAGGAACACGCCGATCTTATTCGCTGCCAATTTGTTACTAGCCAGAAGCTACCAGTGCGAAGGAGATTTGACTCTGCGTTAAGAGCCGAAACCTTAGAACTAACCCTTGGTATAACTTTTATATTCATATTTTCCAGCTAAAACTACTGCGAGTCTGTCTCGAGAGCTTCCTTTTCGACAATGACGGCGCTCAAACATCGACCATGTTGCCCCCTGACTGTTTCATCCAACGATCTGTTATCGACGGCGGGGCTTCCTGTATGTGCTCAAGCAGTTGGGGTGTGCTGTTCGGGACTGAGCCGACTTGATTGGCCGGTTCGCGTCCGTGACCGATGACCACATTTTTTTTTGCACACGTGACATTAATATTTGTCACACACTAATGAAGGATAGTAAGTTGTCACTCTCCCTTAAGCTCCGTGTCTCACTCGCCCGTCATAAGGAGTTAAAGATCATTACAAAAAATAAAATAAAGGAAGTGCAGTGTTACACTGTGTGATCGTTGCATATTGTGACGGCAGAGGGAGCTATTGAGGAGCTGAAACGGCCACAGACAGCCTCTGGCGTGTGAAGTGATGACAGACCAGAATCAGTGATAAAATCAATCAATCTGGGCTAAGTTAGAAAATTACAGACCCAGAATGAGGATCACCAGGATAAATCAAGGGGAGGGACAATTTAAATACAGCACATTTGATGGAAGGATACATATTCAGATATATGTTATAGATTGTTGTTTATTCTATTGCTTTTATGCACTAGAATAAAAGCAATATTCTAGTTGCTTTAGAATATTGCAACTAGAATATTCTAGTTGCAATAGTAGTATAGTAGTAGTAGTAGTAGTATATATATGTATATATATAATGTCAAATGGCATCCTGAAGTGTAAGGAGTCTGTCCATATATGCAACAGTCTACCTAAACATTAAAGCAAAAGACTAATTAAATAAAATCAGACCTAATTATAAAAACCAAAAAAAAATGAAACATTCATCTCGCTTTGCCGAGCTTAGCCAAAAGGTTCGGATCTCTTCACATCTACCCAATTCCCATCACTGACTGACAATCACTTTTGCGCATGTGCAGACTAGACCTCCGGGATGGGTTTTACCGATGGAATCAAGATGGCGACTCTGGCGAAAGCGCCAATATATCTACTAAAGTAAATGTCCAAAACTGACCGAGATAGTGGGTTTTCCCTGGTCCGTTGGGGGTTCGGTGAAACATGAAGACCGGGGTCATGTCTTTGAAACGGAACTGAGTGGTATTTTTCACCGTAGCGAAGCCGGCGAGATGTGCGAGAACTATGCCCGCTCGCTGCTGCGTGTTTCGGTGGCGCAGATCTGCCAGGCTCTGGGCTGGGATGCGGTGCAGCTCACAGCCTGCGATCTGCTGTCCGATGTGCTGCACAGGTACATCCAGCAGCTGGCAAGGGTTTGCCATCGCTACTCTGAGCTGTGTAAGTTCTCTGTTTCATACTCTGATTACTTTCTTTTGCCCCAATAAACCAGAAGTTGTCGATCACGTTGTTGTTGACTTGTTCCCTTCAGTAGCGCCCCCTAGCAAAGGCTGATGTGTCAAAAAGTGCAGTAACTTAATACCTGACCGGCTTCCACACACCTCAGTGGTCACTATGCTTACTTTACGGTTATTTTCACTAAGAACAATTGTAACGCGCTTTCGTTTTGTGTAATTCATCTGAAGTGTTCATTTAGTTCACTCTAAAACTTGTTGATCATCTCCAGCTTCTGCTTCCAGTCAGATTATCCAGCCCTAAACTTACAGATTAAAGGTTTACCTTCTTGTTTTGATCCCGTGTTTGTAGACGGAAGAACAGACCCGGTTCTGGACGACCTCGGCCAGGCCTTCAGACTGATGGGGGTCAACCTGAGCGAGCTGGAAGACTACGTCAACAACCTGGAGCCCGTGGCGTTCACCCATCAGACGCCGCTCTTTCCCCTCAACAAGAACAACGTCCTGCAGTTTCCTCAGCCTGGAGTCAGAGATGCAGAGGAGAGAAAGGATTACATCCCAGAGCACATGCCGCCTCTGGTCTCCTTACAAGAAGGTCAGCATGCTTGTTGACTAGAGTACTTGTGAAAAAGTATTATTCTCCCTTCCACATTTCTTCTGTTTTAAATGGTTCTGAACATAGTGCAAGTTTTTACAACGATAACTTGACGAACTGCAATATTGGTTTTCTGATGAGTTGTTTTCATTTACTAAAGACGGACTGTTATTACAATCAATCAATCAATCAAATTTTATTTGTATAGCACATTTCAGCAGCAAGGCATTTCAAAATGCTTTACATCATAACAAACACAGAATCACAATGCAATATAGAATCAATCATTAAGTCAAGTTACATCAATAAATTTGTAATTGATTACATTTCAAATACAATTCTAAACAGGTGGGTTTTCAGTTGAGATTTAAAAGAAGTCAGTGTTTCAGCTGTTTTACAGTTTTCTGGAAGTTTGTTCCAAATTCGTGGTGCATAGATGCTGAAAGCTGCTTCTCCTCGTTTGGTTCTGGTTCTGGGGATGCAGAGCAGACCAGAACCGGAAGACCTGAGAGGTCTGGAAGGTTGATACAATAAAAGCAGATCTTTAATGTATTGTGGTGCTAAGCCGTTCAGTGATTTATAAACTAACAACAGTATTTTAAAGTCTATTCTTTGAGCTACAGGGAGCCAGTGGAGGGACTTTAAAACTGGTGTTATGTGCTCTATCTTCCTGGTTTTAGTGAGAACGCGAGCAGCAGCATTCTGGATCAGCTGCAGCTGTTTGATTAATTTGTTGGACAGACCTGTGAAGACGCTGTTGCAATAATCAATACGACTGAAGATGAACGCATGGACGAGTTTCTCTAGATCTGGCTGAGACATTAGTCCTTTAATCCTGGAAATGTTCTTCAGGTGATAGAAGGCCGACTTTGTAACTGTCTTTATGTGGCTCTGGAGGTTCAGGTCAGAGTCCATCACTACTCCCAGGTTTCGGGCCTGATCGCTGGTTTTCAGTTGTAATAACTGAAGCTGTGCATTGACTCTAGATCGTTTCTCTTTAAGTTGAAGAATAATAACTTCAGTTTTGTTTCTGTTCAGCTGGAGAAAGTTTTGGCACATCCACACATTTATCTGTTCTAAGCATCTGTTCAGTGATTGGATGGGCTCTGAGTCACCTGGTGACATCGTAATGTAGAGCTGTGTGTCATCTGCATAGTTATGGTAGCTAATATTATTTCCTGTTATAACCTGAGCTAGTGGGAGCATATAAATATTGAATAAAAGGGGTCCTAGGATTGAACCTTGGGGTACCCCACATGTGACCTTTGACCTCTTTGATGAAAAGTTTTCAATTGAAACAAAGAAATCCCTGTTCTTTATGTAGGATTCAAACCAGTATAACCATCACCTAATAACTGGTTGCTTCACGCATTGATGGCGATAGCTGCCATCAAGTATTTGATAGTGAGCCTTGAGCCTGTCACAATTAATTAAGTAATCGCATGATAAATTAAAATGAGCTCAATAACTATTTTCAATTCTGCTGATGATTTTCTCGAAGGTTAATTTTGTTT
The DNA here is from genome assembly GCF_003331165.1 of Xiphophorus hellerii. Taxonomy (NCBI): domain Eukaryota; kingdom Metazoa; phylum Chordata; class Actinopteri; order Cyprinodontiformes; family Poeciliidae; genus Xiphophorus; species Xiphophorus hellerii. The sequence goes on along the minus strand of NC_045673.1, from coordinate 21,908,841 downwards.
GTAGAACCTTCATAATCCATTTTATTATGGTCTGTAAGTTGTTTTTATTTATTTATTGTTATTTTTGGTTGTCGTGTTTTATTTTGGATATTTAAAGTTCCCGTGTTAAGGGCTTTTCATAAAATTAACATGTATTGGTCTTTGAGAGGATCGTTTCACATTACTACGCTATTAATAATATATTATTTGATAAGAAAAAAAACCAACATCAACGTTTATTGCAATAATTACTGTGGATGAACTTTGGCTTCATTCTTCTGTACAGGATTGTTCTAATTCAACCATTTTTGAGGATTTTCAAGCATGTCTGTTTACACCACATAATCCTATTCAAATTTAGGACTGGACTTTGACTAGGCCACTCGAAACCCTTTTTTTTTTTTTAGATCCATTCAGAGTTGTGCATCAGTCACAAGCTGATGGTCGTACTGCTGTTTGCCACACTTCTTTGTTCCACCACTCACAGCAAGTCGTCCTGAATGCTGCACACATTCTGAGACTTGTAAGTCTTGGGGGAACATCAGATTTTTTTGTTGTTGTTTGTTTTGGTAAATGTGAGGCGGGTCTTTATCTCCTGTTTGGTCAGCAGTGGTTTTGGGACTTGGAGCTCTCTCATGGAGGCCATTTTTTCCTGTTGAGTCATAGAAGGAGACCATAACCGAGGCTTGTTGTAGTTTGCTGAAGCCCTTAAATATGAAATGTATTGCAAACTGTTGTATTGCTCTGAATTTTCCGTCTTGCGTTCTCTTTGTTCGTCCACTTCTTTTATTTATACGTTCTCCAAATATATTAGAGACCCAGTTGACTCAGCATGTTTAGCCCGTCACTGTGTTGATTTATTAAATGTGAATCTTTTAAGGAGGTGCATCTACCAACAGGGTTGCCAATAGGTGCGGCTTGTTAAGGTCTGCAAACATTCTGCTCCAACTGCTGATCCATTTTCCAAATTAAACCTGTGCTGGTATTTGTTTTAGGAATCCAATTTAAAGGGTGAGTCCGTCATTTTTCCTTTGGAGTAAATTTGACTGTCTTTGCTGCCTTCTGTGCTCTGTGTTGTTTCAGGGTTTTTGTAACTGTGCAGTGAACAAAAACTCTTTCACATAATGAAGGTTCATCTGCTATACAGGCCTGGTTAGTCTAATGGTGTTGATTCAGAAAATTTATTCTCTTTGCTGCATTTTGCACAACTCAAAGTGGCATAGATTGGGTTTTAAAATGAGTGAACACGTTGATGTTTTTCTTTAATGCTGTCAAAAAGCCATTTTGTCAACTGTGCATTTTATTATAAGATGTTCACAAATGCGTACACCAACCTTTCCAGGGTTAGAAATGGGTTTTAAGGTTGCTAGAGTTGCTTATCTGGTTTGTTTTATCTTTGCTCAGCAGAAGAGGAGGAGGAAGAGGTTCCTCCTGACATGGGCACCTCGGCTGAGGCCATGCAGGTGGCCTTGGAAGAAGACGAGGATGAAATAGACGAAGACGAAATGGTCAACGACGAAAACCACCCGCTAAAGAGACACCTGGACAGTCCCGACGCGGCCCTGGGCATGATGCCCACCTCCAAGAGGCCACGGATGTACCCCGGTCTAAGCCCAGAGTGGGGCGCGGAGCCCAGGGAGCCCCTTACCTCCCTCAACCCTCAGCGCGTCCCGCCAGGCATTTTGCCTTCCCACGACAGCCTCGACCCCCTGTCGCCTGAAACCCCATCCGGGCCCCTGCCTCCTTTCAGGCCTCTGCCGGTCCTACCCAAACACTCGGACCAGAAGGCGCTCGCCGTCCCGGTTAGAAAGCCTAAGGTCTCGTCCCCCGGCAGGCAACGAACTAAGTCCCCGAAAGGGGCGCTTCCTGTTGCGGTCGCAGGCAGTCCCATACACTCTCCAAAACCTTCTAAGGAGCGGAAAAAGTCCCCGGGCAGGACCAAGAGTCCGAAAAGCCCAAAGAGCCCGAAGATGGGCTCGCTTAAAGCGCCTCCAGCTCAGATCAAAGTGGAAGCTCTGCACAAGCTGTCCGCTTTGAGCGAGAGGATGGGGAAGGAGATCGTCCACCAGCGTCCGGTCGACGACGACCCCCAGTTCCCCGAAGTCTCGTTCAAGAAGCTGGAGCCCGACAACACGGCTATCGACGACTCCATCGATGCCGTGATCGCCAGAGCGTGCGCCGAGCGCGAGCCCGACCCCTTCGCCTTCTCCTCCGGCTCTGACTCCGACAGCAACGGCTTCTCCAGCCCCAGGAGGCTGACCATCATGGAGCCGTCCACGCCCAAGATCCCCGCCGGCATCGGCGGTTTCATGAAGGACACTTCGACGCCGCTTCACCCACACATCCACGTAGGCCTCGGGAACTGGACTTTGGACGACTCGATCAACGAAGTTGTCCGCAAAGCCAACCAGGGCGGTCCGTCGGCCCCGCCACCTCCTCCTCCCCCCATCCCAGCCGAGTATGTGTCGTCGGGATCGGCGTCTCCGCCCACCCCCGAGCCGCTGCTCAAGGTGTTTGAGGAGAAGAGCAAGATCACGCCGCCACCGCCTGATGTGAAGAAGAAGCTAAAGAAGGACCTCAAGACCAAGATGAAGAAGAAGGAGAAAGACAAGCCGAAGGACAAAGATCGGGAAAAGGACAAGAGCAAGGTGAAGGAGAAGAACAAGGAGAAAAACAGAGACAAAAACAAGGAGTTCTCCAAGGAGCTCAAGATGCCTTGGAAGGATGTCAAGGTTGACGACCTCTTCATGCCGCGAGAGTTCACCCTGCCGGAGGTCCCCATCAAAATAAAATCAAGAGACGGAGAGGGCACCAAGAAGGAGAGGGAGAAACATAAAGACAAGAAGAAGGACAAGGAGAAAAGCAAGAAGGACAAAGACAAAAAGGAGAAGAATAAAGACAGGAACAAGGAGGACAAGCAGAAACAGTCGGCGCTGTCGACCTTTTCCCTCAGCGACCTCCCGCCGCTGTTCAGCCCCTCGACCTGCCTGCGGGTGCCTTCCATGCTGCCGTCGCTAGCGCCCATCCTGCACGACAAGGAGGTGAAGAGCAAGGAGAAGGAGAAGAAAAAAGACAAGAAGGAGAAGAAGAAGAAGAAAGACAAGGACAAGGAGCGAGAAAAGGCCAAGGAGAAGGAGAGGGAGAAGGAGGAGAAAAGGAAGGAAAAGGAGAGAGAAAAGGAGAAACGGGAGAAGGAGAAGGAAAAAGAGAAGGAGAAGATTCGTCTGGAGAAGGTAACCGTTGGCTTGTGCTTGTTTGTTGTTGTTTGTGGGGCGGTTGCTAACGGTGACGCTGCTGGTGCCATCTCAGGTGAAGATGGAGACTCCAGTCGTCTTGCCGTCTCCAGTCATTCCCCGGCTGACCCTCAGGGTGGGAGCAGGTCAGGACAAAATGTAAGTCTGCCGACGTTTCCCACAATCCCCAACTCCATCCAGAAACCTGTATTCTCTTGGGTTTCTGCATATAAACCGTTACAGGTGAATCTCAACAGATCAGAACATTATTGACTAGTTTAATTGAAGTCAGGTTATTCAGTTCAAATGTGGAAATTAATTGTCGCATCGATTCATTACACAGTACCTCACAGATAAATTATATTTGCGCAGATACCTGCAGCCTGTGCTCTTTTTTGTTCTACCACACTTTTTCCCTCCATTTAACTTTCTATAAATTTTTACACACTCTTGTCTACAATTTAAATATTTTCACTTTTTCTTTTCTGGAATTAAAACTCATCTCTGGTGGTAGAGCTCATTTTTTTTAAATGATCTTTGTGACAAAGTAAGTCAAATCAAGCAACAGTAATTGGTTACTATAAAAACAGTAACCAATTATGAAACAGCAATAAACATTACATGTTGTCAAATGCCACCATCAAAATCATCCAGCAAATATATATGAAAGATGTGGATCAATGTTGCAGTTATCACATGGGTTTTTAGCCTTGATTGAAAAGAGCTCAGTGTTTCAACAGTTTTGCTGTTTTCTAGAAGTTTGCTCCACATTAATGGAGCGCAGAAACCGAATGCTGCTCCTCCGTGTTTGGTTCTGGTTCAGTGGATGCAGAGCAGAACCAGAACCGTGACACAAAGACGCCAGGCGGTTCATGCTAACCTGTGTTTGTTTCTCCAGCGTTATCAGCAAAGTGGTTCCGAACTCGGAGCCCAAGACCCCAGGAACCAAGACTCCTGCTGCCAAGTCGGCCCCCGGGAACCGTCCCCGGACGCCGCCACCTCCGCCGGTTCTCCCCCCAGTGGTTCCCATTCTGCCGCCCGCCTCCCCGCTGCAGCCCGCTCCTGCCCCGCCAGGGTCTCTGCTGCCTCTGCCCTCTATGCTGCCCCCTGCTGCCTCCGTCAAGCCGCCGGTCCGCAGCGTCGTAACCGAGACCGTCAGTACTTACGTGGTGGGTTTCCATGAGTGGAGCGTGTTTTACAGCAGTGCTGTTTGGAGGATTATGAATCATTTCACCTTAAAAATAATTCATCGTTTGCGTGAATCTAATAAATCTGCATAACAGCTGTTAAGTTGACGTGGAACCCCTCGGGAATCCTTTGTGGTGTCCGTTTGTGTCCCAGATCCGGGATGAATGGGGAAATCAAATCTGGATTTGTCCTGGATGTAACAAACCGGATGACGGCAGCCCCATGATTGGATGTGACGACTGTGACGACTGGTATCACTGGTAAGAGACGCGCTAATCGACCTCTTTAACTTCAATTATTAAAGTAATCGCGATAGAATAATTGAGTAACCAATTAATCATTAACTGGAGTACACAGACTCAAAAAGAGGTCGTTTGCTAAACATATCAACATATTTAGAACAGTAATTAAGCCAAATTTGTAGAAAAAAATATATGAATTTCACATCCGAGATAAAAACCTCTTTGTCTGTTGATCTGTTTTACCCAAAACTCCTCAAGTGGCATTTTTTTTAATATTCACCTGGTTCAAATTCACTTAAAAAAATGCTATGTTGTTGCATTTTAGGCAATAAAAGGTTTGTTTTCTTATTTTAAAAAGGAATTGAATCATTTGCTAATTTCTGTCTTTTAATGTATTTCTAATAATTTCATAGAAAAAGCTAATGTAGTTTGATTTTTTTTAAAAATCTGCACAATATGCCGACTTTTCTTATCCAACTAATTGATTAATCATCAGAATAATCGTTATTTGCAGCCCGACACTTAATTAACTAACACTGAATTGAACTAATTTCCTCTAGTAAGTGTATTCAAAATACTATATATATTTTTGGTTAGGCTACTATAATTAAAGATTAACTACTTCTACACTTTTGGACCTTTAGGGTCCAAAAGTGAGACGTTTCTGACTCATTCACATCTTTACTGGTTCTTTAGGACAGCCAAATGTTTCCGCGTCGCGTCAACACTAATGCAGACAAATCCTCACCGTGTGAACTCCTGTCTCCTCGTTTCCGCTCAGGCCTTGTGTCGGGATCCTTACGCCGCCCCCGGAGGACCAGCCGTGGTTCTGCGTAAAATGTTCCAGCAAGAAGAAGGACAAAAAACACAAGAAGAAGAAACACAAACCCCACTGAGACTATGCAAAGAAAAAAAATTAAAGAAAATAAACAAACGGACAGATTTGGGACTTCCTCAACTATAAAGCCATTATTGATCGCTGGCGGCACTGCTGTAAAAAAAAAACAAACAAAACAAAGAATAACTAAAAATCCGCGGCTGACGGTGACTTTTGGGGGTTGTTTTTTTAAAAAGAGGTCAGCCGCTATGCACCGTGAGTCGGGGAGAGGAATCGGCTTTAACCAGCACATACTCAGCCTTACTCCTGCTGCGGGGCTGTTTTTCCTTTATCACCTGCGAAAAGTTTGCCTGTTATTATTATTTTTTTTGTTTCCCCCGGCTGTTTTGCTGGCTGTTTCCTGCCGATTTTGTCCGCGAAGACCACATGAACTTTTAGAAAGTCAGAGCTGAACCTGGGAGAGGTCTGCCACCGTCGGTCTGTTTGCTTCCCGTCTTCTGCAGGAAGGCCGGGCCTCACCGCCGGACCCTTCTGCAGCTTCCTGCAGTGCCATTGAAATGTCATGTATATAAAGATGATTGCGTCAGGCATGTATAAATATGTAAATACCACCTTGGAACCCAAGTGCGTTCTGTTCTTAGGATCGTCTCGTTTGAACCACTTTCACTTATCGGTTTTTAAAATCCAACTGTTTTTCCTTGTAATTTGTGTACATTTTTTTTAAAAAAATTTGAACTTTGTATTTTTATTTTCTTTTTCTTCACATGGATTCTCGGAGTCATATACTGTAGCCGTGCTCGTAATGTAAATCATTTTTGCTGATATTTCAATATTAAAGGTGAACAGTCTGTGCGTCCGCAGACTCAAAAAGAAAGCGTCACATCTGCATCATTTTTACATCTGCGCCTGTTTGCTAACACTTTTTTTTTTAAAGAAGAATTAGTTTGAACTTTCTTTGCAGAAACAAATTTTAAAATAGTAGAACATTGTGTGCATTAAATGCATTTTAAAAAATATGCCCCTTCTGCCATTTGTAGTTAAATTTTCCCCGTCTCTTCCATAAATGACCACACGGTGTCACTCTTGAGGCGCATTACCGGTTTCTCCAGATATGAGGTACAAAAAAAATCCTTCTGTATTATTGTGAAACTGTTTTCCACCTTTAAAAAAGCATAAAGATAAGCTAAAACAAAACACAATTAGGTCATTTCTTTATTAATTATTGTTATACTCATCTATTCGTTGTTCATTTTGTTCAAAGAGCTGCAGCTGAACTGCCTTTTGATTTGAGGGAAGACGTGACCAGATGGATTTTTAAAGCTCATATAATGTTTATTAATATACATCAGGTTTCAAAATGCTTTCTAAATCTTCTTTTGTTAAATTGAACCTTGGTTTGTTACCCTTATGTCACAATTTGTGCTAAAAACAGAACAAAACAAAAACATTTAGCCTGAGATTGTAATGCTGCAATGAGAAATGAATTATATTAAGAGTTTTTATTCGTCTTCATAGTTGAAACAATGGCAACTAAAAATCTCTTTATTGGATATAAATAGATAAATGGAGCACACATTTTGCAAAATACGCTGAAAAAGAGGATGGACCTCCGATTTGGAAAAAGTCGAACGAAGTTTGTCAAACTTACTTTATTAACATTTACTGAATTTAACAACTTAATAAATTAACTCAGGTAAACCTAATTTATCTAATTTACATCACAATGTGATGTGCGGAAGGCGTTCATCTCACTGTGCGCCTTCCGTTTTTCAACTTGATTACCATTTAACTCAGTATATTCAAGTTGGATCACTCCTCCTGTTTCTTTTTCAGCAATTTTATTTTTTATAATGACAAGAAAGACTATCATTATTATGACTGTTAATATTAAAAGGACTTAAAGATCAATGCTGACGGGATTTTACATCGCATGTAAACGTGTAGAAGAAGTACTGCAGCCTTTCTCTTTGTCTTCATATCGTTGCTCATTTCTGTCATTTTTTAAAATTCTTTGGCTGATTGTCATAAACAGCCACATGCTGCCGCGGAGCCACAGGTCGCAGACCCCTGGGCTATCCAGACACATCGCAGCGCCGAAGTAGTCATGAACTGCAACCTACTTGGTTGCAGCGCAGGAGGGAAGGGGTCAGAGGTCAGTAATGCTGAAGTTAATCGGAGGCCAAAACCATGCAACGAAAGAGAAATGTCTTCAGAAATGACGGCTCCAGAAACCGTTTGAGGGGCAGAAGAAGAAGCGAGGTTAGCTGCTGCACCCGATGGATTCAACGCACTGCTTCAAGTCAGGCCGAGGGGCGGGAAACAAACGCCGTCTCCAGAAGACAGTGTGGTCGGAACGTCTCTGGGGTCAGAGAAACACCGTTAAGCAGGACGGTGCTCACACGAACGCGCACGCTCTGCAGACTCAAGGCCTTGAAAGATGCGTCTGAGGGGAAGACAATGCTCCTCTTTCAGCAACTTTTGGGAGGCTGTGCTCTATCTATCTTTATCTATCTAGCTTTATCTATTGTGAGAAGGTTAGCGTATGATGGAAAAAATTTTATTATTTGTTGTTAGACACGTCTTGCTGTTTCTAATGTTTATACCTCTTCATAACAATGAAATGTTTTCTCTTTAGAAATGAGCGGAGAACCATCTTGAAATCCTGACGTGCTCTTTAACGGCTCACTGCTACCTTTTACTTTCAGCAGGAAACACCCTTCAAACGTTAAGCGAGTCACAAGACACGCGACTATTGCTAAGTACTCCAGTTGTTAAAAATATCTTTTTATGGAAACCCAGTTTACGTTAGAAAAAGTATTTCCCCATCTACAGATTTCCTCCTCCTTTTTAAGTCCTGGTCGAATGTTTTAGATCATCAAACAAATTTTAAAAATTTTAAAAACAAAAGAGCCTGGATAATCACAAGAAGGACTTTTCATGTTAGAGAATTTCATTTATTTACAACACACTTGGGTGTGCAGCAGAACAACGATCAGAGGCGCGCCAGCAGGTCCATCTCTGAGCAGCTTAAAGAAAGCCAAGTGAAGGTTCTGGAGTGGCCCAGTCCATGTCTGCAGTTGGAACCTTGTGGGTCTGTTCACGTTCTAAAACCCTCCAGTGTTGGAGAATTCCTCAAACTTCCTCCAGAGCGATGTGAGAGACCCCCGCTGGCATCAGACTGGGCGACTGATGTTGCTGCCAACCAGTTTAAGAGGTAATTTCTTTTCTCTAACAGGGTCTGGGTGGTTCTCATGTTGCCATTTGAAAACTGCCTTTTTTTTTTGTTTGGTTATCAGTCTCTGATATTGAAAATCTGGTTGATCTGAAATGAGTGAGCGTGACAAGAGGCCAACATCACACTGTACGTCTTTCGTCTTCGCCTGACTTTTTATCATCAAACATCATTTTATCATTTTTAGTTTTTAGCTCTTTTTTTTTTTTTCTTTCTTTCTTTCTTTCGTCTTTACTGCTTCACTTTCAACTTGACACTGGTCCATGCTCAGGCTGAGGGTTTGCCTTCTGGATGTCTGACGCAGCAGAAAGAACGCATTACATCTGCTTATAATTACACACTTGCTTACCGGGGGTTTTCTAGTAAAACAAGTAAACATTTGTTTTCTAATATTCATGACCATATTTGGCCATTTTTCCAGCTAATTTGAGCTAGTCCCGTCAGACGGTGCAGTGCTGCCGTTCCTTTCTGCAGAAAGCTTTGCGCAGGTTTTTCACGGCCTTGAGAAGATTCCCCCACCCAAATGATTTTTGCACAGAGCGTTGCTGTTTTCTGCACTCTGTGCAAAGCAACTACATATTTTACGATCCCTCAGCAGCCTTTTAAAGGCAGGCCTTTAAAGGACAAAACAAAAAAAGGCACTGTAAAACAGGATTCCCTGAGTTATCAGTCAACATATAATGATGTGGGGCCTACATGTGTGATCTCACTTTTTCCATTCTTTGAAGCGAAGTGCAGAACTGAATTGCCTGCAGGAGAAAGAGAAGCCAGATCTTTCATGTGCAGCAGGAGCTTTCATTAGTAGTCATCGACTGACTCGTCTTCTTCTTCTTCTTCTTCACTTTTCTGCAGCGTGAAACTCTGGAACCAGTCGGCAAATGAATGCTGGCTGAATGGGGAAGTCTACACGTTGAAATCGCATCTTAGAGGCAATTAAATATTATAAAATCAAGATAAGTTACTTGTTGTCAACACAACTAAGGTAAATGCACAGGCTAGTTTTAATATATCTAATATTTAGTGTCAAGTTAAGCTCTTAGTGCAGAATCAGACTCACTTTGACTGCTGTTTAGCACCAGGTGCTAATGTAACTTAAGCTAAATGTGCCACGCCCAATGATTCAAGAAGCTGCTTCGACTTTTTTTTTTTTTTTCTCAAGCATTCACTTTTAAAGTTTTGCTTAACAAAAAAAAAAAAAAAATCTTTTACTTATCTTCTTCTCTGTCTCTCTTTGTGCAGATGGCCTCGGTGGAAATCCACCCCGGTGTCATCTGATGAAAGAGAATCGAGGAGGAAGTGGAAAAATTGATGTGCGACCAAAAGAAAGGGGAAGTAAAAAGACTCGCCGGCCATGCAAAACATGCTGACATTTTAACGCGGCGCGGCAGCCTTGATCGCAAGCGAGGCAGTCAATCATCACGGACAAGGGTTTGACACACACACACACACCCGCACACACACACACACACCCCCACCCACACACACCCGCACACACAGCCATACACTCAGGAATGAAATGATTAAGCTTTGAAATTATTTGCAGCTATGTTCAGGATGAAACCTTCCTCTCTTTCTCTCTCTCTCTCACTCAAACTCCCGCTTGCTCACGGCTGAAAGTGTCAGCTTTCCCTCCTGGTCACACGACCCGGTGTCAGGTCTCATACAGTCAAAGCTTGTGGCTTACATCTGTTGGATCATAAATTTCACTGTACGTTGCCTCGGAAGATAGAGCTGTGAGACATCTGACAGGAAAGAAAACCAAAAAAAAAACAACCTCTTTTCCTTTAAGGTTAACTGAGCTCTTCCCCTCCATCAAGATACATATTCAACACACAACTTTGATGTATTTGGTTGAAATTTTTAGGTGGAAAGATTTTCGTGTACTGTATTAAACCCCCCTTTCTTTTTTAGCCTGACACTCCAAAATCACATCCAACGCAACTGTTTTGCCAAGGTTAGGCGATAAAAGAAAAATATATCCCAAACCTTTGGACGTGTGTCACAGAGAGCGGTTCAATCCATCAGGCAGAAAACAGAAGTATGCCGCGCACTTAAACTGACAGGCTGAGAAAGGAGAGCAGTAATAGCTCAGCTCAGAAACATGCCGATATGCTTACTCTGGAGGGGCTGCAAAGACCCACGGCTCGGGTGGGAGAATCTACGATAAGATTAGATGGAAAAAAAAAAAAAAATCAAACTATTTGGCCTAAAAATGCCAGAAATCAAACACTGCAACCACTCTGAAGACACCGTTTAGGGGGATGCGTAATCCCAAATGCTATAGCTTTCCAGTTTGAGTTGTTCTGTAAGGAAAATGGACCAAAACTAATAAATGCAACGTAATTTTCCAGATGAAATCAGTGTGCTGTTTTGTTGTGTGTTGGTCTATCAAGTAAAATCCCGACAGGAAAACAAACGTGTCGCTGGGAAGAGCCAAAATGTTACAACCCTTCCCCCAAAAAAAGGAAAAACATCAAAAGTTTCAGAGGCACTACGAGGCCCTCCACCTGCGACACATCGCCATGCTGATGTTGTACGAGATACACACCCATTACGAACCTGTGCTGATTAGTTTTAATTCTTTAACGCCGAAGCTCACAAAACCTTCTTTGTCTTCTACACGCTCTGCAGAGCAGAATGTTCACCGGGGTAAGACGGTTTCGGTTATAAACCGCAGAAACACAGACGGTGTTTGTCTGCTCGAACGGTCCCCAGAGGAGCCGAGGAGTGGTAAAAAGGGAAAGCTTTCGCTCATCCCGAGGCCACCTGCAGTGCCCTAAACATGTTGTTGCAGTAATTTGACTTGTTACGCTGCAGACTTGAGTGCTTTTTGTTTTTCAGCCACAGCAGAAGCAGAAGCAGCAAACACACACACACACACACACACGCTGGAGCCCCAGCAACACTCCCTTTCACATTCGCAGTGAATGCAAGCAGGATGTGGCCGCTTCTTGCACACACACGCACACACACACGCGCACCTCAGATGAGTTCGGTTCTCACAAGTTTCTTGTGCCTCGGATGCTCGTTTTTTGTTTTTTTTTTTAAAAAAAGAAAAATAAGAAGAAGGAAAAATCGTCAATCTCCTGTGCTATTATTTCATCTCTGCAGGGTGTTCTTAGCTCTGAAGGATTAGCAGCACACATGACATTAGGAAGGCTCTCATGTGCTGGTAGATCAGAGTCGCAGCAGAGTCTGTCAGTGTTTCTGTGTGCAGAGTGGTTGCCTGTGGGTCTGACAGTAATTCTTAGCAGCATCGCATGAAGAAGAAGAAGAAGAAGGGAAAAAAATAAAATAAAAGTGGATTTCAGCTTCACCGCCTGAAATATTCATGCTGGCAGAAAGACCAGAGTTAAAATGAAGAGGATTTCTGCGGCACGGCTAAGAGGAACTAGATTCCCCTTCCTTCAAACTGGTTCTCTCAGTTGTGTGAAACCAAGCGCACACACACACACACACACACACACACACACAAACGCTGACCCTGTTTCAGATGACTTTACTGCTTAATGTCACATTACAAACAGTGGGGACCCAATACCTGTGGGAGACCCAGACCTACATTCAGCTCCTCTTGGGATTGTTTTTATTTTTTTTGTGAAAGTAACGTTGTAATAAACGGCTTCCAGGTTTTTAATCTGAAGGCACACGCCTGCAGAGTCTTCACAGCGTTAGTCATGTGAGGAAAGTGCGTTTTTTTCTTCTTCTTCTTTTTTCTTTTTTTTTTTTTTGCAGCTTCAAAGGCGGCTTTGTCTTCCTCGCACTCCTACCTACACGGCTCAGAACACAGTCAAATGAGCTTTGTCTAATGCAAATGAAGGCGTTGGGCTCTCTTTTGAGTCTTTCCAACGTGCTGCTGAATCCTGCCATCAGATAGTTCCCCCTCTCTCTTCCTCGCCCCTCCTGGTTTATATTCAGATGTAATAAAAATTCATCCTGCTGTAGAAATATATGCAGGCCATGCTTTGGGACTAGTGGAGCTGCCTGCGACGGTTGTCTAAGCTATAAGTGACCTTTCTTTTCCAACAGCGCCGGACCACATGCAGGCTGTGTGTAGGCCGAAGCGGCGAACATGTCTGCTGGTTTTCATCCTGTTCTGCCTGCAGCCTTTTCTGGGTTCCCAAAAACCCTGTTGTTATCGGTATTTACTGACGTGAGGCTGACAGAAATAGTACGCCAGCTGTCGGAAGGTTAAGTGTTCACACCCATTTAACTTTTCCACAATTTTTCAAATTACACCCACAAATTTAGATGAATTGTAGAGAGATCTCATTTGGTAGGACGACACAAAGTCGCTCGCGAAGGCGAATGAAAATGATCGGCAGTTTTTAAAATGTCTCACAAATAAAAATTGGAAATGTGTATTTTGGCCTCTGTCCATCCATCCATCCATCCATCCAGAAAGCTTTTACCATGCTTTTACCCCAGATAATGAAGCTCAATCCCCCAATCTGTAAAATATGCCACACTGTGGAGTAAAGTATATTTTACCTAGCTGCATCAGTGATCCTGTTGTTTCAGTCATAATCTAAATCTCATGAGTAATTGTTTTCACTTTCTACCTGATTACTGTGAAAGAGGTCCTCTTCTGTTTCCCGCTCCACCCTGCAATCATTCCTCGAACAAGACATCAAGATACTTGAACTTTTGACCCCCAAGCTGGAGAGAGCAGTCCGTCGTTTTTTTTCAGAGGATGTCTCGGTTTTGGTACAAAATGTTCTTTCTTTACACCGACACTTCTAAATAAAGTCCATTGGAACCAGTTGCCTCCTGTATGTCGCTGGCCGGTCCGAGCAGAAGAAGAAGGCGACCAGCATAGGCATGTAAGTGAGTAACCTTAAGTGGAAGGGGATTTTGAAAGAACAATTATCGGTTCTGCATTTGCCACAACATGGAGAACATTTATGAAAGAGAGGCGCGACAGAGCCTGCTTAAAGTTTGCCACAAGCAAACCCGTAGAAGACGGCGCTCTGGTCGGACGAGATCGCAGTGGGACTTTAGGGTCTACCTGCAAAATGTAACTCCGTTACAAGAATCGAGCCCGCAATTTTTACAAAGTTGCAACGTCGACGGAGCGTATTCAGAGAAAAATGACAACTCTGAAAGATAACACCAAGGTCCAAAAAGAAGAAAACATGCTTGTTTTCGATATGTTCTTACATACAAATCATGTCTTGTTACTTTAGGGGCCTCCTTGCTATGACAACCACACCCAGATTTGGCCCTTTCAGTGCCAGCTGGCTCTCCATTACCATTCAGAAACAGTTCGAAGTGGGCATGGTCGTCATAGCAGGGAGGTTCCAGAATCCGAAAAATAGCGTAGCGTGACCCGTGTGCGACACAAACACAACAGTGGAGGACATGGAGTTTGTGCTGAACATGCTGGTCACTCTAAAAATCCAGTGTCTGGATCTTGTGGAAAACTATGCCTTCAAATACTCCTAGGCACTTCTGACTCCAAAGAGCTAAATACAAAAACATACCACACTTTTCAGATTTCTGGTCGGTTCATTCCATCACTGTGTGCTGCCTTGTCTCCATCTTTTACATAAAATCCCAATAAAATACTTTGATATTTTTGGTTGCAACATGGCAAAACATGTAAAGGTTACTAGAAGATTGTGAGTATGTTTGCAAAGCACGTCTGCTTACTGTCAGCTGACTAATGAGACGAGTTGGACTCGAAGTCTGTTGTTGAATATTGTTGTGAATTGGCACTATACAGACAAACCGAATTACACGTTCAGTCATAATACGCGAAGATCCGTATTTACAAGCAGAATGATGGAATCAACTATAGCAAAAAAGTTTGTAGGATACAGTTGTTCTGCTTTGGGCCACCATTGGGAGCACCGTTTCAAATTCATGCCAGCATCCACAGAAATGTGTCACAGACCCATAAACGGGCCAAGGATGAGATCTTCTGGCATCTCAGGTGACGTTTCCTCATATCCCCCTCTTCTCTTTCTCTCTCTCTCTCAGCTGACAGTGGGAATTCATCACCCGTTGTCAATGTTCTGAAGTTTTCCCAAATATGACTTTCTATTAGTACACGAGCGCTGCCATGGACACGGTTCCACAGCCTGCGAGCCGGGCTGCCGCGGGCGGCACAATGCATTAGCACACGATGAGCTGTCAGAGAGGATTATTTCAGCCACCACAGTCAGCGAAGGGGGTGGGAGCTGCTCTGCTGCACTGAAGCAAGGAGAAAGAGTGGGTGGGAGACAGATAAAGGAAAGGGGAATCGCACAGATAGAGGAAAGAGCGGAAAGAGTCAAACAAAAACAAACAACAACAAAAAAAACCAGAAAAAAAAAGTGTCCATTGCTTCAGTTGGATTTTCTTTTCCAGAGCACCGATGTTGGAGCACTCCTCTGAGCTGGCCCTGGTGCAGAGTCTGTATGCCAACAGCATGCGCTGCCCCCCCTCTGCGGCCGGGATCTCTGTCAGGAATGAGGACCTGTCTATGAGGTACGTTTCTGGGGCTGGCCCCCTCATTCACTTTTGGATAGGCTTTTGTGGAGCAGCCTGTATTTGGACTGTCTCTTTGTCTGGACTGGATTTTGTCACAGGATGTATTGTTTCCAGTTGAGCGTTCTCTCCCATGCCGCGCCTGTAGGCAGGATGGTCTCTGTGTTGCGTTTCCATAAGTGTGTGTGTGGGTGTCGGGGTGCGTGTGGGTGGGTGTGTGTGTGTGTGTGTGTGTCATCTCTCTGACTGGGTTTAGCTTTTAAATCAACTAATTATCGCACGGGAGACAGAGGAAGATGGAGACAAGTCTGTTTTGTTTTAACTTAGATCTCAACCTTACAGCATTTGGTTTAAAGTTCTTCAATAGTTTCAAGAAATGTGACTAAAAGAGAAGAGGATGATGGACACAAACTCAGAGATAAGACATCAACAAAAGACACCTTGATGTTCAGAACAGCTAAAAATATCAATTGCCATGTAAATAATGAGCAACCTTTCTGTGCAAATTTGCAGAAGTGAAGCGACAAGGCAAAACCGTGCGCAATCAGTCTTATCTGGACCGGGGCAGATTTCCTTCACACAGCTTGATCAGACGTAGTTCACCCTCTCCATTTTGAGAACCCTTCAGCTGCTCCTCAAATAATTTTATGACCAAAAAAAAAAAAAAAAAAAAAAAATCCAGAGTTGAGAAATAAAAGTGTGCTCTCAGGAGCTGATCTCATTTGAAGCTGACCTATTTTTACACCCTGCAGTTTGTGATGAAGTGGAGCGAATTTAAATGCACAGGGGATGTTGAGGATGTTGAGGATGATGATGTTGATGAATGGGATGCGAGTTTTTATTTACTTATTTATTTTTTAAGTTTACTGCATGAGCAGGATGTGTTTGATGTAAACAACAAAAGCATGGCGGCATGGAGAAGATTAAAATGGGATTACAGTAGAAGTAATCTGAGATTAAGAATCAAGTATTAGAAGGTGCCGGCGGCCTGTGGCATCAACTCAAAACAGACGTCTTATAGAAAAAGCAAATGCATGCCAGAAATAATTAAAATATATATATATACATATGCTGAATGCATCCTTCACCTCCAACTGAAATCTGAGGTGATATGTGTACTCTTCAGATGGGCTCACATTACTGTATTTAGCCTCCATCTTGATGAAACCTGATTCTCCAGAGAGGTTTTGCACAACCTTTTTATAGCAGCCCCCCCCCCCCCCCCCCCCCCCCCCCCCCTCAAGCTTAACGGTAGCTCACGCAGGATCGTGGGCTTCTCTGTACGTACCGCAGAATAGCTTGCATTATCACGTCACGCACGCCACCCTCCTCATAAACACTATTTATTTAATAGAGCGTGCTGAACGCCGGTGCCAGGTCGCCTTGAAATCGCTATGGATACGAGGATTAAGTCAGCTTTCATAAATGGGCTGTTTCTTGACGCTCGCTATGAATAATATTTCAGGACCGCGCAGCTGCCGGGGCCAATAATGAACGGTTCGATAATTAGGCTAAAACCCCTCCTGTCTCTCTGCCGCGGCGAGCTGCACTTGACAACGACCCCGCATCGACCCCCTCTCCCCGTCGGCCCCCCTCTCTTTTCCACTCGCGGAGGGCCTCGCCCTGCAAATCCGGCTCAACAAAGAAGGATAGACTCCCCCTCCCCCAGAGAAACAACAGCTCAGCACCGGCACAAAGGGGGATATGACCTGTGACACGGGGGGGGAACACAAGAAAAACGCATTTCAGCTATTTCACTTTTGGCTTTTCTGCAACATAAACTATGGAACGAGCTGGAACATCCAGGTGACTAACCTACTGACCTTTTAAAATGAATAGTAAAAAAAAAAAAACAGCAGAAAAGATGAATGGAAGAGCAACTGATACAAAATGTAAACATGTTTAGTGCTCTGATCAAATCTGCAGTGGAGCTCAGTGCTTTCCACATTTGTTTTCTAAATCTTGTTCCAGCTAAGAGAAATATTCGGATAGGACATTTCAGGTCAGCACGAGATTCATGGTCCAGTCTTACCCAGGCGTGCAGCGGTAAAAGCACTCAGGTGGTTCACACACTCTGGTACAGTAATGCTCTTCCATCTTTGTCTGAACACCTCCATTTTCAGCTGTAGACTTGCAGTCGCTCGTTCCATTACGTAAGCATCTTTCACTCTCTGTGTCCACTGACCAATGGGAGGCGGCGGTTTCCTACATTACCAAGTCTTTTTTTTTTTATCATCTTTTTTATCAGTGAGAATATTTGAAAACTATGAATGTAGGTTTTATTCCAAGGTGCCCAGCAAAAGCACCAATCAAATCTTTTTACATCCTGTCACGCAAGCACAAGCTTCCACTGGAATGAAACGACCCAAAACTTTGTGGAACCACCTTCTTCCGCAACGACAGCAGAAACGATTTTCTGCGTCGCACAATGTAGAGATCGAAATTCCTTCTTTGCAAAACAGGTCAAGCTTGGTCAGATTGCGTGGAAAGCTCCTGTGAGTGGGAGTTTTCAAGTCTTGCAAGAATACTCAACTGGAAGTAGGTCTGGACTTTGACTGGGCCGTTCCAACTCACAAATAAGCTTTGGTCTACCGCAGGGGTGCCCAAAGTTGGTGCTCGAGGGCCGGCATCCTGCATGTTTTAGTTCTCTCTCTGGTTTAACGCACCTGGATCAAATGATGGCTCATTAGAAGGTCTAAGAAGAACATTGACATGCTGAGAAGGTTGTTGGTGCTACCAGGGAGAGAACTAAAACGTGCAGGATGCCGGCCCTCGAGGACCAACTTTGGGCACCGGGAGCCCAAAGTCGGTCCTGGAGGGCCGACATCCTGCATGTTTTAGTTCTCTCTCTGGTTTAACACACCTGGATCCAATGATGGCTCGTTAGAAGGCCCAAGAAGATCACTGATCTGCTGAAAAGGTTGCTACTAAAACCAAGGAAAGAACTAAAACGTGCAGGATGCCGGCCCTCCAGGACCGACTCTGGGCATCCCTGACAGATGATTTAATTCTGACAGATTTTCTGTCTTGCTTCCCTAATTTTACCTCCATCTATCTCCCCATCGACTCTAACCGGCTTCCGTCGCCCTGCCGAAGGAAACCCGACCCACATGTTGTTGCCGAGATGATTTGAGATGCAGATGATGTGTTCATAAGGATGCATGGTGTTTCTTCCACGTATGGCGTTTTCTATGAATGCCAAAACAGTTTGGTTTTGGTCTCGTGTAACCAGAGACCCGTCCTCTTTCACACGTTTGCTGTGCTCTGTGGGTGATGTTTGGCTTTCTTCTTGCAACTCTGCAACGTAAAGGCAAGAGTTGTGGTGTCCTGTCGACAGATTTTCCCACCTGAGCTGTAAATCTTTGCAGTTACCATGGCTTCTTTGGTTGATTCTCTATGTAATGCCTACCCATTAAGGTCTCTTTCAGTTTCTGGATGCTATATTGAACAGTGCTCTGTAAGATATTTAGAGCCTGGGTTATGGTTTTACAACCAACCCTGTTTTAAACTTCTACACAACTTCACTCCTGACCTGCCTGCTGTGTTCCTTGGTCTTCATGATAATGTTTATTCTGTCACCGTAATGATTTGTGTTTTTAACAAACCGTCCGGGCCTTTTCAGAACACTTCCTGTACTGCCCTGTACTATAATGGGACAAAGGTGACTTCACACTGGTTTTTATCTTGGGGTGATTGTGTCAATGGGGCTGAGTACAAATAAAAGCCACACTTCTTAGTTTTTTTTTTTATTTGTTTCATTTGCTGTCCTTCCTTCACATTTGTGCCGGACTCAATGTCCATAAAATAAATCAAAACCTACAAGAGGGTTGACAAGACAAGAGGTGGAAATGTTCAAGGGGTATTCAAACTACAAAACGCTATTCGAGGAAAGAAGAAGAAAAAAAAAAAATATATATATATATATATCAAAAATTATTTTTTTCCACGTCTGTTATTTCTTTTCAAACTGCTGTTATCTCCCTAAAACTCCCTCCTCAAAAAATAGCTTTGCCCCTTATCAGTGACTGTAATATCCGCACGAATATGAATCAAGCAGGCCATTTCTAAATGGGACTGCAGAGAGAGAATCTTTCAACATAGAAGCACAGCAGCCATTCTGCTGCCAGTAATAGATAATAAAGTCTCCACGGAGCACCAAGTGGGGCACAGATTAATTTTATATGGGGGTCAGAGATGCTGCTGGCGGCGTGGTTTCAGACTTTTGTGGCTCTGGCCACGCCTCTGCTTTGCTGCAGTTCGGTGAGCAGAGACAGAAAGCAGCTTGCCTTGCCTGAGTGTATTTCAGTCGGAAGACCAGGGAGAACCAAGGCGGACGCTGGTTGCCCCCCTCCTCTCTCTCTCGCTCCCATGCAGCTTTGAAGAAGAAGACGCCCCCTGCCTCCCTCCCTGCACCTGCTCCGCTTCGTCTTCTCGTCTCGCAGGAGTTCAGCCTCTCGCTCTGTGCGGGCGTCGCTTCTCTCATTGTTCGACGCTGTTTCTGAGCATGACTTCGACGTACAACCTAGATTTCCTGCCCCTCACCGAAAGTCGGTTAATGACTTCGAGCGACACAATGTAAGTAGCTCGGGAATCAATTTCTGTCGTGTTGCCATTTCGCTTCTTCGGGCTTTAAAAGCCCCGTGAGTGTTTTATTTATTTTTTTATTTTTTTTAAGGGGGAGGGAAAAAAAAAACAACACAGTTGATGCTAGCGCTAGCTTCCTGGTATGCTAACATTGCTAACAGTGGTGACGGGATCCGCTCACCTGGAGTTCAAACTTGGCTGTTTTAAAGTTTGAAGACTGCAAACAGGGGAGCAGCTGGGTTGTAGCTGGGACAATTAACTCGTCTCTAAGAGAGAGAGGCCGGGCGCTGTTTGGGAGTTAAAAATGTATTTTGTCGAAGAATAAACGCAGTTAGCTATGCGGGGCGCAGCGGAGTCGGCTGACATGTGCTTCCGGAGATCACACGTTTCAGTATCGGTCCAGAAAAACAACCCTGGGCAGCTTGTCCAAACACTGTGCTCTTATCTGTTTGTGCTTCTGTAACTGAACAAACGCAGCACCGCCTTCACGTTTGGAGCCTTGCGTTGTACGAGCAAACAGGTTCAGAGTGCTTAAGCAAAACGGAAGGTGTTTTAATATCACTTTAGAGCCGATTCCACTTCCTCTACCACTTCAACTCGTGTTTGCTGAATATTGACGGGCTCGGTTGGCATTTATTTCCCCAGCAGCTACACAGGCGGAGGCTTGTTTTAGGCCCCTTCAGTGTTGATAACAGACGTCGTTGTCAACGTCCATGTTGAAATGTGGGCGCTTAACGGCAGAAAACACGTGGTTTGCTACATTATTGAGCCATTAATGGAGGTCTTGTGACAGAGCATGTAAACAAGACAGAGGGCTGGGGGTGCTAACCAGCATTACCTAATTTTATTTGGGAAACAAGATGGAAGTTGAGCAATGTAGTGCAAAAGAAATTTAGCAGGTCAATGACACGTCAAACTTGGATGTTGTCTTTTTTTCCTACATTTTAATCTCTGAATATGCCCCTCCGGATACGTTTTGGAAAAAAAGAAAAGAGAGATGATAATCTAGTTTCAGTTCCCCCCTCCCCCCAATTTATTTAAATTATTTTGCATAGCTCAATAATTTTAGGCTTTGGTTGGCTTGCAGCACTTGATGTCATGCAGAGGAAAATGCTAGTAGGCCTGTCACAGTAATCAATAAATCAATTAATCACATGATAAATTAAAACAATCTCAGTAATTTCCATTGGTATGATTTATCGTTTCTCTTTTTTCTCTCTCTTTCTACCAAAAACTGGATGATAAAAGTCTTTAGTTTGGTGTTTTGGTCTCAACTAGCTCTTATTTAGAAGGACAGTTTTGTTCACAAAGACTTCAAAATTCATTTTATTTGTTGTTTTTGTTTATTCATTTTGGATATTTAAAATGTCTCCCAGCTCCAGTGTCAAATGTTCATGAGAACTTAAAGGTTATGGATCTTTTAGAATGTGCTCTTGCATTATTATTTTGCCATTACCGTTATATTCCTTGAAAATGGTCTCAAAACAGCAATATTATTGTTTATCGCAATAACCTCTGGAACGGTTCATTGCCTAGCACAATTTGTTACAGGCCTAAATGCTAGTACTGAATCAGGTGTGATGAAGGAAAGGCACATCTAAAACATGTAGGACAGTGGACCCTGAGGACCAGGGTTAAAAACACTTCCAGAGAACTGAGCCAAGTGACCCGAGTTTATGTAGTTCTTTTAGTCAGCTGGGTGAGAGAAGACCACGGCATTTTTCTCTCGTGTGCAATACGGCCGCTTACAAAAATGTCTAGTTTTAAGAAGCGATCATAAACGTGGAAATTGGAGCAGTAACCTTCACTCGCGTTGAAGCAACTGTTTTAGAATAGCTCTGAGCTATAAATGGCATCTGTGTTGCGGGAAAAAAGAAGAGGATAATCTGTGCAATAAGCACAATATTTGCAAACCTTGTACATTTTGTGCTTAAGCTTAAATCTATGTATAGAAATTAAATTGGAGATTAATAATTATCCACAGGATTATGACTGTAATAAATGTGCAGGGGTAGAAATAATTGTTTCCTTTCTGTTTTACTACACTCTGGTTTTGCAGAACATTATGAGAATGTCATACTAACCAATGCCGAGTGGTATTTATTGTTCATTCTCGGTTTCATTATAATGTCATAAGATGCTTTTTTCCCCAGCCAAGAGGAGGTGTAAAACTGGAGAGACTGTTTTTAATGTAAGAACCACTGATGGCGGCAACTTTTGGCTGAACTTGGATAATCTTGTAACATTTGGTTCTGTCTGGAGCGTTGTATTAAAACATTTAAATAGGCATGGATTGGGATGAGATTATTGCTGTATAATGATGGGTAATAATACCATGGTGTAAATTTTTAAAATATTTTTAATTATGAAGAATTTATGCATAAAAAATGCAACTGGAAATATTCCAAAGACAATTTTGTGTTTGTATTAGACAAGGAGTAAGTGTAGTAGCTTTTTTTAAAAATTAATTTATTTTATTTCATACTGCTGACTGGAGGTGCACAGCAACAAGTGGCAGAGGGACACAGAGGAAAACTATGGTTACAGACTTTGCAAAGGCGCTGGTGGGCTAACGTGGCCGATAACACGGGTCATGGGGGAGCCAGACTGAAGCGGACGATCAGAGCAGAAACGTAGGAACCCGTAGCAACTAACCCTGCTGCTGTGGTTGATCGCCAACGAAGATATTATGAAAAAGGACCAGGAAGAGACAAACTGCGCAGGGCTACTGGTGAATACATTTTCATGGACAGGATTCTTTCGTACAATGTAAAAATGTTTTCTGTGCCGCAGAGCCAGTGTTTTTGCAACACTGTTTCAGTCTAGAATGATCCTGTTCCTCCGTATTATTATTGTTATTTTTGTATTAAGACATTGACGGGCAAAAGGAAGCAATTATAAAAAAAATAAATAATTGCATAACTTCAGTTAAAATATATATTATTAGACAACATGGTAGCATAAATGATTGTTATTTTTTTGCAAGTTTGTACATTTAATCCTGAAAATGTTCATATCCGTGGAATTTAGTGCTATGTTAGTTTATCAGTTACCCAAACTACTACAAATTACTTCATGCATTCTTCTTCTTCTTCAGCTGAATATTGTTCATATTGCTGTACTAAACTTACACTAGTTGAAGCTGGAGGCTGTGGCAATCCCCCCGATCAGCTGTGACTCGTCAGTCTGTTCTTAGTCGGCCAAGAATGGAGTAAACTTTCTGGATTTTGTTTCAAGGTGTCTTCTATGAAACGGCTTCAAATATAATGCTTTCCTGGGCTTTTTCAGGCCTTGTAGTGCCTTGGAAATGATCTGGTCAGGCTCACAGTCAGCTGCTCCGCTTGGAGGGATTCTTTACTTCTCTACAAACCCACAGTGTCAACACCTTTCTCCTGCAATAGCAGGACTCTCACAGATGACTCGTGGGAAAATCTATACTATCCCTTTAAGAGTATAGCTTTTTTTCCTACAAAGAAAAAAAATGGTGGAAGACGCTTACTTCCACCATCTTGGAAGTAAGTGTATAATGGCCATCATTGTGTTTTACGGGTTAAATCATCCGACGGGTTGTCCCGACATTCTGTTTTTTTAAGTCAGTTGTTCAGTGTTTGCAGCTAGTGAAACTGCGAGTTCCTATTAGTACAAATGTTGTTCCACTATATAATGTTTTGTTCACGCTTTCGTTCCAGAGTGTCTTATTTGCAAGACTTGTGGTGGCGATTACATGTTGATGAAGTTGCATTTGATTGATTTATCTGTCTGGTTGTTGACAGTATGGGTGGATATCAGGGCTTAGATGTGATCCCTTGGCAGCCAGCAGAGTCATAATGCTATGCCAGCGAGCTAAGTGACACTGTAATCCTTTTTCTTGTGGTTGGTGAGCTGTTGATCAGTTTGAAGCGGGAGATCTTTGGCACGGCAACAGGGAGCCGCTCGGGCTAGCTGATCCTTTTCTTCTCCGTTTTGGGACTCTTAAGGACAGCTGTTATCAAAGCAGACACGGACAGCCAGAAAATACGTAGTGCTCAGATCTGGTTTGTCACCTGTTTTTCTGCCTCTTCTGCTTGTGTTTTGAAGTTGTTAATTACAAGACTGGAGCCACATGAACAGCTTTGAAACGCTCATAATCATGTCTGCCGTGTTCAGCAGGGGGTTATTTTGATCAAAGGTTGACCAAATTCTTCCGCAAGCAAAAAGTATCGCGGAAAATGCTTAATATTTTCACCGTTGCATAAACGTCTAGATCAGAGGTTTTTTCATCTGAAGTTTATGTGTAAAACAAATAGCTGCAACTTATTAAAAGTTATAAAAAAAAGGGTCGTGTGGCTGCGATTGAGAGGTGAGTATCTGTTGTTCGCATCAAGTTGGGTCAGCTGTCGAGTTTTTAAAGAGCGTCTTGAGTGAACAAGTCAAGTGGATCCCTGACAGACTGGATATGGAGCATGTGACAAGGGGGACAAACAGGTCTCGCGGTCATTTGTGGGGCAAAATCTTTGCTTTTGTTGAATTTGAATTGAATATTCGTCACTGCATTCTTTGCATTGGTTTCTCCACAGATTGGAAAATAATGGTATTTGATGCTTGTGATTTTCTGCTCCCAGATTGATATGAAAACATGTAAACTGATATCTACACTAGGTTAAAATTACAAGAACTGTTTGCCTTGTTTTACCTGCTCAAAAATAAACTAAAAAGACAGTAAATTAACCAAGCAAAGCAATATGTAAAGCACCTAATAGTCAATATCCTGAATTTTTATTTTTTTTGTATTAATCTAGTCTTTCTAGACAGGATGGCTCAGTCTTGCTTTGTTCAAGTTTAATAATTGGCTTCGGCCAAATTTACATCTTTTTTTTTTGTCAAAGTCACTTGATGTTTCTGGTTTTATTTACTATTAAGGCAATAAACACAGTATAAATACGCTTGCATCTTATATTACATTTAAGATTAAATTTTATTTGAATTTTTAAAAAAAAAGTAGTGCAAATGAAAAGGTTGCAACCTAATGTTTGAGAAATAAAGTTGTGCAATTGCATCATCTGCCTGAGCTGGCAAACCAAATTTAGGCCATTGAAACGTGATGGATGGCCTCTCAGAATAGTTCTAGGGGCTGCAAATGGCGGCACGTTGGACACCCCAGATCTAAACAGAGCATTGATGTGCCTATTTCTTTTCAGCATCTTGTGACATTGAGGCAAATCTGCTCACAAGCAGATTTTTTTTTTTAAAGGATGTGTTCAATTTCTAGTCTAGATTTTTAGATTTGAACTGATCTGAATTTACCCAGATGTCAAAAAGAAGCAGCCCCTTACTACTCTCGAGAAATTAGTCCAGGAAAAAATGACAGCGTTTCGAAATGGAAATCCTGTCATTGGGTTAATGTGTTTTAAATTGTTAAAGTTTTACAACTTACAAATATCTGTTAAAAGGTAGCTTTACTTTTAGGAGAAACTGGAGAATAAAGTAGGTTTGGCTAAAACCATCTTCAAATCAAATGTGGTTGCTTTTGTCTCTTTAGAGCCGCATTGCTGAAGTCAAGTTCCAGCCGAAGACTTAAATAAATTTCTTGTCGTTCGTCTGCTTGACTATTGGCTAACAAAAGCTTTTTATTGGCCAACGTCATCGATAACCGCCAGGGACACTTAGTGCGATTATGTAGCTAATGGGCCTGGCCTTGTCATCAGATGCTGGCCGTCTGTTAACATGCAGTCTGTTCAGGGGCTGATTGAACACGTCTGTCTTCATCAGGGGAAATGCAACAATGGAATTGGGCCATTTCGAGCTGAATTGGAGTTGATGCTAGAAGGAAAACGTCTTAATTTCTCATCGGAACCACAAAGTGCTGATTAGCTCAGGCACTTGGTATGGAAATCAAATGACATTATCCCTCCTTTTGCTTTAGCGCCTGCAGCGACATCCATTCTTGGTGGTTTGTTTTGCAAAACATATGTCAGAGCAATTCTGCATCAAAGGATTTTCAAGTGCTTTGTGAATCCTGCCCCTGTTTTCCTATTGAGGAGCTGCAGCTTTAAGTCTGCGGGAGTGATTATTTTCAATCACTCCATGACTATAAAACAAAATGTTGTCAAAGATTCTTTAACAATCTTCTCGTGTGACACAGAAAATTTGGACTGCTTTCAAATAAAACCAGTTTTTGTGCTATTGAATTAACTGATATGGCCAATATTCTCTTAGAAAACTGTTTTTAAGATGTTGAGCTATTGGATTTTTAAATCATGCTTGACTAAAACAACCACAGGCTCTCTCAGCTTCAGTTTCTCTAACATGCACTAAACAACAACAGCAAATGTTTAATCAATAATAATTAAAGCAGCACTATCAAATACTGTCACATTTATAGATCCATAGTAATACCAGGTTAATAGTCTTGGAGTCTGAGATTTGGGTTGTACCTTCTTTTCAATTCTTGGTAAGTCAGTGAAAAAAATGCCTTGGTGTATTAAAAAAAAGTTTCCAAACTTTATTCCCTCTTTCATTATCTAGAAGATCTCATTATTTCCACAAATGTATTGAAACTCAGTAAAAGTCAAACTACCTTTTCAATACTTCTTTAGCCTTTTCTTGTTTAAGTCCTGCATAAATACAACAATGGAATCAAAGATCACAACCATGAATTTTATTCGTGTTGGACAATCAACTAGTAGAAATGGGTGATTGAAGGTTTAGGTGCTAAGAAGTAGCAAATAAGGTTCTAACCTACTGACAAATTCAAATTAAACAATTATTATTCTATGGTTTGTGTGACACAAAGATAAGACCCTGTTACTAAACATTTTCTTCTCAGGGGTTTACAGTTTTATAAAATTGTCAAAAACCAAGACTTTTGCTTAGAAATGAAAATGTTTCCTGTTGCTGTCCAGAAATATTGCAACTTTTCTAAACTAGAACAGGAAGCCATGAGATTGCTTTCCATCATTATCTGTGGAAACACCCAGGGTATTGTGACATGGTTTAGCTATGAGTAATGTTCAAACACATGTGCTGAGCTTTTAAAATAATGTGCAGAATCAGGCAAAATGGCTCTTTGTGTGATGGACGCAATAGAGGTGTCCATGGCATCAAAGCTCACACCCCCAAAACACACACACACACACACACACACACGCGGTCCAGATAAATCTCCTGCAACAGTAGACCTCCGGCGGGCCGGACTCTGGCTTTGGGTGACGGGTCAGCTGCCGTAGGCCGTCTCTGAGCTTGTCGAACTGTTACCTGACAAAATTGCTGATGGACGAGCTGCACAAAGTCTCCATCGCTCTGTGACAGTTGAAGTTGAGACGTCTATATTTAATGTAAACCGTCTCGCCGTGACAGCAGAATGTTGTCGATTTTTTTTTGCCGAGTATAAAAAAATCTATTGTGTGAACAATGGATAAACTTTTATTAAGAAATCATTTTTGTAGTAATAATCAGCTCTACTTTAATGATTAATAATGATTGCAGTTCACGCTGCTGCAGCCTGAACTGCAAATAAGCAATCAGATGGTGAGTAATCTGAAGATTATCGAACAACATTCTTTGCCTGGAGCTGATTTATTGGTGAGTGAATAACTTGGTTGCGTGGCAACGCAATTTCTTAATGACTTTACCAAAATCTATTAACACGCTTTTGAAACATTTTCTATTACTTAAAACAACCAGCAATACATTCTGGCCGTACAACACATGACTGCGCTTTATTGATGTAATTAACTTTTTTCCTGTCCTATCAGTTCTTGCACACATACTGGTGATGATAAATTTGCAATATATTCATACTTGCAGTTTGTAGATGTTTATCTAAAGCCTACAGTTTTAGATAAACAAAATGTGATAAACATCGGTTATTTTACCGACAGGCTGACTCGGTTTTGCTGTAAAGAAGCGGTTACCACATCACTGGTTGAATACAATTTCTTCTGGATTTCATGTCTGGTTCCTTTTCTATGTTCAGCTGTAGAAAATGGCTTGCAGTTCTGACGAGCAGGGAAGAGGCAGCACCAGTCTGAGTCATGAGTTTGAAGCGCAGGACTGACGCAACGCTGAATTTCGGTGGTTTGGAAACCTTACCTTTAAGACTGTGTTGTATCACAAACCTGCTGCTAACCGCTACGCAACAGAAAGTGGATTCTTCCCACACAGTGTGTAATAACATTTGTGTGTGAAATCTCTGGTTTCATTTTAGACGTTTTTTTTGTTCCCTTTAATTTTGAAGGCTTTAAATTACTGTACTCTCTTGGTCAACTTGTTTTTAACACACCATTGATGTGTTTTTAAAAAACAACTTTCAAAAAAATCTATATGTGTGTACTATTGTCTCTCCATTTCCTAGGAAAGCACTCCAGCTCATGGATTTTCTTCTATAGCTAAATTACAGTTTTACCTGAAGTGATTTTTGCTTAAATCTATTATATATTTTTTTCCCTGTGTTGGGAGGATTTACGGCAGATATAAATCACTTAGTTCAAAATGGCTTGAGCATGTCAGAAAAACCCGTTTTGCAATACAAGGCTGTCATTTTAATGATTAGTCTGGTCATTATGATCATATCTGTCTGTGTGGTAAACCTGTAGTTGGATATTTACAGGTCAAATCCTCAGTTTCAATGTGGTAAATTTGCTATCAGTAGCATAATGAGATTAAATCATGTAGCTTTAAACATATTTTATAGACATCAAGTGAAGTTTTAGGACATTACTGGGCATTAAAGTCACTCTGTACAGAGGCAGTATTAATGCTTTAATACAGATGCGGTTCGAGATGTTTGCTCTCTGTACACGTAGGGTTTGATCAAAAGCCCCTCAGTAAAATGGTGTGAAAGACCTTTTTGCAACGCTGAATAGTGTTACACACCAGGGCTGCGGCCTGCACAGACGAAACCCTCGACGTGTTGCAAAGCATCCCTCTGACTCGGCCCATTGTGCTGCAGAGGAACGGTGAATAGTGTTCTCCAGCATGGGGTAACAATCGCATATTGTTCGCCTGCTGTGGCGAAGAAGCTGTAGGTTACTCTGTACCATCGCCAGAGCGCCTGAAGAGAAGATGCACTGCAACATCTCTGCCTGCTAACCAGCGATTTGTTGAGGTTCAGACCTCTGCAGTGCTGTTTTCTTGTAGCTGTTACTAGCTACAGGAGAAGGCTAGAAGGAGGAGGGGCCGCTCACCCCTTTCTTCTTTTTTGGAGGAGAGTGGCTTTTGTTTCACCACAGCTTTGCTCTGTCATGATTTGAAAATATCGACAGGCTCCAGGAGAAAAAGAAAGAGAAGTCTTCCGAGCCAGGGAGTGGGATTTATAGACGGACAGGAACCAAACCACGATTTGTTAGCATGTCGTTGAGGTCCCTCAAGGAGTTTGGCGTATCAGCAGAGCGGCTGGGCTCGATTTATAAAAGATGGATGGCTCGTGTCCAGAGGTCTGTGTGTACCTGTGTTTTGGTTAAACTTTTTCTTTTTAACCCTGTAGTAATTGATGTTAGGAGTTTCATGTCCTGGTTACCATTGTTTTTGAATTTACTCTTATATCTTGTTTTCCTCCAAGGAGCTTTTACCCACTGCCGATATTACTTGATGTTTGACATGATCTAACTTTTTTTTTTTGGGGGGGGGTGGTCTGTCCCATTCAGATTATTTTGGCTAATGCGTATCACAACGGTGCTACAAGTTCTACAGTGGTGGTAGTCTTAAATCCAGTAGAAAATGAAGAAATTACAGCAGTGCCCATCACTGTTCCTCTTTTAAATGATTGATGCATGTGTTGTGCACAAATGGTGGCATTTCATGGTCTTGACACTTTCATGAATAAGGGGGAAATATTTTCCATCATAATAAAATGTCAAGGTTATTGTGTAAGTTAACTGCTTCTTGCAGTTAACTTACAAAGCAAGCTCCCTCACAAAATGTGAAGATGTTGCTTTTATTTAAATACAAATGTAATTAAGTTATGGAACTTTTTTCCTAATTCTTTTTATTCTGAACTACTTCTAAACCTAGAAATGTTTCATATTTGTTTCAGATTTTTTGGTGTAGAGAACCAGTTTGTTGAAAGTGGTCGTATTGTGCATCATCACTGGGACCATTACCATTGAAAAAGATGAACTAAAGTAACACTTTGAAGCAGATAATAGTCCTTGGGCTTCCTGAGAGGCAGGAAACTTGAAGCTGGGAGGAAATGGATGCTCTTGCGCAAACTCAAGATGAAGCTGTTTGTGGCAACCCTTCCATGAAGTCATTGGAAATGCGTCATGTTTCAGTTTCTACGTAGTAGTTGCCATCCGAATTTGGACAGCAAAACAGTTTGTGGCAACTAAAAATAGCAACTGAAACTTTGTGAGTTTTGCATAAAGCCCAGTCTAATATTGACACTTTTGTTTTGTCACTCCTAGCAACGGGAGCAAGATGAATGGGTCACTGGAGCACATGGACCAGCCCGACCCCGACGCAATCAAAATGTTTGTGGGACAGATTCCCCGGTCCTGGACGGAAACAGAACTAAAAGAACTTTTTGAGCCCTTTGGACCCGTGTACCAGATCAACATCCTCCGTGACCGGACTCAGAATCCTCCTCAGAGTAAAGGTATGACCACAAGCGTGTTTATTTTGGAGGTTTTCTATGCAAGAAGAAAACCATAATTGCATAGTTAGCCAGTCACAGTAAGACAGTACAGTAAAATCTCGATAAATTAACTTGTGATATTAGGGCTTGTTTTCTATATTCAGCCAACTGACTGACAGAGACCAATATCTAGAGCATCTAGGGATGTTCTTTAGATTTTAAGCACCAAAGGAGGTTGCAATATTCAAATGTGTGGTCTTCTAATACCTGTCAGTGTCTAATGTCTTCCTGCAAACGGTTGACCTTTATTCAACAGATTACAACCAGGGGTGTCTGCCTGGAATCATTTGTTCAGCTTGATTTGAGGTTTTTGTTCTGCATCATTTTTTTTCCGGGCAACTTTTGATTATCCAGCTTAACTAATCATTGTCCGGTCACTTTGAGCTATAAAATAACACCAAATGTTGCAGGTGTAGCTCCAGAGGAACACGATCGTTTCTGCTGCGGATTGGCAGTCGGTTGTTTCCAAACTTCTCAAACCTCCAAACCTAATTTGCTTACACACATGATTTTCTACAAGTACGCCAACCTGAATAACCAATGCAAATTGCTTCAAAGGAACTTTCCTTTTCTCAATTTAAAATCTACATTTATTTGTATTTTGTTCAAGTACTAGTAAACAGTGTCCATATTTAACATACCTATAAGAAAACTTTGTGTTTTTTTTTGGTCATGCTTTTGTTCTAGAAGTTGTTTTTGTTTTTTTTGTGATTGCACTACAATGACTCAGTGGAACGATTCATAACGGTTAGTGCGCTTTACACGCAACCTTGGCGGAGAAAATGCAACACATGGCCTTCAGCTGAAACCTGGTCACATAGACAGTAGTGGTCATTGTATCAGTTCTGTTACAAGTTTAACAACCCTTTCTGGACAGTAATGATTGTCTCTCTGATTTTTTTATTTATTTATTTATTTTTTTACCAGCAGGCAGCAATGACTTTGTATTATTTACAATAAATAGAAATGCCAGTGGTCGCCTGAATTTATTTTGCCTTGTTTGGTCGGCGAGTCGCTAGGGATGAAGGTAAAAATTCACCATTTAGTTTAAAGGGTGGGAAGCTTGAGATTCAAGATCAACATTTCTGATTATGAATTATGATCTTCTGCAATTTTCTTCTTCTTAGATGACAAAGTTTTTTTCTTCCATGTCTCTGTGGTTCATTTGCATTTTCCAAATTTTTTTTACACTTTTCCAAATTTACTGGTGGTGCCTCTCCCCGAAAACCAGTGAAACCCCACGGAGCTCGTTTTTCTCCTTGAACGTGAAAACATAGACTCCTCAGTGCTGTTCATCGGAAGAGTTCAAAGACCTCCTTTTAAGATCGGCCCCTCCCTTACTCTGTCAGCTGTGATAGTCTATTGACATGATAATGACATGTAAATTTAGTCTGATAGATAATCTGGCCTGATTATAGCTGCCTTTGGCTCACCTAAAATGTGAGATAAATTTCCTCCAGTGATAAAACTGAACACAAACACTCCTTGTACTCTTGTGTAAAGCCATAACAATTTGAACCAAATAATAATGGCTGAGTGTCATTTGCCATTATATATGAAAAGCTATAAGCTCAACCACTCGTTTTCCTAGCTTGTCGTATTTTTTTTCCTGTTAGGAAATTTATTATTTTCCCCAAAGTACTGCCCCTCGGACATTTTCATATCTTGTCACATTACAACTACAAATTTTAGTGAATTTTATTCAAACCAGAGACCATCTAATGGGGTTGAAACTCCTGGTTTAGATCAAATCATATTAGATTAGCCTTGTCAACGCCCCATTCTGCATCCAGTTGAGGAATCTGTGTCAATTTGTCCCTACAAAAAAACCTTCAAATTCATTACTTATCACTGGTCCATCACTTAAAATCCCAGTAAAACACCTTAGTTTGTTGCAGTGTGACAAAATACGAACAGATCCTGCAGATGAACTACTTTAGCAACTAGCGTAGATTCTGTTTGTTTACTGATCTATCGAGGGCCTTCAGGTTGCCGAAGGCTTTTAGGTCACATTGTGCACAGGTCATGAAAAATCATCTGACTCTCATGCCTTTCTGGGAGGTTTATTTAGCTCCGACAAATTGGAGTCCAGGCTAAGCAGAAGAGAAAGGGAGCTCTCAGCTGGTTGTGAAAGAGTGCAGCTTGATGCATATTAGAGTTCAACAGCCCTCCCCACAGCCTGGGAGCTCCAGTAACAGAATAATACACACTATGTAGGTCAGAGACGCTGCAGTGCTCCACTTCCCCAACCCAGTGAAACTGACAGGCTGGAACGCCACTGGCGGTCTACTGGGACGGAAGGATGAGAGGCTTTTTTTCTTCTTCTTCTTATTTCTCACCCCGCTCTTCATTTTTTAATGCCCCTCCCCCATCATCTATCTTCTTGCTCGTTCTCTTTTTGGGTTCTTTGTGCTCTTTCCATGCCTCGTGCACACTTCTTGAATTTGATTCTTGCATAACGCTGAAATACTCGGACAAACATGTTGGTTGTTCAGTCCCGGCTTGCTGGGGCTGTTTGGACCCGCCTATTGTGAATCGGTGTCTCCTGACAGCTTTCCACCACTGGTCATCTCTCTGGACATGTCAGTCCTATCTAACTTGTTTTGCACGGTGTCACTGTTGCCTACAACATCGCATCACATTATAAGCATGGAAGCCGAATCACCGATGGCATTTCTTAAGCCAGTTCTTAAATATGTTTTAACCAACAACACTGACGGTATTAATTTTGATTTGTGAGCCCTCGATCTCATTAATGAAGTTGATTATTTCCTCAAAAACTTGCTGTTTCCAATCCCTTATTTGTTTACCCTCTGGTGGAGAATCCAGGTACTACAGATGACTCGTATCCAAGATGGCTGCAGTACCTGCTAAGACATAGACCAAGTTGTTATTTTGAAGTCTCTACATGAATACATGAGGGGGAATTGCAAAACGTGTCTTTTAATAGTCACACAATTTAAAAATTAGTCATTAAATGTTTTATATAAAAAGGGTGAAAATGTATTGTTATAAAATGTATGTCGTATTTAGGCATGGCATACATGTCATGCTTAGTCCAGAAGTTGAGAGGAATAATTCATTTAATTTATATTTTAGATACCAAAATTAAACTGGCTACGCATGTATATTTTCTTTAGACCTGAGGTAATTTGACAAAATCTTAATAGATAATTGAAAAGTTTGTGAAGTCTGAGATTTCCAAAAGGCTTCTTCCACTCCTATATCCAGCTATTCAACAACCAATATTCAAAAATATAAAACTGTAACGTTACCTTCCTGTTGTCTGCTAAACATTTTACTCTCTCAGCCTTAATGAATCACGGACACGTCATGTAAATCGTAGTTTCTTTTCAAACACCTTTTTAAATATGTTTCCTTTTTTACATCTCACTGACTGAACATGGTTAACTCTGAGTTGTTCCCCCACTCTAGTGATCTTACTGTAACCTGGTTATGTTAGGGTGTGGTACCTTCACTGTTATGAGAAGACTGGATTTTTGAGTTCCAGCTATCCTACCCCAAGTTGGGGCTGATCCAGCCGAACGTTTGCAGATTTCTGTCACCATCCTTTTCTGTGTGCATTATATTTTACAGCATGCTTTGTCTCATTTAATATGTTGGTTTTTTTCCCCTGCGTTTTAACGTCGTTTCTGTCTCCTTCTCCGCTCCCATTGTTTGTCCCTCTTGTTTTTTTCCACTCTGCAGGATGCTGTTTTGTAACTTTTTATACAAGAAAAGCTGCACTGGAGGCCCAGAATGCACTGCACAACATAAAGACCTTAAGTGGGGTGAGTAAGCACAGCATGGGATGCTTTTAGCTGCCCGAGCCCCCACCCCACCCCCCATATCCCTGGTGCAAGCTGGGAGCTGCACCCTGGCCAGTAATGAGCTCTCGGTTCACTGAAGGCCTGTCTGGCCCTGGAAAAATATCAAGCCCCGCTATCAGTAACATTGAAACGAGGACTGTCCTGAACTTCAATACACTTGAGCCGATGAGTTAAACACAGATGCATTCAGGTGGGATTCATGCTGTTGATTCTTCAGCCAGATGTGTTGTTTGATTTCCATGAAATAAAGCGAGTTCATGGTGCCTGGGCGTCCTTAAGAAGTCCTAAATTCAATAAAATAATGTAAGTTGACCTTAAACACATTAGTCACAGGTTTTATTTTGTTGTGGTAGGGCTATTCACCCTTATATGTGTATTTTTTTTTTCTCATAGGACTTTTTGTCAAGTAAAAATTTTTTGTTCTGCGCTGATATCTTAATTGCGTTTTGTGTTTTGAAGTTAGCTACCGCTAACTAGCAGCTATTATAGCCTTGCTCTCTAACTAGTTGCTAGTTCTTTGTGTCCGTCAGTGAGTGATAGGCTTGACACATGGGGATTGACGGGGACAAGCAAAAGCCGTCGCCACTCGGGATGCAAAAGCGTCAATATTGACAGAAGTTTAAAATTTTTCAAACTTGCTTGTGCAACGTCTATGTGTACAAGCTCAAAATTTCACAAGAAATTAATGGAGAGGGACTGATGTCGTCTCCTGTGTGTCGAGCCGTTTTTAAGTGCAAATGTATTTTTGTTTTTGCCGCTGGCTCACTTCTGTTGCCAACTCAGCTGAAGCTAGGCACATTCTGTGCAAAATTTATATATTTCTTTTAAATTTCATTCATGGTGCCATTGAAAATGTCTTCATAAAAGTCTTAAATTTGACTTGCAGAAACTTGCAGATACCCTGAAGTTATTAAAGGCATGACTTTATGAATCATTGATGTCTGTGTACATTTTTAACTCCGAGTTGAAGCCTTAAAAGTATAGAGCAGCTAGGCTGAGTGGTGCCATATTTCATCCGATTTGTCCAACGAGATTGCAGCGCGCTCAACTGGAGTAAGGGCTTGTTAAAGCTACAAATCTGTCACGCCTCCTGGTCGCTCTAAATGACGCCTTGCAGTCAATTAAATCCATACCAGACAAGTCCAGGTGTCGATTAAAACCGTAGCTCAGCCTGTTTGAGGGGAGCCACTTTTCAGTGAGCTTATACCCTCGTATTGAACCGGGGTGATGAATGAGTGTCGAGGCCCAGTGTATAGCGGTGGCTCTCTTCGCTGGAAGACCATCCATCAGCTCGACATTTCAAATGGTGCGCTTCAAATGCCAATCCTGGGTCCTACTGTTACTGGCATTTCTGCAGGTGTGACTGAGTTAGCTTTGTGTCACGGTGGAAAGGCTCGTATCAGTTTCTCTGTTATCTCGCCTCTCCGCTGCTGCTCTCTGCTTGGGTGTCGGCGCTAGCTGTTCCCCACACTGAGCGGGCCATCTGTCGCTTCCCTTGTCAAAAACAAACCAGCTATTTCTCAAGTACAACATGCTCGGGCGTCTCAGGCTTGCAACTGCCTTCTTTCATGTTTTGTGGTATGTAGACAATCTATAGGCTTAATGGGTTAATGTATCCTGCCTCCACGTTTTCTTTTTATAACAAGATTGAGAATGAGCAGCGTGTTCAGAGATGTCGTTCTGGCTAAAATTAGGTTGCTCACATCCAGGATTTGCCACTCCTTGTTCGACAGGATCAGATGGTGTGAAGGAAGTATTTTAGGATCAAAAAGTTGTTAAATGAATGCTAAAGTTAGCCAGCTCGTCAACATCTCTAAATTGTTCTGAAGAAGGAAGTGGGGAGGAAGAATCGATATATTCAGCCTGAAGTGAAATTGCATACTGGAGATTTGATATCCTCCAGCAGCTTAGACACCTGCCCAGTATCTCAAACTGGTATAGTATGGTCTTAAAGTGACAGAACAAAATGAGATGCTGGATTGAAGATGTGTGAAGTTAAGAGACTAATGTGATGATATGGCAGCAGTGTCTTACATGGTTTATGTTGACGCCTGGCTGAGTCTTAATCATTTCTTTTTGTTTCCCACAGATGCATCATCCTATCCAGATGAAACCTGCTGACAGTGAGAAAACAAGTGGTAGGTGGCTGCTTTTGAAACAAAACCCAAAGGATTTGACAAAGGGGTATATTTTGACTTTTAAAAAAAGAGGAAAGGACTCATGGTTCAGTGGTTGGAGCGGGTGCACCGGGTCAGTCTGCAGTGCCAGCTGTCCTGTCTGGAAACTGTAAAGTGAAACCCATTAATGCCTTCAGAATTAGAGGAAAAGATGGAGAGAAAAAAGTGAGAAATTTGACACTTTCAGTTTCAAAATGAACTCTGTGACCACCTTATGGATATGCCTTTTATGAAGGGAAAAATCACTTCATTCTATATTTAGTTTCTTCTAATTATGCCCACTACTGTTGTCAACACTGACACAGAATGGAGGGGAAAAAGGGCATCCAGTCATGCCTTGAATTTTGCCCCTTTATAATTTTTTTCTATTCATTTTCATTCATTTTTTTACTAGTTGCTGTAAATGAAAAAAATTGTAAACTAAAATCTAAAATTGAATTGTAAAATTGAAACTAAAAGCTGTTTTGCAGAAAGCTGCAATCGGATTAGAATGAGTTCAGTCTGAGGTTGGATTGTTTATACATTGTGGATGTGATTCTCATGTCAGTCATTGCCCCACAAAGCGTTTAAACTGTTTGTTTTTCATACATGCAATAAAGCAAAGGTCTGAAACTGGTCCTCAATTTCCACCCTACCGCCACTTTTGGATGCATCCCTGCTCCAACACACTTCAATCAAAAGGCTGAATTACGTCCTTAGCATGTTTTGCAAAAGGCCTCTTCATTACCCATTCATTTGATTCAGGTGTGATGTGGCAGGGGGGGATTCAAAAGTTGCAGGACATTGATACCTGAGGACTGCAGTTGCAGTAAAGGTTTCTAAAATCTTAAACTCAAGTTTGTTTAGATTCAGTTTGGGGTTTAGATGTGTTGGTGTTGAATCGAGATTCATCTACAGTCTCCAAAAGGAAATAACTGGTTAATGTATTGCTGCTGAAATTCCTAGCATTGTAGTTGTCATGGTGTACACCGGTGTTTTTTTATAGTTCTGACAAATCGTTTAACAAAAAAAAAAAATCTGAAATTTTTTTTTGAAATCCAAAATTTGATTTCCGATTCTTAAGTTTTTTCCTTAAAAAAAAAGAAAGAAAATATCTAAAACAGGCTTTTATTTAAATAATTCTTTCTGTTATTTGACTTGAATTCCAAGTTGAAATAAATGGCTATAAACTTGTCAAAAAAAAAAAAAAAAAAGTAGATGGTGGTTCTTGGGTGAGCTGACGTCTCACTGGAAGCCAAAGAAGTGCATTGGTAAGAAAAAAAATCCAGATTTTTCACAAACTAAATCTTCAAAACCAGAAAATCTGATGAATTTATAAAATCGATTTATCCTCCAGTGCTATGTCAAAGATTTACTGCTGGACTTTCTAAAGAATGTTGATAAATTCAGACTGTACCGGTCCAGGAGATATGATGTAGCTTTAACACAGTGAGATGTTTGGCTAGAGGACGCCACTGCACCTCAGTGATGAACTGTGTATAATTTCAAGGCAGTCTGAGCAAAATAAATGTAAACATCAGAGAGGTGATCCTGTCATAAAGCAATTTATTCAGTTTAAGAAGGGTGGATATCACCAGCTTTATGATGAACAATCCATGTTTGTTTTTAAAATAGCTGCAGTGGCTTAAAGGCTTTGCGTAAATTAACAGTTTGCACTGAACCAAACATCCGTGTCAAAAGCTATGCCAAAAAAAATTACTGTCACCTTATAATGCTGTTATTAATAGCATATTGCAACTGAGTGTTGGTGGCGCTTATTATCAAAGCTCATCGATTCCTGTAACTGAATTGGTAAACGTTAGTCTTTGCTGAAAACATCCATATTTGGACTAAACTCATAAAACACCACAGTATGCATTTTCTGTTTGTTGTGAGGAAGAGCTTTGAAAAAGGATAAGTATAGACAATTGGCTTAAAACTCAAATAGAGGGAAAACAGTGCTGTGAAGTTGGCACTTTGAGTGAAAGTCGGAACGTGCTAGAAATGACAGCGAGTGGAGGTTCAGGCGGAGCGGTGTAACATCGACCGTTTCTTTTCACTGCTCCTCAGTTGTCCAGGAATAACCGCTCTCCTTTATCCCATCTGCAGCAGTGGAAGACAGAAAACTGTTTGTGGGAATGGTTTCGAAGAAATACGGCGAGAACGAGGTCAGAATGATGTTCTCGTCTTTTGGGCAGATCGAAGAATGCCGAATTCTCCGGGGACCGGACGGTCAGAGCAGAGGTAAGTGCGCTTTTAGCGTCCAGGCACTCAGCTCTGAGCATTACAGTCGCCACCCCCTCTGAACAGCCAAGAAGATATTCTCATTAAGAATTCATGGCGCTCCTTCCGAACTTAATTTAAACTCCAACAATCCACGAATCGAGAGCTTTTTAAAAAAAATGTATATATATACCTTCAGTAGAGTCCTTCCTGTCCTCCCCGTCGCTGTGACTCCGAGCCTCCACATGTCACGGTGAAGGGCTGCTGCACTCGCTGCCCGGCACAATGGCCCGTCTCCTTGGCAACTGCTGGCGGCTGGTGTTCATTGGCTCAGCTGGCAGACACCTCAGCTCAGCTGCTCCTTTGCCACATCCTTAATCATACACTGCAAAGGCTGGAATTACCTCGTATCTTCTGCATAGCTTTCTGTTGCATAAGGACTCAGATTGCAGTGAGATCTAATGAACATATACGCTTCAGCCTCCATTTAACGCAGTTAGCTTCAACTTCCTGCTTTTTCTAGCTATATATGGAGTGTAGCTACATTTATAAATGAGCTTTATTAGTTGTTTTTTTTTTGTTGTTTCCAGGCCTGAATTATTTCAGCCAATCACTGTGTGTATGTGTGCATTTGTTTTGATACAATCACGTCGACCGTCTTCCCCTTGACACCACATAGTCGAGCCTCTTGGTGGCAACTTAATCTGTTGATCATTGTGCTCATGTGACCAGTGTTTACTGTTCTCCTCGTTGTGTTTTTTCTCCGTGTGCTAACCAGTGAGGGTGGTTCTGTGTGCTTGGGAGTTGCCATTTTCTGTACTGTAATGTCTGTTTTTTGGGGTTCATAACGAGTTGTCCAAACCTTTTTTTGTCTTGTTTTTGTTTCTTCTTGTCCCTCCCTCCCCCCCTTTCCTATTGTTATCCCCCCTACAGGCTGTGCGTTTGTCACATTTGCTACCAGGGCAATGGCACAGAATGCAATCAAAACCATGCATCACTCTCAAACTATGGAGGTACTGTACCCCTTAGCACCTATTTCTCATTTCCCCCCTTTTTTACCCCCTCGTACATTTTTGCTGCCCCCTTGTGTTGGAAATATGAAGACCTTGTTCCATCAGAAATGAATTCAATAGGGCATGAGGTGTATCTAAAGCAACTGCTTATTACAATATCAAATCATTTGCAGAATAATTGAATAAAAGTAAAAACATTGTTTGTTATAGTTCATAAAAATGCCTGTCCTCTTCTATTTAGAGCTGAAATAAACACACCTCTGTTCTGATAGGGATCTAATGGTGTTTTTTTTTTTTGTCTTTTTTTTTCTGTCACGGTGAAAATAACCCACTCACATCAAATTTAGGTGAAAATAGAGTTAGCCCACCCTTTCCCACATCTTGGAAGAACTGGGGCTGTACTCTCGTATTAGCCGGTGGAGTCTTTGTGGAAGTAGAGCAGCAGTAATTTGACAGCTAGGTCAGAGGCTCCCCAGTGAAGTGTTGGACCCAGTCTAATTAGGAGCTAAACCAAACAGAACGCTCCTCCTACTAGATTAAATTTAAGCCCCATTGGGGGTCACCACTTCCTACCCTCCTCTCCCTTCCTCCCGATATCGTTTCCTCCCCGATTTTCTTAGCTGCCATGGGAGGTGCTGTTGGTGCAGAAGCCATTTTCCCTATCCAGCCTGGTCCCTGTCTGGCTCTTAACTCTGAAAAAAATACTTTTGCACCGCATGCCTTGTCCATGCGTCTGTCTGGACAATATGTGACTGTATGTTTGCGAGGTTCTGTGTAATATATTGCATTTTTTCCGTTACGTCCGCTGACATCCATGTTTGAGTGTTTTTTTTTTCTATCATTTTTTTCTTCTGTTTTAAACGTTGTGTCCATATGTTGTGTGATATTTGTGGACTGAGTTTAGCTCTGCAGAGTGCTAAAATTATTCACCGTCTGCACCATCGTCCCATACCCCCTTTTTTGGAATGTAGCCTGGCTCAGCAATGCATGGCAGATGTCCTCTCTGTTAGCTTTGATATGCATGTGTGCAATGCATATCAAAGCTAATTCCTTTGCCACCATGTGACTGTGCATTGATAAATAAAAGGTTAATGTCTTTGTGTGTGTCTGCACTTTGGAACCAGTTTGACGTCCCCTACCTTTTTTACTGCTTCAGGGTTGTTCTTCACCTTTGGTTGTAAAGTTTGCCGACACCCAGAGGGACAAGGAGCAGCGGCGCCTGCAGCAGCAGCTCGTGCAGCAAATTCAGCAGCTTAACAACGCCTCCACCTGGGGAAACCTGGCAGGGCTGGGAACCCTGACACCGCAGTATCTAGCGGTAAGTGTCGACGAACAAACTGTCTACACCTCTACAGCATTTATAACTTCCAAAAGTAGATACACACCTTGAATTTTTTCGTTCTCCAACCGCAAATGGTTGCAACCATGTAATTATAAAAAAATATGGTTTTAATTTTTTTTTATAATTGAAAAAACCTAGAAAGTTTGGGTTCAACCTGATGCATTCGTAATTTATAGAGTTTATTTCTGAGTAATTTAATATTTAAGCCACGTGTCAAACTCAAGGCCCACTATTTATGTTTCCCTCTAGACTCTAGAGCAGCAGTGTCGCATCCATTTCGAGCCATATTAGGATGATGAATGTCCCTAAAGGGCCGGTTGTGGCAGAAAATATTAATTAAAACCCATTAAAGAATTGCTACAACATATTAATAAATAGCTGACTTCTTAAAATTAAATACTGAACATATTTCCACATTATAATTTGGCACTATAAAAATTAAATCTACTTTTATTTGATTGATAAAATATTTAAGTGCACAACTGTTGCCTTGAAATTTAGAGTGCAGTGGGCCACATAAAAAGCTATGGCGGACCGGTTTTGGCCCTCTGGCCTCGATTTTGACACGCATGCGCCAAAGGGCCACATAGGTAGAACTTCAAAATCACATCTTATCAGTCGATTCAAATCAGTTTTTATTTTTTACAGTGACAATCAGTGTGAAAGGATATTAAATGTTTAATTTTAATTGCGTCATCATTGAATCTAGAGAAAGCTACAGTGCTTTAACAGTTTAATAGATATTTTTCTCAATACATTCTGCCAAAACTGACCCTTTGAGAAAATTTAGGATCTTCATGTGACCTGAAATGAAAATGATTTTGACAACTTGGCCTTAAACGTGCGTAACTACAGTTGATGCACCCAAAACTGACTCT
The DNA here is from genome assembly GCF_003331165.1 of Xiphophorus hellerii. Taxonomy (NCBI): domain Eukaryota; kingdom Metazoa; phylum Chordata; class Actinopteri; order Cyprinodontiformes; family Poeciliidae; genus Xiphophorus; species Xiphophorus hellerii. The sequence continues at coordinate 21,867,020 of NC_045673.1, read as the reverse complement.
TTCATGTAAGAACAAATGGTAAATATTAATTTTTAGATTTTAGAGCCAAAATACATGAAGACCTTCTTGACTTTGTTTTTTTTTTATATTAAGTATGGCACCATTTTTCCTCTTCTACACAATTATGCTCCATCATATATGATCCCAATAGAATATATGTTTGTGGTTTTAAAAAGAGAAAAGTGATCAAGAAGTATAAATCCTTCTGCAAGCTTCATACAGTTTGATGAAACAAATGAAGCAGAAAGTGAAAAGGGCAACATTTCAGCGCTGATGCATTGTCTGCTGGTCTGACGTTTTGTTCTGTGGAGCTTCATAGATGCAGAAACTTGACGATTAAGTCTGATCTATACACCCATTTTCTTGGCTCAGACTAGAAAACATCTTCACTCCCAGTTTGTGTCCTGGCTAACGAGGAAAGGCACGTGACTCGCACGGGTGTTCTGTAACGCTGAGCCAAACACCATGTGACTCGAACATGAACAGACGAGCCGTTTGGTTTCTGCCAAGAAAACGAGGACAAAAACCTGGCAGGCTGCTATTTCGTCAATCTGAAATATACATTTTAAATAGGACGGCAAAAATCCTCAATAAATATTTTAAAACATGCAGAATTCATGCTGAAATGTGTCCAGTAGTTTCTATTTATATAGATTTTAAATAATTTAGAGTTTAAGAGAGTGCTCTGTTTGATCTGCGTCTGTTTTTTTTTTTCTTTCTGCTTTCAGTTGCTCCAGCAGGCGACATCAACCAGTAATCAAAGCAGTTTCAATGGCATTCAGAGGCTAGGAGGTGAGTTTTACTATCAAATGTTAAAAACCATTTATCTCATTATTCGGACTGTTAAAGGGAAGTTTCTATGTCACCGATTCTACCATGTGGTTCAAGTATAATAAATCGTGTTGCTGCTTTACATCGCGGGGATATTGCACATGGCCTGGAGCTATTGTAATACTGCAAGGCCTTCGTATTGACAGCACTTTTCCATTAGTCGAGCTAATGTAGTGCAGCTGTTGGTATTAAAAAAACGATTTGAAGTCCAGTGTTAAATCTAAGGCTGAGTTTTTCTGCTGGAGCAGTAATTTATCAATTAAAAGTGTGCAGTTGTGTGACGGTACATTTAACTGCTTAAAAGAACGATTTCTTTTAATGATAAAATAATGGAAATGTGTTAAAGTAAAAGCTGTGGGGTTGTTTGGCGGTTTCTATCCGTCAGAGTACTTTAAACCTTTTTTTTCTTTAGTTAAAACATTGCAATTTGGAAAGAAATTGTCATAATCATAACGATGAAAACAAAGGCAGGCTCTGGAGGAAGAAAAAATCCACATTTTATTGTGGATCGGTAGGCCTCTGGGTTGTCCTGCTGCTTTTCAATTTAGGTTTTACACCTTTAACTGTAGGCTATGACAATTTAGTTATCATGATTAGAGAAGTCATAATCTTTAAATTTCATCTACATTTTAAGAGTAGAACATCTTAAATGTGCCTCAATTTTCCAACATGGATATTGAATGTTCTTCTATTGACCTTTTTTCCATTTTATTTATTTTTGTCTCATTTCATGGGTTGTAGTTGTGTTGGAAGAATTACATTACTGTAAATCTTGTGTTTCATGCTTGTTGGAAAGAACTCATCGCCTGACCTTAACGTTTTCAGAAACTTTTAAAACTAGTTTATTGTCGTTCATTGAAATAAAAAAATGGCTGCCTTATTTACTCCGTGCTCCTTCAGGATATCAAAGTTTTAACTGGTGTGATCCGCATGACAAACAAGGACTCCAGTAGTTGTCTTAAAACCCTTCATGTAAAACATGTGACAGTGCTCTCTGTGTCACTGAGTGAAAAAAACAAAAAATCCCAAAATAAGTTGAGTTATAGTTAAGAACCTTCTGTGAAACTAAATTGGCACGTTGCACTATTGCAAAAGTAAATGACAGAAATATTTGGTGCATGTACAAATATATGTAAAAATTTTTTACTTTTTATTTCCGCTAAAGTTCTATAATGTTGTCTGTACGTGGTGTCAGATTCCTTGTTTGCACATATTTTTGACTAATAAAGCTTATTCTGATGCTGAAGGTTCTAAGTAATTTATCAAGTTGGTTTTCAGAACCCACATAGCTCTTAGGTTTAAAACCTAAAGGGACTAAAGGTCAACAAGTCATGAATTTAACATACTGAAGCACACTGTCTGCAGACTGCTAAAATAACGTAGCTTAATGTTGGATTCTTCAAAGGCAGCAGAGAGAATATATTGTTTTATGCTTGCATTCTGGGCAGAAAATTGCGCTGCAAGAGAATTTGAAAAGGCTCACGCCTGCAGGAGCTTAAACATGGCCGTCATCCGTATTACCTCTGCTGCTTTGTATTTTCAGCAGGTGTGAATCCTCTTCAGCTGCAAAACCTGGCCACGTTGGCTGCGGCCGCAGCTGCAGCCCAGAGCTCTGCCAGCCCGACTTCAACCAGCGCTCTGTCAACCAGCAGCGCAGCCCTGGGGGCTCTCGCCAGTCCAGGTGAGTTAAAGTCAAACATAAGCTCAGGTTAGTCGCTTTCCCTCCCCTGTTCATCATTATGAGTTTATAGCAGTGAAGACGCAGGTCCAAACCTCAGAATTAGACTAGCCTTATTTGCAGGATTCAGATCAAAGTTAGGTGGTTTTACTTTACCAGCCTGCATATTTGTGGTCTTCAGTTTATGTGGGTGAATTTGGTGAATTTAATCTCTCAACATTGTTTCCCGTCAGATGTATTAACGTTTTATGTTTAAGGTTTCCTAAGCCAGTCCTGTGGAAGATGCGTTTACATTGTGCAAAGCGGAATTACAAAAATAAATTCATTGTATAGAAACATGCCAATTTTGAGGGGAAAAAAAACCTTCAGTGTTTTAATAAAAGTATTTGCACTAGGATGAGGTGTTTGTTGTTTTTGGGCTGTATCGAAATTGGAGTATTTCACAGAACTGCAATGGGAAATACACGAGACATGTGACCAACAGCCTGATGATGTTACTGGCGAAAAGACGAAGTTGTAGCAGCATGTTTTTTAAATGACACATGAACAAACTTATCCACGTGTGATTTTAATTGAGTTTATTTAATGAAAACATCGTAATGGTGAAATTGTGTTTTTCAACATTAGATTAATTTCGACAAAGTTTTCCCCACATTTCTAATGGAAACTCAGCTACTGTCTTCCACCAACTAGTTCAACTGTATTTCAGTAATTGACCACTTTTCCTCATGAAACTAATTATCTTTGTATACATTTTTTAAAAATCTGCCTGCAGGTTCAACAGCAGGGTCCAGTGCTGGTGCTGCCATGAACACCCTGGCCTCTCTGGGCACACTGCAGAGTCTTACTGGCACCTCTATGGGCCTCAACAACCTTAATGCTCTCACTAGCGGTGTCAGTGGTGAGTCTCCTCTTCGTACGCCTCAGAAAATACCAAAGAAGAAACGCGACCCGTTAAATACGAAGTGTTTTATTTGGGTGCGACTCATCAGTTTGCTCTGCTGTTCCAGGTATGGGGGCCATGAACGGAGGCCTGGGAGCCTCCATGGCCAACGGCTCGGCTGCAAGTTCCATGGATGCACTGACACAGGCCTACTCAGGGATGCAGCAGTACACGGCCTCAGCCCTGCCCTCCCTCTACAGCCAGTCTCTGCTGCAGCAGAGCGTGGCTGGCAGTCAGAAGGAAGGTGAATACATCCTCAACGAACACACAACACTTTCCAAACGCTGCGCATGGAGAATTTGCTGAACTAGACATGAGTAATTACTGTTGAATGTTTCCAAGGTCGTATGTAACTTTAGCTCCTGGTTTCTTACTAAATGGAGTAGGGCCAGAGGGCGCCAACCTGTTCATCTACCACCTGCCGCAAGAGTTCGGGGACCAGGATCTTCTGCAGATGTTCATGCCTTTCGGAAACGTGGTCTCTGCCAAAGTCTTTATTGACAAACAGACCAATCTGAGCAAATGCTTTGGTAAGTGAATATAGATGTGTTGTGTAATTGGTGAATAGCTGTGGGGTGATGGTTAAGCTTAAATTACCACAGGATCTGACAGAGGCACCTTAAAAAGTAGCTTGGTTTGTAACAATATTACTTATTTTTGTGTAAAGATCAGAGTTTTATTACTCTGGGTAGCTTAGTTAATACTTTGAAATCATGTTTTCTATTTGAAAGGATCCATTTCCTAAAGATGAGGGACTGGATATCGGTGCAGTTTTAGGTTGTTCACTTCTAGATTTTGCACTTTAGCAGCTTGACCTGGATGTGATTCGTTCATTAGGAACTTGAGTTCAAACCCTGAGTAAATCAAAAATTGTCTCGATGTAACACTAAATAAAAACGGGACGTGATTTACTCAGTGGTGGTCGACCAAGAGGCAGATCCCTTCATGTTTTCATTATGTTGCTGATTCAACACCTGGGAGTTTCTCCTCCGCATGTCCAGGTTCTGCAGGAACCTATTTAACCATCTATTAATTAGTTCTCCTCTTGAGAACTACAGCTGGTCATCCTGGATCTATAACATTTTATTACATATTTATACTCAAAGACCTCTCCTCATGCATTTTAGCTTAAGTAAAATGCTCACTGTGAAGCATTTTAAACAACAATTTTGTGAAATGCCAATAAAGAATGACACAAGTGAGACAAGTTGTCAGCGGGTTAATTAGCTGAGCTACCTGCTCAGGTAGCCACCCTGCCATCTGCCATCGACAACTTAAGTGTTGGAAAATCTGAAATATCTAAATGTAATTTATAAGGTGATGTTGTCTAATTATAATATTGATGGTTCTACTTTAGTTTCTAAGACTGGTTTTCAAAGCTGAAAATATTTCAAAAAATTTCATTTTTCCATCAAGTCAGAGTGTGTGGAAGCCTTTCTACAGCCGTGGGGTAGGTTTTAGGGTGGATGGAGTGCAGCACGTCTCCATGTTGCTCCCAGCTTGAGAGAGACCATTCACAAGACTGCCTGGAATTGCTTCAGTCACACATTTTCATATTTCTTAGTTTACACCACATAAACTAACATCTTGTTAGTTTGTGTGGTGTAATTATTTTTTCCCCCCAAATATATGCACATTGTTGAGCTGGATTTCAGAAAGAATCCAAGGAAAGCCAAATCTTAAAAAATCTCCTGAATCCAGGATGCATGGAAATTTTGATGAATTTTAAAATATTTTTTAGAATCACTTTCAGACCAAATGTCCATCCTCTTTAAACCAATACAGAAACTTGATCAACACTAGCAGATACTGCAGTACCTTGTCATTTAACTGGCAAGACTGCCCCCAACTGGTGACTAAATGTTACAACAATTAAGTCTAGAGTCTAAAGCAGTGGTGCACAAAGTCGGTCCTCGAGGGCTGGCATCCTGCATGTTTTAGTTCTCTCCCTGGTGGTAGTAACAACCTTTTCAGCATGTCAATGTTCTTCTTAGGCCTTCTAACGAGCCATCATTTTATCCAGGTGCGTTAAACCAGGGAGAGAACTAAACCCTGCAGGATGTTGGCCCTCGAGAACCGACTTTGGGCACCACTGGTCTAAAGTCTGCATACCAACTCGAGTAAATGCATCCAAGCATCCAGACTGTCTGATTAAACGGGCAGAGTGTTTTGGGCTATGCTGTAAAGCAGAGGGTCTTTCATGCTGTCTCTGGCGTTGGTGCGTTACACAAAGTATTTTTAGGAATGGATGAAGCAGGCTGACGATAAGCTTGTGTTTTGACCCCTGACCTCCATTCTATTATTGCTTAAAAGCTGCATTTAAGGCAGGAAACCAGCCAGTTTAATCCTACTCAGAATAACGTTATGGTTCAGTTCCTGTTTTAACCAAATCTTTCAAATCTTAACTACAGTACAGATGTAACTATAGATGCCAAACACTACTGTGTTCAGTGATCACATGAGATTTTAACGTGTGTTTGTTGTTGTCGTTTGTTTTTTTAGGGTTCGTCAGCTATGACAATCCTGTCTCCGCGCAGGCTGCCATTCAGGCCATGAACGGTTTCCAGATCGGCATGAAGAGGCTGAAGGTTCAGCTGAAGCGCTCCAAGAACGACAGCAAGCCCTACTGATCCTTGCCTGGGGCCTCCCCCCCAGCTCCCTCCCCAGCTCAGTTCTAGCACTGCTAGGGTAAGTTCACCCTCCTGCCAAGGTCACCACAGCAGAGACTCAGGGGGGGGTCAAAGGGGACAGGAGCCCACCACAGGAGGAAGACTCACCCTTTTCCTTAAATGAAAAGAAAAACAAACGAGAAAAAAAAGGTTGCTAAGATCTCTCCACGTTTTTGCTGTATTTCATTCCTGCGGTTTTTATTATGTACTTTTGAGTCTGAAATATTTTAATGTATATGATTATTTATGACTATCACTGGAGTCAGTGTTTGCTGGAGGTATTTTGTGTCACTGTATTTAGTGGAGAGCATCAGATGTGTTTCCATGCCACTTCATTGCCTTCAGGTCAAGTGAGCCAGGTTGACTAAGGATCAGTCGTTGTTGTTGAAGGGCTGAAGCGAGGCCGCACAGACCCTGAGCCAGAGCTGCAACCTGCTTTTCACTTCTCATCTGTAGTCTGTCTCATGTTGTGTCGTCGTTGTCGTGAATATCTAGCAGTCTTTTCTGTTTCCCCTCTTCTGTTTTTTTTTTTTTTTTTTGTCTGTTTACATTCATTGTCTAAGCCATTTTAGGCTAGGCTACCTCTTTTTTTCCCTCTATTAACAACCTCCTCCAGTCATTCCATCCATCCTCCAAGTCTCCCACAAGGGACTGGGCTTTAGATGGATCTCTTTCGGTGCCAAGTATAAAAGTATGTGCATGCCAGAGTCTGCCATAGTCCTAGTGGTGTCACTTCTGTAAATCGGTGTGTTGTTTTTTTGTGTGTCGGGAGAGAAGGGGGGGGGGGGACGTGTTTACCCTGCTGTCCTTGCTGTTACGTGGTGACTTGCATTATTTTTTTTGTTGTTTATTGTGCCTCATGGCTTAAAAAAAATTTCTTGTGCTGTGCCCCTAACTTTCTCTTCTCTCCTCTTTGTCCTGTCTCCTCTCTCTCTCTCTCTCTCTTCGTGTTTTTGTTCCTTTTTTAGAACAAATCTCCATGCCTGTTTGCTCATCATTAGCCTAGCATGTCTTCATGATGTTGAAAGCCAAGCCAAACCCCCTCTCCCTGGCCTCATCATCCCACCATTGTCTGTGATGTCTCTCTAAGCTCGCCTGACCAATACCCGGCCACCCACTGACCCTGACCTTAGCTCAACCTGATTTTTCTGCATGTATGATCATGTTTTTCTTTTGTTTTTTGTTGTTTTTTTCTCGCTTTTTTCTATAAGAAAATGTGACGGGCAGGAGAGAGGTCAAGCATATTAATGTGAAAACTTAGCTGCAATGATTTCATTGAAGAGACGTTTTTGTTTTTCTGTTAATATTTTAAAAACCTGTGGGATTTCTAATTTTTAATTTAGCTATGTATTTTCTTTTTACCTCTCTCAGTAATAGTTCACTTGAAAGTTGAATACAGGGATTGGCACACATGTGTGCTATTTGGTGCCATTAGCAATATTTTGGCTTCTTAAAGAAAAAAAAAAAAAGATCCTACAGACCACTTTTCCAACATTTTTTTCCAAAGTCTGACAAGTAAAAGTTGCTCTAGGCGATTTGTTTCGATCTCTACATTATGTGGGCAGTGTGACGATTTACATTAAGGCTATTTAAAATATTTTCTTTTTTCATTTACAAAAATGAGTGTATTTACCTTTTTATTAAACTATCAATGGCACAATAAAAGGTACATTTGCTCTGCTGAGAGAAATGACTACCTACATGAGTCAACTTTTTTAGAACTGATTCACAAATAGACAATCTGTGGTTTAAATGCACACTTAGATTACCTATATTTTGTACCATTGAATCTATAGAGGTTTAACTAACAACCCAGGCACAACTTTGGGTTTTTTGTAGATTTTTGTTGTATTGTCATCTATGTTGGGGAGCGGGAGGGGGGAGTGTTTTCAGTTTATTAGTCTTTTTTTTTTTTTTTCTTTAAAAAAAGGACTAAAATTTGAGTTTGGTGACCATTTGCGGGGTCATTTGTAGTAAATTTAGTAAAATTCTGGTTTAATTAAAAATGACATCTGGTTTGAGAATTTTAAGGGTCAAATTTTGAGGCTAATTTTATTTTAAATTTTTTTCCTGTTTTATAAAGTGTTCGACTTCAAAGGTACGTCTTGTTGACTCTGTGAATTTATTATTATTATTTTTTTTTTCCATTACTAACTTAATCGATGGATGTTTCACTTTGGTTTCGTTTGGATTGCCTCATGTTTGAAAAATGATTTAAAATGTCTGTTAATCATCCATGGACAATGTTTTAATTTTTAATTTTTTTTGGTTGTTGAAGTGCCCATGTGTCAAACTCTTGTTTTTGAATACACAACTTTTTGGGGGGTTTGTTTGCTGTAATATCTAGTTTTTCTTTACACACACACACACACACACACACAGGCAACACTTAATGTGGTTGCATCAGTGGGAGCCCCTGAAGAGGAGATCACTTGGACAAAAACACAACCTGTGGGTCTCTGCACATTTTAGACACACGTTTGCTTTTTATCTAACCTGTTTGCTGTTTTCTGATTTTGTTTCTCGCATGGCACATTTGAAAAGCTCCACCACTTTAGTGTTGGGATACAAATACATTCCATTATTCTGCACCAAGTTTACACTTTTTTATCAGGGTGAAATTTTCTCTCTTGTGCTACACATTGTTAAAACAACCCTGCTAAAAAAAATAATTAAAAAAAAGACCACTTCACCCACCCTCCACCCCTTAAAAAGAAAAAAAAGTGAAAGAAAAAAAGGGTTCCTAAACAAACTGCTTACCTGGTGGCGCTAAAGAGTTGTCAACTCAGGGGTTTTTATGTGTTTAAAACTTCAACACGCAGGATTACGACACAAAATGCACACTTTTCTCACCATTTTGAATCTTTTTAAATTGGGATTTTTTTTTTTTTTTTGGTTTCCTTTTATTACAACCCAAAAATATATATATATTAAAAAAAAAAAAAAAATACCAAATTTGCAACAGCGCTCAAGAAAAGTGTTCTAGTTTTGTAAGGAAATGTGAAGCACAATTGTGGGAGCTAAACACTTTGACAGAATGTGGTGAGTGTGTGTGATTTTGATCCAAAATTCTCAAGGTACCACTGATTTCTCTTTTAATATGGGCATGTGCTTTTTACAGTGTTTTTTCTATCCAAATGCAATACAATATTCAAAGTGCCATATATAAATATATGTCTAGAAACTGCCTACACTTGTTATTAGGCCTTGGTTTACAAGTTGCTGCAGTTTGCCTTTTTTTCCATTTGTTTTTGTTTTGTTTTTTCTGGTCTGTTAATGCCAGTGTCATAAAGCTCTTTGTTACCTGCTAATATCCCCACTTTCCCCCCCCCTTCTCTCTCTCCCTCTTTCTCTGTGCTGCGTTATTGGTAAATGTGTTTTGTGATGTACTCGATTTGAACAGTTGGTTTTTAAAAAAAAAAAAATGTAGATAAACAATAAACTTCCCAATACATTTGAAGGTTAAGCGTCTCAGTGCGTATTGAAACACTTCGTGATGCCAACTGTGTTGTGATCATCTGGTTGTTTTTTTTTGGGGGGGGGGTTGAAGTTGAAAAGCGAGCTAAAGCATAAAAGTGAGCTGTGAGGGGTCACATGTTAAGACAATTAGATCGCAGGTGTCTTGCAAAGTAGTTCATGGTGTATTACATTTTAAAAAAATCAATAAAAACAAAAAAAAAAAAGCACAATGTATAGTCAGAGCAGTCCCAACAGGAACTGGACTCACTTCAGGGGCTTCCATCTCAAATCTCCCATCAGCTCTAACAATCACTTTGACTCTTGCTGTTTCTCATTTTGAAGTGCTTTTCTTTTCTTTTTTTTTTGTTTGTGTGTGGGTAGCTTTGCATCTCTGTAGATGTGTTGATCTGGGGAAAAACAAGTTAAAGAAGAAAAAAAACACCTTATTTTCTTGTCTACTAATCAGTAGGACTTTATTCATGTTCCACCAATAATTTAATAGATGTTTCGTCTTGTCTCGAGGAAAGCCAAAGTGAGTGCATCTTGATGTGAGCTGTATTATACACACAGTAGAGTTTATTTCTGTCCAAACTTTTGGAAAGAGGGTGGGATTTAAAAAAAAAAAAACAAGAAAAAAAAAAGACGTATACAGGCTGTCCCGATTTCTACAACTGGTTGTTCATATGTATTTTGTACCAGTGAAGCTTTTTATATTGGAAATTAAAGGAAAAGGAAAAAAAAAAAACATCTATATTGAAAAGAATAAAAAAACAAAACATGTCCGGCCTCTCAACGTGGCCTTGCCTTGACCAGGTCTTGAGTTTGGCGATGTCTAGCTTTGATTTTTATTTTTATTTTTGTCCTGCTTTAGCCTCTAAAAGATGAGTTTGATTTTTACTCGGATCTCTACATGGTCCTCACTTCGTTAATCAGTTTCGGGGGAGGGTTGGGATCCTCTAATCGTGGTAAGTTTCATGTTAGTGATTGTGCTTTCCACATAATTTAATGGTCAGGATTTTTTGACAACCTGTGTGGATAATTGTCTTAGTTAAGAAGTTGCGTGGTTAGTTTAAAGCTTTGCTTTTTACTTGTGTAGTTTTTGTTTTCCTTCCCACCATAGCGGAGTGTGTAGTTGGAAGATTTTTTCGTTTTGTTTTTCTTCTTTTTTTCGTTTTGATCAGTGTTCGTTTGTGTGGTGTGTTTCTTTGCCTCTGTCTCGAAATTAAACCATTTCCCCTAATATGGACTGTGTGTCTTTGTCTGTTTTGTGCTCGTACGGTGTTGTACAGACATTTTATGGACCACCCTTCCCTCTCCCAGTGTGTCGTGTCTCTCTTGTGCTTCTCTTTGCTGTAGCCTTTTTAATGTGAATCAAGCTTTTGCAGATCTCATGTCAAGGTTGCTAAACACCTTTGGCGCTAATTAAAAATGTAGTCCATTTCCAATATGAGCTAGACATGAAGATGGAGCAGAAATCCATTAAGGTTAAAAGTTTTTTTTGGTTTTACTTCTCAATTTACCTTAGCCTTAACCTTAAACACACTTCCTTAGTTTTTAGGGTTTTTTTGGTGATTGACCAGAAATGGAGACAATGTTTTGACAGGATCACTAATAGTTGCATGTTTCGTTTTCAATCTGGCCTTTGAAAGTTTGCTACAACCTGCTTAGAAGATTTAAAAATCCACTGCTTGCTTCTGAAAAGCATCTTACTTCCTGAGCGAATTATTCATCATCTTTGTGGACAATTACTTAACATGTCAGGAGATGATTTCATAACATGTCATGTCTGGTTCTGTGGCGTCACGGTCCCAAATGATTACCTAACATGCCAAAGAGCCTCGCCCTTAAACCACAAACGTGTTTTACAACATTACAAAAAAAAAAAATTAAACATAAAAATGTGGATGGAGGGCCTACTGCCATATTACTGTTTACACTCCAACGTTTCAGTCCACCAACCTCTTTATCTAAACGTATTAAAAAACAAGGTAAAATTTTAAGAAAAAGTACCAAACCATTGCTGTACAGTAGCTCCACCCAGTGGTAAAATAATCAAATGAATCAAGAAATTAGGTACAAATTGACGTTTAAAACAGAATTTTGCACCATGACAAAAGCCCGTGTTAAGGCTTGATGGAACTTTTTATTTCATCTCCATTACTATTTCTCAATCCATGTGAGAATTGGCTATTAAAAAGAAAAAGGTTTTGTAGGTATCCAGGTCTGGTGGGTGTTTAGAAAAGCACTATGCCGTTATCAAACTGGGATCATGGGGGTTTTATATAAATGGGTTCTGCAGGTAAGTACATGTACATTTTTACATTTGGAGTGGAGTGTAGTATGAAACGTGGGTCACTGATAGGTTTGTCCCTTGGTTGCACAACAGACCTATGTTGGCTGCCTACGTAGGTTTGATGTAGGATCACTTTTCCTGCCACAGTGTTTTGAAGTGTTTTTCTTTATGGACAACCCATTTAAGAAACAATGACCTGGATTGGTTGTATGTAGCCAACCCACTCTGGTCCCATGGTAGCTCATTAAAATCATGCCATCCAACCTGAGCAAAACCTTGAGGCCTATATACCGTTCAGTATTTTGTTACGCCACAAACACAAACAATATGTCATTTGGATTTTAAATAGCCAACACAAAGCAGTACGCAAATTTTTTTTTTTTTAGCTTGGAAGGAAAATTACATGGATTTTCAGTAGATTAAATCCAAAAAGTTTGTCCTGTTCAGACTCCCTGGTCGTTGCAGAATAACGTTTCTATTTTGTTATACTCTAAATGGAGAGTGTATAAACTTATGTTAGCTCTGCAAAAGTAAGACTTATGTTTTGTGGTTACAATAGTGATTTGTGGTTGTATGAGAGAACAGGAATCCAGATTGGACTGACCAGGACAACGTGGCCTGCAAGATAGTTTGCCTAAGACTGGGTCGCCAACCCGCGGCTCTTTAGCGCCGCCCTCGTGGCTCCCTGGAGCTTTTTCAAAAAATATTTGAAAATTGAAAAAGATGGGGGCCGGAAATGTATTTTTTGTTTTAATATGGTTTCTGTAGGGGGACAAATGTGACACAAACGTTTTCCAATGCTCTAAAAATGTGTAGAATAAATATAAAATTTCAACATTTCCTCTTTCAGCTGGGCGGGGCTAGTGGCTGTTGTAAACAAATCGACCGGTGGAGGTGGGAAGAGAAAAATAGCTGAGGAGAGATTCCACAATTCTTGGACCGAATCATTTGCATTCATTGCCAATGCTGAGGGACTACCTGAACGTTTGCTCTGTAGCGAGAAGTTGTCAAATAACAAAAAACCGTACTTTTTGGACTATAGAGCGCACTTTACTGTAAGCCGCACCTACACATTTTTTTGGGGAAAAAACAAACAAAAAAATATAAACTGGAAAGTACATGTATAAGCCGCACCGGGCTATAAGCCGCATGGTTCAAAGCGTTTGGGGAAAAGTAGCGGCTTATAGTCCGAAAAATATGGTAATGTGGAAAGACATTTTCAGGGAAGGCGTCAAGATTAAAGTTACTTCTTACAAGCCGGAGAAGCTGTCCAGTGATGTCCGTAAAAAGAAGTCGCATTAAACACGTAAGAACACAATCCTACCACAGGCACATATTTATAAATTGATTAGTGATTTTTGTCAGTATATATTTAGAATGACACTTAGCGATATTATTGTGTTTAACATCCTCAGGTCCGAGGATGTTAAACACCCTCTTACCTCGGAGGATGTTGTGCGTCAAAAGAGAAGAGTGCTGCTATGTTTTACCATTGCACTGACTTGCTTGGCATTTGCACATAAATCAAACTTAAACCGTATTAATTTAATATGATATATTTTATCTTTTCAAAAGGCTGCTGATGTTTTATTTTATAACTGCAGGTTGCGTTTTATTGCACTCCGTTTGTTGCCCAGAGAAGGGGCACGTTAATCACGTTCCGTTTTGTTGTTGTTTTTCCGTTCACACACTTAAGGTGATTATTTACAAAGAGCGATCGTTGTTATGGAAACTGCATTTGGGACAGCAGGGAAAATAAACATTTAATCATGAATGCTCATGAATGTACGCACTTAGTGGTTTTGATGATAGGCTAATATAAACACTTATAGCCAGTTTTGTCTTCATTATAAGCCTTATATAAGGCTGCTAAGTTTTTGCGGCTCCAGACAGATTTTTTTTTTTTTTTGGTCCAATATGGCTCTTTCAACATTTTGGGTTGCCGACCGCTGGTCTAAGAAATGTAAATATACAACCAGGAGCGGAGCGGAACATTGAACTGAAGTGGGGAGGGGGAGAGAGTGGTATCGAAATTTCAAGGGGCGCCTGAACGCATCAGACGTACGTTAACTCAGGTGGTCGCATCAAATATATGCGTCTTTTAATAAGCAGAAACACGACAACGTAGGGTCGGTTCTAGATATAATATTTGTCCTGAATAATAAAATAAAAATATGGATTTAGACGTTGAGTCGTTGTGAAACGTGTCCATGCCTTTCGGCCAATCGGTAGCCGGCGCAGCATCTCCTCCCAGTACGACGGCAGTAATGGCCGCCGTCTTGTAGCCCTGCGGCTAGGGGAGAGCCACTGTCACGCTGGGGGATTAAAGATTTACCACTCGAAACATGTCGGCCGTGTTTTTCCTGAAAAAGTCTCTGAGCAGACTCCCACCAAGTGCTGCTAGGCAACTCTTCGCCTGCCGCTATCACACCGAGAGAGGAGTGTACGGGTACCGACCGAAGCGGCTCGCCGGGGAGCACAACCAGTCACAGAGGGACCGCATCGCTGCACTGAACCAAGGTCGGTACGGGTTAAAGAGCCGATAAGGACGTGGAGGGGATAAATGGAGGCTACAGTCGTGAAATGTGTGCTAATTATTTGTCTTTGGGTGATGTATTAATCTGAGCATCACCCACTCGAGCTAGCTCTTCATGTGTTGTAGGCAGCTAGCTGGAGCGCACCTGTGTTTATCAGGAAGAGTCGAGTTTCTTCTTCAGAGCAGAGGCGACACCAAGGGGGATGTAGGGGGGGACGATGACCATCTTCACTAGACTTTACAGTTATTTCATTTTTTATTCTCCAGAAATTCAGTCCAAATATAAAACCTGTATAGGTTCATTACGCACAGACTGATGGGAGAAGAAAAAGAGGAATGTTTATTTAGTGACGCATTTTATAACATGGTGAAAATCTGTAATCTGGGCTTCTTTTCACATGGATTACTGCACGAGTGCGGTGTGGATCACTCTGTGGTTTTGCTCAGGTGTTAACACTTAACACCTCCTTAACAGCAGCCTTCATCTAAGCTTTATCTGATGTTTGTCATCCTCCTCTTTGCAATGCCTCAGATTGTTTATGGACATTGTCAGTACAGTTTGCTGGCCAGTCAGACACAGTGATGCCACGGCCATTAAACCAAGTATGAGCGTAACATAAACCCTTCTATTCAAACTGTTTGTTAGTGCAATCAGATTTTCAGGGAAAATTAATTTTGATTCATTCATGAATTCAAGCTTCATTGTGGTCGTCAGATTTAGCAGAAATAAATGCTTTAAATACTGTAAGCTTTTTGAACCGAATAACTGAAAAACCTTTTGAGAAGCATGCGTATGCGTCATAGTTTTCTGCAATTATGTAAGAGATCAAATTACGTGTATTTATTCATGCTAGATTCAGTATTTGTTTTTAATGAATACATTTTACGTTCAACCATAGCAGCATACTTTATAAAGATCATTATATTCTGGTATATCCTCCACCCTGTCCAAACCTTTCTGGCTTCACCCGTACTTAGTGGCAGCATGTTTTTTTTGTTCTCTGCTCAGATCACGGTCTCGCCCGCCTGGTGGAGGCGTACAGAACACATGGACACAAGGCTGCTAAAATTAACCCCCTACTACCTCAGCAGCCCGTCGTGGACCGTGTCCCAGAGATAGACATGCTGGCCGGTGCCGTCACTGGTACGCTCAACACGTCAGGTAAGTTTCATAGAGACCTACAGAAGTCAGGGTCGTGTTGTACACACATTCAGGAATGTTATTTCAGACTCTGTAGCTGTTTGTGTCTTGCTTCACTTCTGAACATCAAATGTTGGACTTCATGGAAACATTGAGGAAGAACCAGCGGTTGAATGACAGCGTGTGTCTTCACCGCCTGCATGAATAATAATTTACTGTATTTACGCTCAGCCAGGAGTTTCAGGTAGGATTTGATGTCACCCATTCCTGGTGTCTTTAATGCCACATTTCTATTTTCCCTGTTTTTCTGTTTACTTTTATATTAGATTAAGGAAGTTACAGTGTTATCTAGGTGCTTGCGTTGTCAAGGATGGGTGAACAAACACAAATGATTGAATCCCTGCACCTTAGGAAAGGATTAACTCGCCAACCCGTTTCAGAAAGTACCAGCTCGGACTTGCTTCACGTTTTGTCTACTGCTAGTTGTAGACAAATAACTATTCAAAAGATACATTCTGATTTTTGTGTTAAGTTGATAAACTTGTGAAATTGCCAAATAAAGTCTTGAAAATATCTATTGTTCCGTCTAGATAGTATGATTGACAAGGTCTCAGGTTTCTCTCTGACATATTTGTGTAATCTTCAAGATCTGCTTCGCCTTTATGTTGCACAATAACAGGGGAGGGTGCGCACGCGGAGACCAAAACCGATGCTGTTTGTGGGCTCAATGTTGCCGCGCAAGACATAACCGACAGAATCCGGTTAAAGGATTTTCAAAATAAAAGATCCTCCAGACTCAATACATAACACGGAAATATTTAATTATTTCTTGCTCGGCCCGGTACCAATTGGTCCATGGACCGGTACCGGTCTGCGGCCCGGGGTTTGGGGACCACTGGCTTAGTGGGTAGATTAGTCGTCTTGTAATCGGCGGAAGGTCGTTGGTTCAATCCAGCTTCCTCCCTGTACATCAAAATGACTCTAAAACCGTCATGTAAGTTCAGTCCATTTACCATTGTAGTGGTTAGGTCGGGCTATAGAAATAAATTAAAAATGAATGGAAGTCAATGCAAAGTCCTTGTGAAGATAGAAAGACACACATGTGTGGTTGTAAAGTATTTCAGGAACTATTTGTTGGCTTTTAAGTGTAACCAAATAACTTGTATAAACTTGTTGCAGAACCAAGCGATTCAGAGGACTGACTTAGGCTTAATTTACAAAGTTATCAAAGATAGTTTGAAATACCTGTTTAGTCAAGGAATATTAGATTTATTTTGTATATATATATTCAAGTAAATGAAATGAATATTTTCTGAAACAGAATTTATCTTAAAATAAATATGATTATATAATACGATCAGGATTTTCTAGCTGTCTCTTGAATTGCATTTAGTTTTGAGAGAGATGTCTTCATTTTTAACATTAAGTTAAATAAAATTTTTTTCCAACTTACTAAAACCAATTGAAACGCTGTTTCAAGCTTTTCAATCTTTAAGGTTTTGTTTCCCTTTTCTCTACTTATGCGCAGACCTAGTCTTCAGGTAAACGATGTGTGTTCTTCCTTGCTAAGGCCTGCGTCACTTTGGGAAGGCTCAGGCCTCGGCGGAGGAGGTCCAGACCTACCTGGAGCAGGTCTACTGCGGCCACCTGTCCGTGGAGGTCGGCCAGCTGAGCAGTCTGGAGGAGAGGGAGTGGTTCGCCGACCGCTTCGAGGAGCTCAAGAGGGAAGGCTTCTCTCCAGAGGAGAAGAAGCACCTGGCTAAGCTAATGCTGGAGTCTCAGGTAGGTCTAAGACGAGGTGAGCAGGTATCACCCGCATCCAGTCTGGTGGGGAAATAAAGAAATATTTTGGCTTTTTTCCCCCCTGTGTGTAGGAGTTTGACCATTTCCTGGCCACTAAATTTGCTACTGTGAAGCGCTACGGAGGAGAAGGAGCAGAGAGCATGATGGGATTTTTCTATGAGCTCTTCCACCAGTCGGCCCACAGCGGCGTGACAGACGTCGTCATCGGGATGCCCCACAGAGGCCGCCTCAACCTCCTGACAGGCCTGCTGAAGTTCCCACCAGAGGTCAGAGAGATGTGATTAAAGAAAACATTGTAGCTACAGGGCAACCATGACAACGCTCAGATTGCTCAGCCACAATAAAGTCACAGTTTGCTTCCAAGCTGGAAGCCGTAATCGCGCTAAAGCAGGTTGTTCTCGTTGCTGCCCCCTGCAGCTCATGTTCCGTAAGATGCGCGGACTCAGCGAGTTCCCCGACACCTCCCCCTCTATCGGCGACGTTCTCTCTCATCTCACCTCCTCTGTGGAGTTAGACATGGGAGCAGGGCACCCTCTTCACGTCACGATGCTGCCCAACCCATCTCACCTGGAGGCCATCAACCCGGTGGCCCAGGGCAAAACGAGAGCGAGGCAGCAGCTGAGGGTAGAGGGAGACTATTCGCCTGAGGAGGGCGCCTACCCTGGGGACCAGGTCATCTGTCTGCAGGTACTTCCAGCATGCATTTAAGCACAGATGGCAATAGTCCTGAATATCTGCTGCTGATTAGTCCGATCCAAGTAGGAAAGTTAAAAATTCATAGCTGGAAAATCCTGCATCAAGATTTTAAGACTGGTAAAAATCTTCAACACATTTCAGAACTCTTGTTGAGAGAAAAATAAAACTCTAGAAGAAAAATATTGTGTAAAATCTCAAACATGAGATGCTATTTTGCTTTTAGCCCATGAGTTCCAATCGACAGATTGATACTTCAGGCCGACACAGGCTTATTTATCAGCGAAAAATCTCTACCAAATAGTCTCGTCTCACTTTTTCTCCTTTTTTCAATACTTTGGTAAAGAGAATTTGCTACAGTCATAAAAGCATAGCTTATTTTAAGGCTTTTTGCACATCTTCACTATGGTGTTGTATGCTAAAGTGACTAAAGTATTTAGTCACTTTAGCATACAGAAAGTTACAAAGATGTCCTTTTTGTAACTTTCTGTACTGTTCAATCTTCCTGGTAGTTTGTTATATTTGTTTTATTTCCAGGTTCACGGTGACGGGTCATTTACCGGCCAGGGAATCGTTCCAGAAACGCTGACCCTTTCAAACCTACCTCACTACAGAGTGGGCGGCAGCATTCACCTCGTAGTGAACAACCAAGTGGGCTACACCACTCCGTCAGACAGAGGAAGATCCTCTCTGTACTGCAGCGACGTTGGTGAGTTAAACTCTCAAGCTGCATCTGCAGAGCAAGTAGATGGTTCAAAATTAGGTCTGCAGCTAACAGCAATTTTAGTTATTATTATTCTGGCGACTAATCGAATAAAAATAGCATGTTTTGTTGGTTTCTTTTTGTTTTGTTTAAGCCTTTTTATAAAATATTGGCAATACATTGAAATATGCAAATAAATAAGTAATTTTAGTTCCTTTTTGAATAATAAAATAAAAATGCCTTGCCTATAATGCGATAACAGCATTCCTTCAGTGAACGCTTGATTTTTGGAGCGAAGGACGCATCGGCAGATAGAAAAATATTTTGTAACATCGACATGTGAAAAGCTCAGCCCTTTCTGCTTGATTTAACATCAGTACAGTGCAGGGCGGCTCTGTTGTTTTTTTGGATTAATGCATTATTAATTAATGTTAATTAATATATGCAATATTAACCCTTTTTGTTTTTTTACAAAGTGGGTGAAGCTAAAAACCTCCACTTGAAGAGTTCTGGATAGAACAGATTTACAAAGTGTTTTTTATTATCTTAAATTCAAAATGCTTGTATTTTTTTGTAAAATTTTACTTGTTATAATCTTAATTACTGCCCTGAGCAGGTGGTTTTTTGAGTCTGTATACTCAGGTAATGATTAACTGATTACTAAATTAGTTGATGGTTATTTCCATAATCGATCCATCACGATTAAGCCGATTTATCGTTTCAGCCTTAATCAAAATAAAGCAAAACATCCAGGCGTTTTTCTTTTCCGAAGGTAAGATGGTGAACTGTGCAGTGATTCATGTGAACGGCGACGATGCAGAGGAAGTTCTGCGAGCCGCCAGGCTGGCTGTGGACTACCAGCGGCAGTTCAGAAGGGACATCATCCTGGACCTGATCTGCTACCGTCAGTGGGGCCACAACGAGCTGGATGAGCCGTTCTTCACCAACCCGGCCATGTACAAGATCATTAGGTCGGTCCATTTTTACCTCATGGGTCAAAGGTTGAGTAAGTCTGTCTCAATAAGACATAAATAAGTAATCACACGATCAAATACGATGAGCTCGACGATTTCCGGCTGGATCATCAGAGATGCTCTCTTTTATTTATTATTGCCACAATTTTGAAAAAGCACCCAGAACAAAATAGTTTGCACCTAATTTTTTATCTTTTAACTATACCTGTCATTTTGCCTGTTGTCTCTATCTAGGCTGAATGGTTAATATTTTCTGAGACATTTAGACTTCATAACACATTATCATTATTGTTATTTCAGTTGTTTTGTTTGTCTATTTTGGACATTTAACATGTTTTCCAGCTGCAACATTAAATGTTCTTTAGAAATAATTTTTTTTATCTTTGAGAGGGTGCAATTTCTTTAATATGCCATTATTATTATTATATTAGTCAAAAATGGCCTCAAAATGACAGTATTATCATTAAACGCAGTACTGTCTGGGACAATTTATTGTCCATTGAAATCGGTTATTGCGACAGACAGGCCTACGGTTGAGATGAATTCACTGTCTGTAAATCTCTTCTTCGTGTCTCTTTTCCTCCTCTCAGATCGCGTCAGAGCGTCCCCGACTCCTACTCGGACCAGCTGATATCTGAGGGTCTGATGACGGAGGCAGAGCGAGCAGAGATCAAGTCCAGCTACTACGGGACGCTCAACGACAAGCTGTCCGGCATGACCCTGTACAGCCCCCCCCCCACCAACCTGCAGGGCCGCTGGGGGGACCTGGTGGAGCCCCAGGCCAGAGTGACCACCTGGGACACGGGCGTCCCCGCCCAGCTGCTGCAGTTCGTCGGAGCGAAGTCCGTTGAGATCCCCGAACAAATCTGCTTGCACAACCACCTCCTAAAGACCCACGTACAGGTACAGCAGTGGTCTCGGCCGGAGGGTCTCGTTCTGCCATCGCAGGCTGAGCGCTTTCGTCTTGTTTTCTTTCTGAACTCAGGCTCGGTTGCAAAAGTTGGAGGAGGGAACCAAGCTGGACTGGTCGACAGCGGAGGCCCTGGCTTTCGGCTCTTTGCTCTGCCAGGGTGTGTTTCCCTTTACAGCGTTTCCCTTTGAGTGTTTGTGTTTTGCTAACACTGCAAAAATCTAAATCGTACCAATTACTTTTTGTCTAAATCCCATTACCAATAGCTTAGTACAGGGATCTGCAACCTGCGGCTCTGGAGCTACAAGTGACTCTTTGGACCTTCCACAATGGCTCTTAATACCTATGACTGAAAATGATAAATATAAACAACTATTACTATTAAGCATAGATTTAAGAACAAATTTTACCGTTTACTGAGTGAAATCCTCCAACTGTAAAATTTGATGTCACTCCATTTTCTTTACATTTTGTAAAGAAGGAAGTTGTACTCATTTTATTGTTTTTTCTTTTAATAATGTAGTTGAATTTCCACAACAGAATGATGCGAAAATTATCAACATTTTTACATCTAATTTTCATGTCATTAGGTGGAAAACAATGTCCCTTTTTTCTTTTTTTGCCAATATTACCATCGGTATCTCTTTTTGCAAAAAAATGTTGGGGTTTTATTGTATATTAAAACCAAAAAATAGAAATAAAATGGAGGTTTTTAAACAATAACAAATTAGCCATAGTAGATATGTATCAAAAATTAAAAATGGTCTTTTATCAACTGTTCATTTAACACTTGTGACTCTATGCGAGTTTTATTTAGCTGAATTTGGGGCAAAAATGGCTCTTTGAATGGTGAAGGTCCAATTGAAATAAGAAAAAACTAACACAACTTTTCAGCAACTTTTCACTTGTAAGTCAATAATTCTTGAATATAAACTTAAAGTATTTTTCTTGACATATTTCTTGTTTTTAATGAAAAACTTTTTCTTGCTGAAAAGTTACGTTTAAGTTATTTTTGTCTTAATTTAAGTGTGCTGATATATTTGCACTAGAAACGAGACAAAACGACTTGGTAACATTTTCTCTTCGGTGTAAATATTGATTTATAAATGTTGCAGGCTTTCATATCCGAATAAGCGGCCAGGACGTCGGACGAGGCACGTTCAGCCAGCGACACGCCATGCTGGTGTGTCAGGACACCAACGACACCTACGTTCCTCTGAACCACATCAGCTCCCAGCAGGCGGGATTTCTGGAGGTAAAAATAATAAAGACTGACTACAGTTTGGAGACGAGTCAGGACATGTTTTTGCTTTAGAAAACGATCTTGTGCGTTCAGGTGTGCAACAGCCCACTGTCGGAGGAGGCGGTGCTCGGGTTTGAGTACGGCATGAGCATCGCCCAGCCCAAGCTGCTGCCCATCTGGGAGGCGCAGTTCGGGGATTTCTTCAACGGGGCTCAGATCATCTTCGATACTTTCATCTCAGGAGGTCAGCCTCGGTTAAATTACTCCCACTAAGGTGAAGTGAAACGCGACTGATTCGGCTGTTTGGTCTGCAGGTGAAGCCAAGTGGCTGCTCCAGTGTGGGATGGTGATCCTGCTGCCTCACGGCTACGACGGAGCCGGACCCGAACACTCGTCCTGCCGCATGGAGCGCTTCCTCCAGGTGCAGCTCTGCGTTCATGTCACGCTTTTAAATACAGACATTTAAAACAACATTTTACAGATTTGTAGTTGGATTTTATAAAATTGTGCTGAATCAAAATGAGCAGAATCACAGAAGTGTAATGGTGCTACTATTCAGTGATAGATCAATTAATCGCATGATAAATTAAAACAAGATCAATAATTTCCATTTCCATTTATAGTTTCTCTCTTTTCTCTCTTTCTACAAAAACTGGATGACTAAAGACTTTAGTCTGATGCTTTGGTCCCTTTTTTGAAGGACAATTTTGCTCACAGAGACTTCATAATTTATTTTATTTGTGGTTTGTTTTGTTGATTTATTTTGGATAGAATTAAATTGTAATGTTACCTGTTATACGACTTGAAAATAGTCTCAAAACAACAAGGTCAGGTCTAGCTACTATGTGCTAACTGCAGCTGCGTTTTTAGCTGAGCATTCAACAAAAATAGATCATTGATGGTCCGCAATTCAAACGGTAAATAAATTCAACAGCTTTGGACCAGCTGCAGCAAATGAACAGTTACCCCACTGTTTGAACTTTGACCTGTGGTCTTCCAGGTCATTAGAACAAAGAGCTCTGACTGGGTAACATGCTTGTAAAAAAATGACAGAAATAAGAAGTTGGAGCCAGAAGCAGTTGTCTCTGACAACGTGATCAGCCTGTTTGTCAAATTTTAAACTGTTGTCAAACATTACTCCCAATTTCCTCACTATAGGTTTGCATTAATCACCACAACAGGAAAATTGGTAACACTTTATTTGACGGGTGTGCATAAGACTGACATAATACTGTCATAAAAATGATATAACACCTGTTATGGAAATAAAGGAGTCTTCATGAATGTGTGAAGTGTCATTTGGTAAAAAAATAACACCTTTGATGCAAAGTTGACACTTTTATTGGACTTTTAATGCAAGTTTTAGTACAACTTTGCAATAAAAGTGTCATTATTTAGTAGGGGTGCACCGGTTGCAGTTTTCTGGCCGATCACGATTACCGATCTTTTAAAAAGCTAAGCCTGCCAATTCCGATTTTAGCCGATACAAATTTCTTTGATCTGAAGTGTTGCTCAATAAAGCAAGAAAGTTGTTGAGCTGGCAACAGTGGGGTGACTATTGTTAATTGTAAATGTGCAGACATAACTTGGTGGGCCAGTCTGGCAGTCAAACCTTTCTCACCGGAGAGCAAAAGAGGACAGTGGTTGATTCTTAGACCTTTTCCAACCTAGATGAGATCGGTGGATAAAATCGGCTTCCCTATTATTTACTGAATGACACTTCGTGACAGCAGTCCTAAACATTCATGAAGTCATCTTCATGTTCATAACGGGCGTTATGTCATGTTTATGACTGTGCGATTTTCTGTCTTACGCACACGCTTTCAGATAAAGTGTTACCGGAAAATCTAACTAGATATTTTCCGTTCTTCTTTGCAGAATTAGTAAATGCATTGTCTTCTTATTGTGGACCTGGAATTTAAGCATAACTCATACATTTTTATTAGATTTGAGGGTTTTCTCTGTTTGGGATTATTGTGTTGGTGAAAGACTCATTTATACCCAAATTTCAGCCCCTTGACCTAAACTGTCATTTTCAGATGGAATAAATTTGTTTGGCTTCCAGGAACCTCCAAGTCAATCACAAACACAGTGAAAAACCTGCCAAGAAGAGTGAACAAATATCCATCCAGCTTCATGACAGAGGCTCGTTGATTGCTACAAAAAAAAAGCGGTATCCCTGCAACATGCTAAGGGACATTTATCCAAACATCATTGCTACATATTTAAATCCAAAACAATTTATAGATTATAAATAAATCCACAAATGTTTGTCTGATTAATCGTCCCTGGAAAAAGAAACATTTAGGCAAATTGCTAAAAAATCTAAATAATGAAAGTCGTTCTTGTGATCAATGTATTCAGATGTACCTTGTATATCAGTGTTGGTACAGCCAAGATATTACACTCTTCAGGGTTAATGTATAACATATCCTCCAGAGATTAGGATGTGGCAGCCTAGATGTGGTTTCAGGTTGAAGCTGAGTCTGTTTCGGCTTCACTCTGCACCAGATTTTAGATCACGTAAAATAAAACATTTAAGCATCAGTGCTTTTTCGTTTCCTGTCATCTTTTGGAAGAAAATCAGGCTTGGCTCATTTGCTTTTATCTGTCAGATGTGCGACAGTAAAGAAGAGGGTGTGGACGGCGACACCGTCAACATGGCGGTGGTCAACCCCACCACTCCGGCCCAGTACTTCCACCTCCTCAGGAGACAGATGATCCGAAACTTCCGCAAACCTCTCATTGTGGTCGGGCCCAAAACGCTGCTCAGGTTTTCTGTAAGAGGAAGCTTTTCTTTTTAGAGCACGAGTTGTTTCTTTTTCCTCCAGTATTTCCAGGAGAAGTAATCAAAGATGTTTGTTTATTCCAGGGAGCGGTGTCCAGTCTGAGTGAACTGGCACCGGGAACGTCCTTCAGGCCGGTGTTGGGGGATGCTTCTGTCTCCGCAGAAAGGTACACACGCCCTGACCTTTAACTGGGAAAACTGAGTATTTCATTTTGTGACTGATTTTTGATCTCGACTTTTAGGTTTTGTCAAGACTTGAGTCTCCTTGTCTATGTCCCAGAACAAGTTGGATGCTTATCTCAGCTCTGAAATTTCTAAAAGATCTCCAAAATTTCCAAATTCAGAATATCAGATGATAGACGGATGTTGAATTCTCAAAAAGATGAGACAGAGAAACCTTCCAGTGTTTTTCTGAATGTCAGTGGCAAGTTTATTTATGCAGCACTTTGAAAAACAGATTGAAACGGCAACAAACTGCTGTGAAAAATGTAAAATTAGAATAGAATAAAATACTGAAAAGAAAACTATTAACATCACAGTGAAAAGTGTCAGACCTACAAATAAGTTTCGCTGAAGTCTTGGTCTCTCTCGCTTTGTCACAGCCGGAATAAATTGAAAGAAAATAAAAAGTTTCATTAAGAAGCATCTTACATCTCTCTGCTTCCTGTGATTTAATTTTTCACACTTCAGTGAAGCTGACATTGTGTCTCTTCCAGATGTAGGGAGAGTTTTTTCTAACTAGCACTTGTTGGTGATGCATTCACTGATGGAGAAAAATCAGATTTTTCAGTCATCAGTCAGAACAGAACCAGCTGAACTCTGATATCTGTATTCATCAAGGTTACTTGAAACAGATTTAAAAACATTTGATCATGTTTCTGGAAAATGAACAGATGCTTTTCTTCTATTTAGTATATCGGAGATCCTGAACTGCCTTTTAAACTATTAAAAAATGTAAAAATTGCAAGTTGAGGATGAGAAATGTTTTTTTATAATTCCGTTTTTCAAGAAACATACATGTTTTTAATGAACTGAAGTTTGTCTACAGCAACTTAGACCAGCTGTTAAGTTGTTTATGCGTGATTTTGATCATGGTTTTAAGGAATAGGTAACAGATATATCAATATAGCATTGAACAAATCTCGAAACTTAAAACATGAACTGTTTATTCACGAGCTCTATCTTTTCTGTCTTTCGTTGCACTGCTCAGAGGCGACTGAAAAATATCTGATTCATTCTCATTAGAGTCCAGAAGGTGGTGCTGTGCTCTGGAAAGCATTACTATGCCCTGCTGAAACAGAGAGAGACGTCAGCTGCTGGCCAGAAGACGGCGCTGATCCGGGTGGAGGAGCTGTGTCCGTTTCCTGTCGAGCCTCTGCAGCAGGAGCTCAGAAAGTATCCTAACGCTAAAGGTAGAGACAGCCACCGCACGCTGACAAACACACACACACACCCTTGACTCATAACACGCTCTTTAAAGATGCAATCACACCTGAGGTTTTTCTTTATCTTCACATGAGTGCGAGTCAAATTGTTCCATGAATTTGATTTACTGTGCAACTAAAAACCGAACATTTACAAGTTCCTTTTTCCAAATCTCAATCATATGGAGTACTTTCCACTATTCTCTTCAGTTTTGTTTTGCATTTTTGATTTGTTTATAGCCTGAAGCATTGTGCCGCATATTAAATGGTACATTTTGTGAGCGTAGTTCTGCCTTGGAGAGCTTCCTGTTCAGCGTCAGCTCACCTTTTTTTCTGAAGTCTCTTTGTGTTCGGGGTTCCTCTTTGAAAAAGCACACCTGTCCCGTGTTTTGCCTGCGCCGTTTTTATTTTTAAAGGAATTCCCCTTTGCAACAGCAGGAAGTGCTGCCCTGTCCACGACTACACAAGGGAGATGAGCTCTGCCAAGCAAAATAAATTAAAGTCATTAACATTTTTAATCAAGGTAATAAAAAGCGTGTTTAATTTTCTATTTGCCGGGGAGGTTTTCCAAACGAGAGCTTTTTAATTGACAGTATGAGTAAAGTAGGAATACTCTACAAGAGACTACTTCCTCTTTAAGGAGGTGGCTGTGAGTTGTTTTGGGGAAGTGGAAAACAGAAATCAAAATCAGCCAATTCTTTTTCTAAATGCTCTAATCAGAGTCAGATAATGTGTCTCATTTTTACTCCAGACCAGGCTGTTCGAGCAGGGCATGGTTAGACTCATTCTCCTCTTAACTGGAGCGTCGCTGGGTGGCTTTTTCACACAGATCTCATAAAGTGTTTTGTAATATTCCTGAATTACAAAAGGCCCTAATTTTACACTATGTAGTCTGATCAGAAACATTTTCATGGCATGAAAGAGGAAATTTGATCAGCTCTGACATGACAGTTCAAAGCATAATTTAAAAAAATTCTTCTTGAAATAGCATAAAGAATTAAAATCAGCAATTGTTTAATGTCCTAAAATCTGATCCAGGTTGAAAAATAACATTTTTATTGGACGGTCCACGTTTTCGATGTGGAAGAGTTGTTAGAAAACATAAAATGATTGCTTGACAGCCACTGTCAAGTTTATTTGTTCAGCTAAGCACATTAGCACATAATTATGAAACAAGCAATAAATGTGACACTTTGTCAAATGCCGTCATCATGGAGAAATATACATCAGATGTAAAGATCAATGTTCCATTTGCTATGAATCAAAGGCATCTCCAAGCAGGTGGGTTTTTAACATTGATTAAAAGGAAATCAGTGCTTCAGCTGTTTTGCAGTTTTCTGGACGTTTGTGTCAGATTAGTGGAGCATAAAAACTGAATTCTGCTCGTCTGCTGTTTGTTTCTGGTTCTGGGAAAGTTCTGGAAGGTCGATGCAACATCAGCAAGTCGGTAATGTATTTTTAGCTTTAAGCGTTCATTGATTTATAAATCAACAAAAGTATTTTACAAACGATTCTCTGAGCTGCTGGGAGCCAGTGAAAGGAGTAATTTTTCTCCAAAAATGTAAAGCTTTCTTTGGTTGATTTTTCTTGTAAAACAGAAATTAAAGTCTGAAGAGTAGCATTAACAAAATTAAATAGCGTGTTTAAAAATGAAAAGCATGATTATTTAGCATGTTGTAAAAAAAAACAATGGAAACAGATTTAATTTTAGTTTGCCTCAGCTTCTTTTAAGCCTGACGAAAAATGTAAAACTAAACTCTTACATGTAACATGCAGTAGATATCAACTGTATTTATTAGCTGCATGCATCATTTAGGAGTTTGCATGGTTTAAATGTTGTTTGAGATGATAAAATCACATTTGACATAACTAAACCAGGCAGGTGCACATTTGGTCTGGTCGGCTGAATAAACTCTGCACATTAACACGCGCAGGCAGAGCGTTAATCAATCAAGCGTGGGCCCAGGCTTTGACTTTTCTGTCGTCTCATTAGCAGCATCTGATGCTCAAGCATCGCTCTGCGCTTCTGTGCCCAACCAGTAAATCTCACAGAACCTCCAAAGCGTTTGTTTATCGTTTCCTGGTGCTAAATACGGACAGAACTTAGACTCTCTCTCTGTCTTTAAAGGAGTTTTATCATCCAGGTAAAACGGTTTTTGCTTCATGAATGTTTAAAGTGCAACACATACATCTCACACACACACACACACACACACACACACACACACACACCAGGACACACGCAGAGTGGAGGAGTGAAAAAAGATGGTGTCTTTGTTAAAAGGGTTAAGAAATCAAAAAGACTAAATAATAAGAAAAAATGTTTATTGCTGTCTGCATTGTTAAAAAAATAAAAAAATCTTAATTACTGTGCAGAAAGTGTTTCTCCAAGTTGAAGTTTTGCATAGCATATAATAAAAAAAATACTCAGATTTGTCACTGAGTCTGAGCATAAATGAAATGATGTCAGAAAGCTATGTAATATTGAGGAGTTGAGGAATTAGTATTCATTTGAAATAAATCCCCAAAACTGTAATTTCAAGGTAATTTGCCTAAAAGTGGGCGGGGCCCAGTTTCAATTGCAGTTTAAGAGTCTTTTTCAAACACCATGTCTCATTAATTAAGTCCAATAAGATCCGGTAAAATTCCAGTGAAAACACAGATTTTGCCTGATCATTAGGATGAATTAAAACTAAGACGGGGCTTATTTTCCATCCCAAATTCACATGCAGATCCGGTTTGAGCAGCATTACATGCTCTTACATCAGCAGAAGGAAGCGCTCCTGCTTCTCGTCTCACTTAAATTCTCGCCGTTGTCAGCTGTCGAGCTGCTGCTCTGACTCAAGACTCTGCAGTCAGGTTGTTGGATCTTCTGCTGCACACACACCACATCTGCGGCGCACCCTCACACCCATCATGACGGCAAAACAAAACTAGAACCTTTTCCTTCTCTCTGCGGCTGAATAGGTGCTGTAACTGGAAGCTCAGGATTATTGCTAACATGCCGGGATGTAGCCCAATCTGCATTTAATCGATTTATTTACTTTTGCTAACTTTTGCAACGTGTTGTTGCTGGGAATGTACGAGAGAATAAAATCACTTGTCAAACTGTGTGACCTCCTAGAATAAGTCAAAACTTTGGACATTTTACCACAAAAATTATAATTGTTGAGCTGTCAAAAAAAAAAAAAAAGTTGTTAAAAAAAATACAAAAATATATTTTTGTTGCTCTTGAGTACTGTGGCCTTGACGATTTGGCAAAAGGTTTGGACACCTTCGCTTCTGACAGGCCCTCTCCCTGTGACCCACTATTAAACCAACACAACATTACAAAACGCCACATAAAGCGAAAAGCCCCAGTGTGAGTTATGAGCAGCAGCCTTGACATTTCAAGATGAAGTGTCCTCCAGTTTATCTCAGTTGGACTACGTTGCTGTAATTTATATCTCACGAGTTTGGGACCGTGGTGTGAACAGCACCGACCTGCTGAGAATGCTGTAGTTTTACTATGAAAACATCCAACTCTACAAATTACAGTTCAGTGTAACCTGCTGCCTTTAGAAGTCGGCATGTGGAAGAGTTAAGAGTTGTGGATTTTTTTTTTTTTTTTCTTTTACATATTCTGCTGCTTATTTATGTGAAGACAGATAAAAACTTTTCTCATGAAAAATAGCAGTAAATACACATTTGGAAAAAAAGAAATGCATTTCACATGTGTGTATTTCTAAAATAAATGACCTAATATCTTCCAGTATATCGCCATAAACATGAGGAAAAGTTGATAAACCTTCTCAAGGGTGTCCGCATCCTTAACGAGTCTTAAAAAGTCTTAAATTCATTAAGCTAGAATAAATACCTTAAAATGCCTAATATTAGTTTAATTCACTTTGACCTCAAGTACATTAATCAGAGGTCGGTTGTGTTTAATCTTGTATCTGTAGTTTTTTTTTTTTTTTTAAATCGCAGAACTTTTCTGTAAGGCAAAAGATTAAGTCGCACGCAGAGATCTTTATAGCGTTCTGTTACCCGAGGCGATTGAGGCTATTGCTAACTAGCTGCTAATGTGCCCTTGCTAGCTAGCTTTTTTTGCCACTATCAAAGCAAAATTATCACCAGTTGGCTGGAGAACATTTATTTTTGCCACTGGCTCACTTCTGTTGCCAAGCCATAGAAGGCCAGATGCAAAAAACCCCGTAAAAAACTAAAGTTTTTAAATTTAATCCAAAGCAGCATTACAACGGTCTTAAATTTGACTTGCTGAAACCTGCAGACACCCTGTTACCTGCTCAGAGTGTAGCGCTGTATTCACAGAGCTCTTCTTCTTTCTGCTGTCAAGGTGACTGAGCAAACATTTCCTTTTGCAACCAACCTTGAAACTCCTGGTTTCACTTCAGCTTTCTGAGTGCATTGTTCCCAGCAAACACCGAAGTCAGGCAGCTTGATTTTAGAAGGAGAAAAGAGAAGCAGCAGAAATTCACCATGAGAAAATGAAATTGTTTCCTCTTCTCCTCCTCCCAGAGTTTATTTGGAGTCAGGAGGAACCTCAAAACATGGGCCCCTGGTCTTTCGTGGCGCCCAGGTTCGAGAAGCAGCTGGCCTGCAAGGTAAAGTAGCGTGAAGTAGCTTTTAATGCGAACATCTTGCCGTTTCACAAACGACTCATGCTCGCCATCTCGGACTGTCTGCACACCAGCTCCGGTTGGTGAGTCGCCCTGCCCTTCCCGCCCCCGCCGTCGGCATCGGGACCCTTCATCACCAGCAGCAGGAGGCCATCCTCACAGCTACGTTTGCCTGAAGCGAAGCTTGGAACCAAACTAAGCGGAACACGGGCAGCAGTTCTGCCCTACAGGGTCAGTGGTAATAATGCAATCAACGAATGTCTTTAAGAGAATAACGTTCATAATTTGAGTTGTTGCCGCGTAGTTTAGCGTGTTAATTTTATTAATTTGAAGGCATTGTCTTAAATGTTCTCACGTTTTACGCCAGTTTTTTTTTTGTGTGTGTTTGAATTTAGAATTGTCTGAACCAAAGCCTTAGAGATCATGTTTACATGATGATTGTAGGGACGGTACGCCTCACTCTTCTGTTTTTATGATTGGAGGGATGCATTTGCATAAATAAAACCTCTACAGGTTCCCTTTTTCAGGAGTCCAAACCCCTCTGGTCACGTCACACACAAAGGCGTCCATGTTTGTGCTGTTGAAAGCAGAAAATATCAGTTTAAGTCGTTGGACATGCAGCATTAATCTTGGAAGTGTGGCGTTGTGCAAAACAAACGTAGCTCAGACAGAGATGAAGCATTTTCTGATGAAACAGGGAAAACTGTTGCAGCTGTGATTCTGTACGTAGATGATGTTCTGAGATGATTTTATCCTTGTTTACACGAAGGCTGTAAAGAAATAAAATACTGACATCTTGAACAGCTCATGTAAATACAGCAAAACTTTTTAAATAAATCTATTTTCATGTTTTTTTGGGGGGTTTTTTTGTCGTGTTTCTTTAAATTCAGCTGAGAGTCAAGTGTGAAAATAAGAGTTCACTGCTTTGAATGTGTTTTCCCTTCACAATAAAATACCGCCATGTCTCACCATTGTCAAAGAAAATGTCAGTTTTCTACCACTAACCAATAGATTTTTGCACTTAATCTTGTAAAGCCCAAAATTGCTCTATTCCTTGCAAAATTCGATTTACATTTAGTTCCTGTCTGATAGGATAAGAGTTATAGACAATACAATGGAACAGAAAGGAACATTTTACATCTTCTCAAAAAATTGGCTTGTTGAATATTGTTCATATCCTTTCTCAATAATTCAAAAATCTTATTAAATATTATTCCACCCAGTCATCTATCAAACAGTTAATGTTTGATTAATGAGCTCCAGGTCTTTAATTCCCTCCACAGGATCTCCTTTCAAACTGAATTCAGGACTCTGGCCACGCAAACGATATTTTAGTAAGACGAAACATCTTGGTTGATGAAATTAAAATATTGCTTTATATGTAATTCTGCCGGAAGTATGAATAATTTTGAGCTTACCTGTATATAAATGTGTTTAATTTTGTAAATTGCCTCGGGTCAATTGTTTGTCCCTACATGGCTGCTCTGGTGTCTTGGTTGGTTTCTATTTTCAGATGATGACCAACTCTCTATGACATGTCCAAAGCTTGGGTTATTGTTTTGTAGCTAAACTCTATTTTAAACTTCCCCACGTCTGTGTTTCTTGCTCTTCAGGGTTCTGTTTTTGTTTTTCTCACTCATTTAATGCTCTTGAACTTTAATTTATATTAAAAGTTTCTCGGAATGCCTTCTTTAACTTCTGCAATTTTGCTGAAATAAGAAATGTTTCTATCCGGAAGTCCACCAAGCAGGAAAGAGCCATGAGTTTTGTTTAATAAAAGTAAAAGGATCATACTTCCCCTATTTTAGCTTCTCTTTATTGGTTCCTTATTAGACATTTCCCTATTGGTTCCCTGGAAATCAAAAATTATTTGATTTCCAAATAAAAAATTATTTGATTTCCAGGCACAATCAAGTAATTATACCTTCAGTTGTTATAAAATGCTTGTATAATGCCGTCCACTGAAACCAACAGACTGAACAAGGGGAGCGTTGGTCAGCTAAGCAGCCAGGAGGTGCATGGTGGCTCTGGAGGAGCTGCAGAGGCCCCCAGCTCAGGTAGGATCATCAGTCAACAGGACAAATGGCTGCTAGCTGCATTTCCATTGACTGTATAAATGCGCAATTTGATATTTCGAAAAGAAATTCACCTAATGGAAACGCGTCAACTCCTATAAAGCTCATGTTGTTTGATAAATGTGAGTTTTTGTGCACATTTGTAACAGAAACACAGCTACTAACTCCTCCTTGCACAATGTGTGTAAACAATATAAATCAGAGTACTCAGAGCTGGACCCTCTGCGTTGTAATCCATAATTAGATTACTGTAATTACGATGTCGCACACCTGAGTCGCACTGCAGCTTCACCCTGTCACAAGTGACCAATAGAAGGTTGTAAATGTGATTGTTGAGGCACCAAAGGTCAATAAAATGACAGAAATTCAAAACGGGTGTCTGAGGGGAAGGGGGGGGGGGGGGGTAAGGTGAATTGCTGCCCCCGGACCTCAATATCTCCTTGTTGCACCCCTGCTACTGAATCTGAAACTAAATTCAAATGAGGAGCGTTTATTTCTGAGCATGGAGACAGCTCCTGAAACACGGGGTGGACTTTCCACCTTGCTCTGCGGGGTTTGGTGCAGTGTGAGCCGTGTCAGATAGTACGAGCCTCCCACTCCTCCTGTCGCTGCAACAACCGCGGGGCGAGCGAGTCCGTCGGTGTGCGACTCCACGGCACAGCAGCGGCTCCAAGCGCCGGCCGGCCGGCTGCCGTCCTCCGACCTCCCGCTCCCAGCATCGCCTGGTCCCCGCCCCGGCAGCGGCAGGAAGAGGAGGAGGAGGAGGAGGAGGAGGAGGAGGAGGAGGAGCGGGGAGAGCCTGCATGTGTTTCCCCCGTTCGGTGATGTGATCAGCGGGGAGGCTCTGGCTCAGGATCCGCTACGTCAGATAGATTAGTCAAATAACCTCTCGGGGTAGGACATACCTCCTCCTCCTCCCCCTAACCCACCCGCCTCGGGCTTGCCTTGCTTGCATGAGTGAGACAGACAGACAGACAGCGCTGACGGATAGCCAGAAAGCTGGGAGAAATAACAAAGAGTGCATCACTTTTATTTTTCTTTCTTCTTTTTTTTTTTTGGGGTTGGGTGAGACGAGTGCGGTTGGTCCTCCGGCAGCGTCTCCTCATTTCTCTCATCGCCACCATCCTCCTCCCTCCTCCTCCTCCTCCTCCTCTCCTGTCCTCTCCCACCAAGCCCGGTGCGAAATGGCGAAAGAAAACGGCGAGTCCAGCGACGGGTCTTGGAAAAAGCACGTAGACGACATCAAGAGCATCTTCGACTTCAAGGAAGTCCTCGGAACGTGAGTAAAGGCGACGATCACAAAAGTTTGCAGACAGAGAAAAAAAAAAAGAAAAAACAACAACCTGCCTCATTGTGGCGTTTGAACGGAAACCAGAGAGCAGAGTCGCTGCGCTGCGCTGACTGACAGCTGTTGAATATCGCCTTTTAAACTTCTGCTTGCCCTCGCACAGATCGTCTCCAAACGCCTCATCGGCTCGTTTCTCATTCATAAGACGTGCTGCGTTATGATGGGAAGGCGCCGCTTCGTCGTGTCGTTTCATTCAGAAAAATAATAATAGCCAAGCAAACAAACAAACTGCAGCAGCTTGTTGTTGGGGATCAGATCCACTCAAGACTGAACCCGGCGCTTTTGTAACTGGCAGCCATTTATTTAACTGTGCTCGCGTTTGCAGAGCGGCGCCTGTTTGCATACACAAACTGGCAAATGACAGCGACATGCATGCAGTCATCTGCAGCGACTTTAGTCACTTTCTCTCCTCTTCAGGAAGGAGGGGTCGGTGGAGGGTGCAGGTCTGAGTTGAGAAGCTTTCGCGTTTGGCTCCATGGTTTCCTGACCTTCTCATTGACTCAAGGGCCGTCAACTTTTCCTCATGTTGTCACATTTCAGTCACGGACTAAAAAATCATTTTATTGGGAATATATGTGCGCAGAGCAACAGGAAATATGTAAGTACAGCTCTGTAAAAAGAAAATATTAAAGAGACCTCTGCAGTGAAGCCCATTGGAATCACATGGTGATTCCACCAAATATTGATTTTTGAACTCTTCCTGAGTTAAAACATTAGTGTCGTTTCTAAATGATTGGGAACTTATTTGAGGTCTAAAAGCGCTGGATATTTTTCGTTATTTTGACTATTTCTCTATTTTCTGCAGATAAATACTAAATTTTTGCTTGGGATTTCGGAGACATGTTGCCAGTAGTTCATAGAATAAAAGAACAATGTTCATTTTACTCAAACATACGCCTATAAAAAGTTAAATCAGCGAAACCGATCATTTTCAGAGGTCCTCATTTTTTCCAAAGCTCTATATTCAGTTTTTTTTCTTTCTTGAATAGCCCTAAATAAATAAAAAAAAAACAGTGAAAACCCTCAGTGGTTCCCTAATTAGCAGTAAGGCGTCCACCGGTATCCACCAGCTTCAAGAAGATCAAAGATGCGACTTTATACTTTCTGAGAGGTATGCGGACACATAATAGAGGCGCCTCTGTTATAGATCATTTACAACATCATTTACACATGCACAAAGAGCTGTAAAATACAGAAAATGCCGATTAGATATTATTTTTTTGCCACCATTTTGGCGCCCTCTAACATAGCACCCACTGTGCGTCACGTTTTGTGCGTACCCACTTTTTTTTGTGCCACCGAAAACCAGGGAACACATCCTGGAGAAGCTTAAGCAGCAACTTTCAATCTGTTATCTGATAAAGCGAAGGACAGATGATGGTCGGGGCGAAAGTCAGAGGAAGCGAGAGGAAGCCGTGTCGGGGAAAACGTGCGGACGAAGGCAACATCAGACCAAATTTAAGCTTCTGTTGGCCTCAGTGCAAAGCGCTATGCACGCTAGACTGACGATGATGACGCTGCACATCAACCTTGACCTCACTATTCCTACCGGAGAAAGATGGTGGTGGCAGTATCACCCTGTGGGGATGCTTTTCATCATCAGAAACAGGAAAGCCTTGCAGAGCTGATGGAGCTACAGTGAAAGCACAAAATCATCCAACTTCCTTTCTTTTGATTTTGCTAGCGTGTTTCTTCTGGCTGAAAGTCATATCAAGATTTTGCGGAGGCCGGGTGAGAGCCCTGACTTTAATCTGTTGGATAATCTGTGGCAGATGAAGGTGATGGCCAACAGGCCTTCCGACCTTAAAGACTTTGAGCTCATTACCAAAGTTAAGTAGTGAAAGTAGCAGGGGAAACAAGGAAAAAGCGATTCATCAATTATGGGAATGGTTTTATTGTTGGAATGCCAATATTTCCATTGATTATTGAGAAGTGTTTAAGTAAAATTTTTTTTAAAAAGATCATTTTCTTTGTTCTTTTGCTCTTATGTTGGTCTGTCGCATTAAAATCCTAATAAAACCCACTAAACTCTGTGGTTGTGGTGGGACCAAAAGGGAACAAGTTCAGTGGGTGTGAGGACTTTTCCGAGCAAGACACTGTACAGCTGTAAACAGTTATGAGAACCGAGGGCCCCTTTAGATCAAGGGTTTTTTTTTGTTTTTTTTTGTCTCTCCAAGCACAGAGCAGTCAAATTCCAGAGTTTATTTTTGTCTGCAGCGAGCTCAGTCTGGTTTTATCTTTTCAAAATCGGTAACGATCCTAGAGACCCTACGAGAGTTCCTGTGAAGCCTAACACAGACTGGCGATGCTTTAAGGTGCTAACACACATTTTATGTCGTATTTCTGTGACCCATTTCGTCCCTGAAGACGCATCCGTCCAGCTCATGGCTCATGTTTGAGATTTATTGCAGAGGAAGAGGGCTCCCTATGGGAATTGGTCTGGGTTTTTTTTTGTTGTTGTTATTGTATTTTTCATTTTTGGCCACAAAAACTGGCGGTAAAGCATCACAGAAATGCTTACAGCTGAACCGCTTTTAATAAACGAGAAAATACACTCGTCCCTCTTAGTTTTCTGCCTCCTTTTGGCTTTTCTAAGCAACAGCGCCGAGCATGCGCCGCAGTTTTGTTTTTTGTTTTTTTTTTAGGGAGCAACAGCAGCCGCATCGCAAAATCCTCATCCAGATGGCTGATTCACAAAGTCAGACTCCACGCTTCAGCTGTCGGACGGAGCGGTCAGTCGCTCCTACCTGGACGGCGGCTCTGATTCCCCCCCCCGGGCTTTCACCCAGTGTGCGTGAGGAGTGTGTGAATAACGCGAGCCGAATCGCAGGCCAGGTGGAAAGAAACGCCCACTGAACACCCAGGTCACGTCTTCTCGCTTGTTCGCCGCCTGGCTGGCGCTGCGGCCCAGTTGTTCCCGGGTCTTAATCAGAGAGAGGCTCGTTGCCTCACAGCGGGGCTCACAACAGGACACCTGGGTTAGAAAAGCCCAGCAGGCCGGAAGCTTTGCCAGGGGATTAAAAACGGAAGAGGAAGGCCTGCTGGCCAAAGGAGGAGAGAGATTATCTTCTTCCTCTCCTTGCTCCACTTAGGTTGGGGTAAAATATGTAGGGCAAAGCCTGGTTAGCGTTGTGTTCTTCACTAAAGCCTGTGTTGTAATATAAAAAAAAAAGTTTTTTTTTTTTTTGTTGTTTTTTACATGAAATTAAGATGATGGACAAACCTGACCATCTTCTTCATGAGACTGTCATTAGCTGAGTTCCCATTAAACTCAGCTAGAATTGCACAAATTGAAATTATGAGAATAAATTTGCTTTCGATTTAAGAAATCGGAAACTCTGCGATTTAGAAAAAAAAAAAAAAAGTTACAATTTTGGATAAAAAACAAAGCTGTGCTGGGATGAAGTGGTTTTTCAGCCATGTGTAGCTGTAATGAAAGCGCTTCTTTTTTCACATCACACAAGTCACGTGATCAACAGTCGGCTGTTACTACTGGCGGAAACCACGAAGAAGACAAGAGGAAGTAGTCTTCTTCCTGGTTTGTAGTTCCACTAGAGCGCTCTTAGTATCACACTCTTCTTCAAACGTTGTGTGTCATTTGAAAGTGTTGAATCCATTGATCTTCTGTAAAATCCCAGATTACAGTTTCCCCAAAACGCTGCATTTAGAGCAGCCTTTGATGCCGACGCCTTGCACTTCTTCACACGTGATTTTAATTGGGTTTCTTATTATTTAATGGAAACACCGCAATTGCAAAATTGTATTTTTTCGACATCGGCAGACTACACAAAAAGATTTGCGCATATTTATTGAAAAGCCGTGTCTTCAGTCGGAAGCCTCTTCAAAGTCGTTGTGATACGGACCGCTACAGGAGATCTTTCCTGCCCACCGCCGTCACCATCTACAACAATTCCTTAATTAAATGAGCTGCAACAACATTTAATTTTCTCTTTGGAATCAATAAAGTATTTTTGAATTTGCCAACTTGAAACACCGGAGGACTGCAAAATGAGCTGCTCGTTTTGCGAAAGGGAGCCCGATCCCGATCAGCAGCTGGAGGCCGGGTGCTGCTGCATGTGCGTGTTTGTGCACCAATTAGATATTGATGGCGGTCGAACAGGAAGCCAGGGGGAGGGGTGCAGTGCCACGAATGCTTTGGCTGCTCTTTTCCCACGTGTGTCTTGCTGTAGCGTTAATGAGATCTCCGTCACTGAATCTGGGGCCTGTCTTGCCTTGGAGCTAATTCCAGCCCCTTAAGCTGCTGATGCTCTGAGGAGGCAAGTTAAGTAAACGAACCGCGAGCACGTCCACAGATCCCCAGTGGGCAGAGTGTTGTGAAGCCAAAGCTCCAGCCACGGTTGCCTCTGCACGCCGGAGATCTTAAGAGCATCGCTCCAGGTATCGATTGGAATCTGGAGGCTTTGTCTTCTGTGATTAGCTCCCCTGAGTGAGAAAAAGTCAGGAAATAACGGAGTAAAAATTGCATTGATTGAAAACAAAAAACTATATTAAGAACCTGTTCAGCAATGAAAATGAAAGTCCTCTTGCAGGTGCATCTTTTTTTTTTTGTCAGCCACAAAGTTTTTTTTTTTTTTTTTAACAATAAAAATCAGAAAATTGTGCCAAATTCTCAATTTTCAAACCAAGTATGACGCGTCGTTGGGGGATATGAGTGGACTTAAGGTATCATTGTGACACCTTACATCCGAAATGACTATTTCAGGTGCAAAATGAGCAAAACAACAGAGGATGAATGTGTAGAATAACCAGCACTTCAACATTTTTGTTGTTGCAAATACTGAAGTAAAGGAAAACCTAATCTGAAATCATTCTGCCCTTTCAAGTAAAACGTTTGCTGAGTTGTTTGTGGTTAACCCCACACCATGCTTCATGTGGAGGAAGCCCCTTTTTTTCATGTAAATCTCCACATTATATTCCCACAACCTTGGAGGACGTACCTGGAAAAAAGACAAAACCCAAACCACTTTGTTCATTTCGACATATCTTGGACTTTGTCTTAATCTTTTCACATTCTTTCAGCGCGTTGCCAAAGTTGTCTAGACTTCAGAGTTCAGTGAGTTGGTGCCGATCCAAGAGTGAAATGTTCTGCTCTTCTTGGGAGTTGAACACTTGTGTCGTCACCTTGGAGCGCCATTCCTGCAAGGGATAAACAATTCCAATCAATAGATTTCCATAAGTTGGATTTTAAACTCCTCATTGTATTCTCTGCTAACCTTACACTGCAGGTTTGGGCATCTAACGGCGTAGAACCTGTTTACTGGATGTACGCACAACTCCTAACGCCCCTGCTCCCCCCCCCCCCCCCCCCCCCCCCCGCAGCGGTATTATCGTTTTTTAATATCGGACGACCTTTTAGGGTAAATACCTGGAGCTCTTTTTGTATTGTTTGTGTCTTTACAAGTCTGAACTGTTTCTGCAGTCTCCTTGTTTTTTGCCTGTCCAGTTGTTTGGTGCAGCTCCCATAAACGGACTGATTTAAACACTATAAACTTGTCAAAGCGTCTATCAGATCTTAGCAGCTGAACAGCTCACCACCACTTTAGAGTCTCATAATCTCATTTGTTGTGAAGCTGTTTATCTTGCCTTTCTGTCAGTGCAATGAGTGGTTCTCACTCTGGACGTGCATTTGCTCTTCCGCACACAGAAATCTGGCCTCTTCCCTCTCCGCTGGCGTTTCCTGATAAAAATGAGGAACTGGAAAAACTCCTCTTAAGAAAACCCGATTTGTTGTCCTTTCTTTTTTGACCTGCTCTTCCTTTGTCGGCACCAGTTATTCAGATTTTCATATTGCTTGGCAACTGCGTACAGTAGCTCAGGATTTCTGGTTGATAGGTGAAGGTTGTGCACATCAGAGCTGTGAAATCTAGGTTCACTGGAAGACGATGGAAAACAAAATGCTTGACTCTAAATCTGTTGGTCCTGAAGCTTCGCTTTCTGAAACTTTGAGCTGTAAAGCACAAACGTGTGCATGTCACTGCAGCCGATTTGAGTCTTGATCTACAGTATTTCCATCCAGTGAACTCAACATTTAAACCCAGCCAGCTGTATTACAGAACACAGTGCTGTCTAATGCCTCCTACTGAATTTAATCCCGTCTGAAGTTCCCCTTTTTTTGTTTTTGGTTTCAACAAAAGTTTACATTTATGAAAGGGAGCTAAATTGACTTTTTTTTAAAGATTTATATTATCCTATAATGTCATGCGCTTTCGCCCCCCCTTCCCTCATCCCCCCGCACAGCTCCTGCAGACTAGCGGCAGCAGCAACTTGTATACACCTGGTGGAATTTCGCATCTGTTGAGCTTATCATGCTACAAACAGTTGTAAACAGCCTTGTTTTGATGACTGGTGACGATTGAGCATCAGAAAACGCAGGAGGTTCTTAAAGAGACAGAGGCCAGTTTCAAGGTGTCTGATACGGCTATGACGAGATTTTTAAAAAAAAGAAAACGATAAGATAAAGGTGACGAGCGAGGAAAGAAGAAGCTGAGATAATCCACCAGGCTCACAGAAGGCCAGTTCAGAATAGTCCAATGTTTTGCTCTTAGTCATTCCTGGGTGTTTTTAGTTGTGTGTTTTGAGTCATTGTCCTGCTGGAAGACTCATGACCTGCAACTTAGAATAAGCTTTCCGACTCTAGGCAGCGCATTTCTCTCCAGAATACCTCGATCGTCCTGAGATTTCAGAGAGGTGCCAACAGTTTTGTCCACAAGTGTTATTCAGGCTAGAAAAGTTGGCTACTTGAATTTTAAAAAGTATCTATAAATTATTGTAAGACAAGCAAATGTCTCTATGGATTGGGCCCAGATCAGTCCTGACCTGCTGATCAGCTGTCAATTTAAAACTGTCTTTGCTAAAGATGTGCAAGAAACATTTCAAGATCTGCAAATAAAAATTTTTTCTTCAAAGTTAATTCAAGTGAATTTTCTGTTTTGAGTAATTAAATGCACCAAAACTCAGAACTAAATATATTTTTTGTCTATTAACACATCAACCAACAGTATGTAGTTTGATGCCCTTTTGTGTAAATTAGAAAAATGTCTTAATTTTCTGTCATATTAAAAATTACTGCAAAAGCCAAACAACAAATCACTCTTTTTTTTTATTTTTCATGCCTAATAGACATGAAAATAAAAATCATAATTGATCAAAATTGGAATCAACACCTTGCAGAAATCTGGAAGTTTTTAAAGGTTATTTAAACCCCGATCAGATCTTACAGGCAGATCAATAATGAAAAAACTTTAAATTAATGGAACTGTGTCTGATCGGAAAGTAGTTTATACAGCCACTACATGGGGAAGATGGTAAAGGTGAGTGAACAGAATATTTAAAAAAAAAAGGAATTATTTTTACACTTTTTAAAATAAATCGATATCTAGATAATCTTAAGAAATACAGGCTTTGTGTGTTTTATACATGAGACCTGAGCTGTATTTGTCTGGAAATGTGCTTTCTGCCTGGGCTGAACAAGCCATGAACGTATTAAAATCAGTGATAATCGCCTCAGGGCAACTCGCTATGCGCAGAAAAATTAAGATGCTTTTTCTGCCTGAAAAAGCTCTGCATGCGCCACGTGGAATTGCTGTCGAGACCTTGAACGCTTTGAATACAGCAGCCAGGCAACAAAGATGTTCCAAGTCCTTTGGAAGACCACATATCGCCCGTCACCGTCCTGAGGCTACGCTGGCTGTCGAAGGACACGTTTTTTTTTGTTTGTTTCTTTTTTTTCCTTTTCTGGATCTTCTTGTGTTTATGGTCCTTTGTCCACACTGGAGGTGAAGCTCAGGTTGTTGAAAACCTCTTCGCTGAAATAATTGACCCTGTGGAATCTGGCGAGCCGTTCTGTGGCTGCAGAAAAACTGTAAAGCGTCATTTTTTCCTGATGTTTCGGTCCAACAGGAAGAACTTTATAGTACGTACCACGTTTTTGCTGATTGCTTTCTAAGTAATCGTCACTGCAACGTTCACCACACTTACTGCATAGATCCCCTGTTTGCCTGACATCATGTTTCTGTTTTCTCTAACCTCTATCAAATTTTTGCTGAGCTAAAAAAAAAACAAACCGAAAAAAAAAGCAAAACAGAAACATTTTATATGTTGATGCATTTGTAGAGCAAAAATAAAAGCAGGAGTTTCTCTTTAAAATTGCAAGGTTGTTCAGTGTTTGCCCTCCTAATCACATTTAGAAATGGGTGGCACAATTTAGTTTTCACAAAACAAAACATTTCCAAATATTTGAATTTTTATTTTACTTTTTGTTTTGTG
Organism: Xiphophorus hellerii; assembly: GCF_003331165.1. NCBI lineage: Eukaryota > Metazoa > Chordata > Actinopteri > Cyprinodontiformes > Poeciliidae > Xiphophorus > Xiphophorus hellerii. The sequence goes on along the minus strand of NC_045673.1, from coordinate 21,824,604 downwards.
TTTTTTTTTACTGGCAAAGCACAGCAATATGTGGGCAAGAGGAAGCAGATTAAGAGAAAAGTCTGGTGATATCAGCATTTTTCCTAGCTTGGCTTACAATAATGCTAGAGGTAAACCTTTACATTTTTTTTTAAAAAAAGGACAAGTTTTCACTCTGACACTTCCACATGCCCCTGACCATAGCTGCTGCAACCGATAACTTTGACATTCTTTAAATGTTGTTAAATGTCACATGGAGGCCGCATCGCCTCGCTTACATTCACTTCTTCACAGCTGAAGTTAGAAGCTATTGATTAAGTCGCTGGCTCCTACAGTTTACTGTTGCCAGGCACTGTGGCACCTGTTGCCGTGACGCAGCGCTCTGTGGTTCTGGAGGATAATCAGACAGCACCCAAAGAGTTCTGGCGCTGCTCGGGAGCTCAAGCGCAGACAGGAAAGCCTGCAGTGACTGTTGAGAGATAACAAAGCTGCTTATAGCCACACCAGGATGTAATAGCCTACGTTAGCAGTAGCATTTTAAACTAGCTTCAGTGTTGAACGTGTAGCAGCAGAATGCCCAGTCGATTCAGCATTCGTTGTACATGTTGACACTTCGTTGATCTAGTTTGTTAAACAAAAAGTCTGTCATGAGGTAAAAGTCAATCACTCTTTTAAATGCTTCAAAGACCTCACGTCCATAATCAACAAAAGGTCAATGCTACTGATAAAATGAAATAATTTTCTTTGGGTGAATTAATGTAACAGTTTATGTACTTGTTAGACAGATTTATTGATGATATTGGTTGTTTTTGTGTGTGTGACGGATCTGGAGTCAGTAATCTGTGACTGTTATTGTTTTGTGGGGTGGATGGTTATTTAAAAAGAAAAAAAAAACCTGTCAGCACAACTAATGGATCATTCTTTTTCTTTAATTTACATATCTAAAACATACTATAGAGCAACTTAGTTGCTGGTTTTTTTTTCTGGTATTGCTGAAGTTTGTTCCCTGACATCCGAGCTGATGGCTCCTTGTAAGTGCCCAACTTTTTTCGGTAACCCAAAACTAGATAAGTACAGACAAAGGAAATGACCAGGAAATGAAATGTACTCACTGAATCTGCTGTGGGAGTGTTTATAAATGTGACTTTATTATTATTTATTTTTTTTACAACTTTTGTGCTTTCAACCATATTTAAGGACCTCGCTGATACTTAAAACAGCTACATTGAGTCTTCTTCTCACAGTGACAACTTCCACATCGAAGAGTGTTGTTGTCAACGGCTCACTGACCTACTTTTAGCATGTGGGTGATAAGCATCTATTAAGGTGAGAATAATTGGCTTTTCGCATTTCTGACTGATCGTTTACCAGCGTGGGCTGGTTAAGCTGAAAATCAGATGATTCTGGTCACCCGATGATTTGTGGCACATCTTCACTTTCAGATTCTGCTGAATGGCACATTCCTCATATTAGATGGTCTCTTGATAAAGACTGCAGCTCAGCACTGGTTGGATTTGTGGCTGTGATAGTTATGCCACTGCTTTGACTTAGCCACCCCAGCAAAACCAAAAAAAGAAACAGTACTATGAATATGTATAAGGTGAAATCAAAGGGGAAATTTACTATATTTGGTGGTGGCCCCTACTGAATGGCAGCCTCGCTTTTGCCAGTCTGCTCCAGGGCAGCTGCAGCTACAATGTAGCACACAGTATCAGTGTGTGAATGTGTGTACAAAAGGGTGAATGACTGACTGTACTGTAACGCACGCTGGAGTCTCTGGACTTGATCAGAGTGCTGCTCACTGTTACCACAGATGGATGTTAAACTGATCCGGCAGCCTGATAAACAGACATAGACATGACAGATCAACTACAATCCTAATCCACTGTAATCCTAATCCAATTAGAAGATACCTGAAAAAAAAAAAAAGCAAATGTTGAATAATTAATTACTTTAATTACTAAATATGTCCTTCTGGCTAAAAGGCAACATAGTGTGGAAATATGATCCGGGTGAATTGGTTTCATATTGGTAACCAGGATCGGCGTGCGTTTTATTGCTATTTGGCGAACTCACAGCTAAATGCATGAAATCAGGAGGACAATACAGATGGCACCTTTGAATCCAACAGTGCAGAGCTAAAAAAAAACAAGCCGCTTGAACCTCATTCAGAGGACACTCGCTGAATGTGGTCATGAGGATGTTTTATGGACGGTTTTATCGGCTTTGGCCAAAAATGACCAAGAGCCATCGAGTTAGCCAGATATGGTTATTTTAGTGAATTTTCTTTTCTAACAATCCTAAGCCTGTACCATGTTTTACAGTGACGTTCGGTGAAAGAGCGGTGAAAGTACGAAGCGACAGCAGGAAATCGGAGAAGTCCTGAAAACGTAGCATTAGCCTACCACCATTTTGTTATTATTATTAGCTTTATGAGGAGGGGAAACAGAACAAAACAAAACACTGTATGCTTTTGAAACCGAAGCAGTGAGAAATGTGGAAAAATTGCAAGGGATTTGTGTTTGATTAGTGGAATAAATGGGTGATATTACGTAAAAACAGTAAATGCTTGTTTTTAAAGCATCCAAAATTAATATATATATATATATATATATATATATATATATATATATATATATATATATATATATATATATATCATGTAAGATTAATTAACATTTGAAGTATGGGAGAGTTTGAATTTATCTGTAACTAATTTGATGCATTACTGAAGTTATGGTCACATCAGAGCTCAGTTTGGGTCACTAAGCGTTACATTTCTAAGACCAGAGTAAAATTGAGGTAAAAGTGAAAAACATTGGAATGATGACATTACCACCACACTTAAATTTCTGAAAGAACTTCTTAATGAGATGAAATCTGTGCAGCATTTTAAGCGTTTTTTTGTTAGTTTTTTTTTTCCAACACATTTTGCAGGAGAATGACTTGATATCCCTGCGACAGACTGGCGACCTGTCCAGGGTGACCCCCGCCTCTCACCCGGAACGTTAGCTGGAGAGGCACCAGCACCTCCCGACCCCACTAAGGGACAAGGGTGTTAGAAAATGGATGGATGGATGACTTGATATCCAAGTAAAATAGCTCTTTTATGTTGCACAGGCTTTTGCCCAAACATCCATCCATTTTTCATTTTAGGAGAGAAACCCAGGCCCCCACCTTTCAGTGACTCTCAGTTTGGGCCCGTCCCAACTAGAAGAGAACCCGTGGTAGACCCAGATTACCCTGGAGGGGATTATATGTCCCTTCTGACATGGGAAGGCTTTGGGATCCCCAAGAATGAGCTGGAGAGTGTCTCCAAACTGCCTGGCATCTGGTCTGAACTTCAGCATATTCTTATGGTGTTGTACACAATCGGAGCCACGAAACAATCACATTTGATCTGTTTAATCACTGGCTCACTGCCACTAATGTTATACTCATCTCTTGTCACCATAACAAAACATCTTATAGTTATCTTTAAAACAAAAACACTGAGAATTTGTTAGGTACCAGTAAAAGTCAAAAACCCTGATAAAGATGCGACTGCCGCAGTTTTATCACAGTCTGACCCACATCCTCTCAACTAGGTGTGATCACAGGTTGTTGTTTTTACATCAGTGGTCACAACCTAAATAAACTTTTGCGTTTCAGCGAGTACGTAGTCATCACTTATCTGATAAAGTGTTTTGAAACCTCAGACGGTTTGACCAAGCCGGTCAAAACAAGGCTCATAAAACGTCACCGCAAAGTTCAGAGACTGTCCGGTTTAAATTAACAAAATGAAAACACGGCTTCTTGTAGAAAGTGTTCATATCCCTAACGTGGACTTTTGTTAAGAGCGCAGCTTATGGAAGAAGATGAGAGCAAAGTTTAACTTTGCCGTCACCATAGCAACACCAAGGTGGTGGCAACTAAGAACCTGTGAGAGGCTGCAAAAGACTCCAGACTGATTTGGAGACTTTTACTGTTAATTTATGGCTAAAAAATGAAAAAATATGAAGTGCATAAGTTAGTTTGTGTTGCTCTACTGCTTAAATTATTGTAAACACTGGGATTTGTAGCTGTAAACAGGCAATATTTTAAAAAAGTTCAAGTGGTATAAGTGGGATACTTTTGCAAGGTATTCTTGAACAGGGTAGTGTGAATCCTGCCACTGATACATCAGGCAACTTAACACAGAAATAAATTTGTCAATTGACGTGGTGAAAGGATCCTCCATTTTGGGTCAGGCTGTAGGCGTTGCTGCAAGGTGACTCTGACCGGGCGGCTCCCCGGCCGGCAGCTTCACCTTCATCATCATCAGCTCTCGACTTTTCCATCATGTTGCATAACCGCCTGCCGTGATGCATCTTACAGAAGATGATTCAGTGCGATTACTCAGCAGCAGCAGCAGCAGCAGCAGCAGCAGCAGCACAATACCTGCACCGGCCTCCAGCATCCAGAAGCAGAGCCTCAGTTATTCAACCCCAGAGCTCCTGCGCCGCCGTCGGCTCCTCCCCGCGTTTTTCCGCAGTCGGCCCCCAGCAGGCAGGCGGGGCTGTGAAAAGTTTTCTAGGCTGGGCTCGCTCTGCATCTGCAGCAACAGCCGCCGGTTTCACAAGGAGCCCACTTTCGCATTAGTCAGCCGGCTTTTGGCCTGGCTGTCTGCACATTGTGTGACTGCAGACTGTCACACTCTGCTCATAGGGACATCCAGAGCTGTGAGCACAGAGCGCTGCAAAGGAAGCCTGCATTCATTTGTAATGCATAACAGGTCGAGATAAGATTGAAATCGAATGGAGATTTTTCTGATGTCTGGTGCTGAACTCGTTAAGATGCACCGCAGCCACACGCATAAGTACATCAAAAAATATATACAGTTTGCATTTAATATATATATATAAAATCATCTGTATTCTCCCGTTAATCACCTTCTGCTATCCATTCGTTGGTCAGGTAATCCAAAAATAACCAACAGATCAGCCCTGCACTATATTGATGTCAAGCAGAAAGAGATGGGCTTTTCACATGTTGATGTCAGAAGTATTTTTTAGCTGCAGATGCAGCTACTGATGATCAATCGTTCATTATAGGAAAACCATGTTGTTACATTTTAAGCAATAAAATATTTAGATTCCCACTTAAAAAAAAGGAAATTATTTGTTTACATGCATCTTTTAACGGCTAAAAACAAACAAAAAAATCTGCAGAATGTGACAATTTTGTTATCCAATTAATCGACTAGCTAAAAATAATCGTTACTTTGCAACAGAGCAGCTCACTGGATTAAATGTTTGAAAACTGTTGGCTATGGTGGAGATTCAGCAGCTTTACCATGTGCATGTCTCTGCCACACGCCGAAGATGCTCTTTTTCTGTGAACTGTGGCTTCGTCGAGTAAATGCGTTTGCAGCCTAGATTGTCAGGGTTCATGCTCTGACAAATCAAGGGAAGTGGCGGCCTTGAGTCAAGCTGTCATTCACAGGAAGTGATGTATTTGCTTGTCAGTGTGGTGAACCGGGTGGGGGTACAAAATGTAGCTCAGCACAATTTCCCATTGAGATCACAGGTTTCCTGTGGTTTTCATCAGCGTGCCTCTTCTCCTGCAGAGAGAAAGAGAGAGAGCGAGGAGCTCTGAAAAAAAAAACAACAAAAAAATAAACCCGCTGCTCGCTTGCGCGCTTCTCGGCACGCAGATGGTCGAGGAAAGGCGCTTCTCCCGACGTCCACACCAGCTGTGGAGATCCGTGGTGTGTGCTGCTGCTGAATGGGAGCGATGCTCATTGTCCCCACGGCCAGAGCTGCAGTGGGAAGACGGCGCTCTAATAGGCCGACAAGTAGCTCTTCGCCGACACCCTCCCAGCGTTTACATTTTCTCGCGCGTCGTGTGTCAGAATGAGGACACGTCAGAGGGGCCCACGCGCCGCCGAGCTCGCTCTGTCGTGTTTGCGGTGATTGCGTTAAACCCCGCCGCACCTGAAGCCATGCAGGTGCTCTGTTGGTGCGCAGCTTGTTTGTGTGCTGCGTGCCCAGGCCGCCTCTCCCTCCGTGTGTGATGGAGGATTGAGGGATTAGTGTGGCCGTGGTGCGACTCGCAGTACCTGACCGTGGCACTGAACTCAGAGGCTTTAGGGAGGAAGTTATTACACGCCTGGCACATCATCGATGCTCTAAAGAAATTGATTTATTAAACAAAACACCTAAAATGCGATTTTCGACGTTTTCTGAAAGGTTTGGTGCATTTGTTCTTACCCTCCTCCATCACTCTGTTGAACCTCAATAAGATAAACGGTTATATTTAGAGGTCACCTGATTATATGGTATAAATATCTGGATCCCCACTTAACTATTAGCTGCAAGACGTCAAAGGTTTGTTAAATATGGGTGCATTCACACCAGTCCTGTTTGGTCCCTTTTAATCAAACTCCAGTTCATTTGCTTAGAAAATGCGGTTCGTTTGGGGAGATGTGAATGCAAAACTGAACTCTGATGTGGACCAAAAAAACCAAACTCTGGTTCACCTAAAACCCTACATCTGGTTAAGTTGAAGTGAACTCTGGGGCAGGTCATATGTGAATGCCAAGCGGACGGGAGACCGCTCAAAAAGCAGGAAGTGAACACTAGCGCAAGGCATTCTGGGTAAATAAAACCTAAACAACCACGCAACTCTAGCTGCTAGCGTGAGAAATGGCTTGTGGTCTTTTACCAACAACGAGACAACTGCTGATTGTTTACATTTCAAGAAGCAGGAAGTTGCTCAGTGTCTTCTTCAGAGGTTTTGTCGTTTCCTTCTGTGGTTCTTGGTGCAGCGCCACCACAGGCGAGGGAATGAACGGGTTCTCCAAAGGCTTTGGTTTGTTTGACACGGTGCAGTGTGACAGCGAACCGCGCCAGCTGAAAATGTAACAGATTTAGGGCAAATCAGCACCTTGAACTCATGGACAGCTGGACAGGGAGTAACAATCGGTCTGTGGTTAGCTCAGAGTGCTTTCTTTTCCAAGTTAAAGGAAGTTTGAAGCAGAACATCAAAGTCAATATTTAATGCGCCATGCTGCTATCTTTCCTCAGGTGAATGCAGATATGATGTCAAGGAAAAAGCTTGAGTCATCACTTCAGGTCACCTTCTGCTGCTCTGTTGTCCTGCTGTGATGCTCGCTTTCCCTCCGGGGTTGCTTTTAGCAGCGAACAGGGGTCTGTGTCACTACTATTTGAATGTGGAAAAATACAAAAAATAATCAGTTGCGCATAATTATGTTGCACAAGACTGGAATTGTGATTATTTGATACATTTTTCCATTAAGTTTTTTCGTTTATAGCATCAGGGGAACCAAATAAGCTCATACCAAAAGGAATGTTTTAAAATCAGCTGGGTTTTTTTTTTTTCATAATTATTGTAATCCAAATTAGAGTCCAGGGGTGTACCGCGCCTCTCGCCCGGAACACTGGCTGGAGATCGGCACCAGCACCTTCTGACTCCTTTAGGGACAAGGGTGTAAGAAAATGGATGGATGGATGCAAAGTCATTGTTGCAATGCTCCTTATCTATACTGGTCTTTGCCATTTTTAAGGGATTTTTGACACCAGTTCTGTTTATTTTTCTTCTTTCTTTAAGCTCAATACATTTCTCTCGCTCAGACCTGGTCCTCTTACAGTCCTTAACAGAGAAAAGCCGAAGCAAAAGTCAGCAGTCAGTGGTGTAAATGCAGTTGCTGATGAAACAGCGTTTGCTTTCATATTTGAAGAGCCTTTAAAACAACTCAGAGATCCAAAGTGATGTGCAAAGGACTTGATTCCAACTTTTTTCTTTGACTCACCTTGATCGTCCAATCGTTGCTATAGACCTGTTTCATGTCGTTTTGTAAGTGAAATGATTTATAATCAGGACAAAAACAAAAGTTATGTCATGATAATGGAATATTTTTCACTCTATTTTGAGGTGAGTAAATTTGCAGCATCAACGTGTTTCAGAATAGCTCACCTGGTTTGTTCCTCTAAAAGGCTTTCTGTGTCTGAAAATCTAGATGCGTTTAAATGCACTATGTAAACAACAAAATCTATACCAAAGTGGTTGTTCAAGGTTTGTCTCACTTTGTTTTAAAGGGATTCTAAAAAAAAAAAAAAAAAAGCTCTGGTGTTTGCATCATAGTCACTTTGTTTAGTTTAAAATCAAAAGATTTTTTTTATTTATGTTTTCATCAATGAGTTAGCCAGAGATCAAAACCACCATATTTTCCCTTGGTATACTCTGATTGATATCCTGATTGATTCAGGCCATATGCTGAAAAATATTTCCCCCTCTACTCATTAAATGCATCAAAACTTAGAATTTCTTCCATTTTTTTATATCTAGAAACTCATCAAACAAGAGCATTAGTCATTTTAGTGTGCAACAGGAAAGTCCTGAAACAAAGCATGAAAACATTAGAATTGGCTTAAAACATTTCTATGGGAAAAAATGTCTCATATTGTCTTGTAAAATAATAATAATTAAAAAAACCCAGGTTCCAGTTAATTGGAGATAACTGCAGCATTTTAGGTCGTGTCAGCTTCAGTCCTGGTGAATGTGACCCAAAAGAGTTGCAGCTTTTCAGCTCTATCCCGGATGCTGACATGAAGCCAATCAAAACATATGCAGAGGGAAAAGAGCGTGTGACACGAGGAGGGGAAAAGTAACCACTGTGTCTGCTTTGCAAGACTTATTATATCTGTGGTATCATAGCAACAGATGGATTGCTTGAGCAAATATTCCCCTAATTCTGTATTTGCTTTGTTTTTAAACACGCTCGTGTGTGGAGGCAGATGGTAGAAAAAGACGAGCTATCTGCCCCGCTAAATGGCAGATTTTCTTTTTCTTTTTTTAGGACAGGTGGGGGTTAAAAGTGTTTGCCGTGCGTTTGGCCGCGCGGCGGGTGGTTGACCACAGCCATGGACTTTCCCGAGTCTCAGTAAATATTCACAATATGCTGTTTGTGTACTCTGGCCCGTCTGCCTCTGAGTGCCCGCTCTCCGCTCACTGACGATGTGTCAATATTGTCTGAGCTCGTATATGGCTGAACTGACATGCCCCCCACCCCTTCCTCTCTCTATCTCTCCTTTTTTTGTCTGTGACCTGCAGCGGTGCGTTTTCTGAGGTGGTGATGGCTCGCGAGAAAGCCACAGGAAAGATGGTGGCCATCAAGTGCATCCCCAAGAAGGCGCTCAAGGGGAAGGAGACGAGCATCGAGAACGAGATCGCCGTGCTTAGGAAGTACGTCCCGCCGAGTGACCGAGCTGTTTTCTGGGGTAGAGCTCTAGGAAAGGGTCGCCCACCTTGTTTTATCCTCGGGCCAAGCTGTGGTTCTCTTGCTCTCTTTTCTCTGGCCGCTTATTTAGTCTCTGTTTATTTAGCCGTCACTGACGAGCTTAAGTGGCTGCCCTGTCTAGTCCCAGCTATTGATATACACACACACACACGCCCACCCCCCCACACACACACCTGCCCAGGTGGCTTTGATAAGATTGCACTGACACCAGGTGACACATCCTCCTCCAGGGGCTGATATATCAATACTCAGAGCAGCTCAGTTATCAGTCATTTTTAAAGTGAGCATTGCATTGCTTGGCTGTAGTTGCTTGGTTACAGCTGCATTTTCCTCTCTCTCTTTTTTTCTGTCTTTCTCTTGGTTTGTGATCTGTTTTCTTTCTGCCACTCTTTATGCTCTCTTCTCATCTCTGACAGTCCTCTAACTGCAGCCTCATTTTCATTCCAGACTTGGAAAGGAGAGAAGTTGTGAAGGTTGTTTGGTCCTTTGAGGCTTTCACCTCCTCCTCCTCCAACTCCGCCTCACTCTTTTTAAACGCTCACCCTTTTTGAAGACCTTTTGTCAACTTTATTTTACGCTGCCTGTAGCTTCTTCTCGCCCGCCCGGCCACATGCACTCAGTGCTTTTATTTTTCGTTTATCCTGAGGTTTTATAGTTTAACATGAAGGCAATCATTCCCCTTGGGGGTTTGCACAAATTTTTGCCATGGTTTCATGTGGTAGACCAACACAAAGTCGTGCATAAGCGTGAAGTGGAAGGAAATGATTCATTTCTTTCAAAAGATGCCGTATATTTCAGTTTAGCTCCCTTTATTTTTACACCTTGAAAAAAATCCAGCGTGACTTCCTTTGGATTTCACATAGGCTGCGGTGCATCAGTTTATTTTGTTTGTTTGTTTTTTGTTTTGCCCAAATGGGACCCATATCCGACTATTTTTCTGCATTCTGAACGGCCCAATTGGGATCTTTTTCCAAATCTGATTTGAGCCTCTTTCATATGTAAAGCAATACAAAAATCGATTGTTTTCAAGGCGCCCACAATCTGAACGATCATGTTGCATTTAATCCGCGTTTTACATCATTAAGGTGAGACACGCATCATAGGTTTGCACCAGAAGAAGCCAAATTGGACGCAAACAAAGGGTGATTAAAAAAAAAAACATCATGATTATGAAATTATAAAAGACGTAGCATCATGCACTTCTGGCTCTGACTGCACATCCAAACAGATTTCTCTACAGAAGTTGCAGTCAGTGCGCCACAACATGCAATTTCTATTAGATGTTCTTTCTTTTTATTAGCTTCCTTTATCTTGAATAAACTTTAAAACAGACAGTGGCGTCCACCATGTCACATACGTCACTAAACGGTGCGTTATGTGACGTCAGTGTTCTTATTCTGTCCATGCCGGTCGCATTGGGGTCGTAAACCCAGAGCGAAAGCGAGTGTTTTATTTTTTTTATCACAGACAAAGAAGCTAGCCAAAAAACAAAAAAAAAATTATGGAAAAACTGTTACTTTTGAGATTAGCATTAGCATTGTTTTCCAGGAGGAAAACAGCTCCAAACATGCACCAAGAATTGCAATAGAAGGGTTTAAATAAAATGGTCCAATGCTAGAATGGTCCAGAGTTCACACCAAAGACCTAATCGAAAAGTCTTGAAAGTTGCTGTCTATTGACGACTCCATTGACTCTGACTGAGCCAGAGGTATTTTGCACATAAGAATACGGCATTTCAGTCCGTAAGTGTGCGAAGCTGCAGAAGGTAGACGTTACTCCTGAAGGTCTTAGAGTCTAATTGAAGCAGAACGTGGTTTTATAAGGTCTATTTCTGGCACATACTGAATTAAATTACACTACAAATTTCTACTTTATTTTACCCTACTTGAAATAAAAATGTAAATGAATGTATCATTTTCATCCCGCTTCACTTTACACACAACTGCATGTTGGTATTTCTCACAATAAGACACGTAACACATTGTGGTCGTGGTGTGACAAAATGCAGATAAGTTCAGCCCTTTTTGCAACGCACCATATTTGACAAGCGCACATTTCTTCTAACAAAGAAGTGTAACAGAAAGACAAGACAGATCTGCTTTCTGTCGGCCGGGTGTCATTTTAAGAGACGGCTGAAGGCGGTTTCAGCTGTTGCTAAGCGGATTTTCTCTTCTCCCCCCCTCCAGGATAAAACATGAGAATATTGTGGCTCTGGAGGACATCTACGAAAGCTCCAATCACCTGTACCTCATAATGCAGCTGTAAGTACATCAGCCCACCATGCTGTTAGTTTAGGTCAGCTCTCGGCCTCCCATTTGGCCCGTCATTTCGATAATGTGCTGCATGCTGAGCCTGAGTGAGCGTCTGCGGTGCCCTTGAGGCATCTTTGCTTAAGTGAATGCAGCAATGTGTAAAAAAAAAGAGTAAGTTGTTACTTCAGCTATGCTTCTTAATAAAGAAGTAAGGTCTCTTGGTTGGATTCAGGTGACGATATTGATGCTACTGTCTTTTCTGAGTAAGTGTGAAACCGAATCAGGAGTCATTCTGTCTTAATATCTGAACAAACTGCAGTTATTTTACAGCCAAGGCAACAAATGTTGATGGAAAACTTAATGCGCGCTTGTCGTTGACAGAGACTTGGAGATGCTCAGTTCAAGAAAATCTCCATAAAACCGAAACTTATCTTCACATTTCATCTTTTCATAGATTACACATGTAAGATGCTGTAGCTAATGTAAGTTTAAGCTTCAGGAATCATTCAGGTTAGTTGAAGCATAATTCAGTCGGTCTCTCACATAGATGTGAAGCAGTTCTCTCAACTTCTTTAAAACATTGCTTCAGCTCCTTGAGGTTAGTTCATTTAAGTTCCCATCACGCCCTTGAGGTCGAGGTCTGAACTTTGACTGGGCCATTACATCATAGTAGTTCTCATTTTTTTTTCTTTTTTTGTTCTGTTGTCGATGGGCTGCTGGTGTTGACATCAATGTCCTGTTGAAGATACAGTTTTGGCAAAGCGTTAGCTGTCTGACAGATAACCTTATATTTTATTGTATAACATTTTCACATACAGATGGTGACTTAATGACAGGGAATTACTCACAACTTGACTCTGAAAAATAAGCCCAAATCTTCCCCCCATCCCCTGCGCCGCTGTGGTCGACATCTGCCATGAGGCGTTTGTGCAAATGGGCTGAGTTTGAGTTTGAAATATTTCCAGTTTGGTCTGATCCATCCAACAGACATGGTTCATCCAGGTGGATTCAGCTCTAACTTAGCAAGTTGTGCTGCCGTTTGCCTTTTTTTCTGGCAACTCTTCCAAATAAACCATACTAGTTAAGCTGTTAGCCATAGCTTGACCTTTGACATTTAACATGCTAACTGAGGCCTGAGATTAACCTTTTGGGTATTTTGACATTTCTCTAAGCATTCTAGGATCTGATCTGGTGGGAACTCTTAGAACATTTGGCAAAAGTATTAAATATTATTAAATTATGATTCACCTGTAACTTTTAGCTTGAAAGTGCAAACTTAACTCAGGTTTTATTAACAAAACTTTGGGTTTTCTCTAATTTTGATAGGGCTTAGAAAGAGTAGTAGAGACATTGTGTTATGATAAAGAAATGTTGATATTGTTATTGTAATTAAATATTGTCCTGAAACTGTCCAGCCCAAGTAAGGATCTGAAAGTTAATTTATGTTTTTATTTCTTTACAAAATGGTAACTAATCAAGTTTCATTTTAGTGTTAAATTTTAAACCGCAAATTATTTAGTTCAGATTACTGTAATATTACATTATTAGTCACTTTTACGGCACAGGTTTTACCAAATATATTGTAAACTTTAACTCATCTCCCTGAGGCGAATGAAACTCTTACCATTAGTTTCTTTCACTGTGTAAAATGCACATCTTCATGATTTTAAAACCCCTTCTCCCACATTTTATTTTACAGCGTTTGTGACTAAACCATCTGTATTTTACCAATGACTCGCTGCCCTCCCTTTGTCTCTGAAAGCTGCTTGCTGTTGCCTTTCCCTCATTCTGAAATAAACACTGATTGCCAGTCATCTGTGAAAGCAGAGACGTACTCACACTTGGTGCTACACTTAATGAGTCACTTGTTATGCCTTTGCCTCGTCTAATTGCAGATTGAAGGAGCTCAGAATGGCTGCCTCATCAAGCCCAAACGCTGCAGAGACGCATAATGTTGTTGTGTATTATAATGTTAGTGTGTCGATACTATTGGGAACGTTTATATGAACAATATAATTGGGTAATCATTTTTGTCCTTTCAAAAAACACTTAACATAGTTTGCAGTTGTACCTGTTTTGTTTTTTTTCTCTCTCTGTTTGACGTTGCGTCAACCACCCCACTAGCGGGCTTGAATTTTGGCCCATTCCTCCTGACAGAACTAATGTAGCTCTATGTTGGCTTCTATAAAATGTTGAGTTTGATTTACTTTGGTAACTAACTTAGCATCATGATTGGAGTCATTGTTCCTTTAATGAACAAATCTGTGCTCAAACTTTAATTTTCAGTTTGCTTCAGTGTTTCCACATAAAGTTATTTCTTTACGGTTTTGTCCGTTTTGTAAACTCCAGCAGTCTCTCCTGCACCATGCTACTCACACACGATGCGGCCGCCACCGCACTTCCCATTTGGGATGCTGCTCCTCCTGTTTCCTCCAAATGTAATGATGGTCATTGTGGTCAAACAATTTAGCTTTAGCTTCACCAGAACACAAGACTAATCCCCAACAATTAAGGTCTATCTTCCTGAGTGCATTTGAAAACTACAAGCTAATTTTTTAAGTTGCATTTGGAGCTCGGCTTCTTCCTCTCTTTCATGTTGCTACTTGGATCATTTAATGATTATTTTGCCCGTTTCTGTCAGCGTCTTTACAAGGCCCTCTGCTTCTGGAAGTATTTTTGAGTTGTCGCCTTAAAATATATTCACAGATGTGCCTCTAATTGTTTCCACCTTGTGAGTTACTCAAAGGCTTTACCAAGCTTGGCATCATCGTCTTGGCTTTCCCAAATTCTTGGAAGTAAGTAACAAAAATAAACAAAAAACCAAACAAAACTTTTTCATTATTCTGATATTTAGCTAATAGAAATAATTTTGGTTATCCTACCTGACCTAACCATGAAAGGTTTGGTTTGATTTAATGTCAGACAGTGAGGGGGGGAAATGGTCTGGAGGTGGGTTACGTCCCGGACAATTCATCCCTGGTACTGTTGTCACATGAGGCAGCATCAAAAACAAACCTCAGCTCATCTATGGCCAATAAAAATAATTACAACCAGTAAAAAGACAACCTAGTTTAAATATCACAATCTGTCTGTGCATACCAAGAAAACTGTCTAAAAAGATTTCTGAGTAGAATTTCCACTCTAGATAGCAGTAAGGAGCAGAACATCTTCAGCTTTTAACGTGCCTCTAAAACACAGTATTACAGTATTTTATTATTAACGACAATAAAAGAGTTAGATCTGATCTTCATTCCCTACATCTGGCTGGCCAGATAACGCGAGTTAGAAACCCCAAAGGATATTAATGGGACAGGTGTCCAGCAAGCTTATGACGTCCATAATCCTTTATGGAAATGAGAGAAGAAAAAAACCCCCAAACATCATGCAAAACATTGCTGCTATGATTTTACCTGAACGTTGCTCAGCGACTCTAATAATCGCTATCAAAATAAGAGAATCTGCATATATTTTGTTGCTACTTTTAGCTTCAAAGAGGACAGAAAATTAAAAATGTGAACACTAAGGAGTTTTGAACTCAATACAGGAATACTGGGTCAAATGAACTTCACTCAAATTCAATAATCACCTGCCTGCTAACCTCAGTCAGTCAGTTGCAGTGTTACAGAAGACATCAACAAAACTGAATAAAAAGTTGTTTTCAAAACAAACTTATGAAAATGGGATGAAATATAAATTACAGTGGTGGTCTCTCTACAAATATGTATTTATGTTTAATGTATCTTCATGATGAATATGTTGATTTTTCAATTAGGTGGATTGATGGTACAAATGTCCAATTTGAATACATTTTAAAAACAAGAAATCGATCCACCTGTTTGAATTCATCGTAGGTTTTCTCAACTTCAGCTGTGATCAAGCTTATTCATATAGACTAAAACATATAAATACTCCACCACATACATTTAAACTTTTAGCAGGTGGTGTTGCCATCAACAAGGTTTATCCCCCTGGAACATTTGACCACTTTTCATTGCAGAAAGGGTGCGGTTGATTCAAACCAGCAGGTTTCCTGAGACATACTCAGCTTTTATTAATTATGGTGAAGCCAGAAATATTCAACAAGCGTAATGCCAGATTTCTTTATCTATCACAAAACCAGCTTTGTTGTTTCTGTTGTCATATTGGACTTGTTTTAGAGGTCCGGTTAGCTCAGGTGAAAGAACATCGGTCACGATGTTTAGCAATAACTCGGAAACACTGACGCCTATTATCAGTCCCTCCAGGATGTTGCAATGTTGTTGGGGGGTTTTTTTTGTGATTGTTGCGGCCTAAAATTACCGATTTGCCGGCAGCTTTTCCGAAAAGTTAAGATTTACTTTTGCCATAATATTGTTTCACAAAAGGTTGAAATTCCTGCACATTCTAAGCTTCGTTTTTCTTTCCCTTTTTCTCATCAAGTTGTAATCACTCCTTACCTGACCTCTGGCCTAATGTCTCCTCTCTCTCTCTCTTTGCTCTTCCTCTCGTGACAATAAAGATTTCTTTTAAATGTGTGGAAAACAACAGTGAGCACAACCTTCGTACAGAAACAAAGGAAAATCAGGTTTATTCCTGGCATTAACTAGCAAGCAAGGGATGTAAAATATTGAACAACAACATTAGTATTCTGGTTTACAAGCTTAATGTGATATACTAGCATGGATTAACTCAATGGTGGCCAAAGTGTGGGGCGCGACCCCTAGAGGGGGCGCAGTGCCATTGCAGGGGGGGCGCGGAAAGAGGTATGGATGAATAAAAAAAATAAAAACAAAACAAAAACAACAAAAACAACAGTAAAGATGGTTTGTAGTGTGTTTTGTTGCAACCTGAAGTGTAAAATAAACTTCAGTGGAGTTTGAAAACAAAATATGTGTATAAGTTTATGTCTGGTTGAATGATGTGTGTGCCCAGTTGATTATGTTTTTCTTTTGGGGGGGGGGTTTATTGTAATCTTTGGGAACCACTGGATTAACTAATCATTTAAAGCCCACTAGATCTTCTTCATGCTATTTGTTCTTTTTTTTCTGTGTCATTTCTTGTGTTGCTTTTTGCGCCAACAGGGTTTCTGGTGGCGAGCTGTTTGACCGGATCGTAGAAAAGGGCTTCTACACTGAGATGGATGCCAGTCGGCTAATTCGTCAGGTTCTGGACGCCGTCAATTATCTTCACTCCATGGGCATAGTGCACAGGGACCTGAAGGTACGGCAGTATTTCACATTTGGTGTGTAGGCGTGTTTTTTTTTTTTGCCTGAGAGGGGGAGTCCCTGGCATTGAAACCTGCGTGGGTTTCTGTCACACGTTACGGTGATCACCCATAGAGATTAAATGTCAGGGGATTTTCCTTCTCGGTAAACTGTAGGAACTGTAGGCTCTTTAAACGACAAATCCATCCGACTTCTTAGCCTGGATGGTTTGAGACGAGGGAGACTGACCCAGTGGCTGCTTCCTGTTTGTGTTTTCAGCCCGAGAACCTGCTCTACTTTAGTCCTCACGACGATTCAAAGATCATGATCAGTGACTTTGGCCTGTCCAAGATGGAGGGCACAGGTGGCGTCATGGCCACAGCCTGCGGGACGCCTGGATATGTCGGTAAGGTTGCCCTCCCAGCTGTGGCTGTGGGAAAAAGTGCAAGCTGTTCTTTGCAAATACTCATACCTCATTTCATGTTTACTAGACTGCAGTTATAAACCTCAGTTTATTTCATTTGGAGTTTTTGTGATAGACCAAATTTATTTACAAATGAGAAAAGTGAAAAGTTTAGTATGCAAATGTAGTTGGCCCCCATTTTCCTTAAACATTCTTAAATAAAATCCAGATTAACCAGTTTCATTCAGAAACCCAAACATTTTTCTCCAGCTACTAGATTCCTCTGCACAGATGAAAGTATTTCTGATCAATAAAACATTTCATTGTTTCAGCTCCTGAGGTTCTGGCGCAGAAGCCGTACAGTAAAGCAGTGGACTGCTGGTCCATTGGGGTCATCGCTTATATTCTGTGAGTACTTGTCATTATCTAGCATTTAAAATTTGAACAATTTTTTTAGTTTGCTTTATGAATGAACATGGCCTCAGAACAGAAACCAGCAGGGAGCTTAAACATCGTTCACACCGCATGAAAAGCATGTAAAATAAAAATGACAATTCAAGAATCAGAAAACGTCCTAATCTCGGTCGCAGCTTTGTGACGTCTACAAGATCACAAACATTCAGCCAGGATTGTCACTGACAGAGATTGTTGCTTAACCTTAAGTTAATTATTGAAATGCATCCAGATTCCAGGTTGAAGCTCATTCATTAGTAACCTACCTATGCGGTGGGCAGCCAGAGGGATCCTTACAGCTCCAGTAACACGGAGGTTTTCAGTAGAGAGTGTTGCACAAAGGTTGCCAGTCTTGTTAAGCGAAAGAGTTTCACTGATTAGCAAGCAAAAAAATCTAATCCATTGATTAAGCGATAAGAGTTTGAAGTTTTAAATTTTTCCACATCTGTTTGTAGAAAATACCCAGTTTTATTTTCAGATGAAAAACCTAAATGTCTATTTTTCTCTATATGAGAAGGGTTAAAACTGGATCCCTATTGTCCTGGTTTCTTTTTTTATGTTCTTGAAAATCCCTCAGAGCCGTCTTCTGTTGCATTACATAGGGAAAGAAAAATCCATCTGCCAGTAAATCTAGATTAGCTCTCGTTCTCACTAAAACCAGGAAGATAGAGCACATAACACCAGTTTTAAAGTCTCTACACTGGCTCCCTGTAGCTCAAAGAATAGACTTTAAAATACTGTTGTTAGTTTACAAATCACTGAACGGCTTAGCACCACAATACATTAAAGATCTGCTGTTGTTGTATCAACCTTCCAGACCTCTCAGGTCTTCTGGTTCTGGTTCTGCTCTGCATCCCCAGAACCAGAACCAAACCAGGAGAAGCAGCTTTCAGCATCTATGCACCACAAATTTGGAACAAACTTCCAGAAAACTGTAAAACAGCTGAAACACTGAGTGCCTTTAAATCTCGACTAAAAACCCACCTGGTTAGGATTGTATTTGAAACGTAATCAATTACAAATTTATTGATGGAACTTGACTTAATGCTTTGTTTTGATTGTTGATTCTATCTTGCATTGTGTTTCTGTTTGTAATGATGTAAAGCACTTTGAAATGCCTTGCTGCTGAAATGTGCTATACAAATAAAATCTGATTGATTGATTGATTGATTGATTGATTGATTGATTGATTGATTGATTGATTAGGTCACTGTAAATCCTTTTAGATTCGGGTTGAAGACTCTAACATCAGCAGCATAACAACCTTCATGCCCACCGTTGTGTAATCTTTCGAACTTGATCTTGCTCCCAGGCTTTGCGGCTACCCTCCGTTCTACGACGAGAACGATTCGAAGCTTTTCGAGCAGATTCTGAAGGCAGATTATGAGTTTGACGCACCGTATTGGGACGACATCTCCGACTCTGGTAAGCTGAAGTTTGTGTGTGTGTGTGTGTGTGCGTGTGTGTGTGTGTTCTCCCACTGCGTTTGAAATAAAGGGTAAATCAAGACCCCCAGAGATTGTGCCGTTACATAACTCTGCCAGAGCTAACAACCTTGTGTTTAAAGCCGCATAACAAGGCAAAAAGTAAAGTAATGAGGGGACACAGTTCAGCAGCTGCCATGGCAACTTAATGCTGCAATATGTCTGTATCCCACGTTTGGTGTCAAAACATAAAAAGCAAGCTATTTTAAAGTGGACACGAATCAGTAGCTGCATTTGGCTTAGCTTAGGGGGCACCAGCCTTACGGTTTGTCCACTTTCAGCGTTTTTAGACGTGTATGCCGGCTGCGTCTGGAAAGCACGCGTCAATATCCCACGGCAACAAACGTGGGACTCCTGTTTTGCCTAAAATAGCGTCATATTTAAATCTTCTTCTGGCTAAGGGGAAAACAAAGAGCCACAGCCAGAAAAGTGACAGCAGATCTTCCGAGTGGAGTCAGAAGTTTCATAAACAAAGTGTAAATCATTGACTTTCACAGCCGCGTGTCAAAGAGGAATAACTTCTTTGCACAACCCTTTTATCTTTTAGTTGTGTAATGGCGCACACTGCCAAGACTGCAGGTTATTGCTTGCTAGCACCAGCTAAAATTGGAATTGAGATGTCATTACAGTGTTTCTTTTATTTCTTTTACATTTTTTTACCTGCCAAATTGGCCAGGATTAGAACTACACGTGTTAGAAACAAACATTTTAAATGCTTCCTATTTAAAATGTTTGTGGTTTTTTTCTTTAAACCTCCCTTTCAAATTCTTGTCCAAATATGTTCTCAGACTTCAGAAGATGAATACTGACGTCTGAGGTATATTTAATTTACTTTTATATTTAATTAGAATTTTACCTAATTTCCAGTTAGCTTGGTTCTGACCTCCATTTTGTTCAGTTGAGTCGTAACAAAGAGGTCATGACCCCTGATTAAACCAGTACAGCTAAACGGATAAAGTTCACAGTCATGTGATAGGATATCACTTTATGTCCTTGGTGTCAAACAAATTGATTCTTTGTTGATACAAAATGACCAGAAAAAGTTAGGAAAGATACAATCAGCCTTGTTATTGTACCACTTTTTCATCAAATTACACAAAATCTTGTTCTGTCAAAGTTAGAGGTTTTGTCTTTACTAAATTTGGATTTGCTACCAATGCTTCCTGTTTGCCAGATTTAGTCCCTTTATTTCAAATGATATTTTTTTGTTGTTGTAAAAAACAGTCTGGAGATTTTAGTCATCATAGTTAGTCACCAAATCCTGAAATTACATCAATTGTGAAAATGTGGCTGGTGATGCAGACAAAGCAAAAAAGTCTAATGCTCAGATGGGCACACACACATGAACTTTATTCAAAAGATTCAGGAAATCATCATTCACCTGCAGACATTAAGAGAGGGGGAAAAAAGTAGACAAATGTAGTTTCCTGCTAACTTTATCTTAACCGCAGACTTGTTTTAAACGTTAGCATTTTGTGAATTGGGCTTTTGTCACACATTGAAATCATTTATGTGATGCAAATTTTATCTGTGCAGAACTTCCTGCATCCTCTTCAGATTCATCTGATCCTGGGAGTGAAGGAGTCATATTAACCATTTCCTGTAGTGACTCAGAGTTGGAGCCATTCTCTGGCTGGAATCAGCTCAAAGGATTGAGATTAAGAATATGAGGAAACAAAATCTGCAACATGTTCACGACTGACCTTAAAACTGTTTTGTGCATTTTAGACGTCATTCGCAGACATTTATGTCTAAAGCTCTGGTTATTTTTAGTGTTTTCAGTCAATTATAAGTTTTAAAAAAACCATACATATAAACCTTACCAACACACTCAACAGATATCATGTCTTTCTTTATTAAAACAAAGAAAAATAGAGGTGCATCAGTAAGGCTTTTACAAGCAAATGCATATTTTTAGTTCTCATTTGTTTATTATACAAGATAATGTATAAATTTATTTTTTAAAAATTAGAGCATATTCAAATCACGAGTGTAAAGTGTAGCTATAAGAAATTGCGTTGCAGGTTCCTAAATAGAGGTTGTAGATTTCAGATGATGATGCATTAATGCACAATTCCTTACTTTCTTCTAACTTTTAACTAAACTCAGATCAAGGTGTGTCAAAGAACATACTGTATGTTGATCCATTGATCCATTTAAAAAATAAAGTGGGCGTTTAATGTTTCAAGGCATTTAATTAACAGGAGGGAAAAAAATAATTTCCTTAGTTAAAACCAATCAAGAGAAACTGGCTTGTTTCATTCATCATAAAATCCTTCTGTTTTTTTTTTTTCTACCAATCTCCTTTGTTCTTGTCAGTAACTGTGAATTGTGATGCTTAATGTGAGACATCAGACGAAAACATAAAACCTCGAGTGCCAGAAAGTGAGGAACATGTCCTCAGCTGGATGTGCACTTGACTTTTCCTCTTCTCCTCTTCACAGCCAAAGACTTCATCAGCTGCCTAATGGAGAAGGACCCTGAGAAGAGATTCACATGCGACGAGGCTCTTGAGCACCCCTGGTGAGGAACCACACACACACTCACACACCCCCGCACACGCACGCACCTCGTTTCATAGCGGTGTGACGCAGATTGCCAGGCTTACGCATGTGTCATGGAGAGCTTGTCCTCCCACCGTCATCTGTCAGCACGGCTCCAAGCAGCAGGCCCACCTCTGCCGGGCAGCGCCAGCATCTCGGGGAAAAATCTTCTGAATAAATCCCCGCCAATTAGTGGCTTGTATCCTCAAGGATCCTTGAAGTCTTAATGAACAACTGGGATGTATTCCCAGGTCTGAGTCAGTCCTAGCGAGGCCGAGACAGCGTGGGCTGACATATCCCCGCCGAGGGGGCCGGCAGATCTGTTAGGGAGCAATGGGAATATTTGCGGGTCGTGGGCAGGTGGTCGTTCTGATGCGACCGGCGGGAACAGATGCCATAATGGAGAGAAACGGCTTTCGTTGACAGGGTTTCATAAAGAGATGTGATGATGATGAATGTGAGAGGGAATCCTGCAGAAACGGCAGCCCATCACTCAAAAAGTGCTGCAGCTGAATGGAAATAAACGCAGAGATTGAATATGAAAACAGCATGGGGATCATTCTGCTGGCAGGACGGGGTGTGCATGCTGGTGTGGGGTGTGTGTGTGTGCGTGTGTGTGTGAATGTTTCCACTGATTGTGTGTGTGTATTTTCTTTTCTTTCTCTACAGGATTGCTGGAGACACTGCTCTGTGCAAGAACATACACGAATCTGTCAGTCGACAAATGCGCAAAAACTTTGCCAAAAGCAAATGGAGGGTATGTGAAACTTTACATCTTATTTACCAAAGAAAAAAAACAAACAAAAAAAACCCCCGCAATGTTTTCGTTTCTTTTTGCTGGGGAAAAAAAAAAGCAGAGTAATTTCTGTTTTGCACCTTCTCCGCTTAGCAAGCGTTCAACGCGACAGCTGTGATCCGCCACATGAGGCGTCTGCAGCTCGGCACCAGCTTCGGAAGCAGCATCCAAAGCGCCAAGCCTGCGCCGAGCCCTCAGAGCCGAGCGCCGGCCAAGAGCCAGTCTGTGGACTGCGCCCCGCTGTCCCTGAAGGACTGTAAGTGACTCTGCGGATGCCAGCTGCGATCAAAACAGACGTGTTTAACTTCCAGCTTGGAGTTTAGTCAAACTTTCATTCTGCTGCCCGCTCCGTTAAGATGATCAACGCTTCTGCTACCTTTGGGTTTAATATATAATCTCTTAAAAAAAAAAAAAAATGAAGAAGAAGCCTTTTTGCAGCGCTGCTGATATGAGACATACAATATCTTCCAAAAGTATTTATGTCCCTTAAACCTTTTACACATCGCAACAAACAAACCTAAAAGTATTTTGAAAGGATTTTGTGGGCTAGATGAACACAAGGTGGCTCATACATTGTGAAGTTGGGTTTCCACTTCACAAAATCTTAGCAATAAAAAATTGGAAAAGCGCGGTGCACCTACTTTACTCTGATGCGCCTGAATTAAATCCAGTATGACCAAAGGAAAATATTATCTCACTGTCTCTGATTTAATGTCAGTGTGAGTAAAGCTGTTTACACAAGGTCTGCTAAAGTGAGAAACAGGATTGCATTGCAAAAGGACAAAATCTTATCAAGTGTTTTTGATCTAGTTTCTAGTGCAAATATCTTGGTACACTTGGAATAAGAACACTAACTTACAAGTAACCTTTTGGCAGGAAATCCGAGCTTGTTGTAAATCAATGATTCTTTCATATTGATGAAAAAGTTCTAGTTCCATTCGTCAATATTAAGGAACTATTGACTTGAAGCAAGCTCCAACATCTTGCTGAAAAGTTCGAAATACATCATGGAACTAAACCAGCCAGCAACTCATCATTACATAAACTAGTGCAGCATATTTCTGTTTCTAATTCATGCGATGTCTCCCGCAGGTCCTCCTATCGCCCCTCTTCCATCCGTCGTCAAAGTGCACAACCAGGACTCTGACCTTCCTGTGTCCCTGGAGGAGCCCCAGGTGGTGGCCGAACCCGCTCGGCCGCGCCCCTCCACCGTCACGGTCATCCACACTGGGACTAAATGACGCCAGGTTCCGCGGGAGGTGAGCTGGGAGACCACCGAGCTTTGAGACCGCGGTTGAGGGGGTCTCACGATGCGACACGGTTGCCCAGTTTTTCCATCCCGCCGCCTCCCTTCTGCCAACGCCAAACCCCGAGGGAGGAAATTTGAGGAGCCCTGGCTCGGCCTCGTTTTGCATGGCACTGCTTCCCCTTTACGTCTTCACACAGACATGGAAGTTCAGATGAAGGGGGAGGAAAGGGAAGACTCACCTGAAGCTGCTGCTGCTTCTGTGGAGACAATGGTTTGTCTGGCAGGAGAACAAACAAGCGACTGCTGAGGGAGCAATGAGCCTAAAGGGAACTCTCTGCTGGAGCTTGACTGTGAAAAGTCGTTCCGCTGTATGCCTTGTTTAAATATCCTGCCTGGAACCGTTCTGTAGAGTCATGTCATGCAGGTGAAACGTATAAGCTTCAAGCTGTGGTTAATACTTGTGCCATCATCTGCACTCTGAACCTGCTGTTGTTCAGGCGGCTCCTTTCCAATCCGCTGTGGTGTTTTGCTGTGACGGCTCACGGCATCATGACTTCCAACAGTATGGCTGTCAGTGTTGTGTCTTTGCTTTATTTTATTTTATTTTTTTAAAAGTTCGGTTAACAATCAAAGCAGGACAATCCGCATCGGTCATGCCTGTGATTCCAGAGAGAGTGCAAACGATTGATTATCTATTGGGAATATTTATTTTCCTATATTACATGTAATGACTTTTTGTAAGAATATAATTTGCCGAGACGTGTAAATGTTTATTAAAACTGGACTTGCAGTTATTGCCACATAAATACAGTATCTAATAGATGTGACTTTGTAATTGCTGTTTTATTTAACGAGTTTCGATGTGACTGTAAAGTCCTCCTTCATCCACAGGAGGGCGCTCTGTGAGTTCTCAGGGATCTGCAGGGATGTGTGCTTGAATCTAACCAAACGCCTCTGTGTGATCAATCACAACTGACTCATGCGACTTACTGAAAGAAATAAAAAAAAGAAGAAAAGAAAAACACCTAAATACAGCTTCCTATCCCCATGTGCCACAGGGATAGACGTTCACTTCCTGACACTATGTTTCTTCTCGGTGAACCTTGAACATGACGGGATGTGGAGAACAAACCAGTAATGTGACGGTATTCTGCTTCATTTCGCTCCCATTGCAGTGGTGCAGTTGAGGCATCGTGCTCTGCTTCCGCCCCTGAAGTGGCTGCTCTGAGAACAGCTCGACTCTGTGTTTAATCACTGTGCTTTTCATACCAGCCTGTTGAATTTAGCTGAAAGACTCCGTCCTCATCCCCTCCCCTCCTGCTCTGTCGCTCTGTAAAAACTGCCTCTGACAGAGAAGAGAAAGGGGTCCGTCTCTGTATTTTTTTTGTGCTTTCTCTACTTAACTTTAATCACTCAAGATGAATGTGGAATTTAAAAATAATAATAATAAAAAAGCACTCTAGAAAAGTAACAAGTGCTTGGCCAGTGTATAAGGTTTTGCCACCCTTTAATAACAAAAGATGTGGTGAATATCAAAGATTTTGGAAGTATACTTACTGTAAATACAAAAACTGTACAACATTCACCAGTCTTGCGTGATTTGTTTTAAGTCTTTCGTAAATTATCATGAGAAGAAACTGGGGGTACACTGATTCATCGGTGCCGATTTTTTTAAATTTTGGGAGATCGGTGATCGGCCGATTTTTACATGTGAAGCCGATCTTATCCACCGATCTTATCTACCGTGGCAAAGGTCTGAAAATCAACCACTGTCTTCCGCTCTGTCGTGAGAGAGGTTTGGACCATGTCTGCACATTTACGGTTAACAATAGTCACCCCACTGTTTCCAATTCAGTGACTTTCTTGCTATATTGAGCAATTTTTCAGACGAAACAAATTGGCATCAGCTAAAATTGGAATCGGAAAGCAGGTCAGGCCTTTTAAAACATTGGTAATCGGCCAGAAATCTGCAATCTGAGCAACCCTAAAGAAAATGTGAAGCAATAAAAGATTTTAAGTTTACATTAAACGCCATATTGCAGAAATGTGTCCATAGCTGAATGAAACAGGGAGAGGGAGTTGAATATGCTACATCTTCACAACCACGTTAGAATAATTGGCAAAGTAATTTCAGAAGTGTCTCCACCTATTAAATACAAATAAAAAATCATGTCCACAACAAAGCAAACCCCATGATTTGGGGCTGGTTCTAGGGCCTGCCTACACATGCAACTACATTATTTTTCAAGTGAGTTTTTGTTTTTTTAACCCAAAAGATTTCAGTTGTTTTTTCAAGTGAGTTGTATCTACTTTATTTTTATTACAATAATTCATTACCTCTCATTTTTACTTTGGAAAACCTTGACAATTTAACAGCAAAGCGTTACTTTTTATAGTCTCTGTATATTTTTGCTCTTTGAAGGAAAGTAAATTAGATTTACTACTACACAGCAGTATAGCATGGATACTGTTACAATAAAAATAATACATTTTAACCCTTGCTGAATAATATGAATAAGAAAAACACAGATATGCATCGTCACTTTAAAATAAGTACTTAATATTCAGCGAACATCTTTGTAAACAATATCTAAGCTTTCATTTCTACAGAGTACTGAATATCAACCCTGTCGATAAGAAAAGAGGTTTATCTTCCTACTTTTTTTCTCTTTTACTGTGAATATCCTGGTGTAACATAATTTCATTGTTTTCTCAATCAGACAATTAAATGTTGCAGACATTAAAGGTAAATTTCTTTAGGCCATGATAAAAAAAATGACAACAAAATTATAGGTTTGTTTTGATCATTTCTACCTATTTTACTATAAATTGCGGGAAATATGTCGTTTTGTTTCAAATTTGAACAAATCTGAAATGAATTTACTTTTGTTATTCAATTTTGTTTTGAATTTGCTCTTTTAAATCAGTCCTGGCGTTAATAACCCAACTGGTTAATGACAGACAAATGAAACAATGAGAAACAATAAGCATGATCTAAATTACGGATTAGATCTCCTTTCAAAAAATATGAAACATTTTGACCAACTTTTACAGGATTAGATTTAAGCAACATAGAAAATAAAAAAACTAGAATAAAAATTGGAGAACATTTCTCCTGAAAACTAATCAAATTTATGTTTTTATAAGAGCAAAGCGTATTTATCGAGCCTTTCTTTTCTTTTTTCTTTTTTAAAGTCAGTCAGCTGTAAAGTTGTGGACCTGCTGCGGCGGTCTCAGGCGGTGTGACGGTTGTACTCGTGGGAAGGATTCATCCCGTCGTAGTGGAACTCCCTCCACTGCTCGGTGCTCTCTCTGGTCCTCTCGTTTTGCTCTGAAGAAATTAGGGAGACAAACCTGAGCTTCAAAGTTGTCTAAACTCCTCTCAGCTGCATCTGTTCTACGTGCGACGCGTACCGTCGTTGTCCTCCTCAGCATAGCTCTCAAACTCATTCCTCTTCTCCTCGTGAAACTCCCTCTTTCGCTCGTCAGCAGCCAGAACTTGCCTCTGCTCCGCTGCAAACACAGAAGAAATCAGATAAGCTGATAATGATCCAGATTTTAGATTCAAACGGGTTCTCTGCTGTTTCTTCTATTTTGTGGCTATTGCTTCAAGAGGCAGTATTGTGTAAAATCAACTTTTTTGAGCTATGGGTTATTCTATAATGTTATTCTCTCATCAACAAAGCTCCTCCTCAGAGCTGCATTTTCCAAGCTTTCGACCTTCCGACTCTCAGAGGAACCCTTCCCTTTGACTCGCTGACTCAGCTCCTTCAGACTAGCCAGCAGCAATTAGCAAACACCTGATGGCGCTGCGCATCTGCTGAGAGCGTTATGCAAGCTACTTCTCAGTGAAACGCTGGTAAAACGTTGCTAAAGAGTAAATAAAAGAGCTTGGGGATGGAAACACATAATCAGCCTAAACACACTAGGCGCATTAACAGTATTTGGAAAACGTCAGCTTAAAAGAGTTTTTATGGAAATAACTTATCAATCCATCATCCAAAAGTAGATATAAACAGAGTTGAAAATCGTGGCTTTCTACGTAAACTTATAGGCTGGTTAAAGAGCACGTTAAGAAGAGGAAGACCCGCGGTACCGCAGCAGATCCACAGCTCCGCTGGTAGAACCTCTTGCACCAACTGCAAATCTAATCTTTATGAAAGAGCTGCTGATCTGAAATGTTTAAACGGAAAAAAAGAAAGAATGGAAAAAAAGCAACAGGAAACCTGTTGGGGTTGACAGTTTTTGTTCAAATGGTCGTATCTCTGAAAGCCTTTTTTCTAAGCAATCAGATTGTCAGTGAAACTCACACCGTCTGCAGTAACGGTGCGGACATCCGCTCTGATCGGAAAAGAGATCGCAGTGCCGACCTTTCCAAAGAAAGGCCACGACCCCTGACCTTTTCTCAGACTTGGCTGCTCAAGTTTGTGCTTCCACTGTTAACTGCAGAACATCCTGAGACTAAACAAGACTTACAGACTGAGGTTGACTGTAATTTTATTTTGTTATTATTGTTATTATTATTGTCTGTGGAATCCAGGAAGAAGCATTCAAAATGTGTGGCCAGTTTGTCCTTCATGTCTGTCTTTTATTTGGTCGCGGCTGCAAATTCCTCATTGAACTTCCAGCCGCTCTCCCACCTACTCACTCCTCCATCCCACTCCCAGCTTTTCTCTTTCTCTCTCTCTCTTCCTCTCTCTCGCTCTTTTTCACCTTGTTGGCAGACATACGTGCGGCATGTTACACAGCATCGCGCCTTGACGCTCTTGAGACCGTCAGCCGTCACACAGAGAGCGGCTGCGCTCAGAAACGTGGCCTGGTGTGGGTGTGGGAGCTCCATGCTGGCCTGTGACTCCTGCTGCTGGGAGGGGAACAGTTCTACAGTCGGTCCAAGTTCGGAAACCAAAGCAGGCAGACGGTCGCCGGCTTCACAGCAGCGTGTTGTTTGTAATGTAACTAAAGACTGAGGTGATCAGTTAGCGAGGGTAAATCTGCTAGAGGTTAACCAAAGCACCACAGCGACCCGTCCAGGTTTTACAAACAATTTATAAAAAGAGCATTTTATATGTCTTCTTGGAATGAAAACACAATAAAATACTGATTTTCTTTGAATGAGCTCTCTTACATTCTTACATGTTTTCCATTTGCAGCGTGTTTTATGCTGTGCTTTTTCATTTACTTTTCAGGTTGGTTCAGACATGGCAGCAATCAGTACTAATGCACCGTTTTTGTTGTTGTTGTTGTTTGGCAGCTTGTTGTTGAATATATCCACCAGCTCTGCATCAGATGTGCAAAGCATTACAATACATTGGCAATAGTGTTCATTATCATATCAGTGTGTTTTAGTGGCGTAAGGATTGCAAACATGCTAATGTATGTTCTATGTTTAGGTCACTACTACTACTAATAAAGGTAATAATGTGCATAATTAAATGGCTTTACTTTGTTCTGATCTGCATTTCATTTCTAAATGAATTCAACAGGACAAACTGGTCCACATTCCTCTTGTGTAAAACTCTCCTCTCCTTGACGGTAACACACAGGTTCCCACAGCGACCACGTTAACGTATCCACACGCAGCGATACACCTCAGCCTCTCTGACCGGACACTTTCCACCAACTCACCGATGATCTCGTCCTGGGATTTCACAGCTCGCCTGCTGCGCTTCCTGAAGAAGTTGGAGGCATCAGCTTCTTTCATGAAGATCCTCCTCAGCTGACCTAAGGTGGGGGAATAGATTTTTTTGTTGTTTTTTTTTTTCCAGCATTGAAGGACAAAACAAGAGGTCACACACGGTTGTGAAATACAACTCCACACCTGCTGGGCTTTTTGCATTTCTCGTGCTGCTACCCACAGCTGCGGATTCGGCTGCCTCTGGAGACACTGCGTTTGGAGACAGAAATAAGACAGGCCTGGCTAAAAATATATTTAGAAAAGCACGTCTTAGTAAAACAGAGACAAAACAGACATCAGCAGAGTCCCTTATAAGAGTTTATAAGCATCAAACTCACAGCTCAGTGCAAGCAGCACTGCGAGGAGAGCCAGGAGGGTTGCATACGTCCAAGACATTTTTTTTTTTTAAACTCCGTGTCCTGATGTGTTCGGAGAAACCAGAGTCGAAAAACAAGCAGGAGGGACAGAGATGACTGAGACTGGGATTAGAGGAGGGCGGAAGAGTTCAGGGAAATCTGGACTACCTGTCAGAAGAGAGAGAGAGAGACAAAGAAAGAGAGAGAGAGAGTCCCTGCAGATCTGAGAGTAAAAGCAAGTGAGAAAGTAGCAAGAAAGTGCATAAATTATGAAACAATGTAATCATCTGTTTTCCTTATTTAACTGAGATAAAAGTTTGAACCCTTAGCTAAAGTTTTCTGCAGCTCCATCTGTCTTTCCATCAACTCTGATCAGCTCCCCTGCATCCCCCTCAAGAAAAGTTCCCCCCACAGGATGATACTGCAATGAGCTCATAGTGCTTTCAGGAGCAATTTGTTAGATTTCCACTCTACATATGGCAAATAAGGCTCATTTAAATCGGCTTTTCAGTCGGCGAAGGATACAAACCCAGTCATACAGGCTGATTATGAAGAAGTGCTCTGAGTAATTCCAGCGGTAGGAAAAAGATGGACAAGGAACAAATAAATATTTAACTTCCAGTGACAGAAAACAGCTGAGCTGAAGAACTGATGCACAGATTTCCAGCCAAAGGCCTCCTGAGTGTGGGCCCCTTCGCACGACCCCCCACACCCCCAACTCCGTCTGCTTTGCATAAATAGAGCTTGGGAGTGAGCAGCCCTGCGCATACTTGACAGTTTTCCAACGTGGATCGTGGCTGCGCCCCAGAAAACAGTGAATGTCCTAATGTTTGGTGAGGAATTTGAAACTGGTGGTGCTTTGGCTCACGGGAAAGTGAGAGGAAATCGCAGGGAGGACTTGAGAAGGCGAGACAGAAATGGGAATGTTTCGCTTAGTTCGGAGCGAAAGCTGAAGAGAAATATGATTCTGACTTGCACGGATGAAACTGAATTGCGATATTAAGTTAACCTGCAATGCCGGTCAAAGGTCAGGGGTCTCTTAGAACAAACTCAACCCCACACAAAAGGCATTCTTGTTTCAAGGGAGCGTGCAAACATCATCATCGTCACTGCACAGCCTAGTTTCCAATGATTTTGCCTGAATTTACCTAAATCGACACTGTCCAAAACTTTTTTCATCATGGGCCAAAATTACCTGTTTGAAAACACTTAATTAAGGTAAAAGTGCAACAAATAATTTTATTGTGAATTATTTTCTTTTCACCTGCTCAGCAATAACATGCCATTTGATTAAAAACGTCTGAAATAGGATCTCAAATTTGTGCAATTTCCTAACTTGTTGATGCAGACATTAATCTTAGCTTATTCCCATGAAACTCTCTTTGAAAACTCTTAACTGCATTTAGCCCATTTAAATGATTGACTAAGTAAGTTTTTGAGTAAAAAGTTGCTTTCATTTTTTAGGACAGGCAATTTTTTAACAATGATACTTTCTGTATTGGATCATTCAAGTAAATACATGAAATAATTCAAGGCGTGTTTTTAGACAAAATACATTAATTCAAGATATGTTTATCCTATTGTATATTCTAATAATTTCTGCCTTTGTAACTGATCTTATTTGACACCGACTCATTTAAGCTATGTATTAATACTTTGCTTTGATTTTTTTTTTAAATTGAATTATCTCCACACTTCAGGGCACCTTGTCCACATGATTTGTGTCTCACATGTAGTATAACTTGTTATGTTGCAAACAGCATTTAGATTTTTGGTTTAAGCCTTCACTCTGCACATCCAAAGATGAAACGTTTTGCACCTGTAGCAGAAATCCTGCGATTAGATTCCCCCACTTGAATTGAATATGCATACTCATTTGAATAGCTATCCACGCCACATTTTTTCTGAATTTTATCTGGAAACCATTTTATCCTTCACCTTTGAAACGAAACGGTTCAAAGCGTGTGATTTTATTTTCTATCCACATCATTTTCATCATATTAATATTCTCCAGCAGATGTCGCCGTTGAGTCAAACTTGGTGTTGCGTATTTTCTCGCCGCTGCCGGTAGATGGCGCTGTTGAAACCGTGATAGACAGCTCAAGCGGCGGTGTGGTGGCAGAAGGCAGCGTCAGCTGTGGCGTGGAGGGACTGACACAGATCCACTAGTAATCGCCGCCGTCCCCTCTGCCATGGTCTGCTCGTCGAAAGGTTTCCTGCCCTCTACAGGAAGAGAAACTTTTGACGCGTAAGCCACAAATCATGGTGCTGGACGCCACGACCCCGCTGGTGTAAGCGACACTGCGGAGGAGAAAGTATCGACCTCACACAACCCACAAAGCAGAAGCAGCTGCTTCGCCGTATTTCTTTTTTCACGCTCGCAGGGAACGACGGCATCCGGCCTGAGAAAAAGACGCTCCGAGGTCGGGGACTCCGGTCGGAGCAGCCTGCGTCGCTTCTGGTGAGGGTCATTTTTACTACATTTTCGCTAAATTGGCTCAACTTTGAGCCTGGCGGACGCTGGAAGCGAAAAACGGAAAGCTTAATAACGATGCAACAGTGTAAAAAAATGTGGACTTTAGAGGCTCTGTTTGAACGCAGAGCTGTTGAGTGTGTCTCCAGTGAGTGGCCGCAGTTTACCGAGACACAACCGGGGTAGCTGCATGCTGGTGAACTAAGTTCAGAGAGGCTCAGAGTTTGTGATTTGGGAAATATTTGTGCCAGCTTTGTTGTTTCACACCACCCGGAGCTCCACGAACAGCCTGCGGGGAAGCTGTCAGAGGACTGCATGAAACGGGAGGGCTGGTTGGCCGGCTGCTCTACGTGGATCCTCATGCATAGCGGCCACCCAAACATCCAGTGACCCACATTTCTGAGGTGTCCCGTCCTCGGGCCCCGCGGTTTGACACCGGCCTCAACCTTCACACACAGCCCCGGAAGAGGAGCTTTTAAGCCCTGACTGAGCTGCTGTGTGAAGGCCCGGACTGAAACGCTCCAGCAGCTTTCAGTGAATCCCTACAATCTCCTATTGAGGCAGGGATAAACCCTGAGAGGATGTTGCAGAAGATTCAAAAGGTCGTCTGTATTTCAGAAGCACGAGATTAAAATGAATTAAATCAGAGATGAGAAAAGGTAGTTTCATTTTGAGTGACTGTGCAGGCTGATGTGATTAACCAGGTTATCTGCTCCAGCATTGTAACCTTTGACAGGGACAGTGAGTAACACTGTTGATTTTTATCTCTGGATCTTGCTATTCTCATTGATTTTACTTTTCCGCCGAAGGTCCTTTAGACAGCTGGTGTCAACTGTTGTCTTCCTGTTGATGAATAATCAAAGACGAGCTTCAGGGGAGCTCAAAAACATCTCAGGGAGCCGTCAGTTGTCAACGTTTCTACAAAAGGTCCCATTGAGTGGTACGAGTTGCAAGGTTTTCCTCAGTGTATTATAAGCCTGGCGGGCCACCAGGCTTTACTTGTGCCTCCACCAGGCTAATCGTTGCTTATTTATTTATGTTTTCTTTAATGTTTGCCTTTTTTGTAGTTGGTGTTCATGTATTAGTCTTCCAATAACGCATAATTATCAAGTGACATTTTCACATTTCCTGTCAACTTTAAATATTTAACTCAAAAACGCGGCGGGGCTGAATGATTGCCTGAGCTCCCCAACCACCGGGCTTGATTAATGATTGGTAGGTCAGATACTGAACTGAATTTTCAACTTTTCATTAAAGGTAACAAAAAGCACACCTGGTACATTTTGTGGCCTGTGAACGGATCAACAGACAGGATGTTATTTGTTTTGTTGTGATGCATAAATGTAGATAATCTTGGCATTTTCTGTTGGATTTAAAACTACTGCATCTAATAAGGAACCTGGCCAATGTTTGCTTCAGTTGAATCAAAGCAAACATTTCTCAAATCTTTTGGTATTAGACTTGGGCTGGTTTGATGATGTAAAAGCATCTCATTTGGTTCATGGTGTTAATGTGGAAATAAAAAAAAAGGTGTTATTGCAGCAATCTTTTGATTATTATGCTTAAAAATAACATTAAACATTAAGGCAATGACAACATTTCCTTACTTTATGCCACAGTAAACTCCAGGCATTTCAACAACTAATTTTGAATTGAAACGTATTTGAAAATATATGAATTGTGCTTACTAATCATTTTTAAGGAGTTTTGAAACAGCAAGTTTTTAAAACCTCACTATGCATTGATAGTAATAGTTGGTCATGATCTAATCAATATGTGTCTAAAGAGAAAAGAAAGGGAAAGAAAAACAAAACCTTATAATCTCTACCAGCCAGTAAAACCCAGATTAGTGCATCTCTTATTAAAAATTGTTGATTTGGTTTTGTCTTTCACAGTTAAAACTTTGGCACCAGTGTTTTGTACTGTTTAATTATAATCACATAGTAATATTTTTGTGCAAGTACAAAATCTTACCAAGTAGTTTTGGTCTGGTTTCTAGTGCAAATATCTTAGGACACCTAAAGCACAACAAAACTAACTTACAGGTAACTTTTCAGCTTGTTTTAAATCAATAATTCCCTAATATTGATGTAAAAAATTGCTGGTTATAAGGGAAATAATCTGTCAGTGGAACAAGACATTTTAAGATATGGGAAAATGTCTTATTCCACTGGCAGATTATTTCACTTATAACTACTACCTTTTCATCAATATTAAAACAAACTCCTATATCTTGCTGAAAAATGACTTGTAAGTTAATTTTGTCTCCTTGCAAACGCACCAAGATATTTGCACTTGAATGTAGACCAAAAATACTTGGTAAGATTTTGTGTTTTTGCAGTGTTTATATCCTCCTAAAAGCCATTTATTAAGCCGGCTGTTGAAAATGGATCAGACTAAATGACTAAGTATCTGTGTTATCAGCAAAAATACTTAGAAGCAACTTTTCCGTCCAACTATCTGGTATACGTCGCGGAAAACTCGTATAAAGTAAGGCCACATCTGCACGCTCTGCTGCCTCTCATGTTTTCTTGAGTGAATGAAGGTGCAGTTCATGCACTTCTTTTCATGCTCACTTCCTGTGCGCAGGTTTCATTTTGACAACAGCGAGCTGCCAGGCGACCTGGTATCGAGCTGGTAGGCGAGGGCCTCTTCAGAGCGGGTCAGCGTTCAGCTGACGGCGGCCGCTGCTGTAGGGCTGGGTAGAAACGGGAGGGCAGCAGGGAGTTGTCGGAGGCAGCGGGATGAACGTGTGTGCTGTTTTGACACGGGGCCGTCTCCCTGGTGAAGGCCTTGGGGACGGTCGGTGGCAGGGTAACCTGACCCGCTGTGGAAACAGCTGTAGCCTGCCGAGCTGATCCCAACTGAGTCCCAGTGCGGATCAGATGAATGGTCCGGCAAAGGAATGGGCGTGTGAGGGTGTGTAAGCATGCACACGAGTGGATTTCATTGAAATATATTTTCAGTCCGTCCAGCTGGGAGTTTTATTTCTGTTTCTTTAACCTGTGTACAGATGGAAGCTATTCTTTCTGTTGCCACAGGGAACAAAAAGGTTAAAAACCAACAAGAAATTAAAAGTCCATGTGTTTAAATGCAGCGTAGCCTGAAGTCCAGGAAGTTCTCCTGTCTGCGAGGTGAAGCTGCAGGCTGAGACAGCTGGCTGAAGGTTATTGTGTCACTCCTCTCTGTGGGTGGGGGCAGCTGCTCTGTCGCAGCCTCCACTCCCGTCTATAGATAGCCATGAACACAAACTCTTCCTCGTTTTCTCTTCATTACCGTCGGCATGCGGCCCGGCTCGCTCGCATGCGGTCGCTGCTTGCATGTCTGGCAGCCTCCACTCCCTGACTCTTTGTCTCTTTCTAATTCAAGTATCTGTTGATCCTACAGATCTCCATGCAGCCCGGAGCCGCTCGGCGGACGACTTGTCTAACTCCTCTATTAGTGACTTACTCTGCAACTCTGTCGTCATCTGTTGCATTAGTTAGAGACAGGTGATGGACGACTGTTGCCTGATTTATTTATTTTTTTTCCTGTCGCTCTTGGCAGGTTTAGCGAGAGATGCTTGAACACCGCTCTGGTCTTTATTTGGAGACAAACACAGGTTCATTTGAGCCCGTGTTATTAGAGCCAGCAAAGCTGTGCATATTTCCAGTGCTCGGTGTCATGTGCTCATAATTAACTTCTCCGTGGTTTAATAAAAATCCAACTTGGGTTTCAGTGTCTGTTTTGCCTTTTTTGATCTAAGTTTAGACCCACAGGGCTTCAGACATTTGGGTTAAAAATCAAAGGTTTTTTCTAGTTGAACACAGTTCAGCACTTCTTAATAATACACCAACATTTCCATTTTCTTATACAGTAGGACTGTGCAACATCACTTAAAAAATAAAATCAAAAATTTGTTTCATACCAGATCCAATTTCTGATAATTTTTTTCTTGCTTTCTTTTCTAAGAAGGAAATGACAAATAACCAATGTTACCAATGTTTTATTTTATCTTTTTTTATGTGATTACTTGATTAATCGTAAGAATAATCGATGGATTACTCGATTACTAAAATACTTGTTTACAACAGCCCCAGTGCGAGCCATGGCTGTAAAACAGAGCTTTACAAAATGCTTACAGAGTTGACATTCTTCAGCATCTTATATTAGCATTGCAGGTTGCACTAACACAACAGCAGTCTCTCTGCGTGTGTGCGCCTGTGTGTGTGTGTACATGCCTGAGAAAATGTAGGTCTGTGAGATTTCCAGAAGGCTGCTGGCATTTTAAAACCCTGCATGCTCCAGACACAGATTGAAGCTCAAAAAGAATAAAACGGCACAACTCTGGTCACATCTTGCTCTCAGAACCGATCGCAACAGAACGAGCCAGTCGTCCAAGTCCACGTCTGATTTCTAGATGACAGCTGAAGCAAATTAATGAGACTTCATTTGATTTATGCTTCTTTTTCTACTTATCAAGATTGAATCTCATACTCCAGGCCGGCTTGTCTAGTGTAACAA
This sequence comes from Xiphophorus hellerii, assembly GCF_003331165.1. Lineage (NCBI taxonomy): Eukaryota > Metazoa > Chordata > Actinopteri > Cyprinodontiformes > Poeciliidae > Xiphophorus > Xiphophorus hellerii. The sequence continues at coordinate 21,787,976 of NC_045673.1, read as the reverse complement.
GTCACTTCTTGTGTTTGTGGTGCCTTCTGTTTCCTTTAATTAAATCTATAATTTAAATTTTGGGGGCAGAGTGGGACTTCTGACTCACTACCTGATCGAGCCACAGAGAAACCAGTGCAACAGCCTGCCATGACAATTTCACAACCCTCATATCAGCTGCCAAAAGCATGATAACAATCACATTACACAACAAACAGAGGCAGGCGCTTGCACCTGAAAAGCCCAACCTTTTGTGTGACGTTATGGATGCTCGATGATTCATTAATGTCATTTTTTCTTTCTTCTTTTTCAGTGCCATTTCAAATGTTAAAGATTAAATCAAAAGCAAAGTAAGTTTTGCAACGGATGTTTATTTAGTCGCCCTAGAAAGAAAAGGTACACTGCCACGGAGTCTGCCTGAAGCTGCCACAGAGGCCGCTGTTTGTGTTTACACTTTGATTTAATCTCTGATGTTCTGAATACATCCCAACTGGTTCCCAGTCTGTTGTTCCGCTTTTTATCAGCCACAAAGGGGTTGCTGCTGATGCTGCGAGGGCGAACTCGTTGTCGCTCTCTCTGATGCTAATGTCCGGCTCTCAAACGGAGAACCGGCGACTCTCGAGTCAACGCGCAGCTCAGATGAGTCTGATTATCTCCATGACTATTCAAACTAGTCAATAACATCGTTGTACCTGAAATCAGCTCTGTTGCTACCTCTTGATTTAAAAAAAAAACAAACTTAAATCATTTTAAATTTGTAGGATACCAAATAAAAGCATTTGATAAAACAACATTTTAAAATATATATTTTTAAATCACTCTGTTGACCTCCAAAGCATGCAGGGTTGATGGAGTTCACGTCACATCTGGTGATGACTTTTCATTCATAAAACACTGCATCACGAAGACCTGTTTATCTACAAATGGTTGAACCTTTGATTAGTTTTGCCTTAATTCAACCCTTGGCTAATTATGCTTCAATAATCAGGCTTTTTTGCGGTCATGTTTTTTTCTCTAATGCCTGCTTACCTCTTTGAAGCAGTTCATAGTTTTGCTTTGAGCTCACAAAAGAATATTTATGGATTAAAGTGTCAGTCATAACAGTGACAAATCGCGTCGTGTTACACAACTGAGCATATTTTAGAACCGGTTTAGTGAAACTATTAATAAGGCCAAAATGTCAGACGTCCTCTTGCTCCACTTTTCAAAAATCTGATCGACCTTTCTAGAAATTAATGGCTAAGACTAGGAAGGCCCCAAGACCTGCACACGAGCGACTGAAACTTCCAACAAGTCCTATCAAAACAGAGTAAACAAGCTAATGTTAGCCTAGCACAAACGGGTTAACATTAAGACCTAATCAGCCGGAGCAAGATGGGAGTTCATTGAAGGCTGTGGGCTGTCCTTAAGGAACTCCTGTTGTAATATAATGTTTATCAAGATAAAACTTTCCAAATATATCAGTAAAGTAGGTAATCAATCAAGTAATAGGCTATGATATCTCCAGAAGTTATGGGTTCACAATTTTGCCTGGCAGTAATGTATTTTGTCATTCAGTTAGCGACAGCCAATCTTAAGATAGTGGTCAAAACGCTAAACACACAGAGAGCCTTTTGGGAACAAAATTAAAAGTTGATTTCTGATCATTACATGAGTCAATTGGCACTATTTACCAAATTATCACACATTACAAGAGAATGTGCAGCTCTGGTTGAGTGTGTAGATTTCTGCTCACAGTTGTCATTGAAAATGGTGCAAATCTTATACTTTATGGAAATGTGTCACTGTTTTACACGGCAGAAGAACTTTTCTTTGTGAGAGCCCTGTCCTCTGCTGAACACTTAGTCTGGATTGTTGATCAGGTACTATGAGAGCAATCAGAGGCATTTAAACTGAGTCGATAGCTGCCACAGCCCTTTCCTGCCTATTACTGTATGAAGTAGTCGTCATTCTGAAAATTGTTATAAGTAATTGTAACATAATTATAGGCAATTATGCTAGAATTTCCATAATCACAAGGGCATTTTTGTTTCATTTTATTGCTTTCATTTGCTAACTAGAGGTCAGATTGGAGATTTCTGTTGTTGATTTCTGATCTCTGACTTTTCTGTAAGCTGTTTTCAGCATGGAAGTGTTTATGATGGTGAATTAAATGGTTTGTGAGAGCAGAGAGGAGACGGCCTGCCACTCAGGCTGCTGTAACCATAGCAGCAGTGTTAAATCTGCTGCTGTTGAATCTTGTTGAGATCTGTGGCTTTGGGACAGCTCTGGCTCCTTTTTTCCCACTTTGTTTCCCATAGGGATGCGCAATATTATCGGTATCGGCCAATATTAGCTATAAAATCTAATACTGGACATCGGCCATTCTGTCAAAAATAATTAAACGATATAAAAAGCATTGTTTTTATAAGACAAACCAGTGACAATGATGCCTGCTGCAGCACAGCATCATATAATGCGCGACTGATGTGCTTTTCACGTGTTGCTTTGAACAGGTTGAGTTTAGTTTGGTGGAGATTTACAAATTTGCGCCGTTTGAGTGTTGTCATTATTTTAGGGAGAGCGGATGTCATGAATACATTTGACATTAAACATAATAAGTTGAAAGTGTTGCATCAGCCTCCTGTTTAGCATTTTGTAGCAGGCTAAAAGATAATGCAGTATTTTAACTCCACAGTAGAGAAAGCCATTTAGTTTCAGTAATAACACCGATATGACCAAAATATCTGTGTTATCGGCCAAATCATTTCTAGTACAACGGCATATTGGATATCGACTAATATTGTGCATCCCTAGTTCCCCACAACCATCATCTCTGACCCGTCTGTCAGCCTCCAATCAAAGCCTTTGAATGCCGGCGACACGAGAGGCTGGTGTGATGGCGCCGTGAGCGGGAAAATATGTCAAATGAGACAAAAAGAGTCAAGATAAGGAACAAATGACACATTACATCAGTGAGTGACGAGCGCATGCTCGTTTGTTCAGCACCACGCAGCGCTCCTCCTCATATCTAAGGAAGGCATCCACTTTTTATTTATTTTTTTGACTTGGCACAGAGCAGCCTTTATATTAGACCCTCAGTAACAGACCCAGCAGCCCCTCACTCGTGTCCTCATTGTCTCGGTCAGGTTGGAGAAAAGGCCGCTATTCAGAAAACCCGAGGCTGAGCTCACCCATGAATCACGCCAAGCGTCATGCTTCTCCCATGTTTCATTCTCCTGAACGTGAGCGCTGCAGCAGCCGGGAACGAGACGTGGGTGTTGTCTGCGCCCCCCGTTGTCCTTTCAGGGAGTGACGTTGAGAGGTTTACGGAGCCCTGCGGGGGTCATGTGGGGGCTTCGACCTTGCTCGTCCAGACGGAGGCGATCACTTGGCAGTTCATGTCCTCAAAAAAAAAATGTTTCTGCTCTGCTGTCGTGAGGATCAGGGGGTGAAAAAAGGACAGAATCCATGTGTTTCAGCATCTGCAGCGATCTCCTCCTCCTCTCTCTTTGTTTCCCTGCATCAGCTTCACCTCTGCCCTCTCTTACTGGATAGGTGGAGCAGAGCGTTGTTAGGCTAAAGGAGACGTTACCTCAGGCCCAGGTGATGAGCATAAAGACTGAGACACGGTGGGGGAGAAAGGCCTTGGCTTCGGATGCAAGAGGAAGGGAATCGGAAAAGCAGCACGTATGCAAGTTTCCCGCAGTGCTTAGCACGGCACGGAAAATACAGTAGGGGTTGCCGTGGCAACAAATGATGGGGAAACCGCACAGTATTCGGACCCCCCCGCCCCCCGTTCCACACCTCAGGGCTCCCTTTCTCCTCCACATCCACCCCCTGTCTCTCTCCTCCTCCCAGGGCAGATCTGGAGCTCAGAGCGCGGACCGGTCTGCTCCTGGGAGCAGGGACAAAGCTCCACACTCAACCCCAGAACAGGAATGTGGGTCGCCGGACTCGAGCGCTACAGAGACACTCTTCTTCTGCTACAACGCCCTTAAGGTTTTCACTGAGGTCTATTTTCTGGGTCCGAGGACATGAAAAGTTTCCAATTGGATGTTTGTAGTCAGAAGATTATTATGTTTTTGAATATAATTAAGCATAGGAAAAGTAAATAGTGTGCAAATATTTGTGAATATTTACATCTGTTTGCATCTTTTCACCCCCCCATCAATTTATTCATTCATTCACCTGTCGATCCGTCCTTGTTAGGGTGGGCGATATGAACTAAGAATTTTATCACAATATTTTGTAATACTATTGTGATAACCATAAAAATGATGCTAAAATCGATTACTTCTTCTTCAGGTGACTCCATGGCGCGGCATTCGTAGCGCCACAAACATAAATTTTTGCCTTTCAAAAAAAACATTCCCATTTGATACAAGCTTCTTCAGGATGCCACATAATTACAAACTTCACACAGAGACTTCATTTAATCATATTTTTGAATTTGCTTTTATTTATTGATGTGCTCGTTCAAAAAAAAAAAAAAAAAAACACCTGAGAAAATGGTAAGAAAAACATTCGTTTTCACATAACCCTAAGTTATCAAACCTTTACATTCCTGTCATCTAGATTCATGAATTAGCACAGGGACTTCTGAATAAAAATCTGGAAATGAAGAAACAGCAGTGAAATGGTCGTCTGTTCTCATTTGGAGCCACATAATCCCATAATCTTATCTCTCTGACTGTTAACACAGACGGGATTTCCGCTTTCCAGATTTATTGCAGCAATATATGTGGCCTGCAACTATCAGTAACGGTGGTCATTGATTCATCTCTCAAGCTGTTTGTCTGAAAACTACCTAAAGAAAAAGCCTTCATGTCTTTGCCGTATTCATCATGGTCATTACTGCAATATTACTGAAGTGTAATATTGGGTGTAGAACAATAGGTGACAGGGTTAGGGTTACCCTAACCCTCATTTACTTCATTTAAAGTGAGTGCTCTATTGGGGAGGTTATCAGCTTCCGCGGTAATGAGTAGCATTTGTTTTCTGAGAAAAGTGGAGCTGTGAGTGTGCTGCACACATGTCGCAGGCTGTGTGTGTGTAACTGCGGCGGGACAGCGAGGCGAGGCGGCGAGGAGATGACGGACCGCCGGTCCACGCTGCCGCTGACGTGTCTCGAGGCGGAACCGACAGATCTGATGTTGTGACAGGCGAGTCAACGTCCTTTTCCCTCATCTTGCCTCGTGGAAAATCAGATTGATTGTGTTTTTACTAAGAATAACTCAGTGAATAACTAGCTGGGAACAAATCGAGGAGAAAAGGCCGTAGTGAAATTTATTTTGTGAAATTATGCTCTCAGTACTTTGCTGTGATGATTGAAGGACTCAGATATGCAACCGCGGTGCTGTTTGACTTCTTTTACTGAATGAAATATTGGTAGACTTAACATTTTATCAAGAATATTTAGTGATATTTGCTGATATGTAATCTCCCTTTTCACCAATAAACTTTCCCTTTTAATACAATTGTTTCAATTTTGTCAGAATTTTACATTTTTGGAGTTACAGATGTGTGGATCAGGATTTTCCTACTAATTTCTGATTTTCTTTGTGTATAAAAAAGGAAAGATGTGCTGCAGGTTATGTTAATAAAAGCAGTCTGTCAAATCCAACAGAAAATGAAAGAATTACAAGATTACCCCTCTATATGCATCTGATTTTTATTAAGTTGCCAATTGGTTGTCAGCACATGTACTTATAGACCCAACATTGTTGCATAAAACAAAATCAGTTTTGGCAAGCCAATCGGCCAACTAATGCTAATTTCAATTCAATCACAACCGAGTTCAAACATTCAGCAACAAAAAGAGCGACTGTGAAATTCTTGACTGTATTTTCTTGCAGCTGGAAGCTTTCTCATTTTACCGTTATCATCACAAGATGACTAAATGTTGACAGCAGGTCTTTGTAACACTCTGTTCCTGAGGAATGTCACTGAGTGCAGTAAATTAATACCGTCTTGCTCAGTTTCTCTGCTTATTTTCACACCCTCTTTGGATGAATGGGTGCGCTCAGTTTTATGTGGAGCTCGATGTACTGATGCATGATGTACAGATTAGTATTTTGCTCTGCACTGTCCCCATTTGCCTTGGCCCGTGGCCCGGGTCAGTCTTGGTCTGCTGCGCGTGGCGCGAATAAGGACAGGCTCGCTGCTTCTCACCTCATAGGACAGATTTTAGAGGAAAATAAACTTTAACCCCTGCTTTAAACCTAAATTAGAATAATGTTGATCATGTAAATACTGTAAATCTACTAAAGTGTGAGTATTCTGGCAACTCGCCTTAGTAACAGCTGGTTCAGTAAAAGCTTTTAAAATTGCTTAGCCTTTCAGTTTCATTTGGTCAATATCTGAGTTGGCTTGTTTAGTAATCTGTTTGGTTGCTCAACAAAAGCAATTTGGTTCCCACAGTGTGAAAATAGACCTCGGTTCTTCTCGGTTCTTTCAATTAGAAAGGAAGTCTAGAAAAAAACAGTTTCAATTTCAGCTCTATTTTCAGACTAAGTTGTTAAAAATAAGTGTCGTCCGTCATGCTGCGATTCCAGATGAGGCCAACAAAGAAACTTGTATACTCATTAGGTTCATTACACAGGGTGATATATTTGAAGTACTTATTTCAGTTCAGCTTGTTGACTACAAGCTAATAAAAACCCCAAATTTAATTTGATGTGAAGTTCATTTGCGTAGCACATTTAATCAACAAGACAGTTCAAAGGGCTTTACGTGATAGAAACATGATGGTGACCAATTATGAAACAATAAACATGACCGATGGTCAAAAGCCGTCATCAGAATAGTCAAGCAAGTACACATGAAATATGCTGATCAATGTTCTACTTTCTGCTAATCAAAGGTAAATCTAAACAGACGGGATTTTAGCCTTGATTTAAAGGAAGTCAGTGTTTCAGCTGTTTTGCTGTTATCTGGAAGTTTGTTCCAGATTTGTGGTGCATAGAAGCTGAATGCTGCTTCTCCATGTTTGGTTTTGAGGATGCAGAGCAGAACCAGAACCAGAAGCCCTGAGAGGTCTGGAAGGTTGCTATGACAACAGCAGATCTTTAATGTACTGTGGTAATTTGTAAAGTATTTTATAGTCTGTTTTCTGAGCTACAGGGAGCCAGTGTAAGGACCTAAGGGATGGTTAGTCTATCTTCTTGGTTCTAGTCAGAATGGGAGCAGCAGCATTCTGACTCAGCTGCAACTGTCTGATTAACTTTATTTTATTAGTAGTATTTTTTAGGCAGACCTGAGAAGACACTGTTGCGGTAATCAGTGTTACTAAAGACAAACACATGCATGGGTTTCTCTAGATCTTGCTGGGACATTAGTCCTGTTAGTCCTGGAAATGTTCTTCAGGTGATAGAAGGCCAACTTTGGAACTAGCTTTGTGTGTCTCTGAATGTTCAGGTCTGAGTCCATCACCACACTCTGATTTTGGACCTGATCACTAGTTTCTATCTTAATAATTGAATCAGTGTGCTGACTCTAGTATCTAAATACCACTTTGGACCAGAAACTAATATTTTCTAACATGATGTTGGGACAATTTTGAGGCCTATACAATCATCTGGAAGACTGGAGGTGGTTATTCTTTTGCAAGAGGTTGCCTAATGCTTGGATAAACATGTTTCCTTATGTGAATTTATAAAAGCACCTGGTTGTGATCGGGTTTTCTGGACTTGTGTCAGTTTATCTGTGATATATGTGGCCCTGTGCAGCAGTTACCTAACGGCGAACCCTGAGGGTCTGTTGCTCCTCCTGTGTTTTTGTCTCTGGCCTTACTCATCGGCATCGCAGACAGACGCATGTCCAGATCTGCTGAAGGCGTCTTGATACCTACATGAGATCACGGGGAGAGGCTGTTTGTTTAATCTGCAAATATCACCGGTCTTGATTCAAAGTCACACACACCGTATCGCTGGAGTCTCCCCCTCCGCGTACTCTCGCACCGTCTCCAAACGCCCTCAATCAGCCGCTCTCACGCAGCCCGTAAACGAGGCTGGAATGTGTGATGCGGACTTGGTGCAGCCCGGGCTCGTCCTCAACCATTCAGCAGCTGATCCCCCGCTGGTTCCTGTGATTGGCCTTCATAGCTCAGTGTGCCAGTAATTGTGCTGTAAAACAGTTGCGTGTAGGAATCTCTCACCAACCTGTCATGCTTTTCGCCCCGAGGGAGGCCCGCAGAGCTGAGTCATGATTATATAGTCACCGTGTTGATTTGTACCGTTTCATTGTTTGCCCCGTCGGATTCCTGGTGATCTCTTACTACGTCTCTTTGTGGGATTGCGAAACAAGACAGCAGGCGGATGAGGTGTCTTCACCCAGAACGGGTTTATGTAACAGATTTCACCGTGTGAAATGTCAAGGCCTGTATCAGGAAGACAGCCTACAAGCTGTATCTATTACCGCCCCTAACATTTTATTATTATTTTCTTTCCATTTCGAAGGCCTCCCCTTCCTGAGAGCTCCATGGAGAAGATGAAGCGGTTCAAGCGACGTCTCAGTCAGACGCTACGAGGCAGCCACACCATCGACGAGTCTCTGTCCGAGCTGGCTGAGCAGATCACGATAGACGAGAAGGACAGCGGTGAGCTTCATTCATGTTTAAATGCTATTGTCGTCACGTAAAGTGGAATCTACGTTCCGACCTCATGTCCTCGATATTCACACTCTTTACAAACATCGCATTTCATCAATTACTACACATCGAGTTAATGTTTAGATATAAGAAACAGTAGAGGGGCTTTGAGATCAACACATCACCAATCACAAACATCTGCCAATACTTCTTTTTTTTTTTTTTAATAAAAAAATAATCATCAGGAGGACAAAACAAGCATAGTGATGAATCCAGTTCAGGAAATACAAAATCTGCAGAGGTTGAATAAAGGAACAGCACCTTGGAAACGTTTCCACTATTCAACCTTTTTAGATTTTAAACACACCGCAACCTCTAACGTCAGAGCTTTTTATTATGGGTTTTATGTGACAGACTAACACAAAATAGTCTGGGTTGTCCCGATCCCACATTAGTTTGATATTATATCATCTTGCATCTAAAATCCCCAATATAAGCGATAGAAGCACTTTGCTCCAGCATTTAGTCCACCGCTTGCATCCCGCATTCAGGTTAATAGTTTCAGGCTGCAGAAGAGCAAACTGTTGGAGAAATACCACAAAACACAACCAGCTGTAACTGCAGCAAAATCTGGTACTAAGAACTCTTGATGCACACCACACTTTTCAGAATTTTATTTGTGAAAATTGTTAAAAACCGTGCATCCTTTGCCATGCGCCTCAAAAACGATGCTGCGCTTTGTGTGTTTTAGGGTCAGAATGACCTTTGCTGCATGTGGGCTGATGAAGCCTGACTCTTATCTCCTTGCGTCATTTAAAATGTAAATTTTCACATCTCGTTCTGTTTCAAGGGTGAATTTTAAATCATCCAGTAAGCCTCATGCACTGCAGAAAGCGTTGACGAAGTTGTGATAGCTGCTGTGAGCCAGATGCAGAAGTCTTGCATAACATTAGCAGGTTAAGAGAGTGTAAAGGAACGGATTCTCTATTTATATAAATTCTGTTGAAATCCCGGCATTGGAACAGTGTTATATCACTATGTTATATAAAAGAAGGGACATTTTATTCCAGCGTTTCTTCCCTGAGAAACTGAATTTGTCAGTAAGATGTTCTTTCACAGTTGCTTATCTCCCAGACTTGTTTCACGTTTCAGAGAAGGTGAGCATAGTTTCCCACAGCAATGCTGCCTGGCGAGAAGTGAATCACCTTGGTGATTTTTCAACAACACAGAGACAGATCTGACTGCATGTTGGTAAATCACAGCTTTATAGCTCAGCTCCTCTGTAACATTTATATATGGCTGAGTTTAGGACAGAGAACTCTTAATGAAGTCATTTTCATTTAATATTTGACTTTAAACTTCCTGCAGATATGTGCAGTGATGGTTATGCTTTGAATTATATTTATTTAATAAATAATAATTCAGTATGATGGGGTATTTTTGAACATAAACTGAAATGTATAATCTGGACTTTCGTCAACCAGAGTAGAATTAGCCAATTTTTGTTTTAAAACCTGATTCTTTTAAATGCATCAAAATTGAGCATCAACCAAACATGCACTTTTTTTCTTTAATAAGAATCAAATGTAGTTTAGGAACATATGTTAGCCTATTTTGCTTAACTGTCATCAGTAAAAAAGGAAACTCTCCAAATTGGAAATGAGTTGATCAGATTTTGCATAAAACCTGAAGCAGACCTAAAAAGTCTGGATCAGTGGATGTCTAATCTCTCACTTCAGTTCGCATTTATCAATGAAACAGACTAATGTAACTGTTGCACATTTATTTTAAACCCATGCAGTCTTTAAGCCGTCTTTCTTTTGTGGTATTTTGCCTATAAGCAGAGAAGTTGTAGAGAAACGACTCTTCTCTGCACGGCTCCACTCTGCAGCCACTTTGCCATGTTTTAATGTCGGAGTAGAAACATTTTGTACTGTTCGAGCGAAGACTGCCGTTTCCCTGAATCCTTTTGAAGGTTGTGGCCTTCGAGGCATCAGGTTAAAGCAGGGTGGCACAGTGCTCCTCCTCTTTATTTATTTATTTATTTATTTTTTTGCAAAATCTACAGAGAAGGAGAGAGGGGAGGAGGGGCCGGCATGCCTCGGTGTGCTATCATGTCGTTGCTATGGCTCTCAAGGTCTGGAAACAGTCTTGAATTTCCATGACATTGCCACGGCGACTTGGTTGACTTGGTTCAATCATCCAGGCATCTTTATTCATGGCCTCCTCTGTTCTTAATCCCCGCATTTCTAAACTCTTTTCTTCTTTTAGTTTCGGCTGCAGAGGTTGACCCTCCGGTTGCACTCCCCCATCTTCTCCTCTTTCTGAGAACTCACTGCGCTTTGCAATGAGCTTTTTCTGTTGTGATTAACACCAGGTTTGCGGCGCTCTTTGCTCGTATAATGGGGTGCAGAATCGCCGCGTTTCTCTGGGAGAAGGAAAGATTGCAGCCTGTTTACCAGCAAGCAGGGTAGAGACGAGACATAATGGAGTAGCCAGATGAGATTTGATCTGAACTGTGTGATTGGTTCTGGTGCTGATCTGCTTATGCAACACCCATAAATCAGGCCAGCAGCAGCAGCAGCTGCCCAGAGATAAAGGGGAAGTGACAGAAGGATATGGGAATCACATGGCTGCATGTACACAGTTTTCATCTGAATTATAGGAAGTTTTTCATTGTTTAAAAAAAAAAATCAAAGTAAGACCAGCTATGTTAAGAGAAAGACATAACTAGAAAACCACCTAAAAGTAGGCCACCTAGTTGCTTTAATTGAAAACAGAAAAACAGCTATTTCTACTGCTGCAAAATAATTTAACATGTACATGTTTATTGTTATATTAATATCAAATTTTTATTTTAATTGTGTTCAATAGACGTGATTAGAAATACAGAACAAATACAAAGTTCTGCACTTACTGTACAGGATATTACATCCTTTTTTTTTCTCTGCTCATTGTAGAGTCACTCAAGACTGACGAGCTGGTATCAGTTGGTTTATCCTCTCCAGTAACCAGCCTCATGCTGCTCTTAGCCTGCCAACCAGTGGCTCCCTTTAACTGTACTGGTAGTACACATTATACATAACAAACTTAATAGTAAATGTTTGACTATTGGTTCAGTATAGAAATGCCTTATTTTTATTGTATCTATTTTCCATAATATTTATGTTTCTTCTTTTGTATTGTAGGCTTTGAACTTCTCTGTACAGTATGTTTGTTTATTGCTACGGGTGTTTATTATTATTCTAGTTTGTTCCACCTTTTTCCAAATGAAAATATGTATTTAATAAATAGTTTGTGCTGACATTGGTGATCTAAGCAATTAGTGACTGTGGAGCAGGTACCTGCCCCCCGGGGGTCCGTTAGGGGGCATTTGGAGGGATTGTTCATCCGGGGTACCAAACAGGTTAGGACCGCCCCTGCTGCCAGCTGTCTGTTTTTGAAATAGCCCTAATTAAGTAGAATTACAATGTGTTTGTTTTTTCCTACAAACAGAAATATTTCCATACCAAGCTTAAAACCAGTGTAATAACCTTCCTTCAACAAGCTGAGTGGGCTTATACATTTAAAATTTAAATATATTCCCTTCATGTTTGAGGACTCATACTGAGACCCGGATAAAATATTTTTGAATTTGACGAAAAATGCCATCTGTAAACTTCATAAGCTTTGTATGCAGTTGAATTGCTGCTGACAAAAATCAGCTTTACTGGTTCAAAAAGCCTAAGCTGTAGCATTTGAAGCTGGAAGCCAGTCAAATCCATCAGTCATAAACACATAAAACATGTTTCCCTCTGACCCTGAATTGACACTCACTAATCTGCGTAATCCATAGCTCTGATGGAACAATCCTCCTCAGAGCTGCAGCCTGATGCCGTCTCCAAGTCATACAACATCCCTGCAGATCCGTTTTCTCCTCATTGACTTTAACCTCTGTCTGGTCATTTCTCACAGCGCAGAACAGATAACGCTGTTTCACCGCTATGTTTACATTTGGTAATGTAGTATCAGAGGAGGGATGTAGTAGTAAATAAAAACATTAATATTTTGAGGATGCATTGCCTCCGATAAAATAAGTTTTGACAGCCTTTTACTAGTGTTGGACACAAACCTATAAAAGACGATATAAAAATATTGGCCTTATTTAACTTGTTTGAGTTTTACAAAAAGTTAGATGTTAGAAAATTTTCTAATAATTGATGATGAATTGAAACTGAAAGAGCTGAGAATAAGTCAGGCTTAGACTGTTTTAATTATATTTTTTAAATTATAGTGTTAACTATAATATATTTTGTTGTAAGTATTTGACTTTTAGTTGTATGAAAAGGTTTATTTCTCTATAAAATTGATTATTAGAATGTCATTAAGTGATACATTCTTGCTCATAACAGGAAGTGTCCTCTGTCCTGCAGAGCCCATGGTGAGGAACGGCCGTCCTTCTTCGGCCCACAGTGTCCACTCGTACCTTCATCAGTGCACAGGCTCCTTTAAGAAGCCGCCAATGAGACGGCCGCAGAGCGTCATCGGAGGAGGGCTGGGTTTGGTCATGCCTCGCAACGGCAGCCGCCTCGGTGAGCTCTGCTTTCAGAACTGAAAATATCGCTGGAAATCTCAATTTTCTTCCATATTGAACTCCTGTCGATTTTACCCCAGTGAATTTAGTTTAAAACATTTAAATAAGATTCGGAAAATGTTATATTTTAATAACCCTGAAGAGAAACAATTCAGCTGTGTCTTAACGAGCGTGAGCGTGGAGCAACCTCCTGATGTGGGAACACATGCATGCACAGAGTTCACAAAAACCTCAATGAAGGCCTGTTTTTATTTCACATGTTTATTTGTAATAAACATAAATAGAAATAATGGAGATTATTCAAGGCAAAGCAAGGGTTCAAGTTCACAATGCATCAGTGCTTTACATAAATATGAAGCCCAGAGGGAATAGAAATGTGCTTTGTTTCTAAATGTGCTCAGGCAAGAGGAAAATTATATTTGTTGCTGTGCTTTTTTTTCCCATAAGGCTCATCGCCAGTGACATAAATAAAATCTGCCACACAAATTAAACCTTATTTACTTGTTCTGTGTCCTCTGACATTAACACACAGAAGGTCTGAAGCTATCCTGCTCCAAAGAGCATTGTATTGTTCTTTCCCTCTCTAAATAATGTGCAACCATACTTGTACATAAACTTGTACATAAAGTTGCACAAGCTTTGTGAACAAGGGCCAAAATATGATTTATGCAGAAGCAAAATAAATGCCACTTCATGGGATGTAAATGCAAGCTGCTCCATTTTCCAACACCAAACAGGCAAGAACTCTAACTTTATTAATAATTTGAACTTACACTTGACCAACTTAATTACTTTGCATCTATCAGCAAATTAATTTCAATACATTGTTTAGCTTTGGTTAATGGGATCAGTTTTACAAAAAAATAGAAAGATAACCCAAATTTATTGGAAATTTTATGTTTTTGTAATAGTAACAAGAAGTCATGAAATAGTCTGTTTTGTTAAATAAAAATGACTATAAACTGAAAACACAAACCACAATACTGTGTTAAATGTTTTTTTTAACTCGCAGCATGTATAAAGATCATCAAACATTTTCCTTTTTTGCAGCGACCACATTTTCTTCCTTTAGAATCTCAGACCGCTGTTCTTTGCTCGGCAAACGTAGCTTAATTAATAATTTTTAACTGATGACCCGACTGCAAAAAGACAGTTTCTGTCAGAGACAAACTTCCTGGTGGAATTAAACAGTTTCAAATCTAAATCTACCAGAGAATGTCTAGTTAAAGGTGGGTGATGCAAACTAATTTAGATTTTTTTATTTATAATTTATTAAGTGTTCTAACATAGCAGCCAATGTACACAATGTAAATAATGTGTACACTGTGTGTTTACATTAGCTTAAAAGCTGGTAATGTGGTCTTTCATCATGATAAATGTTGTGAAAGTTACTCTGGTGTAAAAACTTTGTGTCATGCATGAAACTGTTAGATATTTAAACATATTAAACTTTCTGTATGTTTAATTTAGATGTAAGGTAAAGAAACCCCCTGCAGAGGTATTTAGGAGCCTTGTGTCGGTCCAGAGCCACATGTTGCACATCCCTGCCTTACTGTTTTCCTTCCTATTGTCCAGATATTGTCCATGAGAACATAAACATGGGGTCAGACGGGGAGAGCGATCAGGCGTCGGGGACGTCCTCCGACGAGGTGCAGTCGCCCACGGGAGTCTGTCTGAGGAACAAAGGGAACAGACGCATCTCTGCTGAGGTGAGATGAGCTCCAGTCTCACGTTTCAGACTGGTAATGTCCTCACTTTTCCTCTCCGCTCGTCAAACTGTGGACGTCTTCTTGGATGCGAGTCTGTCTTAACAAACTCTGATGCTTGAAAACGCTCCGGTGTATTAACTCAGCCAGATCTGCCGAATCAGATTATTCGGCCTCCTCTTCGTGGCTGGACGTATGTTTTGAAGAAGTCAGAGGAATAAAGGGAAGTCTGATCATCTCACTGAAGCCTTTTCAGCAGACAAACTGCATCGCCGCGTAGGCGTGTTCTCAGCTCGTTCTCAGCGTGAACAAACTCCGTCTTCTTCCACTTATTGTTCTTCAGAGCAGAGTTTTAAAACGTGGTTCGAAAGCTTTTACTATTGTCACTACGTCCGCCTACTCCGAGTTGTTTTTCTCCGTCTCTCTCTCACACATCCTGCCGAGAGCGACCCAAGTTCGGCGTACCTCTTGTGATTACATAATGCAAAGAGATGAAGGAATAAATCTCTGATTGTCTCTTTGTTTCCTTCATGAGATTGCTCTTCATTACGCAGTAAAAGGCTTTTCTCTCTTTTATGAGTTAAATGGGGTGGGAAATATTGAAAACAGTTTTCAACGTAATGACAAGAAAAATAGGTTTAAAAACATGTTGTTGGTACTCTTAGTGATATTCTGTTGTGGAAATTCAGTGTAATCATTCCATAAAAAGCAGCTAAAACCTGCATTTCTTATTACATCTATATTTAAAATTATTAGCTTGTTTATTATTTTGTTATTCTATGTTATTAAGAATAATTGTTAAATGTCCAAAGATCCTCTTGCTCCTTTGGAGCCACAAGTTGTAGACCTCTGGATGAGACTGATATCACTAACAAAGATTTTTATTAACATAACCTGTAAAAAATATGTATGTTTGAGAGTGAAAGTCTGCTAATTATTTATAAAATTTGAAGAAAAAGTTTATTCACTTAAACTTACCAACTTTTCCCCCAGAAGATATTGATCAACATGTTTATTAAAATCTTCCTGCAAATGTTGTCTTGGTATTTTAGGTCTAATATGCGTTTATCCGAGTAGTGAGTGCATCTAGTGCGTCTCCGATCGTTAGAAGCGAATGCGGCACCTGCATCCGCTTGCAGGGCGCCTCAGGTTTTAATGGGCTGATGAGATTTAAAGGATGAACAGCTGACATCAATCAGGAATCAGGACAAATGTCTGTCCAAGTGAATCCTCAGGAAGACGAACGTCCCTCCTTCATCTTTACATTTTAACGGATGTCATTTTTGTCATTAAACCGTGGCGCAATAAAAAAAGGTTGCATGTTCCGCTGTTTTCACATGTCAAGTTTCTTTGCGGTTCCAACTGAAAATGGGATAAATGAGTTCAAACAAGGTGATTTCATCATTAATGAACACTTGTTTTTGCAGACAGTCGGTGAAGACACCATGCACGGAAGATTGCATGTGGTTGGAAAAAAAAACCCCATTACGTACTTGTGGTGTAAATTTTGTGCTGCCCACACAATAAAGCTGAACTCTGAGAGAGCAGCACACCTCATACTTCCTGTTTCACAAGCAGAAAAAGTTCATTACAATGAAAGTCACAGAGAAACTGGCAGGTACCTGGCAACAGCGCAAACTTATTATTAATGAGGAGCAGCCACTGGGGTCTTTTGTGGCGGCTTCACTGACTGAGAGAAACGAGAGCGTCCCTGTGCGTGTTCAGGTGGCGGATTGCGTTTCTGCAGAGGAAGCCCTGCCGTTTTGGGATTACATCACCAGGATTAGTGTAATGCGGTCCAGATGGGCCCGTGTTGTAAGGGATTAGAGCGGGACGACTGGAGGAGGGGAGGCGTGGGTGCAAAGATCAGGCGGTGGATGGACGTCGCTTGAACAAAACCGCCAAATCTGGACGCGCGTGCGGGAACGACAGGGCGGCAGGGGGGAGTGTTTCTGGAAACATGCGAACATCCCAGCAGCCTGCCACCAAGCCGAGCATCTGTTGAATAATCTGCCATCAGCAAATTGTTCGAAAAAATGTTCAGAAGAGCGACAGATGCCCATTCGAGAACCGCAGTGTGTTTGTTGATGGCTTCAGATGAAAACAAACCAAGACGCCGATGAACAGGATGTGAAAATCTGAAGCATTTTTCAAAGGAAATGCTGAGATTAGGACGGCAACTAGCAATTACTCTAGTGATCAATTATTCTTTTGATTATTCTGACAATTAATCGAATAAAAAAACTGGCACATTCTACAGGATTTTCATTTTGCCACTTACGCCTTTTTATATAATACTAGAAATGCAGTAAAAGATGCAAAAAAAAAAAAAAAAGAGACTTTAAATTTTTTTTTTTTACATTTTAGTGCCTAAAAAGCAACAACATAGCATTACTTCAGTACATTTGAACTGGGTGACGGTAAAACTGTGCCACCTGAGACGTTTTGGCTAAAACTTATTTACAGACCAAGTTGTTTTTATCTTGGATGCAAAATGTAGATATATATTGTATAGTTTTGCTTAACTGCTGCTCTGAATATATTGATTTTTCAGCAAATGTCCTATTTTGTTAACTTTATTAACAATTATTCAATTACTAAATTAGGTAACTATTATTTCAATAATCGATTAATCACAATTAATCATTTGATCCCTTAGTTTAGATCTAATTTAAAAACATCTAGTTGGTTCCAGAACAAAATATTTTGACCAAATATCTACTGAAGTTTTTTTTAATACACATTTATAAAGTTTATTAAAAATAATGGTATGCTACCATAATGAAAAAAAGTCACACTTTTAAGTGATTTAGATTTAATCAGTAATTATGCAGTTTAATTTACAAACCAGTTTGCATTGATTAAACCTAATTTGTCTTAAATGTGAATTGGAAATGTAACATTTTAATAATATGCTTGCAAATTCGCCAGCCACTTATGGAGCACATTTTTGTTCACCTGGTGCAGCAGATGATCAACCTGTTCTGCTTTCTACTTCCTGTTTATTCAACTACCTGCCTCAATGTTTTGAGCTGCAAACGGCCTAAAACTTCGGTCACTGTTGTGTGTGAATGACAGGCTGAGGGTCAGCCGACCCGTCCAGAAGGCTGGTATAGATCTATCAGTTTCCAATGTGCTGAAATGTTGGTTACATAAAAGTCGGCGTTGGCTGAAAACAGGAAGTTTAGGTGTAAATGTTCCAGCTGGAGGCAGAGTTAAAGCAGCGAGAGAGGCCGGATTAAAAACGGTGATCTAACCAACTGGAGATGCATTTTGGGTAGGATCCAGATGTTGAGTCTGTTTGAGTTTATATAACATGTCAGTGGGATCGCAGTGGACTAGCGGGGCATTCCAGGACCTCTCTCAGATTTCTGAAAGGGACGAACCTGTAATATAACAAAAGGTGCTTTAGAATAAAAAAAGAAACATTCTCCTGCAGGTGTGTTATGTAAACACACCTGTTATGTTTTATTGAGACGGTTTTTGACATCAATTTTGATTTGAAGCTAATTTTGTGGCTGATTCCAGAACAAACACAGTTTGATTGTTTCAAAGCAAAGACTAAATGATTACAGAGTTGACTCTGAGCTATCTTTGGTGTCTTAAACGATAAATCTCCATGATTAGGACAGATAACATTGCTAAACACAGACGTTTTTTTATGTATTCTAAAACTATAGCTGCAAACCTTTGACTTGAATATTGTCAAGACGCTGAGCTTAAGTATTCAAAACATACAGTTTGTTCAGCTGTCTGCTGGAAGTCTTGCTGTCTCTCACTCTTTTGTCGCCTGAATGAACAGGAGACACATATCCACATAGTAGAAAATACTATTCTTTAAAATCCGTTCTCGCATCTCTGCATGTTGGGAGGAAAAAATGTCTCTTCTGTGTTTCAGTCAGAACCAATCAAGCTGAAGATCTGCAGATTCCTGATGACTTTTGTTTCTCTTTACATTTCCTAAGATCTGTTTCATATTTTCATCCGGGTGTATTTGCAGGACTTGAACAAACGTCTGTCCCTACCTGCCGACATCCGGATACCCGACGGCTACCTGCAGAAGCTGCAGTTGAGCAGCCCGGCCTTCGATCTGCCGCTGAGCCGACGCTCCCGCAGAGCATCGCTGGTGAGGAAGAGGAGGAGTTTTAATGTCGGGTTTATTACGTTGTAGTCCAGAAAGGTCAAATAGGAAGAGGGAGCATCTCAAATCAGCTCCAGTTCTCAACATTAAACACGTTAAATAAGAAGTAGGGATCATGGGGAGTGTGTCTTTAGGTCAGGAACGTCTTTGTTTTTTATTTACAGTTGCAATTACTTTACTGGAACATGCTTGGATTTCAATAGAGAGCCTGTGCTAACTAATGGATTATTTAGTAGCTGAAAAAGATCATTTTGATAAAAGGGAAAATAGCATAAGCATTGCTCTCAAAGGTGTTAAAATTGAAGCTAAAATCCAGATTCACTTCTGTAGAAAGCCTGCTCTGATTCCTTCAGACTTACAAATTGAAGTCAGAGGTTCTATTTTTTTTCCCCCCTCAAGAATCTGACATTTTGTGACGTCAGCTTCTCTGAACCACATCCAGAGTAAATGCTGCTTTCTCTCTACGTAAATAAAACCTAAGAACAGCAAAGAGGAGCGGTGTGAACAAGTTGTTTGGTTAGAAGACAGATACAGTTTCTCCCTCTAACTGGAATCCCAACACGTTTGGATCGCGCCTGGTGAGATGGGTTCACGGTAAATGCAACCGACTGGGGGGGAAAAAGACACTCAGATTTTTCCCAGGGGCTTTTATAGGAGCAACATTCCTGTATAACAATGAATCAAAGCTGAAGCTGCCGGAATGTTTTTTTTCAGGCCAGGTATGTCGTCTGACTTGATATTTATTAAAAAAAAAAAAAAAAGACCCTTCAGAGAAAATCATCCGAACCAGGGAGGATTTAATTTAAAAAATAAGTTTGATTAGAAGTTCAATTCCAGTTTTTCCCTCTCTTTTTCTAAATGTGCCTCTATTCAGGTAAATTGAGACATTGTAAAAAGCAATATTGGACCGGCCGCTTCATTGAAAATGCACTTCCATAGGAAATCTTATAACTGTCGCCTTTTAAACACAACTCGACAAAATTGAGTTCCTTCTGCCAACATCTGAGGTTGGCGGCCTGTGAGTAAGAGAAATGAGAGTTTAATAGAAACGGAGCGGTCGGGTCGCGGCGAGGCTGCTCTGTAATAAAGCCGACTGCGAGAGCCCTGTCTTACTTAAAAGCAGAAGTGAGCGAATCTGATCCTCCCAGCTTGTTGCCATGTGTTTTAAAACGCAGCGTTCCCTTTGTGAGCAAGCTTCAGTAATTGGCTTGAGATTTTACTTTGAATTTGCATTGTTAAAAAAAGAAGAAGAAAAAAAAGCGGAACTGAGGAACACGTAACCCTGTCCCCCGCCCAGTTGGCTTCATTAGCATACATTCTTCCCTGCAGGGTTGTTTATAAAGCTCTGAATGGCTTCAGTCGAGTGTTAGACTCCCTGACCTTTCAGCTCGGCAGGAGCTCTTGCCTCTGCAAAGGCACCGCTCTCACATTCATACATGAACCAGCCTCAGTTTGGAAAGAAATTTAGAGAATTTAAATGTTTCATTCAGAAATCCACATTGATGTTTCTCCAGATCGAAGAAACACCAAACTGGAGATTGGAAAGCTCGTCATTGCTTAGCCTTCTTGTTTGCGAACTCATCCCTAAAGCCAAAAGCGAGCTTTCTTTTGTCACAGCTGATTAGTTCTGATTCGGTTTTGGGCGTTTGACCTCCTTACATTGCCCCTCGTCTCATGCTACCAGGCAGTCGTAAGGATTCGTCGCCATGTCTGTTAATGTTGTCGCTGCTTATAAAGATGCTTCCCACATTAATCTTGTTTGTCCTCTTCTTTCCTCCAGTCAGAAATCGGGTTCGGGAAGCTGGAGACGTACATCAAACTGGACAAACTGGGGGAGGTATGCTAGACGTCTCTCCTCTTGTCACCCGGGCGCTAACGATCTCATTTTGACTGATAAAACCAACACAGCTCCCTCTCTTCATTCTTTCTTTCTTTCTATTTTCTGGATTTTTTGCTTTCTTCTTTGCTTGCTTAATTTCTCATTTAATACTTTAAGATATACATAAAGATGCGAGCTGAAAAGCTGAACGTGTGGTCAGATATAAAGTTTTTAACCTGATGCTGCTTCTGTCCAGCAGCTCTGAGGCCTTTTTGATCATCCTCCTCTCCTCCTGCTCTCCAGGGAACGTATGCAACGGTTTTCAAGGGGAGGAGCAAGCTGACGGACAACCTGGTGGCGCTGAAGGAGATCAGACTGGAGCACGAGGAGGGGGCCCCGTGCACGGCTATCAGAGAAGGTGGGAAGACTTGGGCGTACAGCAACAAGCAGCCAAAGGCATTTTGCTGCAAAGTAGCAAATTTAATGCTAAATGCGGCTTTAGATTTTAGACTTCTTAACCTACGCACTAAATGCTACGTTTGACAGGAAGGCCCTACCTTTAACACATCTTCCCTACTGTAAAGCACAGTGGAGGCAGCATCATGCTCTGGGGTTGCTTTTCTTCAGCAAGGAAATTTTTTTTTTTTTTTTTGGGAAAAATATACCACAAATCATTTGTTAGAGATTTCTTTTCTCAGACAAATAAGGTATGTAGTGTGAGACATTTCAAAACATAAATATTTGTGACATTTTACTTTGTCCCTGCTGTAAAATGTAGAATATCATCACAATTTATTTTTAATAGTAATAAATGATGTATAATAGTGAACTGAGACCATCTGTTTTAGTTCATTTGTATCGTTTTTAGCTCTAAAATGTGGTAGTGGAAAAGTTTGAAAACTTACCTTGGAAACACTTGAAAAGTGCTTGAATTTTACTGTGGAAATAGTGTTCAAACCTTGCTAGTTGCCTAATTTAATGAAATCTTTAAATCATCCACATGTTGTGTAATATTTCCTTTTTTTTCTCTGCACATTTCAGCAGCAAGGCATTTCAAAGTGCTTTACATCATAACAAACACAAAAACACAAAGTCCTGCAACATAGAATCAACAATCAAAACATGACATTAAGTCCAATGTCATCAATAAATTTGTAATTGATTACGTTTCAAATACAATCCTAACCAGGTGGGTTTTTAGTCGAGATTTAAAAGAAGTCAGTGTTTCAGCAGTTTTACAGTCTTCTGGAAGTTTGTTCCAGATTTGTGGTGCATAGATGCTGAAAGCTGTTTCTCCTCATTTGGTTCTGGTTCTGGGGATGCAGAGCAGAACCAGAACCAGAAGACCTGAGAGGTCTGGAAGGTTGATACAATAACAGCAGATCTTTAATGTATTGTGGTGCTAAGCCGTTCAGTGATTTATAAACTAACAACAGTATTTTAAAGTCTATTCTTTGAGCTACAGGGAGCCAGTGGAGGGACTTTAAAACTGGTGTTATGTGCTCTATCTTCCTGGTTTTAGTGAGAACGTGAGCAGCAGCATTCTGGATCAGCTGCAGCTGTTTGATTAATTTATTGGACAGACCTGTGAAGACGCTGTTGCAATAATCAATACGACTGAAGATAAACGTATGGATGCGTTTCTTTAGATCTGGCTGAGACATAAGTGCTCTATTGTTCTTCAGGTGATAGAAGGCCAAT
Source organism: Xiphophorus hellerii (assembly GCF_003331165.1). Taxonomy (NCBI): domain Eukaryota; kingdom Metazoa; phylum Chordata; class Actinopteri; order Cyprinodontiformes; family Poeciliidae; genus Xiphophorus; species Xiphophorus hellerii. Next base: position 21,765,488 of record NC_045673.1, on the reverse strand, counting down.
TTTGTAACTGTCTTTATTTGTTTCTGTTCCTCTGGAGAAAGTTTTGGCACATCCACACATTTATCTGTTCTAAGCATCTGTTCAGTGATTGGATGGGGTCAAAGGTCACCTGGTGGCATCGTAATGTAGAGCTGTGTGTCATCTGCATAGTTATGGTAGCTAATATTATTTCCTGTTATAACCTGAACTAGTGGGAGCATATAAATATTGAATAAAAGGGGTCCTAGGATTGAACCTTGGGGTACCCCACATGTGACCTTTGACCTCTTTGATGAGAAGTTTCCAATTGAAACAAAGAAATCGCTGTTCTTTATGTAGGATTCAAACCAGTTAAGCACTGGACCGGAGAGTCCGACCCAACTCTCCAGTCGATTCAGTAATATGTCGTGGTCAACAGTCTCAAAAGCTGCACTGAGGTCCAACAGAACCAGCACTGTGGTTCTCCCACAGTCCGTATTTATATGGATGTCATTGAACACTTTTACGAGGGCGGTCTCTGTGCTGTGGTGAGCACGAAAGCCAGACTGGAAGGAGTCAAAGCGGTTGGTTATAGTTAGGAAGCTAGTTAATTGTTTACACACAGCTTTTTCAATAACTTTGCTGATGAATGGGAGGTTGGAGATCGGCCTGTAATTCTGCATTAGTGATTTGTCCAGATTGTTCTTTTTTATAAGTGGTTTGATTACTGCTGTTTTCAGAGCCTGGGGGAAAACGCCCGATGAGAGCAATGAGTTTACTATTTGGATCAGATCAGCAGCAATAACAGGCAGGACTTTCTTAAAGAAATGTGTGGGTAAAACATCCAGACAGCAGGAACTGGAGCTTAGTTGACTTATAAAAGCATCTTTCAGCATCTCTATCGCTAGGACCTAAATTAGGTTCTAGCGGAGCTTGAATTCATGGCGCCTGAAATGTTACAGCCAACAAAATATTGCATCCAGGCAGTCCTTCGCCTTTGTGATTTTGCAAACTGTTGAAACTACAGTGACTGTTGCAAGGGAGCTTGTTGCGCAGCTTCAGTCATTAGTTGCAACATTACTTAGCAACGTCTTCTACAAGCTTTGTCTGTGTACAATAAACTGGGTGGAATTGCAAAAAACTACATTTATCCGTGTTTCGCATCAAGACAGTTTGCTGATTTGCTTTAGCCCAGCACCTGCTCCCTGGGCAAAGATCCTCAGCAGAGGCAAGACATGAGAATACCCACATATTTCTTTAGAAAAATTAGGAGAAGACTTAGTTCTTAAATTGAATCATTGTAATTTTAACCCTTAACAGTCTTAAAACCACAAAGAACATCCATACTAGGTCAGAAATAGCATTTAGTCTCGTCTTAAATTTGCTTACTGTTTTTCTTTGTTGGATGAGATCACATCCTCTTCTCTTTTATCATCTTAGTGTCTCTACTGAAGGACCTGAAACACGCCAACATCGTCACTTTGCACGACATCGTCCACACGGACAAGTCGCTCACCCTGGTCTTCGAATACCTGGTGAGGCTGCCTTCACCTTCGCTGTCACCTTGCTCTCGACTCGCGCCTTCCTCGCATCGCGGATGCTAAAATTTATGCATTTCTTAACGTTTATTATTCATGACCTTATGCAGAGTCTGGGGGAGGCGGTTAGTTTACCAACTGTTGCAGTTCATGAGCTCCTCACCTCTCCGCTCTAACGGCCTCGCTCTCTTTTCTAGGACAAAGACCTTAAGCAGTACATGGATGACTGCGGGAACATCCTGAGCATGCAGAACGTTAAGGTGAGCCTGCCGGCCCAGCTGCCTCAATGAACTGTCAAGATTGTTTTTTTTTGTCTGCTGGTGTTGGTTTAAGAAACACTGCTTGTGTGCCCCCTGGTGGCAAAGTGTAGACACTGGAATAATCAGTGCAAAATGTTAAAGATTTTAATACTTTTCTGACCAAAGTCGGCAAAACTTAGATTGTTGGATGGAGTAGCAATTTACAATGCACTCACGGGCTTTTAATTGGATGATTTTCTGTGACGTGTTTGTCTTATTAATCACAGAAGTTTCTTCCTGTAGATTTTTTTGTACCAGATCCTGAGAGGGTTGGCTTACTGTCACAGACGGAAAGTTCTCCACAGAGACCTGAAGCCCCAGAATCTGCTCATCAACGACAGAGGAGAGCTCAAACTGGCCGACTTTGGTGAGGTCCAACGCCGTAATCACATCTTCTGTTTTTTTATTGTGAAAAAAATAACCCAATTCTCTACCTGACTTTTTAATTGAGGAATTTTCTGTGTGGTTGTTCTGATTTTAATTTTTTTTTTACGTGCTCTACACAGGCCTGGCGAGGGCCAAGTCCGTGCCCACTAAGACGTACTCCAACGAGGTGGTGACGCTTTGGTATCGGCCTCCGGACGTTCTGCTGGGCTCCTCTGAATACTCCACGCAGATAGACATGTGGTGAGTGGGCCTCACTCTGCGGGGAGAGAGTCTCTACTTCCATATGTCTGCACTGTGGAGGAAAGGGCTGATAGATTTCTAAAACAGGGAGATTTCCCTCTACACAGATTCAGTCTGGTCTGTGTGCAAACAGAGGTGTGATGCCTCCTCTCATTTTATTGTTTTCTCATAAAAGTACTTTGAACTTTGTCACATTTTATTACATTTGAACCACAAAGTATAATGTACTTTTTATTGCCCAACTCAAATTATGAAATGTTTGTGAAATTTAACTTTTTTTTTTTTTTTTCACTAAATCTGAAGAAAAAGAGTGAAAAGTTTTTGTTTTTTTCTCCATTTGTGTTCAACACCCATGAGTTAATACTTTAGTAAGCTTTAGTCTAAACCTGTAAGGTTTATTTGTGTGCCAGTCAGGTAAACCTTACTATTAGGTCACCACCACCATGTGGTACAGTAGCATAGTCATGGTGAGATGGTCAAAAGTTTCTGCCATGCTTAGTGCTTTGCATGGAAGCCAGAAATGAAGAATAATTTAGATAAAGGGGTTAAAGGTACTTCATATTGCTGCTAAATGTTTTTTGTATCGCTGTCTAGGCATATGACTGGATCTGCACTGATAAACTGTTTTGTTTTAATCACTAAAATTGATCTACAGTTCCTCCAGAGATCCTATGGAAAGAGTTTTTTTTTTGTTTGTTTCTTACTTGACAAAACATGGAAAGGTGTAGAATACTTTTAAAGGCTAAAGAGTTCACCGACGCTTTGACGCTGTGTGAGTTTTATGAGTGACGAATTGAAAGCAGCCTCTGAATGCCCTGCTCTGGGGAACCCGACACCGAACGTCGGTGAAAGTTGAACTCGGTCGTCTCTTGGTGACCCCTCTCCACCATCTGTCGACCTTTCAGGGGAGTGGGCTGCATATTCTACGAGATGGCTGCCGGCAGGCCCCTGTTCCCCGGTTCCACAGTGGAGGACGAGCTGCATCTCATCTTCAGACTGTTAGGTCAGTGCTGCCCCCTGGTGACGGGGGAATAAAAACAAACAAACTTTTTGAACATGAGCCTTTAATCGCATCAACCATGGCATGTAAACCCCTTCACCACAAACACACACACTTTAAGTGCATGAAAAAGCCCCTCCAGCTGGCGCAGTGAAGCCTGACTCTGATTAAATGTCCCCACACAGGCACTCCTACAGAAGACAGCTGGCCTGGAATATCCTCCATTGATGAGTTCAGGTCCTACAAGTTCTCCAAGTACAAGCCACAGCCGCTAATCAATCATGCTCCCAGGTAGGACAGATATTCATTCTCTGTTACACTGCAAAAACACCAAATATTACCAAGTATTTTTGATCTAGTTTTAGTGCAAGTATCTTGAATGCACTTGAAATAAGACGAAAATACCTTGCAAGTAACTCTTCAGCAAGATGTAGAAGCTTGTTTTAAGTCAGTAATTCCTTAATATTGATGAAAAAAGTACTAGTTAGTGAAATAATCTGCCAGTGGAACAAGACATTTTAATTTATGACATAGGACAAAAGTCAGATTATTTAATTAGTACTTTTTCATTCATATTTAAGGAGTTATTGAGTTAAAGCAAGCTCTTATTTATTGCTGAAAAATTACTTTTAAGTTAGTTTTGTCTTATTTCAAGGGTACTAAGATATTTGCACTAGAAACCAGACCAAAGATACTTGGTAAGATTTTGTGTTTTGCACTGCATCCTTCATATGAGGGTTTATTTTTTTAACAACCTTCACACTAACATAACCTCCCGCTTATTTCTGGCAGTCCTCTTATTGAAAGTGGGAATGAGCAAGTATTTGTCGTGATGCCGAGGTACAGCGGTAGAGCTCACTGAAAGCAGTTTAAATGGTAGACGTTCGTGTAGCTGGGTTGTTTAGCTAGGAGTGTGTGTGCTTTGCCACTTCCTGTAAGGAAATCCTGTGGAATAGTTGACTCTGTTTGGCCGAGTTTCCTTCCTTACGGCCGCCAGCATCTGTGAGTCACCCCACCTTACTGACCCCACGCCCCTCTTCTCTCCCATCCCCCCTCTTCCCCCTTTCCATGCAGGCTGGATAACGATGGAATCGACCTGCTGTCTTCATTCCTAAAAGTGAGTCACTAACTACCTGACAGAAATGGTGCAATGCTAACAGCAGAGCAGATTACTATTAGGATAATATTTTTGTTAAAGTCACTGCAAAGAACACAAAAAGTATTTTCAGTCAAATATCTTAGTGTCGTCTTATTTCAAACATACTAAAGTACAAGTAACTTTTCAGTACCAGTTAGGAGTTTAAGTCAATAATTTCTTAATATTGTTGAAAAAGTATAAGTGAAATCATCTGTCAGTGGAACGACACATTTTCCCCAGACTTTACTTATAACTAGTATTTTTCATCAATATTAAGTAATTATTGTCTTAAAACAAGCTTGTGTTTCTGGCTGAAAAGTTACTTGTAAGTTGTCTTAATTAAAGCGTACTAAGATATTTGCAGTAGAAACCGGACAAAAAATATTTGGTAAGATGTTGCGGGTTTTTTTTGCAGTGATTCTTATGCCGTCTTAAGCTGTTCTTTAATAACCGTAAGCCAACCCTTTGTCCCAAATTTCAGTACGAATCCAAAAAGAGGATCTCTGCCGATGAAGCAATGAGGCAGCCGTACTTCAGGACCCTCGGGCCGCGCGTGCACACGCTGCCAGAGAGTGAGTAATCGCATTGTGATGCAGAAATGCAGCCAGGGAGGTACACAGCTCACGAGCTCTTCCAGAGAGCGGAGGGGATCGGTCTGAGCTTTTATACCGAAAGGTGACAGACTGTGTCTCATCTGCAGACATGTCCATATTCACACTGAAGGAGGTGCAGCTGCAGCGAGACCCCGGCTACCGGAGCTCCTCGCATGCAGAATCAGGTGAGATGCTCAGAGGAGCCATGGGATTCTGCCTGGCAGAAGTATTTATTTATTTGTTTTGTGCTATAACCGTGAACTGTAATGTGTTTTATTTGGATTTTGAAGTAGAACATGGTACACGATTGTAAAGTGAGGATGATGGGATAAGGCTGCATTTTTTTATTAAAATATTATCTTCAGTGAGGCATGTGTTTTTGTAGCCCATAACACGTTTACCTTTAGGAAGCAGCACTCTGTCTCTTCCCATCACAATACTTATTTGTGCATTCCCCACAGCATGATGCTGCCACCACCCTGTTTCACTTTAGGGATTTTACACCACAGACGGTCTTTAGCACCATGACGGTCTTGGTCGTCATGGTTCTCTTTGTTCTTTAAAGAACAGCTGTCTTTATACTGACATTAAATTACACAAAATCTGACACAAATACACACAAATACTAGCATTTGTAGTTGCAAAATATGAAAAATTTAAGAGGTGTGAACACTTTTGCAAGTTGTTTTGGTTCATATTTCATATCAGTCAATGGGAATCAGAGCCACAGTCACTGATGATGGTTTGCAATAGAATTTGTCTTTTTAAATTCAAGCAAAACAAAAATATTTCTAGCATTTATTACCAAACTACCGCGATAAATGACCTTAAGTAAACTGTAAAGTGGTCTGTTTAGGAGGGGAACAAACCTGCAAAGGGATGAATTGACCACAAACTCACTTATTATTCATTTATTTACTTACATAAAGCCTTGAAAATAAAAGCATTTAGGTTTCCAAGAAGGTATTGGCACAATAACAACTGTGACGAGTACTTAATAAGGGTTCCAGTACATTACATTGTATGAATGTAATAATTTCTAATTGGCATGCAACTATAGTGAAAAAATCTTTGGAATAAAATATATTTTACCAACACAACAACCATAGAGTTGTGCAGTTTAACACAAATATTATTTAGGTTGATATCATTTTCCAGCAAAGCTCAGGTTCAGTTTCACATTCCTTACAATGGTTCGATTACCGCCTCACGTCCAATCAGCAAAACACTTACTCTGCCTGACTAACAGGCCTGAAAAAGCAACACATCATGTCCTGATCTGAAGAAATTCAAAAGCAGGAGGAAAAACAAACTCATTGACATCAAGTCTGAAAATGGCTACAAAGACATTTTAAGGTTTTGGGACTCAAACTACCCACTGGAGTCATTACCCACAAGTGGAGAAAAAGAAAGAACCTTCATAGCAGTGGCTGACCTAACAAAACGACTGAATGTGGGGGAAAAAGCAACTCATTTGGGAGGTAACAAAAACCCAGAACAACATCTAAGGTGTAAAGTTAATATTTCATTTTGGAAATCTGGAATATGTGACAAAAAAAGCGAAGATAGATCAAATCTGTGAGGGTGTAAACTCTTCTGTCACATCTTTTCAAATTTAAATTCAAGCTACTATTCTGACATTATTTCTTTCCTCATACTTTATGCAGTCTATGTGCTAATGTTATTAGCACTTATTTAATATAGAAGTAAAATGGAGTTGCTATCAGACTAATAATCAGTGGAGATCAGTAACATACAAATTATGTTTCAGCTTCCTGAAGGAATATCCTGTTTGTCAGTGGGATACTACGTGAATTAAAAACCAAATGGTGCACTGAAGTACTGCTAATCCTACTGGATTTATTTATATTCATTAATCCATAGTTACATATTGCAACTAGAAAATGTAACTGTGGATTGGTCAACGGTGGTTATAAAAATCCCCGAGTCTCCACATTGTGTTAAAGTAGCCTGACCGCCGTGTGAAATGGCTTCAAGCCCTAAACTGACTCATTACCCACAAACCTTTGCGTATGCTAACAAGAAAATGCAACATGTTGCTTTGTTTTATGTTTATTCTGATTATTTTTTTGTATTAGTTTAGACACTCACCTTCAGGAAATCCCGCATCTGGCTTTAAAACCATTTATTTTAAATCACAGAAACTAAATGGTTCTAATCCGTGTTTTTCCTCTCTTTTCTCCACCAGGCAATGGGAAGAACAGGAGACAAAGCATGCTGTTTTAAAAACTCCGGACCGGACTGTGGTTTTACTTTTTTTTTTTTGATGAGAAGGACCTCCTTGAAGACAGATCAGTTCAAGATGGATGGATGGATGAATGAATGTGTTTTAATCATCTTCATCACTCCTCTTCCTTCCTCCCCTCAAAATACTTTGAAAAGCTACCTGTCCACAGTACGACTCCTTCCCACCCCCATCCCTCCATCCTTCTCCCAGGTTCAGCCAAGCCTGGCTCCAATAAGAGACGTTATTTACTGTACATTTATATTTATTGAATTTGCTGCTAAGTCAAACTACTGTTTAGAATTTAACTGGCTCAGTCACTTTAATGAATACATGCCATTTGTATAGATTTTTAACTTTTTTTCTTTTTTGAGCTTTGAAGTGATATATTTTTGAATTTTAGTTGTTGTTTTTTTAGTTTTCTTTTTCTTTTTTTTTTTTTGCTCACTGTTAACATGTTCACTCCCACCTTGAAAGCTCCTTGTTGTGCTGTCCTGCAGACAGCAATGTTTCTGTAGCAACTCGGAGGAAGGTCAAAATGTTCTGTCTGTTATAAACGGTGCTGCATAAATCATCGGCGACCACTTGCTCTGAAGGCTTTCAAAGCCAGGTCTCGTATGACAAGTGATAACTTTCGTCCTGACGGGAAGATGATACCCGAGCTGCAAAGTGCAGGTTGCGTCCTAGGATGCTCGCGGTCATGACCAATGAGACAAAAGTAGGGATAAAGAAAATGCTAACGGGCATTACTGGAAGAAATCCTCGTTGAAACACCTCAATGTTTTGCTTTTTTCTGGGGGACATGTAATTTTTTTTTTCTTTCTCAGCTCCATCTATATGTTGCATGCCACAGCTAGTGAACTCCTGAAACAGGAAGACGCCATCTCTAGTTCTGCCTCCCCCTCAGTCTCATCGTTCGTCTGCCAGTGTTACAACAGATGTTTTGTATGATATTCTTTAACTTTATTTGTGAATAATGAATAACAAGTGTGGGATTTTGTTGGAGATGATTCCCATTTTTGAGGGTTTTTTTTTTTTTCAGAGTAAAACAAATTAAATTTAAAGTTTAAACAAATGTCTTGTTTTTGTCTTTTACATCAGCTTCTGTTTCCCCGAGAAGTGTTCATACTCCGTGTAATTTCCCACCTTCCTCCATCGTACTTAACTATTGCTTTCGTACGAAATGCTGCTAGTTTGAAACTCTCCTCACGGCTCAGTCTGAGCTTTCAAGCTAGCCAATCAGCAAACAGAAGAAGTTGTGAGCAATGACGTCAATTTGCTTAGAATTGTACTCGCTTGTAGTTTTACCATTGCCATTTTACCATTTATTTTGTAGAGAAAAATCTACAAAATCAATTGCAATTTATTTTCTTTTTAAATGCGTTTTTTCCACAAAATGTTTTGACTTTTCAAGTTTAGAAATTTTGTTGTTTTTCTAAAACATTTCTAGGATTTATCTAACAATTCTGAGTTTTTTCTAACAAATCTTTGACGTTATAACCATAAATGTACTTGTTGTTGTTTTTTTTGTGGAAAATTTCAGACCTTTATCTAAAAATTGCCTTTTTACAATGGCCCTGGTACACAGTCGTAATGGCTCAGCTTCCGCTTTCTGGGAAAAGCGGCTCAATCTTTTCCGATCTATTGAAAAAGGCTCTTTACACTGGGTGTTTGCAGGGCTTGTCCAAGGTAACAATTAATGATGTACATCCATCCGAAGCCCCGACAATAAGCTGGAGAAAGGTTTTAAGATGTTCGCCTCGTTATACACAGATACGAAGGTGAGTTTTACTTTCTTTAAACTTTGTGGCTAACATTAGCTTTAGCTTATGCTAGACATTTTTCTTGTAAAAATGTGCTATTTAAGTATCTAAACATTTTTCATCATTCATTAACGGACAATGTTTTTACCTTATGTTCAAGTATATTATGTGGTTTATTGTCGTTAGTGTCAGAGACCAAGTAACGGATTTTACAGTTCAGGCTTTTTGCTTCTGAAGCCTGAGGAACAACAAGCCCATAGCTTAACAATAGAGCAGCTCTGGTGTCGGAGTTCTAGTTCAGCAGACTGTTCAGGTTCAAAGTTGTTGCTTTTAGATAAATCTGTCCGTGTTCCTTAAGGTCTCTGTGTTATTTTGCTTTATTAGTTTTGCATGCTTCTTGTGAAGCAGCACGGTGTTTACAGCAGTGTGTACAGGCAGATCAGTAGCTCGGCTGTCTGGCTCTGGTCTGCTCTCTGGTTCCCATAAACTCTCTATCAGGCTGAATACAGAAGTGATTCCATGGAAATAACACAGGAGGCTCCTTTACCTTCGTCTTTAGGCTGAAGAAGCTGATCATGAGTGAAGTGAAGGCTGTAAACTTTGCTGTGCTGCGTTAGCTTTAACTGGTAGCGACGAATATTTACAAGCCATCGTCTTCTTAATTCAGGATCGTTTGGAAATCCATGAAAACTTAAAAGCCCATTATATTAGGAAGACAGCAATGTTCATAGTATTGTTTTATTTGCTTCTGAAATAAGACTTTGTCTTTTCTAGCTGTCATGGTAACTCAAAGCGGAAAAAAGAGAGCCGCATTTGCTCATGCGGTTGTGACGTCAGCGCGGCAGGTGCAAAGAGCCCATTGATAATTTGAGTTACAAAGTCACATGTATCATTACCCATAAGTGCAAAAATTGCGAAATTCCTTTTTTAAAAAAAAAAAAGTAAAATATCACAAAAATGTGATTCTGTTTGCAAAAAATCACAAAAAACAATCACGAAATGAAGGGTCCGATTAATGTGAAAAGACATTAAGTATTGTTTGATTTTAAGAACTTATCTATTGCAGAAACAGTAATTTATTAATATTTTAAGTTTAAGGGTTTTTATGGATATATGTTTGCACAACCGGCCATTTAATGACATCCAGGATCTCAAAATGGCCCAAAATGAAAACGAGTTTTACTCCTCTGTGTGAAGCTGTGATAGATGAAATAATCTGCAACATAAAACATTCCTAAACTAAAAAAAAAAAAAAAATTGTAGTTTTACCAATGACGGCGGTGGAAGTAAACGAAGCTGTTCAGGCCACGATGGTCACATTCTTCAAATATTGAGTTATCATCTTGTTCGACCTTGCCCTTTCTCGTGGCAGTGGAGGACGGTTGTTTACAGCGCAGTCTATTTCCGGTAAGCTTCATAGCGTCACGGCTAAACGTTAGCGGCCAAACATTAGCATTAGCTTCTCAATAGCCGTCCAGGGTCCAGGCACGCTGTACGAAGCAAAATGTTGAACAAGAGCTGATTTTTTTATTTTTTAAAGTGCAAACATGTATTTTAATGGGATTTTTTGTAATAGAACTACAAAGTCTGACATGCAGTTTTTATTCTGCCTCTTTTAATCTGACGCCCCGAGTAGAACCCAACACAAGCAGTCAGGGCCGGCCCAAGGCAAAGTAAACTAAGCAGCCGGGTAGGGCCCCGGGGCCACTAAGGGGTTGCCTCAGTGGAGCTGATTTATTTTTTTTTCTAGTAGTAATTTCTATGTCATTATAATATCAAAAACACACAATTTCACTATAACGAGATTTGGTTTTACAATAATATATATTTGATAATGTATGTAGAAATCATTATTTTATGGATAAAAAGAAAAAAGAAAATTGCTCTTGGGGGCCCCTGGTGGCCGCGGTAGGTACCGCACACTTTGCCGGTGCAAAGCTGCATCCAAACGTCCAAAGCTCCGGTCAGAAGTTAAGTTAGCAAAACAATGTCTCAAAAAAGGACTTATTCTTCAGGGAGGGAGAAAAGAAAGAGGAAGAATATAAAAAAGTGAAGCTGCTAATAGAAAATTAGCTTGATAGCGACCTGGAACGTCCAGTTCAACAGCCAAACATTTATGCTAGCGTCTTTGTGTTTGTGTGAAACTGAGTTTATGATCTCTGTATATTTCTGAGGTATTTTTAGCTTCAAAACGCCGTTTGATAACAATTAAAACTTCTCAATGTTTGACATTGTCTAGCAAAATGTTTCTACATCAGGCTACATGGCTGCTACATCAATTAGCTGCTCTATGCTGTAGTTGCGGATTTGTTGTTTGCATAATCATTTTGTGGCTAAACAAACATTATTTTTACATCAACTTCTAAGTTATGTGAAACTTCTGTTAAAATCTTTTGAAGGCTCTGAATCAGTCCAGTACCGGTACCGGTCCACATTCTCAGCGGAGAAAGACTCACCTGGTATAAATTACATTTTTTAGCTATTGGAGTAACGCTTAAGAGAATTTAATTTAATCAAAGAATGTCATGAATATGTGTGTAGAGCTGCACCGATTGCAGTTTTCTGGCCGATCCCTGGTTATCGATCTTTAAAAAGCCTGTTCTGCTGATTTTGATTTTGGTTGATTTGAATTTTTTTTTTTGTCTGAAATGTCGCTAAATATAGCAAGGAAGTCACTGAGTTGGCAACAGTGGGCTGAATATTGTTAAGTGTAAACGTTCAGACCCGACCTGGTGGGCCGGTCTGTCAGTCAAACCTCTCACTGCAGAGCAGAAGAGGACAGAGATGATTTATAAACCTTTGCTGATGAAGATCAGGTAAGGGATTAAGATGGGCTTCACATTTAAGTATCGGCCGATCACAATCCCCCCAAATTAAGGAAATCGGCGCCCAGAAATCAACTGGTGGATAAATCAGTTGGCCAATAAATGTGTCCTATATTATACATGTATATAATGTAAACGGCACTGTCAGAGATGCAGTAGGTTTATAGCAGGTGTGTGAATGATCTAATGATCGGGCTGCTGATTGCAGCCAGTCCATGTTGTTAACAGAACTAGAGGACCCCAAAACCACATTTCGCTTAGGGCCCCATGGAGGCTTGGGCCGGCCCTGCAAGCAGTTTTCTTCTGAACTAGATTAATTTAATCTAGTTCAGAAGATTGTCCAGTACCTTAATCAGTACTGGACTGATTCAGACCCTTCAAATGATTTTAACTAGATTAATTTAATCTAGTTCAGAGACGCATGTTAGACTTCTCATATTTTACATGTAAAAAAAAAAAGGAAAAGTTGCAAACCATGTTTCATTTTCCTTCCAATTCCTAATTATTGCCTAAAATCTCTATGTAGGACAACAGAGAATGAATACTTTCAGAAGGCTGTTAAAATAAAATAAAAACCTTACGTTTTCACGCATTCAATGCCTTATTTATTGGAAATGACATTTTTTACAATACAAAACATATACAGAATGCATAACTGTATGCCAAGTCCAGTATTAAAAAAAGTACATAACTGTTACAAATTTTGTATTGATCAGAAATCTCGTCTTCATTTAAAAGATTTTGTAATAAAGTAAAAAAAAAAAACAACAAATAGACAATAAGGCACAGCTGGTACTATCAGGAAAGCATAGTGCATACATTACATTACCACATTGGTGAAACCAGCAGTTTCACCTTGTAAAGAGGAGAAAAATAATGTTTGTACAAGATTAAAAAAACAAACAAACAAAAAAAGTTTCTGCAGAGAATGAGCCTGTCCGTGGATAAAATGTGTTGTTCCTCTACCACAGACGTCTCTGACGTCCTGCTGTATGGCTTTTTACCAAGTGCTTTCAACAACTAGAATCTGGAGCAACTCAAGTGCAAAAAGGAGTGAGGTCACGTCTCTTTATTGTTTTTGTTGGGTTTTTTTTAAGCTGAATTTGAACATGAATTCGACCGCAAACAGACAACTGAGAAACTTTAAACGATGATGCTCGGTGTTTTTTTTTTTTTTTTCTTTCTTTCTTTCTTTCTTTCACAGTCCCTGGATCAGGATTTGTGGGTGGCGGGGGACAGGAGCAGGGAGGAGGGTGTTCCTTCCAGGTTTGGGAGGGGGACAGGCATGTGTCCGTTGATTAGGCTGGGGAACTGCGGAGGGAAGAGAGAGACGAGGCTGAGAGTTAGCGGGTGGCTGCTTTCCGGTAAGGAACTGCAGCATTGTCACTGCTCTGCTTTCCTGTTTTTTTTTTTTTTTTTCCTTCCTCTTTAATTTTTAATTTATTGTTCCTCTTCCTTTTCGTCTCGGTAACCCTAAAGCTCCACATCAGAATGAGGGGTTTGTGTATTATTTGTTCAAAACATTGTCCACCGTGTTATATCTGTGTTTGCCTGAAGAGATGGTGTCTTCGGTGTGTGTGGGTGTGTGTGTGTGTGTGTTTCATAAATGAGGAGCAGCTCTCAAACCAGTCCACCCTGTTCAGCCTGGCTCCCCTGGGCTCAAACAGGAAGTATTCACAGGATTTCCTCTCCCTCTCACAAGCTCTGAAACAGGACACCTCTGCAAGACCCGCTTCCAAAGTCTGAGCATGTCTCTCAACTCTCGGTGTGTGCCGCTTTGCAAATAACAAAAAATAAAACGTACTGGAAATCTTCTTTTTAAAAAGCATTTATAATCAAAGTTCTGCTGAAAAGCAAAATCTTAACCAACTTTTTTTTTTTTTTTTTTTTGCAGAAGCACGTGTTTTACCAGCATGCCACTTCCTCCTTTGTCTGTTTTTTTAAGAACTTCCAGTAAATAATTACTCTCTGTGTTGCACCTTCTGTTGTTCTCTTCTGCTACTTTTGGCCCCTTTTATCTTCCGCTTATCGGCGCCACACCCACACGCGCCGCAGCTCTTACCTGGAAGAGGGAGCCGTGGCCCTGCAGCCGGGCGGGGCTGAGCGGGGCGACGGGGCTCAGGCTGCTCCAGAAGTGGATCCCCGACAGCAGCGGACTGTGAGCCAGCAGCAAACCCGACGGAGTCTGTGAGCGAGAAGTCCAAAACGTATGAGGGATAAGACCGGTAAATAAAAATAATTTAAAAAAAAAAAAAGTTTTCCCCAAGACTGAAGGGGAAACGGAGTTGGGACAACGTTGCTCTGAGAGGTTTCAGTAATGTGAAACATGCTGAAACGGTAAATGGATGCGCTTTGGCGTTTGGAAAAACAAACTGAGGGAGCAGGAAGGAAGTCTGTGGTTTCTCCTCCTGAATACAGGGGGCTTTTGGGGGGTAGTGGGGGGCATTGATCCTTAAGAAAGAAAACATATGAAATCAATTTCTACATCTATTCCCCTCCCCCCCTACACACACACACACACACTTCTCTCCCTGTGTCACCTCAGCGACGTGAGCCAGAGCTGCAGAGGACGGACCCAGCCCTGCTCCCATTATTAATGGAATTATTGGAGCATATGGCATCGCTTAGGGACCACCCCTCCACCCCCCTCTGCTCTTTTACAGCCCCACTTGCTGAAGATTTCAGTAAACTGCTTGTTTTTCCTCTGATTTCCTCCACCCGTAAACAGACAGCGGGCTGGAAAACTATTAATACCTTTCTTAATGCCGGTGTTGCATGATCTTTGAAAAAAAAAAAGGCCTCCAAAGTAAATACGTTGTTATTTAAAACGGATGATCAAATATTAGCTGATGCAGAACCGAGTCTGGATTTTTGCCACAATCCAAAAGTGTGCCACCTTCAACAAATATAGAGAACATGAGCATCATAGAGTGACTTGTCGGGTCATGAGGCAGCTAATTTAGTAGGTTTCCATTATTTATGAGCTAGCTGACATTTTAAATGAAAATGTGACTGATATTTGACTCAGCAACAGACCTGTTGCTACAAGGGCTCCTTACCTGTAGCACAGCATTTTCTAAGAAGCATATTACACACCTCTTTGAAAAAAAAAAAAAAAAAAAAATAGGACAAACGGTCGTTAAATCAATCTGTGTTGGTGTCAACATTTATGTCACCATGCAAAATTGCTTCCCTTTTTTCTGGGAAAAAACAGGTTGTCAGAATATTCAATGAGATTCTTCTTCTTATTAATTATTTTTAACTACAGGTGCACCGATTGCAATTTTCTGACCTGCCGATTACGATTTAGGCCGATGCCGATTTTTTGCAGTCTGAAAAATCCTAAATATGGCGACAAATCAGACACAGTAAATTTATAAAATACTTATAAAATACCTTTTCTGACTCATCTAAAACTCATTTTAACCAACTTAATAACTTAAGAATCCCATTTAAATAAATTACATTTTTTAAATTAGTTTGTATTTACTTAATGAATTACATTTATACCTACCTAGTAAATATCATATTATATTTAACTAACTTTATAATACAAGTCATATTTAATCTACTTGATAAATTTAAGCATGTTATTTAATGAACTTGGATTAACCTGTACAATAGTTTGATAAATTTTATTTTAAAATTTATTTATGGTATTTGATATATATATATATCAAATAGCTTAATAAATTGTACTACTTAAATTATGACATTTTGTAAGCGAACATTTTTTTTAATTTTTGTTTCAATTCCTTTTATCTACTGAGAGGTTTTAGCGACGAAAATAGAACAGCAAAGGAAAATAAAAATAAAAAATAGCTTGTGGTGAATGAGTGTAATCTGGATCTATTAAGGACTCTTAAAGCACTGCAAAGATCTGCTGCTCTCAGGGATTAGTTGGCTGTAAATGCTTTCAGCTGGGTCCAACACTGAAAAATCTGACATTTTTTCTTAGTCATTAAATGCATGAATACTACGAACTCCCGTAAACTTTGATCTATGAACACAAAATGTGCTATGATGCACTTTTTTATGTTGGAGGAAAATCCCTTTGATAGTACAAGGTAATAACCTAGTAAATCATTTCATTTTGTGCTAAATTCACATCTGCAGCATTTATTTTCTCTCCTAGGTCCGTCAAAACTGGAATTAGCAGGGCGGACTTCAGCGAAAACCTGGAAATGGATATGAGCCAGGAAAAGTTTGATCAGAACATCCGTTAAGACGGGAACCGCTTTCTTGTGTTTTCGTGATTTATGAGCTGGACCGCTTTCGGCTGGAAGAAAGTGACAGAATCCGGTTTGACTACTGGTGCGGAGAGTGGGAAAGAGAAGGGTGTGGCAACATGTTGTGGCATGTTAGAGGTGAAGGTAGATTCAGAGCCCGGTTCACCTCATACAACACTCAGCAGCCGCATCATCAAAACACCTTTCTGACTATGTTTAGCTTCATCTAAAGTGACTGACAGGAAGCGGGACCTTTGGTCTGGAACGATTTAGAGGGATTCAGTTTCGATCCGCTGACTGTTCCGTTTGCTTCACCTGTCCGTGGGTTTAATGTTGTAGCTGCTTGTGTCACTTCTGTCTGAGCATTTGATCCCCTTGAGGGTGGAAAACACCTTAGGAGTCTAACGTAACAGACTCAGGGTTTTCCCATCATTCTTAAGCCAGTGACTCGCATCTAGAAACAAGGAAATGGTGTTGCTTTTTTTCCCACACATTGGGCTTCCTGATGGGACTTTTTAAGATAGCTGTGCGTGACTGAGATAAGCGCCTCACCTGTGCGGTGAAGAAGGCAGGAGTGAGGGAGCCGGACGGCAGCGCCGGGCTGTTGAGGGCGATGGAGCCGATGTCGCTCCCCGCCAGGAGCAGGGACGGGCTGGAGATCTCCAAAGCTTTCGGCTTTTTGCTTTTGGGTGGAAGTTCATCCCCTTGGTCCCCGCTGCTACTCCTCCCACTGCTGCTGCTCCTCTTCTCAGGAGGCTGCAGGGCTCGCTCCCTGTGCCCAGAGGAGAGATTGAGCGGCTGAGGGTTCTGGTCCGAGTCCTCCGAGTCCTCTTCCTCGTCGGCGGGGCTCCAGCTTCGTCTGGGCTGGGTGTGCGGCGAGGAGGACGGAGAGTGGGAGTGCGAGGGGAGTCTGGATGCCGTGGGGGAGGCGTAGGATTCTGACTTGACGGAGGGAGGGGAGCTCCTCCCGCCGGTGTTGGCACCGAAGCGGATGACGGAGCGCGGCTCGTCCTGGCGCTCGCGCAGGCTCCTGTGCAAGGAGCTAATTCTGAAGGACGAGTAGAGGCCTGAGTGGAGGTAGTCCCTTTGGCACTGCTGTGCCCCCAAGGCTGCGAGGGTCCTCCTTTGGACCTCCTCCTCACTGTCCTCCTCCTCTTCCGTCTCCACGTCCAGCTCAGGCGCGTCTCCCTCTTGGAGGGGAAACCTTCCAGAGGCTAAGCCCATCTCCACCGCCTGCGGATCCATCTTCAGGATCTCAGGAAAGGACACAAACTTATAGACAAACTTCTGGCCGATCACCTTTTTGATGATGTTCTGCAACACAAACATTAGCAACAATGAAGAGAAAGTGGCTGAAGTTTCATTACAGCGTCAACTGCATCAGTCGATAGTTCGGTAGACTCGGTTCAATTGGTGACCAAGGGTCCATTTGCACCAAACGGGTTTTTCAAACGATTTAAATTGTTTTACACAGCGTAGTGCAAAAGTGAAAATGCAACAAATGTTGCAATTTTGGTCCCAAATCGAACCGAGTCTCCCGGACTATCAGGTGTGAAAACACCTTTATAGATGGACCAGATCTGCATCAGAGTACGATTACGCATTCAAACGAATCAAACTTTCCAAGAAAACGAAATAGAGTTGGATTAAAGCAGACTAAACAGGAATGGTGTGAATGCAACCTAATAGGAAGTAGGAAGTAAAGAGTATTTTCTAGAAACTACCATCTTTTAATGCAATTTTCAGCTAAAAAAGAAAGGAAAAAAAACTGCAGGGGAACAATTAGTCAGACTGTTGCATAGGAAGAGGTAAGCGGCTCATGATTGGCTGGAATAACCTTGTCGTAGTAGTAGCGCAGGGCTCTGCTCAGCTTGTCGTAGTTCATGTTGGTCTTGTTCTTGCGCAGCCCCCACAGCTTGGCCACCTCCTCCGACTTGAGGAGCTTGAACTCGCCGTCCGTGGACGTCCAGCAAATCAGGTGCTTGTGGCTCTGGTCGAGCAGCAGCTGCAGCAGGAACTGCCACAGGGTGATGGCGCTGTCCATACCTGCAGCCAGCGGAAGGCAACACTTTCACTCGCATCACTCTCACTTTCTGATTCAAATGTATTCCTGCCAACACGGCTTAGCCGCATGCAGACTGAATCTTGTGTGTGTGTGTGTGTGTGTGTGTGTGTCTGGGGGGGGGGGACGGGCCCGTCTGAGCGCAGGCCGTCATGAATAGAACAGTGTGTGTAAAAGAATATGGTGTAATGTAGCAGCAGCAGCAGGGGAGAGAAAAAAAATACAAGCAGGAACAACAGCTCAAGCCAGAAATATGCTGCGGTTCAACCTGGCCCTCTCTCCACAGGAAGCATGACGGGCCCAGGGTGGGTTATTCCTTTAATGGAGGAATGTGCAGCCTCCGAGCTCCTGTCTGCCGACTAGGAGCTTTCTGTCCCCAACAACACGACCGCATTAAAAATCCTGCATCCATTTTGCTTTTTTTTTGTTTTTGATCTAGTTCTCACAAATGTGGAGCTCAAATGATCAGTTTGTTAGCAGATAAGCAACAGAGGATCGATTGGTTTTGTGTTACAGAGTAAATATGTTTGGGGTTTATAAGAAAATAATAAACTGGTGTATTGATAATGGATTGTAATTCAGCTGAATAATGGTATGTATTTCAGGGTATTTCTTTACCAGCTTGACACATTTAGAGACTAGGAACTTTGATTAGGCCATTCTAACACATGAATGAGCTTTCACCTATAGACCGTTCCATTGCAGCTACGGCCGGGTGTTTTGAGTCGTCCAGCTGGATCTTGAGTCTTTGTTCAGCCTTCGTCAATCTTCCCATCAACTCTAACCAGCTTCCCTATCCCTGTTGAGGAACCCCATTCACACAGCATGATGGTGCCACCACCATTTTTCACCGTGTGGATGGTGTTTAAAGAGAAAGTAATTCAGACCTTCAGTCTCGCCTTTCTTCTTCAGGTCAATAGACTATTGACAACTTTAAACCTGACAACCTTTCCACAGTTCTATTCATTTAAGGTCCTGCAAAATGCACTGGAGTTTGAGGTTATAAGATGCCAAAATGTTAAAAAGGCACTGTTTACACAGATTGATTTAACAATTATGCTATCTGAGAAGCAACAAGTGAAAAACTGTGACAAGAGAGAAGCTTTTTTTTTTCTTCACCGTCCAAATAGGACTGGGACCGGTTTTCCGACACAAGCGTTGCCCCAGAGTCTCCTGTCTGCCATGTGAAACCACAAACCTGTCAAAGTCAGGACTTCCTCCTATTCTACTTCCAAGGACAAATGGTGAGGTGAGGGGATCTCACAGCAGGGGTGCATTTCCCCGATCCGGCCACACTTCCCACTCCAATCCCAGAGGGAGGAGGTCAAAAGATCATATCATTGTCCCGTCTTCTCAGGTCCACCCAGTGACCTGCTCTGAACCTGGACTTCACTGTGGCTGTTAGACAAAGACAAAGTGAAGCTTGTTCGTTCAGGGCCAGCGAGCTGAAACGCCTGTAGGGCCGAAGATGCTGCACTTCCTGATGCACAAGCCTCACAACATGACTGACACAGTGATCTATAAGAGAATGGTGCTAACCTAGAGCGAGCCTGGAGATCTGGAGACATGTTGCTGCTCTTTCTAGGAACATCTCTGCTGGGGTTTTTGGGGGGGAGGAGGAGGTGAAGATGAGGAGTCCTGCTGCTGATGCTCGGATGAAGAAGAGGTCTTTCTCAGTGAACACAAAGCCACGCAGTGTGTTGGCTGAACGGAAACTCCTAATGAGATTAGATGGTGTATGCAGACATTACTTGGCCATGACCAAATCTGCTCTCTTCCTGTTCACAGTCGGTGGAAAAACGCAGTCAGAAACCCTCTGAAAAGCTTCCCGGAGCGCCGTGGAGGTCTTTAGGAGAGTCAAGTCCCGAGCTCCACTTTAGAGAGCCTCCAGAGGGTGTATGTATTCACCCACGGAGGTCTGCTTCATCCTCCTGCCCCACTGACTCATTTTCAAGATGTTGCTCGGACCGGAAGAAGGCACCGTGTCCGACTCGAATCTCTACTTTCACAGCCTGAAACTCTTAGAAAAGTATTTCTAAAGGAAGTTCACCAAGAAGCAGAAGCTCGTAGCCGCGACACTTTCTAATAAAGTGGGCAATAAGCACCGCTGGAACTTCTCACTCTGCATTGTTCCCGTCTCTGCAGACCTCCCGATAGCCAACAAAGACCCCTTTTGTGTCAAGAAACGCCAGTTTTGATTCACTTTACCTGCGATCTCCGGCTGGGTCTCTTCACTCCGCGAAACTTTACGTCGAAGACTGCGTGATCCCTTGTTTTTCCATGCTGACTCCTGGTCTGCACGGTTGTGCTGGACTGAAATCGGATCCTGGGCTTTTTCTTTTTCTGAGCAGGAAGTTGGAGCAGGCAGACGCAGAGCCGGCTGACTTCCTCTCCCCTACGATTCCCCAGGCAGTTAGCCGTCTGTGTAAACACACGTTTCCTCCCCTCCTCGACGGCCAGCAGTGGGCCTACTCTCTGTCGGCACACACGCTGGCGGAAACTCCTACCGTCCGTGAACTGACATCACCGGTAGCGTTGTGATGCCTTCAGGAACGCCTCGTTGGCTTCAAGCTGCCGCAATTACAACGGGACAAAAAAAATCTGGTGATTTATTTTTCCAAGCGTCAGAACCGAAGTAGGTAATGTAGCCAAAAGTTGTACTGAGGTAAGAGTAGCGCTAATTCAGTGTATTTTGTTTACTCAAGTAAAAGTAAAAAAAAAAGCAGCCATCCAAGAAATGACTCAAAAGAGTAGACAAAGAGAAACAGACGAAAACCTAAACATAAATGCTGTTTTTTTTAAATGAAAAAATATTACAAAAATAAATAACATAATTAAAAAATTTAGGCAGAAGAAACACTTTTATATTTATATATATACAGTACAGACCAAAAGTTTGGACACACCTTTCTAATTCAATGGGTTTTCTTTATTTTCATGACTATTTATAAGGCAAGAAATCCCACTTATTAACCTGACAGGGCACACCTATGAAGTGAAAACCATTTCAGGTGACTACCTCTTGAAGCTCATCAAGAAAATGCAGAGTGTGTGCAAAGCAGTAATCACAGCAAAAGGTTGCTACTTTGAAGAAACTAGAATATAAGGGGTGTTTTCAGTTGTTTTACACTTTTTTGTTTAGTGCATATTTCCACATGTGTTATTCATAGTTTTGATGCCTTCAGTGTGAATCTACAATGTCAATAGTCATGAAAATAAAGGAAACTCATTGAATTAAAAGGTGTGTCCAAACTTTTGGTCTGTACTGTATATATATATATATATATATATATATATAAAACAGAAAAGACTGAAAATAACAGTTTGTAGACTGCAGTCTCACTTTAAGATAAACTGTTGGTTTGTGTCTGATGCATTTTTGGTTAAAACATGTTTGTTCTTCATTTCTACTCAAGTAAGAGTAGCAATACTTTATAATATCATTCAAGCAAAAGTGAAAGTACGATATAAAACACTACCTAAAAGTATTTAATTCCCCAAAGCACTGTTCGTGGATTACCCTGACTTTACTTCACCCAACAAAACCATTTATCCATTTTTTACTAGTTTTGACCTGCTTTACTGTAAAGGTGTTAATAGCATAAAGGCTCTATGAAGGTGGTAGTTTTTAATACATACAAGGCTTGTTGCTCTGGGCAGCACCACAAGTCTAACAACAGTTGCTGTTATGTGCAGAGATGCATGTTTGGTTATATGCCAAATTTTCCAATGTACATCCTAAATATGTACATTTAAATCTATTATGTTTGTTGTACTCCAGCTATGCAAATTTAGTGAAATATCTCCATAACAGCAAAAATACAAGAAGTTCATGTTTTTATGTACTTGTAAATTAATTCAGGCAGTAAACGTTAAATAAATTCTGGGGTGTAATAATAACAATAACACAACAACACAGAGAACTAAATTGAATATATACTTGGATACTGTAAGCCAGTCCTGTCAGGGAGTCATAATGCAGAGCAGTATGGAAATCTTAAACATGCCCCACACTCTCCACACACCCGGTGTCTCTATACTCTGATCATATTATTTTCAGGTAACAAGTTAAGAAAACATTACAGTTTATGTTACAATGTATATTTAGACGTTTGGGTTATTTCATCAAGTGTATGCTAATGCAAATCGCAATCCATTTAAGAAAAGGTATGGAACAAAGCAGGGCAACCTAAAACATAGGTTTACAAAATATATATATTTCATTTATATTTGCAGTAAAACACCTGTAGTCTAGGGTTCTTTGATGGGTTATTTAGCCCTACTCACTCTAAATATATCGGAAATACATGTATTAAAGATAAATTTATACTCGTGTGGATTCAGATCTCCAGAAAGCAACAACTTCAAAGATTTAACCATCCAGCAAGTGACGATGAGACTTGACAATTTATTGTAGTCATTTGATCAGCAGGGGGCACTGTTGAGCACTTACAGCTTCGTCAGGTGAAACATTTTCCAGCAGTTTTATGTGATGCATAAAGTGTTGAAGAAGCTTTATGTGCCCAGACCTATTTAACACTACAGATAAGTGATCAAAGCAGAAAAAAACTTTTCTTTACATTGAATTATATAACATGATGAAAACCATGCGGTCCAGCAGGCAGAGACATTGTGCTCGTTAATCTGTTGAAAATGACAATTATGTCTTTTCAGATATAGAAATTTGAACAGAAAAAAAAAATAGTTTCTGGAAGTTTCTAATGTGCCAACAAGGGTAAGTTTCAGAATAATCGTTCCCTGCTTAAGTTTCAATCTTGTTGAGATTCTTCTCTGGCAGATTTCCTGGTGAAATTAAGACGCAACAGTGAAAGAAAGAAAACAACTTTCTCTTTCATCTTTTCATTTAGTTAAATTGCATTGCTTGTATGATTATGACCTCTAGTTTGCAAACAACCTGCTCTGAAGCTGACTACACAGGCTGATGCTGCAGTACAATCACCCCAGACTGCCTATTGATAAATGTACAGCAAGTTATGGATGTTCATTCATCAAAGGGTGGAGGAGACAGCAGCGGTAAAAAGAGGACAGGAATCAAATGAATCCAGAAAATATCTGGAACTGAATCAGCAGTTTGAATGAAGTTTAAGGTTTGTGCGTCACACAATACTGGATAACAGTTTTCGTTGCATCATGATTGTATTATTATTATTATTATTATTATTTTACATTGCATATTTTATCAATGCGTCAGTAGGTAACATTGTTGAAGGTCCTGGAGTCTTTCTGCGTTGTGTTTGCATGTTTTTCCTGTTTGTTCATATTCTCTCTGGGAACTCCAGAATCTCGCTCTTTCTGAATTGCCCTTATGTGTGCCTATGTTTGTGTGTGTGTGGGGGGGGGTGGGTGGGGGGTGTGTGTGTGCAGTTGTTTGTCCTGCAAGTCTATGTCTTTCCCTGTGATGGACTATCAACCCCACCTCTTGCCCAATGACACTCGGCACCAGCCCCCCGGAATCCTGCAAGGTTGTCAACCAGATCTGAAGGTTCACATCTCCACCTCAGAGGCAACATGAAAAATGAGCCCCGACGCAGTAAGTTGATACAAATAATGGGGGGGAAACTGGACCGAAGTGATCAGTGTTTGACTTTTGAATAAATATTTGTTTGAAAAATGGTTTTTCTGACACTATGTTTATTCTGGGAGAAAGGCAGTCTAAAACGATTCATTTATAATTACATGAATGTGCTAACAGTTTTAGCAGGTTCTTTTATTTTTGTTGTAGCGGCCTTTACCTCACAGGTAGGGTAGGTGGGAAGACTTGGCCGGGACTCGAACCCGTGACAGGCTGCGTCTAGGACCGAGGCCACCCTTCATAGGTAGTGCCACCGGCGTGCCTCATTTGAGTTTTTAAAGATTTAGCAAAAATGGTTCTGGAATCATGTGATCGTATAAGACCTTCCTGAATATTAATTGTCATAATTACAAAAGATATTCACATAGTGATTCTCTAACTTCATTTTGCCAGGGTTAATAATTTCTGCTACAACAGTCATTTTCCCTCAAACTGGAGCACATCCCCGTGTAAGGCCTCCTCCCCCTTGGCTTGTTGTAACCGCATTTGGTCGATGAGATCAAACATCTATGTGAACGACCTTTGGAGGTCACTGGTCTCTAAAGAAGAAAAAAAACAACAACAACAAAAGGTGCTATTCCGGCGAGGCGTGCCTCCCTCAGCTCGCATCTGATTGGTGTTGGGGAGGCGTTCGGCTGAAGGTGGAACCTGGGAGCCCAGAGCGCAGCGCTCACTGCGGCCGAGCCTCGCTGACCCGCAATGCCTCGCTTTACCGTCCACATCCGAGATGAATGGGTGGCAGTGGCCTGCCGGGACACCTCCAACAGCATCCAGTGGCTCGGACAGGAAGCGCTGAAGCGGTACATAAAGAACAAACCGGACAACGGCGGCATCAAGTCTGTGAAGGAGACGCGGTTCTTAGTGCGCAGGTGCCAGGGCCTGGGCTTGCTGGACGCGGATGACACCATCGATGATGTGCTGGAGGATAATGACTTTGTTGAACTTGGTAATGACTTTAGGCTTAAATGCAAGACAACCCTAACTGTACATATGAGTATTGCTTAATTCAAAGATTTTTTTACATTTAATATCATTTTTCTCCTAAATTGCTTCCAGCAATTGAGGGAGACACCATGTCTTCCGACTTCATCCCATGTGAGCCTGGAGTTTCGAATATGTATCCTTAGACCTGCAAAACAGACATTAGAGACATTAAAGTAAATCCAAGTAGCAACAACATAGACACATTTGGATAAAGTGTATTCTTAACTAGACTTCAAAACAGCACAGCTGCATACAAAGAACCCGCAGAAGTAGGTATATTTTCTGTTGAACACCTAAAAAAGGATGTCAAATTTGGTTTTTGTGACACACATTTTTCTTGTGCAGTACATTAGTTTGGATGGCAACAGCCTGACTTCCACTGATCTGGTCAACTTAGGCAGAGGACTCTACAAGATAAAGGTAATGATCAAACACTGTTGTGTTTTTTCTGTCTGTGGTAAATCTTTGACCACCCTCCTTCCACCAAAATTTTTTTTCCAGCTAACTCCGGAGGCAGAGAAAAAGGTTGTGCAATCACGAGAACTTTTGGACACCATTGTCAAAGAAAACCGAGGTAAACCCGCATTTGACAACTGATTAACTGTGGAGAGCTTGCTGTAAATCAGTGATCGCAGAATTTCGTTTTCCCACAATTTGATGCCACCATGAACTTTTTTCTCTGCATCTGTCGTTCCTGCAGTTGTCTACGGAATAACGACAGGTTTTGGCAAATTTGCCCGAACTGTCATTCCTGTCAGCAAGCTCAAGTAAAGGCAACCTTTTCTGGTTTAATCTCTGTAAACTGATGCAGAACGATCCTCTTTTATGTGCCACGCACTTTCTGCTCCACAGGGAACTCCAGGAAAACCTGGTGCGGTCGCACTCAGCAGGTAGAAATCTGTAAAGCCTTGAGATTGACACTTCTGAGCCCTTCAATATGTTGGACTTTGTTGCAATTGGAAAAGCGCTAGAGTTTTTGCTGTGATTTGTAGGTTTGGGGAACCCATTGAGTCCCGAGAGGACCCGCATGCTGCTCGCTCTGAGGATCAATGTTTTAGCTAAAGGTCACAGCGGGATTTCTCTGGAAACCCTTCAAGCCATGATCCAGGCCTTCAATGGTAAGCTTCAACTAGACCCATCAGATGCCAAATAATTTTACCCAAGCTGATTTGCTATTCTGATCACTTCTTTAAAAGGCTCAGAGTTGATTTCCGACTAATCCTTCTCTCCAACTTACCTTGCCCCCATGCAGCCTCCTGCCTCTCCTTCGTTCCAGAGAAGGGGACGGTGGGAGCTAGCGGAGACTTGGCCCCCCTCTCGCACCTTGCCCTGGGACTGATGGGAGAAGGGAAAATGTGGTCCCCCAAGAGCGGATGGGCAGATGCCAAATATGTACAGTCACCTTTCCATAGTTTCGACACATCAGCTCTGTAATGATAACTAAAGGAAATGAGGGTCGTTCTTGGAAAAGTAAAAGGTTGCTAGGTCCAATGGGGAAACATGTTTGCTTTTTGATGACCCCTGTCTTTGTACACTCTCTGTCTCCTTTTACTCCTGGTCAGGTCCTGGAGGCCCACGGACTAAAGCCAATATCACTGAAACCCAAAGAGGTAACATTTAAAAATATACACGTGGTGTAGTATTTGTTTATCTGAGATTAAGGAATCAAAGTACACAACTTGTTCTGACATTACAGGATGCTATGTTTTTCATATATTAAGTGGGACAGACAGACAATTATCTATTTTTAAATTATTTATGAAAAAACAGGTTTAAAATAAAATAAATAAAACCTAAATACAGTTTGCTTAAGTGTACGGGCAGTCATCATGAATGCCACTTGAACTAATGAAACGTTTGAACCATTCTTTTACTACTTGAGCATTTATCCATTATTTAGACCTGTGAGAATTAAAAACAAAATTACAGTAGATGCTAGTGTGCAGCTAATTTTGTTTATTAAAAATCACTGAGGTCGTATCCATCATCATACCTAAAAAAGAAAACTTGTAAAAATTCATTGGAATGCCCAGATTTATGTCATATTTATTTTGATGAGAAATGACTGAGTTGATGCATTTAATAGGGATGATGGATTAAAGGTGATGAATCAATTATTGAAATAATCGTCCAACAAGTCAGTGATTGATTGACTGTGAACTGAAGTATACAGGTTAGAAAAAAAGATATGTTGCCAAAATTGTACAAAAATTTTATATATTTTGCATTTAAGATCATTTAAGATTTAAAATGAAATGAAAAACTTTGTAAATATGTTCTAACCAGAACCTCAGAAGTGATGTAGTTGACTTTATTGGGTTGAAATTCTGTAAAAAAATAAAAGTAAAAATAAAAAAACTGTCATCAGATCATCCCTACACTGTATTGATTGAATGATTTTCACATGTTGATGTTTGAAGATGCAGATGCATCCTTTCCTACAAATAATAAAGCTTACACTAAAACAAGGCTGCGTTACCACATTTAAAGGAAAAAAAAAAATGCTTATTTTGTTTAAAACAGGAATTTAATTATTTGTTTATTTGGATCTTATGTATCTCTACTACTAAAAACACTGAAGTGGTTAAATGAAGTATCTGCAGAAATTTCCATCTGATTAATGGATTGTCAGAATAATCGATAGATTAATTAATTGCTAAGATAATTGTTAGCTCAGGCCCTATATTCCCACTGTCCACCACCTCGTAAACGTGTCAAAAACAAATAGGCAGTTTCCTCTGTCCGTCCTTCGCCCAGGGCATTGCTCTGATCAACGGTACCCAGATGATCACCTCTTTGGGGGCGGAGGCGGTGGAGCGCGCCCAGGCCATCGCCCAGCAGGCGGATATCGTTGCTGCTCTAACGCTGGAGGTGCTGAAGGGAACCACTAAGGCCTTTGACAGCGGTGAGCAACAGCAGGAAGAGCAGATGTGGATAAATCCACGTCAAAGTTTCTACTTGACGTGGATCTACCCACAATTCATGCCAACACATTGTCGTTTTCCCACAGACATCCATTCACTGCGTCCCCATCCAGGCCAGACGGAAGTTGCCCTACGCTTTCGTTCGCTGCTGGACTCTGACCACCATCCATCTGAGATCGCAGGTTAGCAGAGCGACGCAAACTCAATGGGCGCATTAATTAATGAACCCACTTTTTAAAATAGTAATACACATCAAATTTGTTACCCATAATAAGGTATGTCAAGGTGTCTTTGTGCATGTGGATTTAGGAAAACATGGTTATGTTGCTATGTTACATGTCCATATGTGTAATGTTAATGTCTATTTTCAGAGAGTCATAGGTTTTGTGACAGGGTCCAGGATGCCTACACCATGCGCTGCTGTCCTCAGGTAACTTCAGGTCAAATTTTGTTTAATTAGTCAGATTAGCAAAAAGTTGAAGCTAAGCAACAGAAATCTTCCAAGTTAAAGTCATATAAGTTTCACCTAATTTGGGAATAAAGTTACAAGACATTCTGAACCAATTATTTGCCCTGGTTGCTTTCCCTATTGCCCTACTATATGCTTTCACAGCATATAGTAAAAACAAACTAAGATTTAGTACTTGGTATTTATCATCATTAGTAATCAGGGTAAAAGAAAAATAGAATTCTGATCATTTACAGGTGTGTCTTAATAAATCTGACTTTAAGTGAAAAGACAAAAAGAAACGTCAGCAATTCAAAAAGTGAAACTATGGAGGTTTACTGCAGACGTTTACTACTCAGGTTAATTTTGATTTCGTAAGTTTGCAGATGACAAAAGCCAAAACCTAGTTTCTCAGAAGATTTGAAAGCAGTTTAAACCATAAGTTTACATGCGCTGCACAACAAGACACATTTTTTGCTCACTGGCTGGAGTTAAATTAGATCAAACTTCTCTTGTGTTGGCTTAGTTACAATTACCAAAATTGTTTCTATTTGCTAAATTATCAGAACTTAACGAAAACATGTTTTAGACCTTTTGGTTTTAGATATTTCTCTTTGAATTGATTCAAGTTTGTATTTAAATATGTGGTGTTTGGATTTGTTTTTTGATTAGCATATGTCTTTGTATGCAGGTGCATGGAATAGCAAATGACACAATAATGTTTGTGCAGAACATCATCAACACAGAAATCAACAGCGCTACAGACAACCCTGTATCCTTCAGTGTCATGTAACCATGAAACAATAAGTGTCTTCCAAGAAGATCACACTTTTTCAAAAATAACTTAAGATTGCACATGGACTTCCACTTTTTTTTACCTTAACGGCCGTACAAGATGGTATTTGCAGAAAGAGGTGAAACCATTTCTGGTGGGAATTTCCATGGAGAATATCCAGCAAAGGTTTGTGGGTAATAAAACAGCCTCATGACCTTTGAGGAAGTAATTAACT
Source organism: Xiphophorus hellerii (assembly GCF_003331165.1). NCBI lineage: Eukaryota > Metazoa > Chordata > Actinopteri > Cyprinodontiformes > Poeciliidae > Xiphophorus > Xiphophorus hellerii. The sequence continues at coordinate 21,736,252 of NC_045673.1, read as the reverse complement.
CCTAATGCCATATTTTTTTTTCTAAAAGGCTCTCGACTTTCTGTCCATCGCTGTCCATGAGCTGGCTTCCATCAGCGAGAGGAGGATTGAGAGGTTATGTAACCCCTCACTGAGTGAGCTGCCTGCCTTCCTTGTTAATGAGGGCGGCCTCAACTCAGGCTTCATGATTGCCCACTGCACCGCCGCTTCTTTAGGTTGGTTTGTGAATATAACAAATGAAAATGTTACCTGAGAATTTTAGGTAACATCTTCACTTTTTCCCCACTTAACTTCTGCATCCTTGTGTGCTGCTTCAGTCATTCAACTTTTACCACAATCTGCTCATTCAGGACATTACGGACGATGTCTTTTGGTATTGACATCGTCTATGGTTTATGAAATATTAAGCTTTTTGTGATCATCTTGGGCCCAATTGAAATTAATGAAACACTGCATAATTTCTGAGGAAGTTCTGCTAAAAACTTTGCACTCTTACACAGCTAGCTATTTCCACTTCAGCTAAAAACGCCGTTCAAACTTTAAAATGCTTAATTCAGCTGTTTCACATCTATTACATATTTCATGAAATCCTAATTCTAACCCTCCTTCCAACCCTAATGGCATGAGGGCAGAAATTTTTGATCAAATTATTTGGTCTGCATTTTATGAAAGTCTACTAAATTTAGTCAGTGCTTAACTTTTGTAATGTTTCTTCTTGCATTTTTTTGCGTTTCTTCTTCTTTTGTTCTTTCACACCGCATGGAATACTGTGGATCAGCATGCTAGCGCTAGCCTCGATGCTATCATTATTACTTTAGCTTATTTTGCCTTTTTCTAGCTAATTTTAGATTTTAGAATTTTTTTCACACTGAATTGAGTATGTTGCTGTAAGTCCTTACCTAGAAGCTAATATTAGCCTCTAGGTTACGGTTATAGAGGCTAGAAAAGCTAGCTTTAGCCTTTTTCCCCATATTCGCTTATAAACAGATGTGCTTTGTGAACAGTGTTATGCACAAATTTGTCTGTGGGTGGGTTTTTTGCTTTGAGTTAAAGTTTTTTTTTTTTTAAACTCTTGTACAGTTTCAATTTGGCTTCTGGAAACTTTTTCTTTTTTCTGCTGCTTTCTTGCATTTCTGCAAGAAACAGCATTGACACTGCATTTTCGCAGGAAATGCACATTTTTAAAACATTTTTTATTCAAAATCCCTTTTTGCGCTTCTTCTTAATCATTAAATCTCAGTTAAAAACTCATTTTGACATCTATTTCTGTTAGTTTCAGAGAATAAAGTTTTATGCCACCCTTCGTCTGTGGACTCCCTGTCCACCAGCGCGGCTACAGAGGACCATGTGTCTATGGGAGGCTGGGCCGCTCGGAAAGCCTTGAGGGTTGTGGAACATGTGGAGCAAGGTGAAAGGCTCTGACCGGAATATTTCACAGCAAATCTAAATACTAAATCCAGAATATCCTACTAGAGAAGAAAAACCAACACAAGTAATAATAAATTAATGTTCAGACAGTGCTTTAAAAAGTCATAGTGTAGATTTCTTTTTGTTTTACATGGTTTTTCAGAATAAAATTCCAAAGGTCTCACTTATTTCTTGAACTATAAAATTAAAAGTTCACTGTGAATTTGCAGCAACAGGAAAGGCAAGTTTATTTCAGCAACAAGATAATTCAAAGTGCTTTACATGAAACAGACAAAGTATGGAAAAGTTGGAATACAGGCTAAAATGATGTTTCAGTTAATACCGATAAAGGCAACGTTAAACAAATGGGTTTTTAGTCTTTCAGCAGTTTTTCAGTTTTCTGGAAGTTTGTTCCAACTTAGTGGAGCAATCACTAAACTGAATGTTGCTACTCCATGTTTGGTTCTGATTATGGGGACGCAGACCAGAACCAGAAGGCTAAAGTAGGTTAATGCAACAACAGCATATTTGCATATCGGTTAAGTAAGTCGAGTCTAGTAAAAGTTTATTAACCCCTTAACCTGCAATGGAACGCCCGCCTGCTGTTTCTCCATTGTATGAGGGTTAAGTGGTTAAATGCAGTTCAGTGAAAAATTTGAGTCATGCTTTATGTCTTAATACTTGCCAGATTTTCTTTTAATCTTTCAAAGTGACTTAAATACATTTTCATCCTTTCTGAAGAACAATTTCAGATTCTGGCTGTTTTTTTCACTCATTTTCACTCCGTTACCTCAAAGGTTGTAACACGCCGTGGAGTGGAAACAGTTTGTCGGTCAGGGTTGTTTCTACACAAGATTTGGTTCAAGTCAACAATGTATTTGTTTTGTAATGTTAGAAGCGACCATGACCTGGCAGTTAACAGGAAGCTGTTGTATAAATGACCAAATGAAGCGACATTAGAAGTCGGTTTGATTAGCCCACTTTTACCCCAAAACATACGCACATAAAGATATTCTACACTTTAGCACAATTAACATGATTTTTGTGATCAGTTCTTGCCATAGAGCTGCTGGCGGCCTGCCAGGGTATCGAGTTCCTCCGCCCTCTTCGAACCACCACCCCGCTGGAGAAGGTCTACGATCTTGTGCGCACCGTTGTCAAGTAAGTTAGATGGATCTCAAGCCCACAAAAGTATATACACATAGTATATTTGTCTCCTATTTCCTCATTTTCTTGTACTGTAACAGGCCATGGATGAAAGACCGATTCATGTCGCCAGACATCGAAGCTGTTCACCGTCTCCTGCTGGACCAGAAGGCAAGAGGCTAAAATATTTGAAGTTTAGGTCATTTTGTTGAGTCAAAACCAAAAATCTCAATGTATCTTAGTGGAATTTGATGTAAAAGAAAAAAAAAATCCCACATTTGTGAAGTAGAAGGAAAAGATTTTTGAAAATGTTTTCTTATCAATCTCAGGTGTGGAAGGTGGCCAAGCCTTACATTGACAAGTATCAGACTGAATACATCCCAGAGTCTCGACCCAATTCCCCCACTGCCTTCTCCCTGGATCCCCCCGCGTCACCGAGGAAGCGCGTCCGTCACGAGTGAAACAAAGCTTCAAATCAAGTTCACTCTGTTTTCTTACTGTTCTGCTTGAATCATTTTTACTGATCAAAAAGCCAAAAGTATAAACATTGTTACAAAGACTAATTATTAGTAAGACAGTGGAAGATTCCTGACATGAAAATCTGTGGCGATACGTTGCTTACTTAGAAATACATTACAAATGGTATTATTATCTGGAAAATTAAGTTTTGTAATTTTCTATACTTACCCTGACAGCACTGCAGTCAACTTGCATTACTCTTGACTACGGTTGCTAATGTAGTTTTTATAGCCTCTTCAGTTTCAGGCTTTGTTGACATAAATAAAATTGTTTTGTGTGTAATTTGCTGCTATGTGATGTTTATGCATCCGTCTGTTTTAAATTGCACTTCTCTTGCTAGATTATCACATTTCTCTGTTATATTTCTAACTTCATGAAATTGTTGGGGCTGCAGTTGGTAGCACTGTTGCCTTGCAGCAAGAAGGTCCTGGGTTCGATTCCCGACCCCTGGGTCTTGTTTGCATGTTCTCCCTGTGCATGCGTGGGTTCTCTCCCGGTTCTCCGGCTTCCTCCCACAGTCCAAAAACATGACTGTCAGGTTAACTGGTCTCTCTAGATTCTCCCTAGGTGTGTGTGTGCATGGTTGTTTGTCCTGTATGTCTCTGTGTTGCCCTGCGACAGATTGGCGACCTGTCCAGGGTGACCCCGCCTCTCGCCTGGAACGTTAGCTGGAGATAGGCACCAGCACCCTTCCTGATCCCACTAGGGACAAGGGTGTTAGAAAATGGACAGATGGATGAAATTGTTGTATGTTTCATTGTTACTTCTACAATAAGTGTCCTGATTGATCATATCTGCAACTGTAAACCCTTCATCATCTATAACTCATTAAATAAGTTATATTCAAACATACGCAAACATTTACATTTGATCTCTTCAGAACATTTTCATCACAAAATCTTAATCTAGTTTCTAGTGCAAATATCTTAATACAATTGAGATGAGGCAAAATTAACTGGAACTTTTCAGGAAGATATAGGAGCTTATTTTAAGTAAAGAAATTCTTTAATATTGATGAAAAAGTACTTGTTCCATTGGCAGATTATTGTACTTACAACATGGAAAAAAATGTCGTTATAAGTGAAATAATCTGTCAATGGAAGAAGTAGTTAATCGCTGACTGTTTTACTCACCTCTGATTACAAGCTTTGCTAGGATTTATTTTTATTTTTTTGTCATTTGTTATCACCATTTTACGTTCAGTTCACATTTGCACCACTAGGTGTCCATATTAACCTATTTCAGAGACAGCGTGGAGATTTTTTTTTAGATAAGGACCCTTTTAATTTAGGGTCTGTTTAAGGGCTCTACGTGGTAAGTGAATAAGATATAATCATCAAAGTGATTGTGAAAGAGATACTTACAGAAGACCAACACATGGGTGTACTGTTTGCTCTGCATTTATTTTAAAAAAAAAAAAAAAGATAAAGACACACATCAGTTGTCTTGTGGGTTTCATGTGAACTTCCGGTTCCCCCACAATGCTTGGCAACAATGTGTGTTATTAGTGTTACATTAACTTTTGCTATGCAAGAAAGAAGCAACTATTCCCAGGAGTTTAGAAACGTTAAGAAAGTATTTTCTCATTTGATTTTTAATAACAAAATAAAACTTTTAATTTACAATACTGCTTAAACTAAGCATTTTTAATACACACTTAGCAGACTTAAAAATCTTGAATGAAATAACTTGAACTTCCCTTTAAAATTAAACATGATACATATATCTGCAGAGCACAACAAAACCACACATTGGCTGTCTTTTGGATTTCATGTGCACTTCTGACTCCTACATGAAACAAAATTATTGTTACACAAATAATAAAAGCCAAACAAATGAAGCGCAATTACAGGCACTCGCCACGAGGGGGCTGTAAAGGACGCCCACTGAGCATAAAACGTAAATAAAACATATTTTCACATATAGCCAATAGTCACAGTAACACTTTAAATTAACCAGTGAATAACGTCCAAGTGGAATAACATAGAATATAATGTTTACAAAAAAATTTATAGAAACAGCCGGAGCAATTTCTCTAAATATGACATACCTTCTCAATGCTTTGCGACAATGTGAGGGAGAGCACGTTACGTAGACATGTGGAAAACTGCACGCAATAGAAGACCTTCAAAATAAAATTGCTCAAAGAAACATAATTCGTACATTTCTCAATAAAAAACGAAACAGTGGCATAAAGTGGTTGCTTAACAAAGATAATTATAATTGTAATTACTCTCTTTTGTTGCGTAAAGCAACTTTCAACTGCCATGTTGCTGAAATGTGCTAAACAAATACATTTGACTTGACTTTTCTGCTGAATTTCCCTGAATGTGGGACAACAAAGGATATTTCTATTTTATTCTACTCTATTTTTCAAAACTATAATTAGAAACGTAACCACGAAAGAAACTAAGCACATGCGTGCACCTGATAACATGCTGGTGTTGAAGGTAACGATGTACGAGACTTACAGTCTGCTTTGTGATTGACCGAAAGGCAGTCAGTTATATGTTACCTGAGGGTAAAGGTCAGCCTTTTAAGCACTGTACAGTAATCCTTCACACACAGAGGCAAACACACCTTCACCTTATGGTAAAACCTGCTAACGTGTTACGGGCAACCTATATACTCAGGTTCGTGCGTTGCGTCATAGTAGTGTAAAAACAGCTGTCAGTGTTAACCAAAAGCATTCATCGCAATGAACAAAAATAATATCGTCTCCTTCGAGCCGGAGTCGAACCAGCGACCTAAGGATTTCAGCTGTAAGCCTCTACAGTCCTCCGCTCTACCAACTGAGCTATCGAAGGGACTCATAATAGCGCTGACGGCTCAACACAATTAATAGTAGCGACATTTCTGACATTTTTCGTAGGTTATTCGTAGGAACCAGAGATTAACTCATTTTAAAAAATTTGTCTATTTCATCGAACCAAACTGCGTCCGATTCAACAAAAATATTATAAGAGAACTGCCCGCATTTTACCCACAAGTTTAACATAAAATCCTTCTGTGTTAAAAACAGAGCAGACAAAGATAGAAAAAAATAACATAGACTGTGACATCTGCCAAAGATAAACATCATAAAATGAGATGAGAAGGAAAGCAGTTATGATGTCGCATGTCTGGCTTTTTGTCTGGCTTCTGCACAAGTGTGGACAAGATTTCTCGCTAGGGTTCAGTGAGCTGAAGGTGACAAGGCTGCGTGAAAGAGGAGGGAAGCATCGCCTTTTACAGTCTGGAAATAAAGCTGGCCAGTCTGACCCAGGTCTGGCATTCTTGCTGAGGCATTACACGAGGAGACCACTGCAACACATATGTGCCTGGTCAAGGACAACACAGCAGGCACAACAGAGATCATACTGCAAATATTTCATGTTAAAACGTACCGTTGAACTTTAGCAACTGAACCCATGTACAAAAATCACTTATTTGAAGTGTTTTACTTGTGTATCCGCTAAAAGATGCACTTAATGAACTTAATAATTAACATTAGTATGTAGTATGTATTTGAACCAACCTTCTTAAGATTCCAGACCTGGAGCTCAGACTGCCGGTCTAGATGCCTAAGATTTCTTAAAGCTCTTTGGAGACAAGCAGAAGACTGTTGTATCGCGAACCTTCAGTCCACGTGGGGTCATTCTCCAGCTTAGAAATCAACATGTAGTTATCTAGATGTGTTGTAATGGAACGCAATGGATACAAATCTTTATAATGCCATTCAGTTTAGCAAAAAGCTGATCAAGACTCCTAGCGTAGGCACACTCCACACCATGACAGAGCCGTCACCGTGCTTTACAGGTGGTTGTACAAAAAAAAAAAATCGCTTTTTAAAACTTTCTCCTCACCTTTTCTTGTTGCTTGGTTAAGATTTTGAACCAAAACATTCAAATGTGGATCCATTTCTCCCGTCCTCAGATCATCCAACGACAAAGAATTGACGACGACAACATTTAGAAGCAGCTAAGGTCGAAAATGAGATTGAAATATCGATATATTTGAGTTTTTTTTTTTTGAGCAACTTAATCTGAATCTCCATAAAGTTTTACGCACAAGTCAAATCAAACATTAGAGTACTTTAATTCCTAAGCTTCAGTTTGATGGCCAGATTGAGCAAATTTTGAACAAAATCAAGTCAGCTTCCCTAAATAATTGTGGCTGTTAGTCATATTCCACTCCATATTTTTTCTTCTTATTATGGGTAAATGTTGGGAGTTTTGGAGAGCAAGAGGAAGTTGCTTGTAATGTGCAGAGCTTTCTTCCAGCCAAGGGAATACAACACAGATCAGCCAAGATCAGACATCCTTCCTGAGACAGTTTTCATCGTGATCTCTTGGAACTTGAAGGGGGAAAGAAAAAAAAAAAGGAGGTCTGCTATGCGACAAATGATCTGGGAAAAACTAAATGCACCATGTAAATCTAGAAACACTCCAAGATCAAGCCTGTTTCCTTTTGAAGCGTCGTTATGACGAGAGCAGCAGAATCCCAGGAATGTCACGCTTTGGGGGGGAAAAAAAACAAACAAAAAAAAAAACAACCTATGAATGTTCACCACGTCATCTTTTGACGACTGCGAGGCTATTTAACAAAACGGCTAGTTGTCACAGTGCGAGCAGACCCAGGCTGTGTATTCAAACTAAACATGTGCAGATTGTATTAATTATCTTGACAAAATCTTTCTGGACTCCGTCAGGTGATGTCACTTTGAAATCCATAACCGGGCCAGAAGGCATGCGTGCAGCCGCATGATTAATGGGTCAAGGGTCGTGCTGCTCCCCAGGTCCAGGGCTGTTGTCTGTCTGAGGAGACAGACGAGGTGTGGTTAATAAATGCCAGGTAGTCCTAATGATACGTTTCAGGAATGTGGAGGCAATCTTCACGTCTCAGTTAATGTTTTATACCAGTAGCAGCTTTAAAGCTTCTCCTTACAGCATGTTGGTCACAGATGAATCTCGCGTTGTGCCGGAACGTTCTGTTCTAATGCCACTGATTTGTTCAAATGAGAAAAAAAAACGCCTCCCAAAGTCATAAACAACACCTTGAACTTTTTCACAGCCACAAACCCATATGTGTTATAATTGGAAATCGTCTCGTATCCATGTTCAGGTTGATGTGTTAATATTTCGCATGTTGGCCAGAGAATCTCATTTTTTCTGTTTTCACCATAAGGCTTGTAGAAAACTTGAGGTTCCCATAAAATCTTAAAAAGCATTGATGATTTTTTTTAAAAGAATTGTCCAGGTCTGGATGATTATAGAAAAAAGATTGAGCACTGAAGTATTTGATTTTCCAGATTCTTTTTTTTTTTACTGATTTAAATGTTATACTGCTCCTTTTTGAGATTTGACCCTTCTTTAATTTGGGTTTTAATTCATTGAATAAATGTGCTTTCATTAAAAAAAACAAAAACAATTTAATGTTCAGATTCAAGTTGAATTGTCGACGTTTCTTGTGAAAATGCCAAAAAAAATAAATAAAACATACACAACACAATAAAACTGAATTTATGCGTGCAGAATGTTCTTTAGAGAAACTACATTTATTTTAGGATATTTCAAACCCTAACTGATAAGTGCAAAGGTTATGAAATAGATAATAGACTCTGTAACAGAGTAGATGCCAAAAAAGTACCGTAGTGAAACGGGCCAATATCACTCTGGAGAAAGAAAAAAGAAAGACAGTTTCAGCGTTGTGTGTTTTCATGATTTGATGGAGATCAGACATTCTGAGCAAGAAATTCAAGGTGAATATTTAGTCCATGTTGTTACAAAAATAACATTAAAATGATGTGAAAATGTGAGAGTGTAAAGGTTTAGATTAGGAGGATGTCTGTGTATTGGTGCAGCTCAAAGCTTTACTCTTCGTTTCAAAACTTGAATCTTTCCACAACTCTGTCCATGACCTGTCGACTGTGTTCCTTAGTCTTCATGATGCTGTTTTTTCTCTAATATGTCTCTGACAAACCTCTAAGACTTTCACAGAACAGCTGCGTTCATAGAGATAAAATTACTAAAATTACACACAGGTGGTCTCCAATTATTATTTAAGATATCTTTGAAGACACTTGGCTGCACTGCATTTTATAAAACATTTTTTTTTTTAATCAAAAAAGTATTTTTAGTGTGACAGAAAACGTTGAAGATTTATTATTTGCTTGGTTAGAGGAGCTATAGCTCTTATAGTCTTATTATAAGAGATATAGTGGGCGTGGTCTGAGGTGGGCGGAGCTAATGCCCTTCAGTGCTTAATGTCAATGAAACTTTCCACTGAGAATCTTGAATCCTGGAATGACGTGATATGAACCGCGGGGCTCTAAAACAATATCAGGATTAACAATGGTTACATATCCCCGCACATAGATGTGATCTCAGCTCTGCAAATATTTCGAAACTATTTCTTTAAATCAGGAGGAGGTAACTAATGTAACTAATGCGTGGTTTTCCTAAATCCAGCCTTTAAATGCTCTGCAGCGGATTATTTCACTGTTTGTGGAAGTTACCTGTCCTGCAGGATGAGACTGGGGACTCTATTAGCTTTTACTTTGACGTGCTCATCTTTCTCTCTGTCAGCCGGTGAGTTACAGAATTTTTTTTTAACTTAAATTGGAATAAACTCTTTACCCAGGATAAAATATTTGCTACTTTTTTCCACCCACTTTCTCTCACCAGAACAATCTAAAGTGAAGAGCCCAGGTGGACACAGCCGCTGCCTTGACCGAGCCTGCAACCCCGGCATCGGTAACCTGGCTGCGGGCAGAGTGCTGCACACGCAGTCCGTCTGCGGCTCCAACTCTTCGGAGCGCTTTTGCTTCTTTAAACAGACCGCCGGGCCCCGCGGCAAGCCGTCCTGCTCCGCGGCTAAATGCGCCCGCTGCAACGCCGCCAAGCCCGCACAGGCGCACCCTGCCTCGGCTATGAGCGACTCCTCGTTCCGCCACCCGGACACCTGGTGGCAGTCTGCTGGGGGGCTGGAGGAGGAGGAGGAGGCGCTCCGGCTGGACCTGGAGACCAAGTTTCTCTTCACTCACCTGATCCTGGTGTTCCGCTCCCCCCGCCCCGCTGCCATGCTGCTGGAGCGCTCCCAGGACTTTGGACGCACATGGAGGACCCTCAGATATTTTGCCCAGGACTGTGAGAAGATGTTCGGCCTGGCTGAGGGTTTGCCTCTCGAGGAAGACGGGGCGACATGTACCTCTAAATACTCAGCAGCTTTCCCCTGCACCAGAGGAGAGGTGAGGGTCCCTTTAGCATGCAACAGCGGGCCAAAATAGAGCACAATAAAATACTGAAATTCTGCAGCTGATTTCGGTTATAGTCCTGAAACACAGAAAACAGGCAAGGAAAAAAATGCCTAAAGCTAAACACTCATTGCTAGATGTTTTCTGTTGAAAGTTTCAGACACTTCTGTCTGAATATGAAGAGAAATGTGTGCATAGAAACAGGTATGGAGCGCCAAGTGTAAAATTTGAATGCAAAAAGATTAAATTCTTTGATATTTAGCTTACCTTTCTCAGACTTAGCACTAAAATTTAAATGTATATATGGTCAATTATTACTTTGAGAAAAAAGATTTCCATTTTAAATGCCATGAAAATGAGATAACTGGTAACAAACGCATGCCACACTTTTCAGTTTTTAATTAAATCTACATTACTCACTACTGTTTCTTCGTCTATCGCAGGAAATCCTAATAAAACATGTCCAAATGTGACAAAACTTAAGGTGATAAAAACTCTTTTGCAAGAAGCTGTCAATCCATATTAGCTTAGGGAATTTAGGAAGTAAAAGGTTCTGAGTTAAATGTACAGTGAGAGAAAATGGAGATCTTAAAGAGAAAGAAAAGTCATATGACAGGGATGCGAGTGTCCACCTGTCATCCTGACCCAGTAGCAGCAGACGCCGTCTGCTGCTCTCTGTTTATTGCATGAATGTTGATTTTGAGTCCTTCCAGACAGGTTCCTCTCTCTAAAACCTCCTGCTGCTCAGACATGCACATCTATAAAGCCACAGTCCGGCTTTTTATTTCATTATTAACCTTTCCAGAGGTTTGAGACACAAAAATGTCTGATTCACAAGCAGGTCACAGTTGGCAACAGATGGAAGAAATTAATTCTTCTTTTCTTTCTTTCTTTCTTTTTTTATTTCCTCAGAAGAACTATTGAGCTCATAGGGATTTGGTTCATAATCAGCTTGCCTTGTAATCTTTGCTTTGCAGCTTTTTGACGGACAAGTTTGAAGTCACTGAACCTTTTTTTGTGTGTCTTAGCACATACCAAACCTATTATGTTTGCATTTGTCAGTTTTTCTAATCAGCAGATTCACATGCTGTTTAATGGGCCTTCTCCTTCTGTTAAATCTGTGGGAACAATTCCACTTCACTCATCGTGTCTACTGTGAGAAAGTCTCTTCTCTAACCGTCTTACTGTGTATGAGAAACATAAAAGTAATGCACTCAAATTCTGCAGAGAAAAAAAAAGTGAAAGTAGTACACATAGGTTCATCGCACACAGACCGATGTATTTCATGTGTTTATTTTTGTTAATTGTGAAGATCACGGCTTAGAGTTGACAAAAATGCAAAGTCTAGTTTCTTGGAAAATGAGTAATTTATGTAAAACCAGTAAAATAATATTTTCATACAGAAATGTGGACCTACTGAAAAGTCTACGATGCAGTACTGGAAGGCAGCTGCAGTGACTTTGGTCTTATGAAAACACTGAACCAAAAACAGCAGATGATACGGCTCTGCCAATTGTCTTTGACTGTGAAAATGACTCACTAAACCTCAGACAACTTGAATTTTGTGCCTCTCAACTCTTCAAACTCTTGGATGTTGACATATAAATCAAGTTGACCTTTTTATATATATATATATATTTGTGGCTTATACAGTAATTTTCTGAGAAATTGCATTTTTCAATCACTGTAAGAGACACGAGTTTTGTTTTTGTCAAACTTATTTTATAGATCATTTTATAAGTCTGGTTTTCATCTTGCCCTGTCCTTTGCTCTTCAGGTAATCTACCGAGGCCTGTCCCCTTGGCGCTCGGTGGACCCCTACGGACTAGCTGCCCAGAACCAGCTCACTGTCACCAACCTCAGAGTTCGTCTCCTGCAGAGACAGCAGTGCCCGTGCCAGACCAAACATCCGGGAGCTGACTCTCTCCCGACGGACCACTACGCTATCTATGATTTTGTTGTCAAAGGCAGCTGCCTTTGTAACGGACACGCTGACCACTGCGTGCCCGCCAGAGGCTATCAACCCGGCCCGGAAAAGGCCAGCAGTGTGGTGAGTTTCGATTTAGTGAAGACCGACTCTGACTCTCTTTATGTGCTGCCTGAGCTGAGAGATGAAGTGAAGACTTGACGTCAAGCCGTTGTTTTACCTACCATTACAGGGTCTTAACGATGTGGAAATCTCAATTATAGTATTGAGCCTAAGACTTTAACGACCTTTAATCTTGGGTGTTTCATTCTCTGCAGCCTACTGGTTTATTGGCAAGAAACTTAAAGGAGTTTAGATGTGCCACGCTGCCTTTTTACTCGGTGTAAATAAAGCTGGTGTGCAAATGTTGCAATGCTACAGCAGGAGGGCGGCGGCTCTAAACTCTAACGCAAGGATTATTGAAGAAGGCGCACATGCAATCCGACTTCCAAATGTCTTAAAATCATTTCCTGTCTCTTGTCCGATTGGCAGGTCCATGGCAAATGCGTTTGCAGACACAACACGGCCGGCGACCACTGCGAGCGCTGTGCCCCTCTCTACAATGACCTGCCGTGGCAGGCGGCCAACGGCATCATGGGTACACCACACGAATGCCAGAGTGAGTGATGGGACTAGAAAGTCGAAAGCAGATTGGGAGCATCTGCATGTTGACACATCCTGAAAATGAATTGGGTGTCGTAAATCACATGCGAGCTTTCAGCCTCTGATTGCGTCACGAATGTGTTCGTACCCCATGACCTTTGTTATGGTTTGTTGCATCAAAAGCCGTAAGCGTAAATGTGTTATGTTAACACAAAATGCTAACAGAGTGCTGCGCATTTGTGAAGTGAAGCGAAAATTATTTCAAAAATATAAAATCTTTAAGGCGTGGTTTACACATTTACAGACTAATTAATCAGTATTTGTCTTTTTTTCCCCCTGCAATTACAATTCAATTCTACTAGAATTAGTCTTTCGGAATATTTTTCTACTGACTTCCCACTTTTACAGACTAGAATTATTGGTTTCTTCTCGGTAAATTTGCCCCTTTAAGGTTCTCCAACAGATTATCAATTAGATTTATATCTGGACTTTAACTAGGCCATTCTAGTACATGTCTTTATTGAAACAACCTCAGGTTTCCTATTTAGGGACATTTTGCTGCTTGAAGGATAACCTTTGACCCGATTTCAAGCCATTTGAAGCCTCTATCACAGCGATGTCAAAGTCATTTTTGTTTAGGGCCAAATCAAGATCAGGAAAGCTCTTAAAGGGCCGGTTGTTCCAGAATATATTGATAAAACCTGATCACAAACTCTTAAAATATAAATGAATTCTTAAAATTAAATAATATTATTAAAGATCTTTTCAGTCCCCCCAGGATTCTGTGATTCTTTTTGTGATTTTTTTGCAATAAAAATCAAATTGCTTGTGGTACTAATTTGGAAAAATTTGCAGTATTTGCGACCGTAAATGCGACATTTTATTACTCGCTGCATAGATCATGGACTGTAATTAAATTAAGGCTGTTTAGTACAAGTAAGAAAGTTTTTGACAATCTGAGAAAATTCTGAAATAAACTCTCAAGTATTAGCGCAAAAAAGTTGGGGATTTGTTGATTTTGCGTGAATTTCCACAATAGTTCTCAAGAAACTGGAGGGACTGATTGATATAATCTGGCAGTAAACTGATAAAAATTGCATTGATGTGATTGATAACATAATATTTAAGCACACTTAATGTTTAGTCTAGAATCTAGAGGGCCACATAAAAAGCTGTGGCGGGCTAGATTTGGCCCACGGGCCTTAAGTTTGACACATGTGCCCTAACACGTTTCCTCCCAAAATGGCGTATTTAATTCCGTCCAGATTCCCTGCCTCTGATGATAACGAGGCATGATGTCGACACCGCCATCTTTTTGATTTGTCAAGATCGTCACAAAACGTATTTGAAAAGATTTTGTTACAGTCAGCGTTACTTTATTTACAAGTTAGACTAACATGGTGCTCTGTTTCGCTGGCTTTTATTTTAGGGGTATCTGAGTAAATGGGGCTAAGCACAATAAAGTCAATTTCCGCTTCACAGTGATGAATAGCTTTGTGTTTGTCAACTGCATGAAATGATAATAAAATGCAGTGAGGTTGCATTTTACTGAGGCAAAAAGTGAAAAAAGTTGACCACCATGTTTTTACTGACCTGTGCGTTTCCGATCGAACGCAGAGTGCAAGTGCAACGACCACGCCAGGAGCTGCCACTTCAGTCGAGGACTGTGGCTAGCTACGGGACGGCGGAGAGGGGGCGTGTGCGACCACTGTCTCCACAACACAGAGGGCCGTCACTGTCAAAACTGCAAGAGGGGCTTCTACAGAGACCCGAGCCGTCCCAAAACCGCACCAGACTCCTGCAAACGTAAGAGCATTTGACGTGAACCTGTCCAGACTGGACCTTCCTTTGGCCTCGCACCATAAATGGACGGCAGCAGAAAAGCCTCATTAAGAGGCTGATTTCCCTGTTGGCCTCCAGATTAAAGCACGCTGATCTCCCCGATAGGAGCATGTGACAGGATGACCCCTTCCTTATCTTAAGCTGTGATATCCGTTGTCCCTCCTGAGCCAACTGCGTCACCGCTTGGGAACGTGACTGTAACGTCCGACAGCAGAGGAATTTCTCATGGTCCATCTGGGCACATTTTTCCCATTCTTACTTTCACCGCCCCCTCCAAAGGAATGCTGCTGCATTTGTCTATTTTTGCCATTTTTGGAAAGAACATTTGTCACAAATTTGGGAGATTGGAACACAAGTGGAACAAGTAGACTTCGGATTTTCGTAAAGCTTGTTTTCATTGCGTCCTTTGAAAACACGTTAATCATTCCTCCAGGTAGCTGCTGAAGCAGTCGGTGACTCACCTGCAGTAGACAAAAGTCAGAATGATCCCAGTTTGGAGAATCAAGGAGGAATCCGGCTAATCGCTTCTCGGTGCAGCGTCCATTACTTTCCACTGTATCAAAACACTGAAACTCCAGTCTTTTCTAAGTGGACTTTCATTGTTTTCCCCACATTGCTAGTTTATAAAAAATGTCCCCACTACACAATAATTATGTCATCATGCTAATCGGTCATTCTTGCACGAATGCTGCTCTGGGAAAACCACCTTTTCCAAAACTAAACATTTTACTATGTAGCTTATTATAAATGTTACAAACTATCTGTTTCAGAGTTACATAAAAAAAATAAATAAATAAATAAAAAAAACACGTTGTAGATGATCCAACTAAAGTCATATTTCTAATCCGAAGCTATCGATGATGTAATTGATTCTAAAAGGCATTTTGTATTTTCTCAGGTTGTCTTTGCTACCAAAGCTCCACATGGTAACTCTATATTCAAATGTATTGATATCTATTGGTGCTTTCATTGAACAAATAGTGACGAAAATAGTAAAACTATCAATCCTGGCGATGTGGACAGTTTTGTTGGGTTTTGCACATCATTAATTGGAACTCATTGTGACGGTGATAAATCAAAAGTCTCATCATAAGAAATTGATCACGATGAGTGAGAAACGATACGATAAATGCCCAGCCCTCCTCCCCTACTATCATGTAATTCTCATTGTACTCTGTGCCAGAGTTGCAAACATTTCAGACGTATCAACATGCACTTGACTTCTGTACTTGTCTGCTTCACAGCCTGCTCCTGCCACCCTGTTGGCTCGGTCCTCTCAGCTGGTGGCACCATCTGTGGCCCCAGCACCGGGGAATGCGCTTGTAAGCCTGGTGTGGGAGGCCCCCACTGTGACAAGTGCATAATGGGATACTGGGGGCTTCACGAATATGGCTGCCGTCCATGTGACTGCACGGGAGACTGCGACCCCTACACCGGCGACTGCGTATCTGGGTGAGAGCCTAAACGTATTCGTATTAATCAGCGTAAATAAATCAAGATAGGGCAATACATACTGTGAAGGGAGATTTTTGTTTTTTCTGTATTAACTCTGAATAGTGTTGCGTCTAATCGACTTTACCTCTGCTGTGCAGCGTAGGTGCTGAGGTCCTCTATGCAGCTGCTGGAAACCCAGGAAACGGCAGCAATGATGGTGAGACAGCAATATCAAGAGCAAAGGAGCTTTTCTCTGCACTGCACCACTCTGGTGAGGAACTAGTCACCTGTTTCCATCCAGAAATCTGTTGAAGAAAGTACCTTTGAATATGGATCATGCTATGTTATTTTGTGCTGCAGAGAAATGTGAATGCCTTGAAGGTACCCTGGGCAGCCCTAAATGGTTCTGCGTAGCTAAGTTTGACTATGGTAAGCAGAAATCTTTAATTATTCAGAGCTGTGTAAGACAGCCATTACACAGAGGGCAGGCAGCCGTATAATTCAGATGTAATTAAAAACCTGCAGAAAAAGATGAGGTGTTGCATGTTGGCAGTGTTGATATTATTAAAGTAAATGCAAATGGATAAAAAAAAGAAGCATAAACTTTGGATGCCTAAGCTGTTTTATTAATATTTATATATATTTTTTCAATGAAATGCTCTGGTGTAAAAAAAAAAGTTTGTCTTTGTAGCCAAATCTCACTGAAAATAAATTAGAATATTATTAAAAACCCCGTTTATTTTAGGAACCTTTTCACCAAGTGAAACACATTAAGTAGATACATTTTTTTAGAGTGAATACACATCAGACCAATAAGAAAGCTTTTACAAAAAACAACAAAATAAAACGTGGGCATAATGAAAAGTATGTTTCATTATCAGATTAAAAGTACTTTTAATCTGACAAATGAGGCTCATTGGGCTGTATATTCTAATTTATTGAATATGACTATATTTAGGAAACGGTGGGAAAAAAAGTTATTTTCCAGACACAAAAGAACTGAAACAGGACAATGTGAGATAATTATTTGCTGCTTATTGAAACTCAGGGGAGTTTGAAGTGAGCTCTGACCCACAGTACCGGTACAGTGACATCATTTCACGCTGACGTGTTGTTTGTGAGCATAAGGTTTATCAGACAGGAAAATTAGTTGTTTCATTGTGGTTTTTACTTTCAAGTGACCTAAAATATCTGACGGCATCCCAAAACGACTCAACCCAAAAGAAAGAATCCAGATGTTGTTTATCATAGAAGTCTGTATGAATGAAATTAGTCTCAACTAAAAATAACTGACTGTATAAGAAAAAAAAACAACAACTCCCACCCAGCAAAAATACCGATATGTTTCACAGGCAGATATCAGCAGGACTTTAATAAAATTTCTAACAGATTCTTTAAAAATCTACTGTTTGTGTTGCAGTTCTGGTGGTGAAGGTGATGTCCGCTCATGATAAAGGCTCCCATGCCGAGGTGGAGGCGAAGATTAAAAAGGTTCTACAGCAGAACCCGCAGATGAAGATCCAGCACGGAAACGTCACACTGTTTCCCGAGTCTTGGACTGTCCGAGGCTGTACGTGTCCCATCCTCAATCCAGGTTAGCGTCGGCGTCTACGTCCATTCAGCATCGTCACGAATGCCATAATAACTCGGAGCCTTTTAATGATTTATTTTAACCTTTGGCACAGACCCAGTTTTTAGTCATGGCCCAGACTTTTTTTCCAACAGGAATAAGGTCAAAGCAATATATGGTATAATATATAAAATAGTTGTAATGTTTAAGAAAACACCAAGGAGAAGAAGGAAAGCTCAAGCTGGAGCAGTAGTTGTTTAACACTTGTTTCTTTTAATGATGGCTTCTCTCTAATGGTGCTCATTTGTATCGTTTTTGTATCTGGATAATTGATCGTTTCTGACATTTTTGTCCTCCTCCCCAGGAGATGAATACGTAGTGGCTGGCCATAAGAACTGGAAAACTGGCCGGCTCATGGTGAACACCAGGAGTTTTGTTAAACCATGGAAGTCAAGCCTGGGACGCAAACTCCTTCACATTATCAGAAAAGACTGTGGGCGCAGGTAAAACGCTGCCCAGATCAACAAGCAGACGGTTTGTTGATCCATCTGAATGTTAGACCAAAATCTGGTCCAGCAATCTTCAGAGAGACTTTTTTGTTTGGATGCTGAAGTGAAGCTGAAGTGAATGACTCTTATCTCCTCTACTGAGGAGTTTATAGGACAGAAAAAGACTTATGATCTTTTTTTTTACAGATTGTTTTTAAACTACACACAGAGTTATATTGTGTCTCCTTGCCAAAATCTACAAAAAGTTTTTATTGTCCTGTCCCCGGTTATTTTATTGATAAGTACTAGAACATTTTCAAAGTCACAGTTTTTACAATAATTTTTTTTATCTCAGATATGAATAAATTATGACAAGCTGACAATAACGTGTGTGTGACTCCTTGGTAGAAAAACCTCTCTGCTCTATAATATCTCCAAAAAAGATGTAATTTTTTTGGCCTAACTCGTCTTTTGGTAGTACCTTTTTTTTTTATTGTTGCCAGTCACTTTCTTCAAAAAACGACTAAAAAACAGCCAATACATTAGGAAGGTGACAATATGCTAATTTAGCCTTTCATCCAGTTCAGTTGAACACAGATTCTTCGGCCAACCAATTACTTATTATCAGGATGTTCTCTCTGTCTCTTATGAAAGATCCTCTTCCGTCAGTTTGATCATAAGCCCATATTTGTGTCTGTAGACGTCCGCTCAACATGTCTTTTTCTGGCTGTGCTTCAGAACCAGAGTAAACAGGACATTTTTGGACGTTTTCGCCCAGTTGGGAATAGATCTGATGTTCTGTCTCCAAGGAGAGCAACACACAGCCTACAGAGATGCAAAGAATTCCTCAGAAATGAAGTCATCAGCCATTAACCCTGAAGACGTCCACACACAAAATAAACAGGGTAAATGTTCTTTTATAGTAAGATATTATCATTAAAGAGTGTGTTTATTCCAAGTCTCTTTTTTTTTCTGTTCCATAATCTATCTTTTTATTTGTTTGTTCATGATTGTGAAGGATGGATTTCCAGAATATGCGTTTACTTCATGTGTAGCTGATTAAGCCGTGTGTGTTTACCGCCCTCTTTTGGTGAGGAGATAACAAAACAGTCTTCACTTCTTTATATGGCATTTTAGTGAACTTTAAGAACACTAAGTAAAAAATGCAACCAAGAGGAAGAAGAATCACTTAACACTTAGGTGTATAATAAGAAATCCTTTTATACATTTTTTCCGGTTGCAGCTTCTGTTGTGTCAAACACGTAAAACAAATTTATTAGAATAGAAATGGATATACACGCATTAAATAAATACATTGGCCTACCTTTATATAAATCATCATCATTTTACAACATCTGTTTTAATTTATTTGTATGTTTTGACAGTTAATTATTGCATTGTGGATTTAATAAACTATTTAAACTTGTAAATGATTGATAAAATTTTTCATTTATTAAAGATATTTGTTACAATTTCAGTAACTACAACATATATAAACGTTTAATTGACACATTTTTTTTTTTTTGTCGCTGGATTGTGGGACTGTGGGTTCTTGATTCTTTTTAAGTGGTTAAATGTAGACTAAAAATGTTTAAATTCAGTGTTGGATCACTAAACGG
Organism: Xiphophorus hellerii; assembly: GCF_003331165.1. Classification (NCBI taxonomy): domain Eukaryota; kingdom Metazoa; phylum Chordata; class Actinopteri; order Cyprinodontiformes; family Poeciliidae; genus Xiphophorus; species Xiphophorus hellerii. The sequence continues at coordinate 21,716,445 of NC_045673.1, read as the reverse complement.
TTTAATTTCAGCCAATTCTACCAAATATTTGTGGTGGTTTTTTTTTGGTCAGCCATTCTTCAAAAGTCCTTGGAAAAACTAAGGTAGAAATCAGTTGACTACAATAATTATTTTATCCCCAATTCAAACAAGACAGAGAATTTGGTGAGAAAACTCTAACAGTAAAATGTTTCTTACAGTAATGACTTACTACTGTATGTGATATTTTTTGCCACATTTCTTCTAATGGATTTTTTTTTATCCATTAGCCATCAGTGCAGCACAGTGATATGAATGCAGAGTTTTATAATATCCACAAACCAAAATGTAGGCATAGTCACCAGTTCCAGATTTATAACAATTTATTTTATTTTTTTAGAAAAAAAATGCATCAAATGAAAACAAAGCAGCAGAATATTATAATATAAATATTTTATAGCAGTTTTTTTCCCCCCTCAAGATGTCCTAACATGACAGTAAAGCTGAATGTGTTTTCTGGACAGCTGCTTATCTAATCAATGTTTCTTTATTTTTTTGGTTGCATAAAGTAGTTTTGCATATCTTCTAAAAACAGCACCTTTAACTAAGCCTGCAATGCTACATTCATTAAAGATACACCCATTTTTTTTCTGCTGGCTTGATCCTTAAAAGAAAACCAAAAGTAAGCTCTCTTCGTGATACGAGGTTTTTGCTTTGCTACAATTGCAGTGTGATACAGAAGATCCACTTGAACTTTTTCACATTACCGCCACAGACTTTCAATCTACTTAGTGGGATTCTATGTGATAGACCAACACAAGGTAAGCTGAAGAAAAAATTATGCATGGCTTTAAAAAAATTTTTTTTCTCAAAAATAAAAAAGGATTGTGGCATATATTTGTATTTGTCCTTTTTTTACTCTTAAACCACAAAATAAAGTCAAGTGCAAATGTTTTTCCAAAATGCTGCATAAAGTTCTGTCCAATTTAATATCAGAAACAAAGGAGTGGCAAGAACAAGCTGTGAGACTGAGTATGTAAAGCCCTTCAATCAGAGAGGTACCTCTGGAGGAGCTGCAGAGATCAATAGGTCATGTGGGAAAATATGTTGATTAGTTGAACACCAGCAGTACAATTACCCTAACCGTACAGCCAGAGCTGCAATTTTGATCAATGCTTATCCCCCATGCTGGAATGGTCAGATTATTATTTAATTGTGGCCAGGCTTCAAATTGCATATTCACAGACGTTATCCATCCAGTCTGACTGAGCTTGAGCTGTTCTGCAAAGCAAAATGGGCAAAAATGTTACTCTGTAGTCGTGCAAAGCCAGTAGAGCCACAACTTGGAGCTGCAGTTGCCTCAAAAAGATTTAGCTACGAATAGTTTGCGAGACGCTGTACCTAAAGGGACCGGAGCTGCGGAAAGTTAGGGCAGAGAGATATTGCATAACTGCTGTCAGTCTGGAGGCGCTCGGTGTAGCTCAGCTGCCATGTTCCTCGGGTTTCGCCTGAGGGTCTTAATAGTCGTCTCCTCGGCTCACTACCTCCTTGCAGGTGGGCCTGAGCAGGATGGTGTGCTCGTACTGGGCGGTGTAGCTGCCCTTGATGTCGCACAGAGGCGGGTAGGGGTCTATAATGCCGAGGTCGCACAGGTTCTTCAGCGCCATCAGGTACTTGCTCTCACCCAGGCGGTCCAGCCAGCGGCGGCAGAAAGCCAGCGTGCCAAAGTTCTCATTGATCACGTTCAGCAGGTGTTTAGCCCTCGGTAGTCTGAAAAACAATTGAAAGTGTTGGCTTTAACATTTAAAACCACAGATAAAATACTGAAAAAAGTTAACCATTTGAGAAGGATAAACGCGAAAGTCGAACCTTATGGGCACATGTCCAACGTTGAAGTTCTTCATGTAGTGCGAGCACTCCATGTCGTCGTGGACGGCGCCTCTTCCGGTGCTGCCGAACGTCTCAATGGCGTAGGCTTCACCTTCCTGAAAGGCAGCGAAAGAGGCACTCATTACCCTGCTGACATGATGTGAAAAATTGCCATGTAAACGTAAAAAATAAAAAAATAAAACAAAAATGGGCAGGAACAAGAGGACGCAGGCATCGCAGCAAAAACGGGGGGCTGAATGACAGAGTAAATTTGACTAAAACCTCCAGTTGTCAGAGCTGCTGATTTATTCATTTGAGGTGTAGTAAGGATGGCAGAGACCCCCGGGCTTTGATTGGCTGCGTCTCGCTGACATTTTGTGCCTCTATCATCCCGGGGTTGATGTCGGAGTGCCCCCCTGGTATTAGCTGATAACGCCGCGCCGCCCTCTGTCGCTGCACCGATAATCAGTCAAAGTGCTCGCAGCCCCGCGGCACGCCCAGCTGCTACTCCACTCTCTGATCACAAAAGTGGGGGTAATGGCCCCGTTACACCGATACACTTCAGCTAAAAATACAATGTGCAAAAGGTGCCACATCAGCAGCCGACCTCCCCCCGCCCCTCCTTTCCCATTCCTCTCCTCCTGCAGCCTTCAGGTAAAAAGCTCGACGCAGCAACTTGCCAATTAAAAATGCTTGCTTCTGTCCAAATGCAGCTGTTTACTGCAGCTGTGTTTAGAGGAGGCTCGGTTTCTTTGTGTGGCAGAACTTGGCCTGTGGATTTTCGGCAATGGGCCGACGCGATGCGGCGCATGATTGGTGAGCTGGGAGGAAATTTATCCTTAAAAGAAAAGAAACTGTTGAAATAAAAAACTCTGAAGAGTTTTAATGCTTTGTAGAATCACCTTTTGCAACAATTACAGTGGCAAATCTTGCGAGTCCATTCGCACTGCACATGTGGAGAGTTAATTTTTTTCCCCAGTACCCCAGTTTTATCTCTTCCTGTTTTAAAAAGTTGAATAAATAAGTAATACTAAGATTAAATTCTGCATAGGGCTCTACTTAGTCCTCGTGACGTTAGCTGCACTTGAGTTTATTCAAGGATTTCACAGTAACTTTTTTGTAAAATAGCCAAAAATCCATGTATTGTTTTTCTTCCTCTTTTCCCCCCAATGGATTAGATTTCAACATTTAAATAAAGGACTCCATAAATGTGATATGAACAGAAACATTTTTTTTCTGATGCTGGTATTTATTGGCATATTAAATGTTGTCCTTTGTGTAATTATTGTTTTGTATAAAGCAGTCAAAGGCAGTTTTCAACGAGACTGAATCCTTTGGCCAGCCGTTCGATTAGAGATGTAAGATTAAAGTGCTGATGATGAGTGCGACTACAGAGCAACAAAGTGGAACGCCTCCCCACACCTTTTTGTAGCCCAACCAGCTGAATCTTCATCTAATTACACTTAAGAATTAAAAAGGTTTATTTATAAGATCAAACAGCCAAGAAGTGCCTCATTTCAGCAGCAGCAGCAGCGTTTGGCTTCTTATGCGGCAGAGTTTAGGAACAAACACTTTTGCCAACGACTTAATTTGAGTGCAAACCTCCATCCTGGTCGCCTCGCCACCTTTTACGATGGGAACAGTCTTCCCTGAGTGTATCCTGTACTGTCCAATCGAATGGCCGTTCAGGTTTCTGACTGGCTTCACTGCGAAGGAAACAAAAAAAGCTTTCACTCATGCGTTCGCAACAGAGACTGACCGGGTCAGAGGATGCAAGACACGAGCCTCCTTTCACCTTGATACGTTTTTCCATCTATCTCGACTTCGTAAGACTCCATGACTTCCTGGATGGTCTCGCCGACGTCACACAGGCGCACGTCGATTCCTGCACACTGGGAGAGATCCAGTACTCTGGGTCAGCGGATATGTGCGTGAAATATATTTACTCTTAAAACTGAAGGGTTTGTTTCATTTTAACCTCACCTAACAAGTAGAGATTTTACTTGAAGATAATAATTTTGGGTTTGCATAGCCATAATAAAATCATTTAGAATAGCTTCTCCTGTTGGATTTAAAAGCTGATTTGATACTTTTGAAAATGCCACCCTTATCAAGAGAAACTCTTAAATGTTTCAGTTCTTAGCTCTGAAATAGTCGGTTGGCATAAAATGTTTACGATTTCAATGAGAGCAAGAACGAAGCGACATTGTCTAGGCCTAATGCTCGACGCAGTATCCGTTACACTGAGCGTTCTCCCTTTGGAGTAAAAATGGAAACCTGAAACTTGACAGTCAAGTAAACTCGAGCAAGTGTCAAAAATGAAACCTGTCCTTTCCGAAAACCAACCAGGAGACAATAATACACATTCTTCTGTCGCCTCTCACTTGGATCGCTGCAGTGCTGTCCTCCTACTTAAAAGTACGGCTTCCACTGCTCCCCTAACTGCGATAAAACACAGTCGATTGATTTTTAACTGGAAGCCCTCACCAACTTTGGCTTCCTGTTAAAAAAAATCTTCGTGTTTGTCTCAATAACTTTGCTCCATTTGTCCCTCTGATCTGCTGCACCGATCTGAACCGTCTCGTTCCAACAGGACCAAGTGGACCAGATGCTTTAAATGTTCCCAAAGACGTATAAGCTGAGACGTAACGATATGTGACTACATGAATTGGTCCTCTAATGCTGTGCAACACTGTGGCCAGCTTTATTACTGCTTAAAGTGCTTTACAAATAAAGTGGCATAATGTGATAGGGGATTAAGGTAATAAAGGTCCCTTTTATTTAAGTTTCTTTCAAACAATAATTACTTTTAAGGAGTAATTCGTACAAATGTCCCAACGCTACCTTCTGTTCACATACAGAAGGACATGTCCCATTTACCCCCTGTGAATTACGGCGTTTGCTTACAGAGCATTTTTCCGTTACATTTGCTCATATTTACCCAGCGACGTTTTTTTTTTTTTCTCTCTGAATCAGCCTTTTGAAGCAGGTTCTCAAGAGCACCGTGGCATTACGGTAGAGGTGAAATCGCAAACAAGCTCTGTTTAGTTAAGTAAGAAGGTTTCTGTAAATATGCCTGGAAGGCAGGGAACGTAGACTCTCATTAATTTAATTTATTGTATCTGAATTGTGTATCTTATTATAAAAGAAAGATTTTAAAAATTTTTTTAAAAGTGTGGGGGAGAAAAAACGGTGTTACCCTGATGCCGGTGTTTGTCGCATCCCTCACAGCCTCCAGCAGCCTGTCGTACTTTGGATTGAAAGTGACGGTGAATGCGCAGTCTATTATTCGACCTGAAAGATGAAACGATTTAAATGTTTGTTCTCACATCGCATGAAATGATCACTTTTCTAAAATGTCAACATATGCTATTCTTTTCCTATTTTGCCCTCCATGTAGATTATAATTTGTGGAGTGGGAAGAAAAATGAGCATAATTACACTTTTAAAAAAAAATAAAAAAAATAACGTAAATAAAAAGCTAAAAAAGTGTGGCATGACTTCAGTCAATATCTTACAGAACCTATCTGACCTTTCACCTTTCTCTGTAATTGTTTCGGAGTGTGTCTCATTTTTTCCCATTTTGCTTTGCTAAATGCCTCTGTTAGAATGGAGAGCCTATGTCGCAGAGTCTTGATTTATTTTAGGTCTGGACTTTGACTAGACCCTTTCCACACATGAATAAGGTTTCTATCCAAACCATGTGACTCTGGCTTTATGTCTAAGATGAATATCCAGCTGAAAGGTGAACCTGCACCTGCTTCCAAGCCTTTTGCAGCCTCTGACGTTCAGCTCTTCACTCAACAGTGGATTTCCCGTAGCCTCTTTCTAACAATATTTACTTCTAAGGCGTAATTCGTAAAAATGTCCCAGCACTACCTTCTGTTCACATATAGAAGGACATGGTTCATTTACCCCCTGTGAATTACGTTTGCTTTCAACAGATTGATTAATTGAGGGACATTACAGTAAAATGGGTTCATTACAAATCCATGTCAAACTTTTAACATTTTTTGCGTGTAAAAACTTAAAAGTTCATCGTTTTCCTGCCATCTTGCAACAATATATTTTGTGTTGATGTATCAATTAAAAATGTGGTGGCAGTGTCACAAAATGCTTTGGGTACAAACAACTAAAAGTGTAGTTATACACAAAAGCTGTTTCTTACTGGGGTAAAACACTGAAACCATTTCCCTTCTCTCACTAAGTGTGAAACACGCTGGCGTGGCTCGGAAAAGAGCGCCTACCGTTGATGTGTGTACCAAAGTCGATCTTGCAGACGTCGTCGTAGCGCAGCACGGTCGGGTCTCCGGCGTTGGGGGTGTAGTGGGCAGCGCAGTGGTTGATGGAGCAGCCCGTTGGAAACGCCAGGCCGGCACTCAGCCCGTTCTCCTTGATGAGCCTCCTGGAGCAATCCTCCAGCTTCTCGCTGCCACCAACAGAAAGCAGCAAAGACGGGCAGTGAAGGACGAAGAACACGAGGGGGCGAATCGTTGAAGAAAGCTCTGCGGCTCGTTTCTAACCAGATGTCGATCATGGTCATCCCCGGTTTTATCCAGCTCCTGACGTAGGAGCGCACCTGTCGGTGGGCCTCGGCCGCCTGCCTGAAGTCGCTCCACATCTCCTCGTTGGCTCGGTCCATCGCCCGCTTCTCCTCGCTGGTGGTCCGCCACGCGGCGCTGCGCCTAGACGGGTTTGTGGCACTTATTATTTGCTGTCAAAGAGCAAAAGACACACTTTGGCAGATAGACGTATTCAAGGTTTATGTGGGGACCTAAATAAAAAAAAAAAATTAGGCACTGCAGGAGACTTCTGGCCGAGTGTGGAGGTCACACACCCGTCTTTCGATGGGGGGTATTCACACTCCTCTCCCTTTGGAAAGTCCCCGTTGGGATAGAGCTCACAAATAGGTACTGAGGGAGGGTCAGTCTGTCCCTTCGCTGTGGCCCAGATAGAGGAAAGTAGAAACGCAGGAAAGAAGAGGGATACAGGGCAGGAAAACAAGTTAATGAACACTGATATTTACACTTCAGAACACAAATCCTGCTGTCCTGCTATTAAAGGAAGGCATCTGTTGTCTCTTATATTGCTTATTGTCTTTGCATGCATGCTAAATACACATTTTGTCACTTTAATTGGGATTTGGTGTGATGTGCCAACATGTAGCAGTGTAAAATCATGGAGAAATGAAGGTAACCTGTGGTTTTCAACATTTATTTATTTATTCTTTTTGCTAAATAATTTTCTTAAGGGTTTGTTGTGTCAGTATTCAGCGCCCTGAGCAGAACCGCCTTTCTCTCTGATTTATGGTCCGTCTCTGACATACCATTTTGCTCCTCTAGATACTTAAATGTTTCCCAATTCTTCTTTGCAAACAAACTTAACCCCAGATAGGAAACAGAGCTCTGTAAGCATCATTTTTCAAGTTCTTGCCACAGATTCTCAATTCGGCTTAGGTCTGGACTTTAACTGGGCCGTTCTATGGACATGGTTTCATTTTAAGCTTGCTGAGGTTTGATGGAAGATGACCCTTCACCCCAGTCTTTAACTGTTTTCCAGCCTTTTTTTCCCCTATGTTTATTTCCATCTATCTTGACCAACTTCCCTGTCCCTGCATTCCCACAGCACAATGCTGCCACCGCCATGTTAAAAGCTTTCAAAGGACTTCATTTTATTTGCCAGTATCAGAGTAAAGAGGGCTGATTAAGCTTTCTATAATTATATTTACTGAGAATGTTGCCAACCACACATCATTTCCCTTCCACTTCACAGTTGTACACTATTATGTTATTGGACTGTAATACAAACTAAAGCTTCAAAAAACAAGAAAAAGTACATAAAAAAAATGAACTTGTCGCATGTTAAAATGCGGATAAGTTTTGAGTGTTTGAGTCAGTTTGTCGACCGGTTGGTTGTCGACTGATTCGTTTTGCAGCGCCAACCTCAAGCGCCTTACCTCCTTTCTTCTTCTTCTTCTTCCTCTTCTTTTTGACAGCTGAGTTTTCCCCTTCATCGCCATCTGTTGAAGGAACCATTAGTTTGTGACGCAACTATTGAAGCGAAGAAATATTATTGATGAACCCCCCCGCCCCTACTCCATGCAGGCGCATTTCCCGGGGCATCCGCACGCTGCAGACGTGCCACTGCCGAGTCTCGCAGTGGCACTTTTACTACACTTTGAGCTCCAGCAGCACCACTGCTGCTGGTGAGGATGACTGTGGGAGATGAAGGCGATACCTTCCTCTGCATCCTTGGGCCTCTCCTTCTCCTCCAAGGTTTGCTGCTCCAGCTGCGCTGCCACTTCGCCGACACCTCCGGCTTCTCCAGAGTCTCCCTCAGCTTCGTTTGTCCCTGCTGCAAAGTCACATACTGTTGTGCATCCATGTGCACACACGCACCCACACCCCCCCACACACACGCACACACACACACACACATAGAGTTGATTATTTGTGGTTCATTCCAAGAAAGTGTATCCGCCATGCTCTGAACTTGGCAGAGCTTGTGAATAATTCCTTCACTACACCTTAGTCTTTATCCTCAAGGGCATATGTATCTTGCAGCATTATGACATTAAGTGCTGTGGTATAAACACGGCTTATAATGCAGCAAAATCCCCTCAACTTTTTTCTTTTTCTTTTTTTTTTTGTTAAAGATACTTTGCCTCATTCTTATAAATAAGTAGCCATAATGCGGTGACTTCTTTTCTTTTCTTTCTTGCATAATTTTTCCTGCAGTGAACTGTTGCTGCTCCCATTAAATGAAATGAAACTAAATTAATATGAGATCCCCTCATTTTGTACTTGCAGGACAACTTTGAATCATTTTCTGAAAATCACTCTTTTTTTTCCAAAACTGTGTTGCAGCCTAAAAGAAGAAAAAAAAAGAAAAATTCCCTCTGACAGGTTGGAAACTCTCCTGTGTTTTACGCTCTTTTACTACACCGAGCCAGAGAGAAATAAAGAAGGGGGGCACATTTAGGCGCTGCAACCCTCCCAACCCGCAACCCCCAAGATTACCAAAGTGATGCGCCTCACCTGGCCCGCTCGTCCGGCTCCTCTTCTTCTTTCTTCTCTTTCTCTTCACTGCCTCGCTGGCGTCCGCGTCCTCTCTTTCTTCGTCGTTCAAGTCGTCGTCCCCATTGAGAAGTTGAGGCTCCACTTTGCGCTGTGGCTCCGGCTCCGCCATGATCAACGACTGAGAGAGGCGAAGTGACGCATAGTAAGGCTGCTGGGAGCCTCCAAGTGGTCGAAGCCGATAAAAAAAAAAAAAAAAGTCAGCGGACTGTAATGACTTATTAACGACAGTTTCACCTGGTGAGAATAGAGGGAGGAGATGCGTCTTCGTAGCTACCAATAAAATTTTTTTGTGTTTTTATTTTTTGTTGTTGCTTTTTTAGGCTTTTACAAAACATTATTTGGGTCAAAACTGCAACCAGAGCCGGCCACAGACATAAGTGAACCACGCTGCTATTTCAGAGCATTTTCTTCCATCAGTGGTACCTGGGCCAGACTTGCCTTAAAGGGGTAATAACCCACTGCAAATATATATTTATATTATTTTTTTACTCAAATATGAATGTGTGTTTGGGGGAAAAAATGCTTTTTTCAAATTAGGTGAAAAAAGTAGGTGCATTAATAGTTCAGGGTCTTTATGAGTATAAACAATATTAAAATATTTAAAAATTATGACGTTATAGTTGATTTCTTTGGGAACAACACGGAGTTATTGGCTAGGAGGCATATTTAACCTTCCGTGCATCAAATCGTATCCGCTGAAGTGTAGAACTACCTATCAACTTATTGTAATTTGGATTAGTAAAATAAATTTTCCTTAGCCGAAGGAAAGCCAAAGGTGGCTGCGGCCCAGGAGCCCACATCCTTGTAAATCCGGCCCTGGGTGGTCCAGTGGGCGACCTCCTCCTTCTGAGATCTCATTCTCAGCAGCCTGCAGCGACCGCACACTCATAGAAGTGAGTATAGAAGTCATAGAAAACTTGTTCAAGGTGCAGATCAGTGTGTATTCTTTTGGGGCTCAACTGCCCCATACTCAGACCTCCATTGACAGATTCTGTCCACTAAAGGCCGGGAACGCTGCAGCTGCAGTTTTGGACATGCACATTGGTCATCAAGATTATCCTGCTCAAACTTGTTCAGATTCACATGCCGATTCAGACATTATTCAATCAAATGGGCGATTCATTTGTGGTATCTATCCGACACATTGTTCATAAAGATAGACTGTTGGTTTTACCTTGTTTATAATATTACAGTTCACTCTGTTTCAGATCTTGGTGAACACTTGAAAGAGATTTCGACAACTAGTTCAGTATTTTTTACTGGAGATTATATGAGGACTATTAGTTTTATGTGGAATGATTATTCACAAGTTCAGTTCATTCGGACCGAGATAACATGACTAAACGATAATGTTATGGTCAGCAGAGAATTGAAGGCGTTGATCATCAGGCTTTGCATTTTGCTGAAAGGAATGAGGAACTGCTAATGCGATGTTCACAAATGACTGAATGTCGAAGAGGTTAAACTAACAGCGGTGAGAATTAAGATTTTAAACAGAGAAATCGAGAAAAACTGAAAAACATTGACATTAGTAACTAATTTTAAATGTAACTAAAACATATTAAGAATCTCAGAAGACTCTTTGTTTCTGCTACTGGAGTTTATTTTTTGTGACCATTTTTGTGAAGAACACTGAGTGAGTAGAGAAATCCATAAAGTTCAAACTAAGAAGAAAAAAGAAAACAGTGACGGGACTTCAAGTCAGGTCCTGCTTTGGTCCCCAGTTCAACTTTAAGCCTGTCCTGGCTCAAACGCTTAGATGTGTGTGTGTGTGTGTGTTCGTGACGGGTGGCCTCCCAAAGTTGCACTCCTCACTTTCTCTGAGCTTCCAGGCGCGTCAGGGTTTCGGGTTACCTGGCGGTGAACACCTGACTGCCACAGCGGCAGCCCGGCCGGCACGGTTCTTGTTCCGCGGGTCTACAAACGTCTCAGGGCCCCAACTGTTATTGGGGATGATGTTTTCCTGTTTGCACTGTGACAGATACCCTTTGCATCTGATGAATCGATGGTGCGTAAACCAGGAGACGTGTGCAGAGGAGTGCGTATCTTAGCAACAAGGTGAGCACAGTAGGAAAGAGGTAGGTCTGTAGAAGTGGAAGGTAGATGTTTTTCTGTCTGTTTTGTTTTTACTGAGCGTGGAATAAAAATTTAACTTTTATTTGGTATTCAGTATCAGCTTAAATGCACTTGGTAATTACAATTATACATATTGACGCAAAGCAAAAACAAATGCTTTGTGAAATGGAAGATTTCTGTGTCTGATTGTTTTAATAAAGGATCATTGCTCCATCATATGTTGTACATAAAGATCTTATTTCTACTGTATATTATAAGAATTAACAGAGCAGAGGAAAACGGGCCCACCTCACTTTCTGCTTCTCAGGCAGCAGAGAGACAGAAAACCAGGCTCTCCGTTGATGAAGTCTAGCCCCATCGATATTACAACCTGGCAATTCAGACTGGACGGTGTTACAGCTCAGCTTTCTCAGAGCAGAGCTTCGGGTTTCTCCTTTTGTCCTGGTTCCTCCTCAAATTCTGCCGTGCCGTGGAGCGGGTCCAGCTTTTGAAGTCCTGCTGACTTCCTGAAACTTTGTGCCTTATTGCTCTAGTTTTTCCATTGTAGAGGGAAGAAGAGCAGAAAGCCTCCAATTAGTTGGTCTGGATGGAAACACTTCAGTCACAATCCTTAACTAATCTCGATTCTTCTCCCGAGGAGGACTCAGCAGACATTTCTGTTTGATAAGAATCCATTACATTCATGAAACTTCCCCAAATGACACTAGCTGTCATTATAAGCCCTAAACATGAAGGCGTTTGTCTCTCTAAGCTTAGCAAAATGTTTGAAGTAGTTCTTGAGCTGTTTGTCAGGACATGGATTGCAAATAAACTTCTTGTCAGGCTATCTGTGCATTTATCATCTGCTAAGCTAAAGGGCGATTTCACCATTTTTAATGAGTTTGTTCTTCCTTTGGTCATTTCAGGTTCAACATTTTAAATATAAGATTGTTCTTTAAACCCGAATTGTTCTACGCTGAGCCAAGAGCTGTTAAAACACGGCTTGATATTCAAGAAACTTTCAGTCTGTTAAAAAAATAATAAAAAGATCATTTTTAATAGCCTATCTATTAGCATTTAAGCTAACGTAGCCTATACTGTAGTGAGACACATTATATATGTGCTGGTCAAACCAAACCTGAAACATTGTACACTTGATACAAATTAATTAAAACAGTTTGTGTTTATGATGCATTAAAAATCTGCTGAAATCTTGTTAAATCCAGCTGCTGCTTTTGCAGATGCTGATTAATAATCGGACAAATATTGCCTATTTTAGTGTCTGTTAAGTGTTAAGCTTATATAAGAATGTTATTGATGAATCTAAATAAAAAGTGTTCAAACAGTTGAATCAATTTTATTGCTTAAGTTCGGGTTGCTTCCTCCAGATGTTGGGTTCT